>NC_072475.1:79670534-80284423 GCF_027574615.1 Eptesicus fuscus | reverse complement strand
TGGGGAAAAGAGCATTATTACATTCAGCTAGAAGCCTGGGCAGAAATATGAAGACTAAGAAGAGGTTCATGAATTTGGAAATTAGGAAGCCACTGGTGAAGGCACAGGCTGGACTACAAGTGTGTGGGGGGTGAGGGGAAGGGTGGGAGGGGAGGAGCTAGAGACTAACAGAATGAGTTCCAGCGATGTGAAGATGGGAGAGAAATTGACAGTTAAAAGTGGAACATGAGACAGAAGATTTTATTAGAAAAAGGAAAATTGGGCATGTTATCAAGTGATATAAAAAGAACTGGCAGTGAGAGAAAGGAAAAGTATAGGTACACAACCGAGAGGAGGTATCTGATGGGGCAAGAATCCAGACATGCCTCTGATCCAAAGCTCAGATGAGGGGACAGACTTGGAAACCAAGAGGAACATTCCTTTAAATAGGGGGAGAAGAAAATGTGTGAAGAAGAGGAGCGGTTTGGGGGCAGAGGTGGGGAGGTGGAAAGAATGGTCATCTGTGAAGGGCAAGAGTGGTGAGAGAGGGAGTAAGACGAGTGAGAAAGGCTTAGAATCATGGTTTAGGAGTGAGACAGATTCCAGAAGCAAGGAATGAATAAAACTATTACTGACAGTAAGGGCCCATTTGAAGCTGGAAGTTTAAAAAGCATGTTCTTTAAGTTGGTCTGTTGGTTGATCAGTGAACATTTAGTGAGCCCCTCCGAAGTTCCAGGCACTGTGCAGCCCTCGCCAGGAAGGACTCCAGGGTTCAGTCAGTATGTCAGGCAAGTAAAGGACCATAAGGAAAAGAAGCAAACTCTGTTACAGGTACATAGGATTCACGGGAGAGAGGAGGGGTAGCTTCCTGGAGGAGCTGTTTAAAATTATTAACAGTCCTATCTGTAAACTGTGAGAATAGAGAATGGGCCATTGGAACTCCACCTCATTATACTCTCTAACATACACTAATGAGAAAGATATATAACCATATTCCATGTGAAATCAAGTAAATGTACATAACAGCACTGAGGGATCTGGACCATCAATGCTTGGTGATGGAATTTTCATGATCACCAATGAGTTAGGCAGGTAAAACAGAGTTCCACGGGAATATGACAGAAACAATTCCACAATCTGTTCACAAGCAACAATGTGTCTGGCAGTGGCTGTACATTGTTCAAGTCCTCAGGCATTACTGGGAAATATTCTGGGGATCTATTTTCCTGATCCAACTCGGGGCACTAAATTCCGGTTTAATTATTACTTGTATTCTGTTATCCTCCGGTG
This sequence comes from Eptesicus fuscus, assembly GCF_027574615.1. Lineage (NCBI taxonomy): Eukaryota > Metazoa > Chordata > Mammalia > Chiroptera > Vespertilionidae > Eptesicus > Eptesicus fuscus. Next base: position 80,283,154 of record NC_072475.1, on the reverse strand, counting down.
CCAAGCACAAAACAAATATTTTCTTAAATGCCTTTGCTAAAAACAAACAATGACCTGGGCTTTGTTTCCATTTAAAAAATGCTGTAGGTATCTTATCTTTCTATGAGAAACAAATATTACAAAGGACTCAATGTTTATACTCCTTGTCATTTACAACTCTGAAAAGCAACGTCTGCACTCAGCTTTGCTAATGGGCTGTTCTGTACTCTGAGCGCACACCACTCCATTACTGAGGAGAGGACTTGAATTCTGACCTAAGATTTCTTAACAGGAAACTCTATCACTAGAAAGGTGCAGTCACAGAATTGGAAGGACCTTGAAATCACCTGTGTAATGGTTTATGTGATGAAGGGCAAATAACCCATCACTCGATTTAACTTTTTGTTTTAAGTAAGAGAAGGCATCCTTTCATTTTTCTCACTAATATAACAAAATCTTTTAAATAGTGAAATACGTAGTGGAAAAGCAGGATTTTTCTATTCAAAGCAATTTTACCATTTCTGTTCTATACTCACTATAGCTAATATTTATTGAGGGCTTATTACATTCCAGGCACTGTGCTAAGCACTTTATGAGGATTATCTCATTTTGTCCTTACAATAATCCTAAGAGACTGGTGACATTATTATTTTACGATGAGGAAATTGGGGCTTAGAGAAGCTGGGAGCCAAGTAGAGCTTTATTTAGTTCCTGTTCTAATCTTGCCATTAACTGATGTGTGACAATCATCGAGTTACCTAGTCTCACATGCCTTTGTGTAAACTGGGAATAATCACGATACCTACCTCACAAGGTTGATAGAAAGATTATGTGAGATACTGGCTCAACGCACACCTGCCATGAATCTGTTTTTCCTTCTTGGGACTAGAGGAGGTGGAAGAAAGAACCTGGGCTGTGAAATTATATGACCTGGGCTCAAAGCCCAGCTCTGCTGCTTGTTAGCTGTGACACTGGGCATGTACTTCACTGCTCTGAGCCTGTGTTTCCTCACCTATCAAAAGTGAAGACCAATACTTACACCTCACAGAGTTACTGAAGGACTACGTGAGAGGACTCCTCAGAAAGAGCTTCCTACAGACCAAGGCACCATCTCCTTTTCTTCTCCTGTTGTTCTCTTAAGAGTACAACAAAATATAAGGAACAGGACTTCTTAGAAGACTGTTGGGAGGCTTAAGAGACCTACTATGTGGGGAAGGAGGCACTGGTTAACCACAGAGCAGGGCAGTGTGGGAGATGAGCCTTGGTGCCTTCTGATTCCATCATGGGCAGATGATTTGGGCATCTAGGGAAAAACAGGAGTTTCCATAAAAGGGTATAAATGACTAGTTAATTGCTCATTAATTGCCTGAGGCAGTTCTCTATCAATATCAAACTGAATTCCCAGGAAGCTTATGTCCATGAAAAGCACCATCCAGCAGGAATGATGAGTAAGAAGTGTTTCAAAGATACTTATAGCACCTTCCTATGAGCAGGACAATGGGGGCAGCCCTTACAAAGATACTAATAAAGTCACTTTAAAAGAGACTGGATGGATTTTATTTTTTTAATATAGAGATTTAGGACTCTGTTCAAAGGTAAAATGGTCCATTTTATCATGAAATAGAGACAGGTAAGTAGGACACAATTTTCATACAATTCCAACCCAGACAAAAGGATGTAAAGGCATCTGTACCTCAAATAACCCTCTCATAACCTCTGCAGGAAAAACATTATTTCAAACTTTAAAAACCTCACTGGTTACCTGCTTTCTCAACCCATGAAGAATCTCAAAGTAAAAACCAGAAATAAGGGAGAAGGTAAAGGCTGGCAAGGAGCAAATAAATGCCTGGCTATAATTTGACACAGAGGAGGGGGAAAAAAAAGATACTTTTACATAACTAGGGGCCCAGTGCATGAATTTGTGCACCTAGAAAGGAACTGTGGGATGCGAGGCTGCAGTAGGCACAGGGGTGGGTCTCGGCCCATCCTCCACGACTCCGCCTGGCCCCTCCCACTGCAGGCCCTCCCCCCCCCCGCCCCGTCCCCTGTCTGCCAGCAGCCCCACTCCGGCCGCCACCACTTCCATGCCGGCCCTGCTCGCACCTGCTGACAGTGGCTGCTGCCCCAATCACCCCTCAGGAGCAGGGGGAGGTGGAGAAGCCCTCAGGGGTGATCAGGGTCAGCAGCTGCGGCTCGCACCCGCTGATGGCTCCGAGTGATCGGGACTGGCTCCGGGCACCGGCAGCAGGTGCGAGCAGTGGCTCCAGCGCTGGCTGCGGGTGTGAGTGGGGCCGGCGCTGGCAGTGGGTGTGAGCGATGGCTCTGGTGCCGAGTGGGACCTCGGCACGCGGGAGCAAAGAATTTCAGTAACCACCAGAGGCTCCCCCTGATGACAGCGACTGCACCCCGCCTTGGTCTGGTGCTCCCGCTCACCTGCTCCACCATCCTGCCATGGCCAACGCCCGCCATGTTCCGCACACACCCCCTGGTGGTCAGCGCACATGATAGCGACCGATTGTACAGTTGTTCAGTTGTTCCCCCGTTCGGTCTATTTGCATATTAGCCTTTTATTATATAGGATACCCCAAATGCTGGTCATGGAAATAACACTGAACTTTAAGCAAGGAAGTATGAAGTTACCTTTAAAAATATCCAAACATTCAACTTTATTTTTAAAAAAAGTCCTGGCAATTCATAGGGAAAACAGTTGATGGAAAATTCGCCTTCACAGACAACCTGGTTCAATAAACAGTTATTGAACTCAATAAAATGTTATTCTGGAGTTTTTCCAAACCTATCTATAATTCTATTGCGTATTTTAGAGATATACTTCTATAGTGCTCATTTTGTCACCATGCAGCAGAAAAACAATTCAAAATATAAAGATTAACATCCTCAACCACCTCAACTGATTCAATTGAAATACATGAGGAAAAATTTCTTAAATGTCCTCTTAGCAATGAGCAACTTAATTAATGAGCAATTTCATTAAAAAAAACCTAAGGGTTTGTTTTCTTCCTTCTTCACTCAAAGAAGCAAATACAGACATTATAAGAAAATCTGGGTGGGAAAAGGAAATTTGTGCTTCTTTATGCATATGTATTTAAAAGCTGTATATCTATTTCAACATGAATTGTAGCACAGTGTTTTCTAGCACAGAAAGCTTAATACAATGAGAATATAAATGATCCATTCCGTGTGGCTCCTGTTCCACAATGACTAAACCAACCATGAATGAACTCAACGCAGATCCTGAATTCTTTTACACAGGTTCTCAGAGTTGGAAGTTTCTGAGCTGGGGTAGGACCAGCCAGAAAATTATTTTGTATTTGTTTGTTTATTTGAACAGGCAAAATGACCGCTGAAGAACAGCTGAGGAAAATGTTCAAATTCTACAGGGCAAAACTATAATTTGCTCATTATGAAAATACTTGAACATCTAGCTAACGCCAAAAATAATTCCACTGAAATTGCCCTATTTAGACTTAAGGATACAAATTTTGTAATCAGAGATTATATCAGATCTCAAGTAGGAACTGCCCCTCATTCCCCTTATATCAATGAAGAAAGCACATCCACAGGAGACTGTGGTCTATGTAACATCGTGCTCTCACAGCCTCTGCTGGTGCCTGTGCCACATTTATATCTTGTATTTAACAGCTGCAAAGTTGGCCCCATATCCTCCTGCAATATATAATGACTTTGTTAACAAATTTCATCTAAAGTGGTAGAGAATCACTCTTTTCTTTAGACTGACGTATTCCTATGTTCCCTCACTATGGCTTCAAAGCACCATCTAAGGCAGGGCTCAGCAAAATATGGCTGTTTTGGTAAAGAGGGATGTATTGGAACACAGCCATGGCCATTCACTTGTGCATTGTTCTATGGCTACTTCCTGGCAAGACAGAACTGAGGAGTGGTGAAGGAAATACAAGGCCTGCAAAGCCTAAAATATTTACTATTTGGACCTTTACAGAAAAAAATTGCTGGCCCCTGATCTAAGGGAACCTATTGGACCAATTGGTCACTGGAATGTCATTAGGAAGGAGATATCATGTAGCCAAGCTCAACATGATGGTGGGAGAGGTAGTCAGACAGAAACAGTACCACACAAGCACTTGCCTCATTGCTTTCCCCCATCTTTAGCTAATATCCAACAGCTCTGTACATATACCAACTCTGCTAGATTAAGTAAATAAGAATTTTGTCAGGAAGACTGGATTAAAACAAAATCTGGTCATTTGATGATTAAATAAACTCATTTCATTCAATAGGCTGAATATACACTCTGTGCAAAGTACCAGGGACATAATGGTGAGCAAACAGACTATATCTGCACTTGTGGATCTAACAGTCCAGTGGAGGAGGCTGAAATTCTTTAGGTAATACACATAGATAGATAGATAGATAGATAGATAGATAGATAGATACATAGGTAGATACATAGATAGATAGATGTGTAAAATTGCTACTATAATTGGTTTAAGAAAGAGGTCATGGTACCACTAGAGTGTATAATAGGGTTATGACCTGGGCAAAAAAGTCATGGAGGACTTCTCAAGGAAGTTATCACTAGAGCTGAGAGTAGAGGCTGAGTGGGAGGAGTTAACCTGAAGAGCAGAGGAAAACTGTTGAAGCATAGGGCACAATAGAGCAAAGGTCTAGGGGTAAGAGGGAGAAAGTGAGTGAAGCTAGGAAAAGAAGGCCAGCACATTTGGAGCAGAAGAGTGAAGAAGGGAGGGGTATGAGGTGAAATGTGGGCCAGATCCAGCAGGGCCCTGGAAGTTACTCTCAAGACAGAATTAAACCTAGTAATCTCTGGCTGGCAGTCTCTTCCCCTTGACTCACTACTGTCTTCAAGATCAGTTAGTGTTTTTCCCCTTCCCTTTCTTCCCCCCCCCAACCCCCTTTTCTCTTTTCTCCTTTCTTCCCTTCCTCCCCCGCCTTCCTTCCCATCTTTCAAAAACTGTGAACCAAAATCAAGCTCTATTTTGAATATTCATGCAAAATCTTCATCATATTCAGTGAGCAAAAAAATAAAGAAAAGAAGATAATAAAGAATTTACTTGTACATTTTAAGTTAAAACAATGTTATGTCATCCTACCTTTAACTTGGGAAAAAATAAGTTGAAAAGCAAAAAACAACAAAAAAGAATTTACTAAGTAGCTTTTTGTGAATGGATTAAACAGGTATAAAGGAAATTACGTGGGCTGCCTCCATACCTCTTTCTGTCTGAAGAGGTGAGTGGGTAGCAATATTCACAGTCATGGGCTGCTTTCCACTAGCAACAGCACAATTTTAAACTTCAATTACACTATTTCATGACTAGCATTTTGCGGCTAAAAGACAAGGAAAAGCACCAGGGGAGACTAGTGAAAAGAGTAGGTAATACAAAAAGTGAAAATCCCAGGGACAGTATATGTGAACCATAGCTTAGCCACTTCTTAACTGTGTGAGGTTTTGGGCAAGTTAAATTTTTTTAGTTCTGGATTCCCCATTTGTAAAAATGAGTATAAGCAGGTGTCCATCACAGGGTTGTTAAGAGGATTATAAAAGATAATGTAAAAGTTTCTAACATCTAACAGGAGATCTGATATTATTTTCTTCTTTTCCCAATAGTATAATTTATTTCTGATATATATAGACTGGGGCAAGTAAGAATAGAAGATATAAATAAGGAAGTAAAAGTGAAAAAGTTTTATCTGTAATTATAGCAGGTGGCTCCTTGTCAGAGTATAGTACTTTGTAAATTTTGACTTTTGTTCTCTAACCTAATGACTCAAAATACTAAGACCTTTAAATGACCTTATCTACAACCCTCCTAGGAGGTAACAAAAATACATAAAGCAAAGGCAGAGATGTACCTTTGATTATGAATTAAGTTATCCTGAATAATATTTAATGACCTATTTGAGAATATTTATAAATTTAAAGATGACAATCCTTAGTCTGACACCTCCTCCTCTTCCCAACATGCATGCTTGTAGTGTATACCAGCTGTTAAGAATGTCCTTAGTAATCACTGTGATTGGCTTTAAAGTAAAGATTAGCAATATCAATAGAAATAATTTCTACATATGAAATCAGCCTTACTCTAATTCTCAAAACTCAGAAGAACTAAAAAGTAAAAATTATACTTTAGTGATAGATGGCTTGAGCAACTACAAATGTTTAATTGTGCACCTCTACTCATCTTTTAAGTGTGTTTTACCTTTTTGATTGGAAAATGCTAATGTAAACACCATGCTCTTCCATATACCTTTTAGGAAAACATTAAATATTTTGAAATGTAGCCAGGTTAGTGTTCTGAGAGAACTTAAGGTTGCAACTGAATTGTTTGTTTTTCCTTCTTTCAACTGATGAAAGGCACTGAGAGAGGAGTGGCCTCCTTAAGGTGGTATTATAGATGGAAGCATAGACAGTCATGGATTCCTGGCTTCCTGAAGAGAAGAACAGAAATCGTGCTATACAACTGAGCATTCAGATAAAGTTGAAGGACAAATATCTAAAGCATACTTAAATATTTAAGCAAGAAGACAGCTGCCAAGTATGGAAGGTTTTATTTAAAGACATTTCATTAAAAACAAACTGAATAGTACTGATACATCAAAATAGAATGTGGGGACAGAGCCTACCGTTTCTTCAGCATTTTAGAACCAGGAGTTTACAATGACAAAATTTTCTTAGGTTATGCCTTTAATGATAATTAACTCTGGCCTATTTGCTCATTGGCCATATGAAAGTTCCCTGCTTTCAAAGAAAATCTTCCTTCTAACTGAAATTTATTCACCATAATTTATATTATCAAGTGGCATTAAACTAATAACAGTGTCATGGGAAGTAAAATGGATTAAGCATTCTGAACACATCTTGAAAGAATTGGCCACGTTTTTAAGAGCATGCAGTTATTAAAAACGAGCACTTAGAGAGGTTGTACAGAGAGGGTGCTACCTCCTCTCCAGTGCCTGCTGAGAAAGAGCTGGGCAGACCTATCTCCAAGCTCTTCCAACTCTGATGATATTTTATGATGTGGAGACTCTTTTCTAAGCCAATTTGGTCCTTCTCTGCACATCCTAAGTCACATAACAATTTAATATTTGGTACATTGCTTGGTAACCATGTTTTACACACAAAGTACTGTCTTTTGGTAACAAAGGGCTATTATAATGGTGATACACTCTAGAGATTAGAAACAATACTGTAGCTTTTTTAAAAAAGTATTTCTTATCTTACCACCGGCAATGTTGATATAGCTTTTTACTTTTAAAAATATATACTCCTCCTTTTGAATTCAAAGCTACATAATGAAGTAATCTGTAAATATAATAGCAGCCTCTTCCATGAAAGGAAAACATTTGTGAAAACAAACATTCTTCCACTGTTAAAGATGAATTGCTTGGATACGTATTCTAATTCTCATTTCATTTTCAAATTCTCAACTTTCAGGGCCTGAAAAGGTGGTACAGTGGTCTAACAATATCTAGTGATTGTTATATTTATATATTTTTTTACTTTATAAAAGTTTTCAAAACAATTTCATATTTTTAATTTGGTAAAGGGAAAAGAATTTAGAAGGGAGGCAGAGTAATGATTGTGAGTTGTGATTAAATTCTGCAGAAGCCAAAATCATGACTTTAAAACAACAACTAGGTATGCTTCTGAGCCAAGGGCAGTTCTTGTAGATGCCAGCCAGTTTCAGAAAGTCCAGATAAGTGGTCAAGGTTCCTTGTTAGCTCTGGATCCCTTCTGATCCACAGGGTACAGGCCTCTAAGGTGAAAGCGAAGGGAGGGATAAAGGACGGACACAAAAGAGGATGCTAAACGAAATATCCAGATATAGGAAATGGTCTTTTAATAGTGGTTATAATTAATAATGTCATATAATTAAATATTATGCAGGCATTGAAACTTGTGGCATGGAAGAATAATGATAATGGATAATGTTCCCAAAACAGCATGCACTTTATAACAGACACAGAAGAGAAGAAAGTGTGGAAGGAACAAAAAGATAGAGTAGAACTCTCTTCCAACTCTGATGATATTTTATGATGTGGAGACATGGTTGGTTGGATTAAAGATAATTTTTAAAATTCTTTATGCTTGCTTCTCCATTTTTAGTGTTTAACACATATTACTTTTTTAACTAGGATTTTTTTTTTTATTTTAATGAAGAGAAATGTTGACAGAAAAGGTAAAAGAAAGCAATACCAATAAAACGCTCACAGCAGAAGGCAGGCTAGTGTTAGCACCTGTGCAATGAATGTGCTTGCACCCCTCAGATGGAGAAAGTGGATACGCTTGGCAATTTGATGCTGTGTTATAGAGCCAGCAAATTTCTATTTTAAAAACTGTAGCAAACATACTAGAAGAAACGTACTCTACTAAAGGCTAAAAATAAGAATATTCTGGACCCAGGCCTCAGCATATAGCCACCATCACATTAAACTGCAATCATTTTTCACCTGAAAGTAATTAGGGTGTGTACAGTAACGTGTACTGAAGAGAGGAGGGTGGATGTATGAGGTCTCTTATGACATTAGAAAAAAGAATGCATCCTTTAGTTTTTAAGGTCAACAGTCTGCAAGGCCAAATGTCTTCAGCCCACTCCTCAGCTGCAACTGCAACCATTAGGGAATTCTGATCCAGACATGAAACCATGTGGATCAGGAAAGGGCACTGAAAGGTTCAATAACAAGCAAACAGGAGCCTTGTGTTTAACTGCTGCAACAAAGACCTTCAGACACTGTTTACCCATCCTTTCCAGGATGAGAACTCCTTTTCCATAACAAAAAGCTTCCCAATTCCCCATTGATGGTAGTTGTAGATTTTCCTATTCATGGACTGAAAACAGATATAAACCATAAAAGTCTACAACAAATTCAGAAAACACATGAATGGCTTGGATGGTATCAAACACAATAGTACCCATAGCTATTTGGAGACATATTACATGCGTTCTTAGTTTCTCCTAATGCTTTTGGAATACAAATAGGAAGGCCCCTTGACAACTATAAAAGTTTCCAGGGGTTCCCATTCACAGGTGGAGAAGGACTACTACAAAGCATGTATTAAGTAATGGACCAAGGCCATAATCTCAAGGATGTTCTCTCTCCAGTGGTTATCAATAGAAATACAGCTATCAACCATCTGCATGCACACACTCATAAAAGAAATACACAATTTTATGGTGAGGTGCTAAGCAGAGGAAATGAAAACATCCATGAAGTCACACGCTGTGGACACCAAAGTGTGTGTGGCACTACTGAGCCAGAGGCTTTTTTCTGTTGGCTCTGTGACAGAGGTTTAGCATGGGAGGTAGGGACATGAGAACCTCAACAGGGGAGTTTCTTTTCTAAAAAGTAAGGGGCAAAGTTGCCTTCTTTATAAAGCCTTCCTGAGTCAACAGGCTGCCCGCTCCAAACCCCAGCAAAAACAGGGGTGGCCCTTAAATGCCAAAAGAATAATTTTCTGAGCTTTAGGCATGCTAAAATTGACTTGGCAAGCTCTCCACCTTACGAAGAACAAAAAGAGCTTAGTTTAGTCTGTGTGTAAATGCTTCACAATCATTAACAAAACATCCAAAGTAACATGCTCAAGGGAGGGTAATGATTCTTTGTTCCTCCCCCTAGTCCCCTTAATTGTAAGCTTCTGACATCCATTTATTTACTTATTGCTCCTAGCAGCCTCCGTCACCCTCCCTGGTCACCATGCACTCTTGGCTGCTTTGGGCGCTTTCTAACAAAGGGCTACATGGAACCACACACAATGGGTAGAACCCCGAACCTCCAATGGACTCTGGAGGTTCAGATCTATTCAACAGGACTGGGAAGGGGTCTTCCCTAATAAAAGAGCACTGGAAACATATTCCTTCATAGAGCTCAATGGTGCTAAGAGCCTCAGAAAGGGCTTGGTCCACCCTTCTCAGAGGAGGATATAAGGAGAGCCCTGATATCAGTTTGACCCAAACTCATAGGGTCTAGCCAGAGCCACACTACCTAGGGCCAGTGTGCACCCTGCTGCATGTGGTTTTCTTGATGCTTTATGATGCTCCTTAATGCTTTTTGACTTAAGTAGACCTACCGCCTAGAATGAGTTGAACAGTGGAGAGCAGTGAAAGAGCATGACCTCAAGTCACACTGTGCCTTAATTCCAGATTTGATCAAGTCTAGATATTCTTTCTTCCTGGTGCTGTCTATGTTCTCTTCTCCTTTCACCACTTAATAATCCAGGTCTTTGGTGAAAGGATACTAGCCTTTTCAATTTTTCTGATGGAAGTCAAAGCTGTACCATGAGAGTTGAGATGTCTCTCCCATCTTTAAACAGATCACTATTCCTAATGAGAACTCAGGCAACAGAATGCAGGCTTGTAAAGTCTCGGGGGGCTCTGAAGCCAGATGGAATTCCTGCTCTGCCACTTACCAGTTCTTTGGCTTGGACCAAATGGACTAGAACTCTTACCATATCAATTTTCCATAAAGTGCAAAAAACAGTATTTGCCTGATAAAGTTGTTTTCAGTATCAAAAGGAATAGTGCATGTAATGTGCCTTAGCACACACAGTGCCTGACCAGGAAGACAGTATGTTGTGTGTCACTGTTGTGATAGAGAAGATTTTAAAAGTCTTGGTAGGAGAGGCATGCCAGCTACATACAGCCTGGGTGAGTTAACCCTTTTGAACCACCGGGCTTAGTCATCTTGTTCGGAACAGTTATGGCCAGTTTGAACCAAGAGGTCAATCACTTCATGTTAAGTCCCTCCAAACTGGCAGTTACCTCTCACCTCTCTGCTAAACAATCGGGTTCCTAGCAAAATTCCAAAGTCTTCAGCTTGCCAATTTCCATGTTGGCAAGGCACAAAATAACACTCTGAAAATACAGGTTTAGTGCTCACTGTAAGAATTCCCTTCTTCAGCAATGTAAGGCTGAGTAATATACTCTCCTCATGATGCTAAAGGCAAAGTCCATTAGTTATTTTCTTATCTCATTTGGTGTCCCAAGAGGGAAGGTATGTCTGATGAATCAAGAGGTAAAACTGTATCACTGTATCTCCACCAGATGAGTTACATGCTCCTGTCACTTGCAAGGCACAGAGCACAGCATTTTATACATATGATCTTGAAGCCTCTCAACAATTCTGCAAGACATTGAGTCCCAAAGAAACAAAGTAACTTGCCCAAAACTCCATAGCAAGCAGTGATGGAGGCAGAGTTGTAACTTGGCCTGGCCAGCTCTGGAGCTTACACTCTTTCAACCCTGCCATATATCATGTCATGCTGTTTCCTACTTTTTTGCTTACATTGGGATTCTAGAAAAACAATCAGAAGTTTCAGGACACCAAAATTCTGACATGTAACTAATGTAAATGAAATATTAAAAGCAAAGCCCAAAGTTATAAATCCAAATGTGTCATTTTGTCGAAAGTTTTCCCTTATGAAGCTTATAGCTGACAAATTTTGGAAATGTCTTCAAAGCCCCGTCAAGGCTACATTCAAAAGCCAATCCCATTATCTTAAGGTCACAATTGCTTTTTTGACCAAAACCAATAATAGCGGACCCAAACTCTAACTTGATTCACTAGATTTGTTTCCAAGGAACTTTTCCTTGTTGTCAGAAGTCAAATTCACCTTCAATGGACCAAATTTTGTCACGGCTGACGGATATTCCAAAACAGAAAACTCTAAAAGTGGAGCTCCAAAACTGTTCTTAGTGGCAATGCTATTAAAATGAGGTCAAAGCAACTCTCTGCTCATTGAAATCATTTTCTCTCTTGGCTCCTGAGACACAGCTCAGTCATCTGCTTCTATGTCTCCGCTGGACACCCAAACATTGGTGGCCCTCCTTCTTTTCTCTACTTCACTCCTTCTCCTTTTTTTTTTTTTAAAAAAAGAGACCTACTTCTTAAAATGTTCATGTACCCAATATTATGTCCTTCATGCTGTCATTTTAAATCTTTTATTATCACCATTTTTAAATATACAGAAAGTAAAAAAAGAAAAGAAAAAGAGAATAAAACAAAGCCTGTGTACCCAAAACCCACCTTCAACAATCCTCAATACTTTGCCATACTTGTTTCTCTTTTACCTTCTGCATTTATTTTTTCTGAAATATTTAAAAGTAAAGCCTGGTCCTGCCTGGTGTTGCTCAGTTGGTTCGAGCATTGACCTTCCCATTGGAAAGTCGTGTGTTCAATTCCCAGTCAGGGCACATACCTAAGGTTCCAAGTTCAATCTTCAGTCGTGGAGGCAACCGATCGATGTATCTCTCACATCAATGTTTCTCTTTCTCTGCCTTTCTCCCTCTCTAAAATCAATATAAATAAATAAATAAATAAACAAATAAATAAATAAATAAATAAATAAAAGTAAAGTCTGGAACATCATGTCATTTTGCACTTAGGTACTTCATTATGTATCTAGAAAAATGAAAAGAATATTTTCTCACATAAATGCAATGCTATTAACATGTCTAACAAAATGAAAAATAACTTCTTACTATCATGTAATACAGCAGTTGCCAACCGGTGGCCCGTGGACCATTGGTGGTCCGTGAGGTCTGAAAGGTTGGCGACCGCTGCCCTAATACATAGTCCACATTTAAATTTCCTTGGTCGTCTTTTCTCACATTCCATGGACAATCAACTACTACTACCAAGGCAACTTTCTATGGCCTTGTTGATGACTTTTAGGGCTTTCTCTTGTCATTTTCCCTCCTCTGGAAAGGGCCCCAAAATGTGAAAGCAATGTGACTGAATAAATTAGCTTAATATTTTCAATTTTTTTAAACTCATTATATATTGAGAATGTTTCCCCATATTATTAAATATTCTTTGAATACTTGACTTTTACTTGCTGCCTATTTGGCCAGTATACAGATATTCCATGATTAATGTAATTATTTCTCATTATTTGTTGGACACTTGTTGTTTCATCTTGACTATTACAAACAATTCTGTGATGAACAGCCTTAACTGTGATCATGGTATACTTTCTACCCTCATCTTTCACCAATGAATGCCTCCTTTGCTTCAGCTATAGGAATGATTTATATTCAATATACTGTGTTTTTCATCTACCTGTGATCTTATCCACCAAGGCCCTACTTATCTTTGAGATGCTTTCACTAATCCCTTTGCCAAAGTCAGTCATTTTATTTCAAATGCTCCCAAAGGACTTTGCATATTGGACATTTTTAATAATGTTTACTGGTATTTAATCATACGCTTCTATTTCTACCACACTAAGTTGTGAGTTTCCTAACACCTCAGTTTTTTCATCTGTAAAATAAGGAGAATAATACCAACTCCATATGTCTGGAGTGGACAAAAAAGATGTGAAGAATATAAAGTACGAATTATATTATCTGACAGATAATTGAAGCTTTACTAAAGTTAGTTTCCTTCTTTTTCTCTGTCAGACTAGACTTATATGCTGGGAGGTAAGGAGTTAAATTTTCCCCAGTTAAACTGAGTATAAAACTAAGTGTATCAGAGATGCGGGGAAAGGAGCAAAATGGCTATAAAGCTCAGAACTATCTAGGGACTTTACCAGTTGCAACATTTTCTCTGTTACACACAATCTCTCTATTCTGGTCACAGTCGTTAGATAAAAGAAAAGAAAGATGTCATGTTGGAATATATAGATGGGAACTATTGATGTCTGAATCTCTTATTCACCTCTGAGCTATTTTACTATGTTGGGTGGGCCTAGCCAAGAGGAGGTCAAAAAACGCTCAGGGAGAAAGCTAAGAAAATTTTGTGGAAGAGTTTGGGTATTCTGAAAGATGCATTTTTACCTTTCAGGGTTCACATCTATGTAGAGCTAGAAAAACAGTGGTTGACCTATGAACATGCAGTGTTGCTATGGAAAACAGCAGCAGAGCTGGAGGCAAGAGACCTGGGTTCTGGAGCTGGTTCAGGGTATGATCATGGGCCTCAGTTGCAGAATAAGGGAATTGAACACAATTGGTTCCAGGAGCCGAAGGGACAAAATTCCAAGAGAATAGAAAGGTTAAGTGACTGGCTCACTATCACTGTACTTCTAAGAAAAACAACAGAGCAGAATTGGAAGAAATATTAAAGGTGATGTAGTTTGAAAACTGTTAAAAGAATCATATGATTTTCAAGAGCTCTGATCTAGTGCTGGGAGTACGACATTTAAAAATGAATTTAAGACTACTTGGACTATATGAAAATAATTTTCTTTTTCTGGTCTATTCCACAAAGATCTGGAAAACATTCCCAGCCCCATGTCAACCTTAAATGAGAAAAGAATCTTTAAAGAGGCACTGATTTGTAATGGAAAACTTGGATAAATAAACTATTTATACTCTGAGATTTTTACATTTCTTTTTGTCCTTTCTTCAGAACACACAGCTAAGAAAAGCCATGATGTAAGTGTGTTCTATTAGACCTCATTGGCAGGCTGTTTATTCTGTATCTACAGCCTAGCAGCTTCTCTGACTGGCATACTTAATGGACAAGTAACCAAAGAATATATTCAAGAAAAATAAAAAAGTATGAGTTTTTTATTAGCATAAGCCTGGAAAGAAAGAGGCATCAGAATTCCTAATTTTTTCATCTCTGTTCCAAGGTTTATCAGCCAAATTTATTTAAGCTTTCTGAATCTCAAATTTATCTTGAACACAGGACAAGTAATTACCTATCTATTGATGTATCAAGCAATATTCACATTAAAGGTATTATAAGCACTCATCTGATAAGCTGGAATAAATCTTCATGAAATGCTTACTATCAAATTTCTAGATCTATACTTAAAATTCCAATGAGATTGAACATCAGAAGAACTACTGAGATCTCCCCTAAGTATATACTCTGACCAATTCACTGTTTTTGTTGTGTTTAATATCTGGAAAATTTTGTCTAACTCCATGCATTTCTTTAAGAAACACCAGGCCTGCCCAGACGGTGTGGCTCAGTGATGGAGCATCAATCTATGAACCAGAAGGTCATGGTTCAATTCCCAGTTGGGGCATGGGTGTGGGCTCGATCCCCAATGCAGGGTGTGTAGGAGGCAGCCAAACAATGATTCTCTCTCATCACTGAGGTTTCTATCTCTCTTTCCCTCTCTCTTTCTCTCTGAAATAAATAAAAAAAATATTAAAAAAAAAAAGAAGAAGAAACACCAGGCTTAATAAAGAGTAGGTCTAAAAGGATGTAATCAAAATGTGTATGTGAGATTGTATGCTGGGCAGGAGAGACTAAACTATGTGGTGTGAGGGAAATAGAGCCCTTCCCATTGAAGGACGACAGTGTGGCAAGAAGAGTACACTTGTTTGATTTAGCTCAGGAGGCAGAAGCAGGATAAATGAATGAAGTTCCTGGGAGCTGGATTTCAGCTCACAAGGAAGCACTTCTGGATACTGAGAGCTGTGTAACAATTGAGCAGGTGATCATAGAACATACTGAATGGCTGGTGGGTGGGGAATGGATGAAGTGACTACTATATTGCCTTCTACATCTCATTTTTTGACTGTTCTTTTCCTGTAACTTTGACATTCTCTTAGAACTAGAATTCTTGGGAATACAAATCTGAATCTCACATCCTCAAGTTTCATTACTTTCTATGAAGCTCTACCCATGCCCTCCCTACAAGGAAAAATACCATTAAGAGAATGTTTCAATGATTTTTTACTGAAAATGGAAGAAAAATATAAAGGTGGCCATGGCTAAATTAGGTTATCTGGTTGTCAGTGTGTCTTTTTT
Source organism: Eptesicus fuscus (assembly GCF_027574615.1). NCBI lineage: Eukaryota > Metazoa > Chordata > Mammalia > Chiroptera > Vespertilionidae > Eptesicus > Eptesicus fuscus. The sequence continues at coordinate 80,267,455 of NC_072475.1, read as the reverse complement.
AGCCATCAGATAGCTTTACTGCAGCTGGCTGAATTTAGTATCTTCAAATGTGGGTGACTAGGGCAATAAAAGTAAAGAATTTTTTTTTGTTTTGTTTTAAGAGGAACCAAATAAAATACTCCACAGAATTTTTTTCCCTAATGTGGCCATGCAAGCACAACCTGGCTGTTTTGCAACTGAGCGCTATTAACATCTATTTATAGCCAGTATTTTCATAGATGAATCACATTTACCATGAGACAGTTAATATTAAGAGCTCAACCAGCTCTGCTGAGAACCTCATAATCTTACTACATCTCTTTCCATTCCCCTTCTAGGGAACTAAGTTATAGCTTAATAGTTCCATGCAGAGAGAGGGAAAAATCTAAGTGGAAATGTAAATCTAGCAGACAGCCTGCTCCCTAAACCCAGCAAAGTGTGGGAAGTTAAACACGCTAAACTTCAGGCCCTGAGTCATTCCCCACTCTGTCCCTTGGTGATGAGCAACCTACAGTTAGCACGGGTGGCTCTGCATTACGCAGCCATCTTGCCATCAAAATAATTCACTCCCAAAGTCTACCAAACCAAGTTTAAACAACACTGCTTTATAAAATCTCACATAAATCTCAAATAAAAAAGAGGAGTGCAGTGGGTGATTTCATGCATGTGAGGGTGTAAGTGGGGAGGTTGGGATGAGGGAGAGCAGAATTTCAGGGTATTTATGATCAAAGGTTTTCAAAATTCAGTGACATTAACTGGAGATTCTATTAAGTCTTGGGGATCTAGCGTCACTTCTCACCGGCACATGTCACATGCTCTCTCTCGCTCAAACTCACTCTCTCTGAATTTTGTGTAGGCACCAGCACTATCACCCTGATTTTAATATTGATATTAATTTCTTTGTATTTGCTATCTCCTACTAGAATTTCCACCCTTAATTTACCTTTACCAAGCCTTTTCTTCCAGTCTTTACTTCAGGCTAAAACTCTTTAAGGTTAAGTGAGATAATACACGCAAACCACTTAAGACAGTGTCCAGCATGTGGTAAGAGGAGTAGCTACTTTTATGATTAGATTCCCAGTACCATTTTTCTAAATTTCTAGCCAGTGGTTCACAGATGAGTCAGCTTTACCATGAGGCAGTTCCTACTCAGAGCCAACCAGTTCTACTAAGAACTACACGATTTAGTCCTTCAGTGAATTCCTGCTGAGGCCCAACTCTGTCAGACACTGCGGATATAAATATGAACAAAAGGGGCCCTATGCTCACAGGGCGCAACAATAAACCTATGACCAGGAACCATTATTTCTATTTTACATCTGAAGGCTCAGGGAGGTTTAGTAACTTGTTCAAGGACACATCGCTAACAGACTGAAACCCTGATTTAAGCAAAGTTCCATCTGATTTCACAATCTCATACTCTTTCCATTATGCTATGCTTCTTGCCACCCCTCGATGCCAGCAAAAGGGTTGAGAAAAGCACATAAACAATAACAATCCATTCAAATAATTTTCTGCACATAAATAATGTATGAAAACAAATCATAAAGATGAATAGGCCAATTGCTGAAAGGGCCAGTGAATTCATGTTATCCAGATTTTTGTGTAATTCTGGGTACCCAGACTTAACTGTACCCATATAAATAAATGGGACATTAAATACCCATATCAGTAAATGGGACATTAAATACCCATACCAATAAATAGGACACTAATGCAGATATGAAAAAGCTAGTATAAATTGTCTAGCATGATAATTGACATAGTAGGTGCTTCATATGTGTTTGTTGATTAATAATGCCGAATCAGGATTCTTCCTTATGTATGCCATCTTATAAGACCCTAAGTAGATTCGACATAATTATTTGCTGGACTTTGGAGCCAGACTGCCCAAGTTAAGACCCGGCTTTGCCATTTTCTAGCAATACAACCTTCATCAAGGTATTTAATAGATACAAGGTGCAGTTTCCTCCTCTGCAGAATAAGGATAAATAAGTGTTTGTGAAGGCTGAATGAGTTAATCAAAGGAAAGCATTTAGAAAAGACATATTGGTAAGTACTAAAGAAATGAAAGCTGTCATTATTACTATTATTTTCTTCTTGAATCTAAGTAATTTTGATTGGCTATGTCAGTATCATAGTAAATGATCAAGTCCCAAAACAACTTTTTTCCTTGAGGCTTTCTGAAGTTCCTTATATAAAAACATCCTCCTCTCCACCATTCAAACAGGAAGACAAACAGGTACATACAGACTAAATCGGGTCTAACAGTACCCGATTATATGCAAAAAGCAAATTTTGATATGCAAGATTAATAAAGAATAATTAAGAAAATTTTTTTAAAATATATTTTTATTGATTTCAGAGAGGAAGGGAGAGGGATAGAGAGATAGAAACATCAATGATGAGAGAGAATCATTGATTGGCTGCCTCCTGCACTCCCCCTACTGGGGATCGAGCCCGCAACCCGGGCATGTACCCTTGACTGAAATCGAGCCCGGGACCCTTTAGTCTGTAGGCCGACACTCTATCTACTGAGCCAAACCGGCTAGGGCAAGAAATTTTAACTTTTAGTAAGGAGTTAGCTCTCTCTCTCTCTCTCTCTCTCTCTCTCTCTCTCTCTCTCTCTCTCTCTTTCTCTCTCTCTCTCTGTGTGTGTGTGTGTGTGTGTTGAATAGGTAGAATTGGCTGCTATTTACATTTGGTCATTTCCTGTTAACTAAATTAAGTAAATAACTGCAATTTCTTTACCAGTCCTTCTCCAGCATGGACACATCCTTACCAAGGTTCACCACAATTCCAAACAGCTTAAACCCAAGAAAAACTGACTGAGGTCACCACATAGAAAAACAAAGAAGAATCTCCTCTCAGGGCCAGCTGCACTGCACTTGTATCCATAGAGACTAGACAACAGGGAATCACAGAATTCTAAAGCGGGAAGTCCCAGGGCTGCCGAGATCATCTAGTCCCAGGCTCAAATCCTGCAGTCAGGGGATCTGTTAAGGGATGAGGAACAGGGTAGAGGTCAATGGAAAGAACCTCAGATCCTTGTTCAATCATAAATGACCTTGTGGAGCCAACCTAACCCAATATCCTCATTTTATAGTGACAACCCAGAGTTTGGCTAATTAAATGCAGAGCCAGGGATCAGAAGCCAGGTTTCCTGATTCCCAGTTTAGCGCTCTCTTATACTCCTGAAGGCTGCCATTCTATGGCTATGCTAGTCACTGATAAAAAAACACATTAGGCTGTGTTAAACTGACAACTAAGCAGTTTTTCTCCTTGCAAAACCATCAGGCATTATGTCACTGCCGGCACTTTATGAAAAGAGTAAGGCATCATTATTTAATATAAACAAAAGCAACTTTCCATCCCCTTTTCTCTTTTTCTTGTAACCTGAAAATCTAAAACCACTGTTGCTATTAAAAATTTTTTCTTTTTTCTCAGTATGCACCTGTGGGCCAAGCACAGATGCATTAAAAATTTGCCAAGAGAAACAATGAAGTAATTGATAATACAAAGTATAAGAGTGTCATGAAATTCATGTCTTTGTTTTCTTTCTCTAGATAGTTAATTGCTGATCATTTTGTGGTTGTTGGCAGAAGGGCAAGGAAACCCCACCACTGTAAACATGTGGAAACACACACTCTTCAGTGGACCAGAGGTCTGCACACGATGGGTCTGTTCACAAATCCAACATGCATGCCAGCAAGAATGTTGATGCTACTATACTAGCCCCAAAAGGAATGGTAGTCTCAGAAAAACTCTAATCACTTTAAAAAGAATAAACACAGTATAAAAATGTTTCAGATCATGCTTTTTAAAAATATAAATATCATCATTGGCAAATGACTTGCTCTCTCCTGGCAGATTTCACCTAACCCACTTTAAGAGTGGGGCAAGGGAAGCTAGGATATAGAGAGTTCCATTCGGTTTTCTGCATCAGTTTAGGGTAGCCTTCAATTCAAAGGAAAGGGCCTGACTTAGGAGCAAAGTTTAGCAAACTACCCTGCTAAATAGAGCTTACATTACCTTACCTTGGAATTCTGGAAGGCATACAATAGATAAAATTAGTGGTGGCAGAGAAATACTTATTAATTAGCAACAGAATACAAGATGATATCTTGTCAGTAGGCTACTGTTCCACATATGAATATGTAGGTAAGAGGAAAGCATAGTAATACATAATATAAATCATAAAAATAAACTTATACTTCTAGGAAACTAAACGAAGTAAAGACCAAATAGATTTTATCCCTCTTTTAAACTAGACTTTTATTGAATTTTTATAGAAACACTAGAGGCCCGATGCATGAAATTCATGCAAGAATAGGCCTTCCTTCCCCCTGCTGCCGGCACCAGCTTTCTCTGGCACCCGGGACCAGGCTTCCTCGCAGCCCCCGCTTCGTCTGGAAGGTTGTCCGGAAGGACATCTGGTCTGATTAGCATATTATGCTTTTATTATTATAGATGAATCTGTAGGTGTGGTATACCTAGTTTAACAAAAATGTCTGCAGTTAACTCTTTTTAAAAAAATATATATTTTTATTGATTTTAGAGAGGAAGGGAGAGGGACAGAGAGATAGAAACATCAATGATGAGAGAGAATCATTGATTAGCTGCCTCCTGCACGCCCTCTACTGGGGATTGAGCCCACAACCCACGCATGTGTCCTTGGCTGGAATTGAACCTGGAACCCTTCAGTCTGCAGCTGACACTCTATCCACTGAGCCAAACTGCCTACGGCTGCAGTTAACTCTTTTTTAAAAAAATATATTTTTATTGATTTCAGAGGGGAAGGAAGAGGGAGAAAGAGATAGAAACATTAATGATGAGAGAGAGTCATTGATTGGCTGCCTTCTGCACGACCCCACTGGGGATTGAGCCCACAACCCAGGCATGTGCCCTTGGCTGGAGTCGAACCTGGGACCCTTCAGTCTGCAGGCTAACACTCTATCCAATGAGCCAAACCGGCTAGGGCTGCAGTTAACTCTTTATATTTTTCTGTAATGTAACCTTGCAGCTCCTTCCATCAAGAAGCGGAATCTATTTCTCCACTTCTTGAATTGGGGCTAACCTTGTAATCTTCTTTCACTAATAAAAATGAAACCCTGGAGTTTCTGCTCTTACATTCTTGGAATGCTGCTCTGAGACCACCATGTGGGAAAGACAGTTCAGAATCTTTGTAGAGCAGAGATGAGATGACCCAGCCTAACTAACTGGCAGTCAGATCTGTGAGTGAGCCCATCCCAGACCATCCAGCTCAGCTGAGATGCAGGATGAATGAAGTTGTAGAGTGACTCAGAATTTTGAGCCCTTGTTGTTTAGGCTCTACCTAAGTTTTGGCTTAGGCCACAATGTAGCAGGAACAAACCAGCCTTGTTGAATACCCATTATGTATGAAGCACCAGGTCAGATACACCATGAGAGACATAAATGAATATTAATAATATTGAATGGAAGACATTGATAGCCCTAGCCCTGTCTTTCATATGTGAACTAAAAATTAAGTGGCATGCAATACTTATCTGTTTTAAACATACCTAATCCTGGGAGAACATATTTGCCAATGTTATCACCGATAAGGGCTTAATCTCCAACATCTACAGGGAACTCATACAACTCAACAAAAGGAAGATAAACAACCCAATCAAAAAATGGGCAACAGATCTAAATCGATACTTTTCGAAAGAAGACAGAAGGAAGGCCAAGAGGCATATGAAAACATGCTCAAAGTCACTAATCATCTGAGAGATGCAAATCAAAACGACAATGAGGTACCATCTCACACCTGTCAGAATGGCTATCATCAACAAATGAACAAACGACAAGTGCTGGCGAGGATGCGGAGAAAAAGGAATCCTTGTGAACCGCTGGTGGGAATGCAGACTGGTGCAGCCACTGTGGAGAACAGTATGGAGTTTCCTCAAAAAACTAAAAATGGAACTCCCATTTGACCCAGTAATCCCACTCCTAGGAATATATCCCAAGAAACTGGAAGCACCAATTAGAAAGGACATATGTACCCCTATGTTCATAGCAGCACAATTTACCATAGCTAAGATCTGGAAACAGCCTAAGTGCCCATCAGCAGATGAGTGGATTAGAAAACTGTGGTACATCTATACAATGGAATACTACGCTGCGGTAAAAAAGGAGTTCTTATCATTTGCAACAGCATGGATGGAACTGGAGAGCATTATACTAAGTGAAATAAGCCACTTAGAGAAAGATAAATATCACATGATCTCACTCATTTATGGAATATAATGAACAACATAAACTGATGAACAAAAATAGATCCAGAGACAGAGAAACATTGATAAGACCATTAAACCTCAGAGGGAAGGTAGGGGAGGGTGGGGGTAAGGGGGAAGAGATCAACCAAAGGACCTGTATGCATGCATATAAGCCTAACCAATGTACACAGACAACAGGGGGGTGAGGGCAGGAGGGGGGGATGGGGGATAATGAGGGAATAAGGACACATATGTAATGCTGTAATCAATAAAGAAATTTAAAAAAATATAAATAAATATACCTAATCCGCCCTAGCTGGTATGGCTCAGTGGATAGAGTCTGAAGGGTCTCAGGTTCGATTTTGGTCAAGGGCACATACCTCTACCTCTACCAATTGATGTGTTTCTCTCTGTGTCCTTCCCACTCCCTTCCAGTCTCTCTAAAAATCAATGGAAAAAATATCCTCAGGTGAGGATTAAAAAAAACACTGAATAAATAAATAAAATAAGAAAAAAAACATATAATCTATATTAACAATCTTCCATATTTCTACAAAAACCAGAGCAAGGGCCTTTCTGGAATATACAAGACAATCCAGTGACGTGAGAGAAAAAGGATTAGATAACTTATTTTTAGTAAATATTTTTTCTGCTTGATTCTTCACATGTTTTCATAAGGTATGTTATATACATGGTCTCATAAGGTACATAGCATATCTTACTAATAAAAGCCTATGTGGTCCTCATGCCATCATGCCGTGAAGCCCTCATGCTGTCACAATCCATCACCAGGAGGTGGGTCCCAGTGGCTCCTCTGTGCAGCCCGGAGGAGGCGAGTCCTGGTGGCTCCTTCACGTGGCCTGGAGGAGGTGGGGCCTGGTGGTGCATCAGGGCAGCACTCTGGGACTTGGGGCCGTTCTGCGGCACTGGCGGGGTCCTGGGTCTCGCGTGATTCTGTGCGCCGGGTCACTAGTATTATATATGACTAGAGGCCTGGTGCACAAAATTCATGCATGGGGGTGTCCCTCAGCCTGGCCTGCACCCTCTCCAATCAGGGACATCCCTCTCACAAGCCGGGACCGCTAGCTCCTAACCGCTCACCTGCGTGCCTGCCTGATCACCCCGCAACTGCCACCCTGCTGACCTGATCACCCCCCAACTGCCCCCCTGCCAGCCTGGTCGCCCCCTAACTGTCCAGAAGGAAGTCGGACGTCCAGAAGATGTCCGGTTGACCTGGTCTAATTAGCATATTACCCTTTTATTAGTATAGATAGAAGATAGTATGTGAACATTATTTATAAACACATAAATATATACATTATATGGTTTTCTATAGTTTTAGCTCCCACATATCCTCAACCTTGTACCCCCACACAAAAATAATTTCTTCTATGCCTTGCTTTTCTCAGATACATGAATCTTTCCCTAGCTACCTAAGGAATAGTCAGTGATAGCTATTGTCACAGACCATTGTTCGTCTGTACTGTTATTGATAAACAGTCACTTCAGCAAGGCTATAAGCACTTTTCAGACAGGGTATCTGTAACCATCTGTCTTTGGCAGTGCAGCATAATGGCATGATTTTTAAAAGTATCAGTTGATAATTGGTGTGTTACTGACAAATAAAACATGTAAATAATAAGCATGTAAGACAATAAACACCTTCAAGTTCTGCTTTTACCACCTGATAATGGTGAGGCTGTAAAACAATTCTTAGCTGAAAATTATTACTGGGGATTTTTTCCTGAAGCACTGTTTTTTAAAGATGTAATCTCTCCCTTGTTGGAAATCATCAGACACAGGTTTACTAAATATTCAAGTGCAGCATTTAGATTTCTATGGATTTCCTGTAAGATGCAGACTCACAAATCCATCTCTTCTAAATACACTACTGATAATCCTATGCTAGAAGCAAAGCACAATGGCAAAAATTGTTATATATCACAGAGGAGAGAGGTCACAGAGATCATCTCCCCATGTGCCTCACTTCACAGATTAGGGTACTGGGCCCAGAGAGGGTCAGTGTCTTAAGTAAGTCCCACAGTGGACAGAATTCTTTTCCTTTGACTTCTGTCTAGTTTAGTGCACTTCTCATGACCTCATAGTTTTAGAAACGATTTCCATAAATCTTTGGAGTAAAAGTGTGTCATTGTGTTAAGGGAATTAAGGAAGCCACACCATAAATAACCAACTTAGTGCATGACACATAGTGGGCTTCCAACATATGCTTGTTGAAGGATGAGGAGAGGGATGAGTGGAGGCCTAGCTGGCTGGCTGTGAAGTCCTCAAGACCAGACACTCAGGTCTTTCAAGTGGTGCCAGCAAGCTGAGGCTGGTGGGAAGAATCACTTCTTAACAGGGATCCCAGCAAAGACACAAAGTCATTCTTTTAATCATTTCCCCCCCTGTAATCATGTCTCATATCTCATTTAATAACAGAAATAATCAAATAAACTTGTTTTTCTTCTTGAGTATTCCCTAAAACTATAAAGGTCATATAGATTCACTGTAAAATTTTTAAAAATAAAAGTAAATTAATAATCCTATATAATAAAAGGCTAATATGCAAATAGACCGAATAGCCGAAAAACTGAACAACCAGTCGCTATGATGTGTGCTGACCACCAGGGGGCAGGCGCGGAACATGGCAGGCATCAGCTGCGGCGGGATGGTGGAACAGGTGAGCGGGGATGCCAAACCAAGGTGAGGTGCAGGTCTGGGGCGAGCCTCTGGTGGTTACTGAAAATTCTTGGCTCCCGTGCACCGCGGTGCTGCCCAGCACTTGCACCTACTGCTGGCACTGGCCCCGCTCGCACCTGCCACCAGAGCCACCACTCACACCCACTGCCAGCGCCTGGTGCTGGCGCCGAATGCCCCTGAGGGCTTTTCCATCTCCCCCTGCTCCTGAGGGGCAATCAGGGCAGCAGCTGCTGCTCGCACCCACTGATGGAGCTGGCCCCGCTCTCACTCGTTGCTGGTACTGGCCTCAATCGCTCCACGCTGTCAGTGGGTGTGAGTGGGGCCGGCACCGTCAGCGCGTGGGAGCGGCAGTGGTGGGAGGAGGGCTGCCGGCAGACAGGGGACCAGGGTCTGAAGCAGGAGGGGCTGGGCGGGAGTGCAGAGGATGTGCTGAGACCTGCCCCTGTGCCCACCGCAGACTTGCATCCCACAGTTCCTTTCAAGGTGCACGAATTCGTGCACTGGTCCCCTAATCCTATATAATAAAAGGCTAATATGCAAACTGACCGAATAGCGGAATGACCGGTCGCTATGACTTGCACTGACCACCAGGGGAGAAGCTCAATGCAGGATCTGCCCCTTGGTGGACAGTGTAATCCCACAAGGGGAGTGCTGCTCAGCCAGAAGCTGGGCCCATGGCGGGCGAGGGCAGCGATGGTGGTGGGAGCCTCTCCCGCTTCCACAGGCCCGCTCCCCAAGCCAGCAGTCAGATAATCCCCGAGGGGTCCCGGACTGCAAGAGGGCCTAGGCCAGGCTGAGGGATCCCCTCCCCCCATGCATGAATGTCATTAGTAATATTAATAACTAGAGGCCCGGTATACGACATTTGTGCATGGGGGGTGGGGGGTGTCCCTCATACCGACCTGCACCCTCTCCAATCTGGGATCGGGCCTAAACCGGCAGTCGGACATCACCTCACAATTCGGGACTGCTGGCTCCTAACCACTCACCTGCCTGCCTGCCTGCCTGATTGCTCCTAACCGCTTCTGCCTGCCAGACTGATTGCCACCAAACCGCTCCCCTGCCAGCCTGATTGACGCCTAACTGCTCCCCTGCCAGCCCGATCGCCCCCAACTGCCCTCCCCTGTCAGCCCGATTGCCCCCAACTGCCTTCCCCTGCCGGCCTGATCGCCCCCAACTGCCCTCCCCTGCCGGCCCGATTGCTCCCAACTGCCCTCCCCTGAAGACCTGGTCGCCCCCAAATGCCCTCCCCTGCTGGCTGCTGGCCTGGTCACTCTCAGCTGCCTTCCCCTGCTGGCCTGGTCGCACCCAACTGCCCTCCCCTGCAGGCCTGTTCACTCCCAACTGCCCCCCTGCCAGCCCAATCGCCCCCAACTGCCCTCCCTGCTGGCCTGTTTGCCCCCAACTGCCCCTCCTGCTGGCCTTGTCGCCCCAAGCAGCCTGCTATTCAGTCATTTGGTCATCCCTCACTAACCCCCCTGCTGGGCTTGTTGACCCACGCAGCCTGCTGTTCGGTCATTACTGTTACTGTGATGGCATCCTGGACAATTTGCATATTCCTCTATTATTAATATAGATAATAGATAACGTTTGTTGAGTGCTAATTTTGTACCACCCATGTTGCAAATATTTGACATGTGTTGACTTTTAATCCTCACAGCAACTTTAGGTTACAATCATACTAAACTACTATTATCCCCATTTTACAGATGAAAACACTGAAGCACAGAAATATTAACTAACTTGCCCAAAGTTTTATAGCCAATAACTAATGGATTTGAGCTCAGGCAGTGTAGTTCCAGAATCCATGGTTTTAACAACCCTTTTATAGTGTCACTGTTCAAGTTTTGGTTTCCAATACAAAGTAATTTTTTTAAAGAAACTGACTTAAAAATTTATAAATTTAACTTAGTTAAAATTTAAAAGTTCTATACCATAAAAGACATAGTAAAGTGAAAATACAAGATACAGACTAGAAAAGATAACAGCAAAACATTTAATCAACAGAACAGTAATTTATAGAATATGTAATTAATTCCTACAAATCCATAAAAAGACAACAAATACAAAAAAAATCACAGAGACCATGAAAACAAGCAATTTATAAAGAAACCCAATAAAGAAAAGGATGTTCACCTCACTAATAATTACAGGGTGAAAATTTAAAATTTCATTTATCAAACTGGGGAACATTGTAAATTCAATAACAGCAAGTGTTGATTAAGATATGGAGCAATGAGAACTCTCACACTCTGCTATAAATTGGCATTCTATTTAGGAGAGCAATAATCCCTAGTACTCAACATTCCAAAAATTACAATCCTATTCCCTAAAGAATATTCTGTAGAGAACTAATGTACACGAGAAAAAAATGTATGAGAATGTTCAAAGCAGCATTTTTTCTAATATGGAAAAAAATGTAAACTATTTTAATTTCTATCAATAGTAAAACATATAAGTTCTTAAGTAAAACATATAAGGACTATTCATATAATGAAATAGTATAAAGCTATCAAAACACATAAACAAAAGTAAAATGGAACAAGGAAGAATCCTATATAATAAAGAGGTAATATGCAAATTGACCCTCACGCCCTCACATAAGATGGCTCCCCCCATATGGTCAAAGATAGCTGCCATAAGATGGTCTGCAGGAGAGGGCAGTTGGGGGGGACCAGGCCGGCAGGGGAGGGCAGTTGGGGGAAACCAGGCTGGCAGGGGAGGGCAGTTAGGGGCGACCAGGCCGGCAGGGGAGGGCAGTAAGGGGCGACCGGGCTGGCAGAGGAGGGCAGTTAGGGGCGACTGGGCCAGCAGGGGAGGGAAGTTAGGGGTGACTGGGCTGGCAGGGGAGAGCAGTTAGGGGCGACTGGGCTGGCAGGGGAGGGCAGTTGGGGGCAATCAGGCCAGAAGGGGAGCAGTTAGGCGTCAATTGGGCTGGCAGGGGAGTGGTTAGGCGTTGATCAATCTGGCAGGCAGAAGAGGTTAGGGGCAATCAGACAGGCAGGCAGGCAGGTGAGCGGTTGGGAGCCAGCAGTCCCAGATTGTGAGAGAGATGTCCAATTGCCCGTTTAGGGATTGGGCCTAAACCGGCAGTTGGACATCCCCCGAGGGGTCCCAGATTGGAGAGGGTGCAGGCTGGGCTGAGCGACAACCCCCCTCCGTGCACGAATTTCATGCACCGGGCCTCTAGTACATGATGAAAAGGCATGTTTTAGAAAGATATAACCAATGTTATTCATATAAAGTTTAGAAATATACAAAGAAAAACTATATATTGGTCAGCAGTATGTATACATGTTTTAAAAAGTATAAAACATGCATGTGTATGATGCATGCCAAATTAAAGATCATTATTTCTGGGGTGGAAAGAGTAGAGAGTAGATTAAGGAAGAGATATGTGAGGGGCTGCAGTTGTATCTATAATATTTTACTTAAAAATATTTCCTAATGTATATAGTAAATTAAGATTTTATAAATTTGTATATACCATGTAGTGGTTCACTATATTTTCCATACTTTGCTGTATACTTCAGTTCTTTCAGATTTTTAAAGAAATATTATTAAAAATTAAAAGTAAAACATTAATGATGATTAAAGTTTCATGATTTGTAGGGCTGAGTAAAATTAATAATCTGTACATTATTTAAGCAGACTATAAGTTTAATTAATATTTTTTTTCATGAGCAATTTCAAAGGTAGACCAATTTTTCTTGCTATTATAAATTACTTTGGATAATCATATACAGGCAGTCCTCGGGTTACGTTGGAGATCCATTTCTATGGCGCAAGGTAACTCGATTTTCGCCGTAAGTGGGAACCCACCTACATAAGCACCTACGTCACTCAGATGGAGCACATACACAGCAGTAATGAAGTGAAACAGTAAAAAAAATTTAAAAGAAAGATAATTCCTGACTTTTACTTGTGGTAAATAAATAATAAAAAACATAAAGCACAATATGTACATACGTCGAAATGACAGAACTTTTTGTTTTTATAAATAAATGGGAAATGGCTATGTAACCACGAAAAGACGTAAGTCGAGTCCAGCGTAACCTGAGGACTGTCTGTAATCAGATGTAGAGCTAATGTATCCCTCAAATATTATATTATTTTGTTTCTATAATATTCAACAACTATAGGAGATGAGAGGTCCTAAATATAACTGTTTACTTATCCAAGGATAGATCTGGAATTTTAGCAGAAGGTCAGGGATACAGCCAGGGACCAAGCCCTCATTCCTTTAATATTAGACTTTGCCATCATAACAAAATAACCCAAAGTATTTTGTAGCAATAATTCTATCTTAATGTCCTAAGGCTAAGAAAATTAAAAAAAAATATGCAAAGGAAATACCATAATGTGAATCTGCAGAAAGTTAGAACAATTAGCCTAGTTATCATTTTGCAGTTATGTTAAGTATGTCTTAACTTAAGTAAGCACTTAGGCCGTGGCTGGAGGTATGACCTGGGACCCTGAGGTTGAATGTTTGGCAGATGAACTTCAAATACAGTCTGTTTACCCATGGACATAAGTGGCCTTAATCAAAGCAGAACACATTTTTTTAAAATGTTCATTTCAAAAACAGAAGAGTAAATAAGACTGTGATTTATGAATCTGCTAATGCTGTTCTCTGCTGTAGACTTTAGAAAGGTTTAGAGTCTTTGGCTGCAGTAAATACAAGAGTGCAGACTTGTTAAAGCAGTAATAGGTGCCCTTATTAAAAATTCCACTTTCATTAAGAGTTACAAATTATCTTCCTTCTTTCCAGTCCGTCAAGAATGCGTTCCAGAAGCAATGACACAGAGGGCTCAGCCCTAAAGCAATTTCCAAGACACAGTAAAGACCACAGTTTCCAAGCGCCTGAAGACATGAAGCAGAAACAGCAAGACAAAGACACCACCAGTGAGTCGAATGCAATCCTTCTACATCCTACATCACACAGTGGTAATGGCCACCAAGGAAAAGACCTCTCAAGAGATGACCTATTATTTCTTCTAAGCATTCTGGAAGGAGAACTGCAGGTCAGCTGATTTCGAATTAAACCCCTCATGCTTCAAAGGGAAGGCTGCTTGTGAATTTGGTGTGTGTATATAAATATATATATCTATGGTCCTTACTTGTCTGTACATGAAAGAAAGTGTAAGTACATATACACACAGTTCTCCTCTGCCAACTTGAAGGGCAATTAATCACATCTAAAAGGGCTATTGTATGACATGCGAATGGCATGCACGTTATGAAAGGTCATATCCTCTGTTCATGCTGCTCACAAGCTTTGGTGCACAGGCACGTATAGGTACCAACAATGCCAGCTGACTTCTGGATTGGTTTAAATAACAATAAGTGTTTTTGTACCTGATGTGAACTGGCTCTTAGACTTGCCCTGGCATCATTAACTTACATAAAAAACTAAAAACAGCTGCTACACATATAGGAGACTCTTATTTCCTAACCCTGAAAATGTACTAGTAAATGCCAGTCCATTGAGGGGTATCATATTATCTGCTTGTCAAACACAATAAAAAATGTAGGTTCTCTCAAGTTGTATAGTGATCACTTTTTAAAACATTATTAATATGTAATTAGATTGTAAGAAGAATGAAGGGACATAGTTTTGCTACTTTTTCTAAAAGGTACTATAACTAAATATAATTTGATTATATTTGAAAGTGAAATAAAAAATACTCAACTCTAATAAGAACTCACTTTTGGAGACTGCTGGTAGATAAAGTGGCTTTCTGAAATGCCTTTTGTTGCTTCAGGCTCGAGATGAAGTCATAAGCATTTTAAAGGCTGAAAAAATGGACTTGGCTTTGCTGGAAGCTCAGTATGGGTTTGTCACTCCAAAAAAGGTGTTAGAGGCTCTTCAGCGAGATGCTTTCCAAGCCAAATCTGCCCCTTGGCAGGACGACATCTATGAGAGACCAATGACTGAGGTATGTGCCATATCAGGGGTGTGCACCTGGGAGATGGAAGAAGTTCACAAGCTAGCTAAGCACTAGGCCTGGCAGTTGAACATGACACACAACTCCTTTTTGATTACTTAAAGTTTAGCATTCTAAGACATTTAAAATCTACCCAAAGTAGATGAATACTACATGTTCTACAGGAAAGAAAAAGAGAATAAACCATGGCCAGGATATTTTCATTTTTTAAAAATTTTTTTTTTTTTTACTGGAAGCAGAACTCTTTATTGTTGACTTTTAAAGAACATATTTATTTATTTTTTTGGTTATGGACATTGATTTCTTTTTCTGAATTTTATTTTATTTAGGTTTGTTTCTTGACACCAAACTGAAACCTAACAAATGCAAGAGAATTTCTCTCTGTTTCTTCTCACTTTCTCTCTCTCTCTTTCTCTAGACACACACACACACACACACACACACACACACACACACACACACACCCCACAGGTCTGTCTGAACTTCTTTTGGGGGACCTGAATGCTATTTAGGTTACAATAAAAAAAAAAAGATGAAGTATACTCTCGCCAGTGCGGCAAAGTTGGTTGGAGCATTGCTCATACATCAAAAGGTCAAGGGTTTGATTCACTGCTAGGATAGATACCCAGGTTGAGGGTTCCATCCCTGGTCAGGTTGCAGTTCCATACCTGGGTACGTGCAGAAAGCAACTGATCCATGTTTCACTCTCACATCCCCCCTATCCCCCCTTCTCTCTAAAGTAAAAAAACAACAACAAAAAAACATGTCCTCGGGTATTAAACAGAAAAAAAAACCCAGATAAAGTTCAACGATAGAGATTAATTTCTTTGAAAACACTAAGGTATTATGTCATAGAAATTTTGAACATGAATAGAAATGATCTAAAGATCTGCCCAAGAAACAGAGTTTAGAAAAAACATATATTTTAGATGAGTGCATATCCTCCTTTTCCTTCGAAAGTTTCATGGCAGCAGAGACCTCTCACCACCACACGTGCCAGCAATGACAACAGCAAAGATGAGCAGTACCAACAGGGCCACCACTGCACAAAGATGCAGTACTGCTTTCTCTTTTACTTGCTGACATTTCTGAAACTCTTCGACATCCTTACTTTATTCTTCTATTCTCCTTTGAAACCTCAATGGAAATTTTCATAATTTTTCATTTTTATAAAAAGGAAACAACTAGGAGCAGGAGTTAAGGCTGGAGAGAGTGAAAGCAAGTTTTGGACAAATTTCCCTCACATACACTCTGGCAACCCACCTCAGGACTGACCTCCAATGTCCTTGCTATTCTCGTCTTGGGTGTCTCATGAGAGAAGATTAGCGTCTTGCCAAATTGTGAAGGAGTTTGGTCATATGGATCTGCTTTTCTGAGGGGTGAGGATGAGACCACCCAAAGTCTGTTAACTTGTGCTTTAATCCGAATTTTAAACAAGAGGAGCTGAAGCTGCAAGTCAATAGCGTTAAAATTGTATCTAGGATCCCAACACAATGACTGTGAAGCAGCATGAGATACAAATTCCCAAACCCATATGAGCACAAATGCCAATTAAAAATACAGTACATATCCTAACAAAACTCCACAAATGACACAACCCCTCAACACTTCAGGGTGAAATGAGACAACATGTTTCCAAACTTATGCTGAAATCTGTAGGACAAAGTTTTGTTACAAAAGAATTCCACTGCACACATGCAAAACTGGAAACACCCTGACCCTCTCTACAAATGCTTGTCCCTGAAAGTTATCCATAAGTTAGCACTGCTTCACAAATTCAACCTTCTTTGATTACTCCCCCAACAAGTACCCCTTCACACACACACACACACACACACACACACACACACACACACAGATACGTGTGCGCGCACATGCACGCACACACAGACTTCTCACATTCCCACCTCCAACATTTGCCCACTTTCTTCTCTTGCCTTCTAGTTTCCCTTTATATATTTGTCTCTCCTCAGCTATCAGTCTTTCCCGGAGGCCCT
This sequence comes from Eptesicus fuscus, assembly GCF_027574615.1. NCBI lineage: Eukaryota > Metazoa > Chordata > Mammalia > Chiroptera > Vespertilionidae > Eptesicus > Eptesicus fuscus. The sequence goes on along the minus strand of NC_072475.1, from coordinate 80,250,592 downwards.
CATAACTCTACCTACCCAACAACCAGTTGTCTACCCTCTTCCTATATCTAATGGAAAGTAACAGGTGAAAGGAAGATATCCAGAGAATAAACAGTAAAGGGGAATTCTAAGAGTTCCCTAGATAGAGCTGAAGAAAAGAGAGAACAGCATTCCTACTAAGACCGTCTGTGACTGCACCCTAGTTACATCAGAATAAGGATGTGCATGCTAAGAAAATAATCTTCTGCTTTCTCCCATTGCAGGGTATAAACTTCCTCCCACCTTTTATTTTCTTAACAATGGTCTTTTTGAAAAATGAAAAAATCTAAACCATGTCTAGGGTAAACTAAAAAGGATTTATATATTCTTAAGGGAAAATAACTTAGAAAATCAAACTGCTCTCAGTTACATCACGTGACAAAAACACTGACTTAAGCTAAAAACCTGGTGGAGGCCTGGGAGCTGGAATAAAGGATGAGGACGGGGAGAGGGAGTAGCTGGGTTGTTAAGAGGGAGGAAGACGAAAGAACTCATAGTCCACAATAGTTTTAGCCTCCTATTGCTTTCAAAGCTAGTGTTCCATAGGAGAAGTTACCTTTAAAAAAATACTTGAGTTAATGGCCTAACATATTAGTTCTTCCATAAAAGATATGAAGAAAAATATAAGAATACTAGAGGCCTGAAGCACGAAATTCATGCAAGGGGCTCAGCCCTCGCAGCTGCGGTGGCTTGCCTCGGCCCTTGCAGCCCCAGCTTCGCCCAGAAGGTCGTCCAGAAGGTCGTTTGGCTGTCCAGTCTAATTAGCATATTACGCTTTTATTATTATAGACTAGGGGCCCAGTGCACGAAATTTGTGCACGGGGGGGGGGGGGGGGGGAGGGGGGGCGGCGTTCCCTCAGCCCAGCCTGCACCCTCTCCAATCGGACATCCCTCTTGCAATCTGGGACTGCTGGCTTCTAACCACTCACCTGCCTGCCTGGCTGAATGCCCCTAACTGCCTCTGCCTGCCTGCCTGATCGCCCCTAACTGCCCTCCCCTGCCAGCCTGATCTCACCCCCAACTGCTCTCCCCTGCTGGCCTGATCTCACCCCCAACTGCCCTCCCCTGCCAGCCTGATCTCGCCCCCAACTGCTCTCCCCTGCTGGCCTGATCTCACCCCCAACTGCCCTCCCCTGCCAGCCTGATCTCACCCCCAACTGCTCTCCCCTGCTGGCCTGATCTCACCCCCAACTGCTCTCCCCTGCCGGCCTGGTTACCCCCAACTGCCTTCCCCTGCCAGCCTGATTGCCCCTAACCCCCTGCTGGCCTAATCTTGCCCCCAACTGCCCTCCCCTGCCATCCTGAACGCCCCTAACTGCCTCTGCCTCGGCCCCCACCACCATGGCTTTGTCTGAAGGAAGCTGAACGTCCAGAAGATGGCTGGTTGACCTGGTCTAATTAGCATATTAACCTTTTAGTAGTATAGATAGATTATATAGGATAGGATTGCTTAAATGGGGGGGGGGGGAGGGCTTTTTCAGCAGGAGGAGATGTTGTTGGCAGACAAAAACACATAATCCCTATATCTGGACTGATTGTCAGCCATATGCACTGAATTACCAAACCGGTCATGCAAAAATTGAACAGCTTTCTTACACCTTCCACCAAACAGCTGTTGCCCTTAAAACCCCTCCTCAGCTCCCACCTATGGTTCTGCCTTCGAAGTTCACCCAGGTTAGGTTCTGATTGGTCGATTTCTATGCCAGTCAGCGTCAAAAGCTCTGCCTCCTAGGCAGCCATTGGCTCCTCACACCTCACCCAGATTAGGTTCTGATTGGTTGGTTTCTATGCCAGTTAGCGTCAAAAGCTCTGCCTCCTAGGTAGCCATTGGCTCCTGGCACTTCACCCAGATTTGGTTCTGATTGGTCGGTTTCTATGCCAGTCAGCATCAAAAGCTCCACCTCCTAGGCAGCCATTGGCTCCTGGCACTTCACCCAGATTTGGTTCTGATTGGTCGGTTTCTATGCCAGTCAGCATCAAAAGCTCCACCTCCTAGGCAGCCATTGGCTCCTGGCACTTCACCCAGATTTGGTTCTGATTGGTCGGTTTCTATGCCAGTCAGCATCAGAAGCTCCACCTCCTAGGCAGCCCTTGGCTCCTGGCACTTCACCCAGATTTGGTTCTGACTGGTCGGTTTCTATGCCAGTCAGCGTCAAAAGCTCTGCCTCCTAGGCAGCATTGGCTCCTGGCACTTCACCCAGATTTGGTTCTGACTGGTCGGTTTCTATGCCAGTTAGCATCTCTGGGCCTATCTCTGGGCCTGATCAAAGAGGCTGGGCTGATCAGCAGCCCCCAAGGAGGCTTGGCTGCTGGCGAAGCTGGGAGAGAAAGAGAGAAGCAATAGCTGATCAACAGCTACCCCGGAGTCTGAGGATCAGACCCTGCCTCTCTCTCTGCAGGCCTCTCTCTGGGCCTGAACTGCAGCCTCCTCAGCAGTCAGTGCTGGGTTCCTGAGCTGGCACCGGCTGCAGTCAATGCTGGGTCACCACGGCAACCCAGCACTGACTTCTGGTGTTTGGTGGAGCCTTGGTCATTAGGAACCCTGGCTCAGATAGATAGATAGATAGATAGATAGATAGATAGATAGATAGATAGATAGAAAGAAGAATCTGCATATCTTTTTTTAAAATATATTTTATTGATTTTGTACAGAGAGGAAGAGAAAGGGACAGAGAGTCAGAAACATCAATGAGAGAGAAACATCGATCAGCTGCCTCTTGCACACCCCCCACTGGGGATGTGCCCGCAACCAAGGTACATGCCCTTGACCGGAATCGAACCCAGGACCCCTCAGTCCACAGGCCAACGCTCTATCCACTGAGCCAAACCGGTTTCGGCAAATCTGCATATCTTATCAGCATTACCTTAGGGCAATCTTTAGAATACTTATTTTAAACAACATATTTTAAATTTCATTGAATTAACTTATTTAATATTGATATATAAATATAGTTGTGGTTCCTGTAATCAGGGTGTTTATTGTCTAACAGAGTGATAAAAAAATATGATCACACAAGTGTACAGTTATACATATACTAACTTCTGTGTTTAAAACCACAAGGCACTATGAGAGAGTACAATGGGGGGTCAAATTTAAATAGGAGAATGGGGAAAGCCAAGATCCAGAGAATGAGTATGTGTTAGTCAGGCAGAACAAAAAGGAATTCCATTTCCAGCAACACTGTGGACACATATTGAGTGAAATTATATCTCTAAAAGAATACATAAAAACATTAGATAAACTATCTAATACACTCTTCAATGCATGGATGAGCTTACATGGAAGCAAAGGAAATTCTGAAGCTAGGAACTGAAAGGGAAATTTACAAAGATTAGCTTCTGGTTCCAAATTATTTGAACCTTTCTCCTCTCAATCCACAAACTTCCATTGCTGAGAACCACCAAGGACAGATTCATTTTGGAATATAACCTCTGGCCTTTCCCCTTTATTTGACAATGGCCGGGTGAGCTGGCACAGTGGCATTTCTGAAGCCTTTCGTACATCAAGATGGTTAGCAATAACTTGCCTATATATGGAAGTGACTGTGAAACCAACTGAACTTCCCTTTAGCAGGACCCCAGAAATGTGCATAGACTCTCCAAAACTACCTGCCATGAAAGGAAATATGATGGTAGGCAAGTAAAAATGGGAAAAAGACAGGGTCTTAACTGATTATAATTAAAATGTATTATTTTAAAATTTTACTAAATATATGACTTAGGTGAACACATTACTAGGGCACTGGAAGGGCCTTGGAAGATGCCCATGCCAGTGAAGAACCCTAAAACTTAAGCTTCATGGTAAATCTTCCTCCTCCTCTCTGTAAGCATGTGTGCACACTTTTAGAAAGGAACACTTGACCATGTTTGTAGGCACACTTTGAAGGGACAGAGGTGGGGTCAAAGATATAAGAAAGAAATTCATGGACAAAACAAAGGCTGGAAGGAGACAAAAAGGAATGGTGCAAAGAAGTTCATACAGGTGAGGTGGTTGAGAATGAAGAAAACCAGTTTTCTCAGTGGTTAGAGCATTGGTCTGTGGATAGAAGGACTGCAGGTTCAATGTCCAGTCCCAGTCCAGGTGTATGCATGAGGCAACCAATCGATGTGTGTGTGTGTGTGTGTGTGTGTGTCCCTCCTCTCCTCCCACCCTTCCATTCTCTCTAAAAAATCAATGGACAAAATATCCCCAGAGAGGATTTTAAAAAAAGAATGTAGAAGAATATAGGTAAGTTAAGAGAGCAGAAATATAAGAAAAGCTCCATTTATGCTTAATGAATTCTACTCAGTCAAGTAGGGGATAAAATTAAGAAGGTAATGATGTGCTCAGGTCTAGTGTTTGTTTATTTTTATTTTTTAAACATCTTTTTATTGACTTCAGAGAGGAAGGAAGAGGGAGAGAAAGATAGAAACATCAATGATGAGAGAGAATCATTGATTGGCTTCCTCCTGCATGCCCCCTACTGGGGATCGAGCCCGAAACCCAGGCATGTGCCCTTGACCAGAAATGAACCTGGGACCCTTCAGTCAGCAGGCTGACGCTCTATCCACTGAGCCAAACCGGCCAGGACAGGTTTAGTGTTTAGACAGAACAGCATTGGCCTTGAGGAAAGAGGATGCCTGCTGACCAGGCATAGGGAAAGAGCCACATGGAATGTCCAGCAAAATATGAAAATCACCCAGAATGCTACCAAGATTGAAGGTAGAAGGACAGATTACAGAAGGAGTGGCCTGAAGCTCAGTAAATGAACAAAATGAGAACGAGAAAAGACTACCACCATTAAGGGTGATAATGAGAACAAGGAATCACTTTCAGAAAGGTCTGGCAGTGGTGGTGGAGAGCCATGAGAATCATGGGGCCATTTCCTGAGTCTGAGATATGGAGGCAATGAGAGAATGAGCAGTCTCTATAAAAACAGAGATTCCAGTGTTACCCAGGAAAAGCAGGTTTCAATAGACACAAGGAAGAAGAAGGGATATTTTATAAATAGTATATTTGGTAACCTTTGATCTACTAAAATGACCAATTTCTCTGCTCTATGGATTAGCTTCATTGAAAAGGACAATCTTCAAACAGGTGATGGAAAAGAACAAATAGAACAAACAGAACCAAACCATAGCACAGAAAGAGATGAAACTAAAATCAGAGTGGTCATTATTCATTTTTAAGTTACATATATTATGCAACTTAAAGCCAAAAGATCTTCTGACCATGAAGAAACATCAGAAATCTAACCTAATGAAATACACTGTACTTCCTTCATCCTAGGCAAGAAGTTGAATTGTATTAGGGGTTGGGAATAGGACATGACATCAGGCAAGTTAAAATGATAAGCAGGAAGCTTGTCACTGAACCATAAACATTAGGAGCCATCTTTTCAGTCTTTCTGCCCCGATACTTCCTGCAATGACTGACCAGTCTTCCTGTTTTCTTTCCCAGGCTTCAATCTGTAAGTGGGAACAGATAAAAAGGGGGCAGTGGTCTGATAGTTCCTTAGTTCTTAATGATACACCACCTTATGCTGCTCCTAATTGTTTCATGCATGCATATCTTATTTCCTAATGAAAGTATAAGCACTGAGACTTCAAACTTCTCTTGCATTCCCCATGGCAACTATCATAGTACTAAGCCCACAGAACAGGCAATGAATAAATACTTGTTGCCTTGTGATGCTAGAAATAACCTTAAAAATCAAGTCTAAGCACTTAATTTATAAATGAGAAACCTGAAATACATAAGGTTAAGTGATGTGGTCAAGCTCTCACACTTGGGGGTGGGGAGAAATGAAATGAGTTCAGGGAGGCTGGGTCCATCATTCGATCTGTCAGGAATGAAGAAGAGACTGAACTGAGAACCACTGACATATTTACTAACAGGCACTTTGGGCATGGAAAATGAAGGCCCAAAATAAAACTTCAGGTATATGCTAAGCCATCTCTAGAATCAGTAATTCTTTTGGGGGGAGCTTTCCCTTTGCCAGACCACTATTCCATAAGCTTTCCAATGATCACTGTTGACAAAATGAGCTCCTTAGTGGTTGCATCAAACAGCATGCAGCAAGTTCAATTCATCCTTCAAGAATCATGGAATGTGAGAGGATAAAAATTCAGAGAATCAGCCCTCCCCAGTTTGGCTCAGTGGATAGAGCGTTGGCCCTTGGACTGAAGGGTCTTAGGTTTGATTCCAGTCAAGGGCATGTACCTTGGTTGTAGGCTCGATCCCTGGCCCTGGTTGGGGCGTGTGTGGGAGGCAACAAGTCAATGTGTCTCTCACATGGATGTTTCTCTCTCTCTCTGTCTCTCCCACTCCCTTCCTCTCTAAAAATCAATATAAAATATCCTTGGGTCAGGATTAAAAAAGAAAAAAGAACAACTCAGAGAATCAGGCACCTCACTGATATGTAGGAACAAACACTTCTACCCAGGAGTAATCAGAGAAAGCTACAAAGGAAGAACAGGAAAAGTTTTGCGTAGAAGGGAAAAATGTGTCCTAGGTCTCAGTACCGAAAAAAAAGCAGTCTTGAATCACCATGGTAAGTTCTAAGAACTTCCAGAAGTCCAGTGTGGCTAAAGGTTGGGTAAGAAAAATAGGAAGGTATGGGGTGAGAATGGGGAGGAAGTGTCAGGAGACCAGTGGTGAAAGACCTTTTGGCTCTGAATAGGAGAGCGGAGTAATCCCATTGGTGAAAAGATCATCTGTCACTGAAGAGGACAGGCTGGAAGGGGATGAGGCTGAAGGAAGGGAGACCACTTAAGAGGACATGTAATAAATGGAGGGCAATGATTCTTTCCCTCCTTCCTTGTCCCTTCAAACAAACAAGCAAGCAAGCAAACAAACAACATAAAGAGAAAAAATTGCAATGGAAAACAACAGTGGATTAAATAACTCTTCTATTTTATCTCTTTGGGTCAAATTAAGTTTAATATCCATATCCATATAATTTCAAGACATCTAAGGAAAGACATTTTTCTTGCATTTAAGAAGCTTCCCTTAATCATTCATTTAGTCATTAATTCTAGGGCTGATCTTATACAAATTAAAATAAATGTTTTCCTAAGTCAACTAACAACTTTCCTAATGAAGGCTGATCCTTCACTACTTCACTGTCAAATTCCAAAAGCAGTTCATTTGAATTTCCTTTACAATTCACTCTAATGACTGGAGACCTAGGACAAACACTACAACCTCCCTCTCAGAAGATGGTCATTAGTTAACAGTGATTCTGCCAGCAGGCAATGCAACTTAGCAATTTCAGCTTCCTCAAAAGGACTGGTTACATTTAATAAAAACCATCAACACCATATGGCATAATAAAGTATTTTCTGTGTGTTAAAACACCATTATAAATCAGTATTAGAAAACCAGCCTAAGGATTTAGAGGTCTGAGAGAATTAATTAGGTCCTATATGCTGGTGCACCTTTGTTTTATTCTTATTCTAGACTGGCTTGGCTATTTTGTGCCTTGGATTCCTAGTAAAGCATGTGCTTTTTAAGGCTGTACAATTTATACTGGCTTTTAATTCAGAGTCACAAATTTTCAATCTTTTATGATAAAGGCAAAGGGTAAAATCAACCAATATTATCAGTTACAGCACCTAGTATTTAACAAACTAAAAAGTCACATGCTTTCAAAATTATGTTCTTAATTGGATCTCAGTTTATCAAAAGACCCCAAGCTACATTTGTTTCAACCTCTTTCCCTCTTTTTTCTTGATTCCTTGCTTATTTTGTTTTTAATCTTTAAACATATAGTAGGCACCTACTGCAGACAAGTCACTCTATAAGAGGTTAAGAAAAATAAAATGTAGGCCTTGCCTCCAGCGAGTTCACAGTCTAATAGGGAAGCCAAATACATAAATCAGGTACAGGGTAATAGTTTTACAACAGAAAAATAAGTAGGCCATGGAAACTAGAAGGAATTTGATGCTTACATTTGGTCACATTCACACTACATACCAACACAGAATTAACAAACGTTTAAATACTCAAACACCTTGATGCATAATTCAAAGAAAAACATCCCTAATAAATTTAATAAAAAGGAGAAAAAAACACACACACACACACACACACACACACACACACACACACACACACACACACACAGAAAAACAGATTAGGGGATCCAAGAGGCATACACTAGTAGAGTACTATAGGAAGGGGTGGGCAGGAGAGATCAGCAGGGCAGCTGCAGAATCAAAGATGCGGCACATCATCCCTAACAGTTTCTCTGGAGAGAGAAGGAAGTGTCAGAAAGGGCATGTAGGGGAAGTGTTGACATCTACAGAGGCACCAATTATTCTCTCTGCAGGGAAAACAATGACAATAAAAAGATTGCATTTGTGTTGAAATGTATCAAAAAATATCAATGAACAAGAGAAACGTTAAAAACTAAACAAGGAAATCAGAACACATTGCTGAATTAGACAAAAATTGGACATTTCTTGAAGTGTGAAAGATGGCAGCATTATGAGTGATTTGTAGTTAACAAACTATAAATTTATTTTCTTTTGCAGTTGGACAAAGTTGTGGAAAAACATAAAGAATCTCACAGACGAATTCTGAAACAGCTTTTAATAGTAGAAAAATCTCATAGGCAAACCATATTGGAGTTAGAGGAAGAAAAGAGAAAACATAAAGAATACATGAAGAAGAGTGATGAATTCATCAGTTTACAAGAACAGGAAATCGAAAGGTAAGGCTACTTTGGGCAAGACAATGAACCTTACTGCATTCTTTTAAAAAAATGTATTTTATTGATTTTTTTTACAGAAAGGAAGGGAGAGGGATAGAGAGTTAGAAACATCAATGAGAGAGAAACATCGATCAGCTATCTCCTGCACACTCCCTGGGGATGTGCCCGCAACCAAGGTACAGGCCCTTGATCGGAATTGAACCTGGGACCCTTCAGTCCACAGGCTAACATTCTATCCACTGAGCCAAACCGGTTAGGGCCCAAACTGAACTCTTACTAACGTCTCACTAAAGGCTGGGTACTACCAGGGATATAGGGACACAAGGATGATGTGATACAGCCTCTGTTCTAAAAGATCTCATGGTCCAGAGTGATGAAAATGATGAGTTTAAAGACACTATCAGTACAGTGCAAGAATAACCAAGTATAATGAGGACTGTGGAAACATAAATGTTGGGCACCTTATTCTGCAAGGGATTGCCCTGCAAAAGCTGTACAGAGGAGGTTACGGGTTTAGTCCCTATACAAAGAAGAATGAAAACTATATACAAGGCAGGGGCAGAAATAAGTGTTACACCACAAAGGTATGGGGCCCTGGCCAGAAAGCTCAGTTGGTTAGAGCATCGCCCAGATACAGCAAGACTGTGGGTTTGAACTCTGGTCAGGGCACAGACAAGAAACCAATGAAAGCATAAATAAGTGGAGCAACAAATCGATGTTCCTATCTCTCTCAAATCAATAAATTTAGACGAAGAAGAAAATCATATGGGTCCTGAGGAAATTCGAGCTTTCCACATAGCTACAGCAAAGGATGTAATTGCAGGATGAGAAAAAAAAAGCTAACCACAAATAACTGGATTTTATACTGTTGGCAAGGAGCAAATGACAGATTGTGAGAAGGGAAATTAATTGATCAGGTAGGTATTCTTAAAGAATCATTAAGGCAATATGGAAGAAAAACAGGTGGAGTGTATGTTTTCCAATGGTTATGGGGTTAGAGAGGATGGAGTGTAAACAAGAAATATTTATTTTTAAAAAAGAAATATTTATGATGTATAGTTAATTTGAATTAGTGACTAATGAGACTGGAGAGCAGAATAAGGAAAACAAGGAGTTATTGAGAAGTACTAGCTATTCAGCAGGATATATAATACAGGAATGGGATACTACTTTTTGTTGCTTAAGGATTTTGGTAGGGGAGGATGGTTTAACTCTTTGCACTCGCTTGCTTTTTTCTTGATTCCTTTAGTCTAATGCTAACCGTGTGGAGTCACACTCGACATCCCAGTGCAAAAGGTTAAAAGGTGGGGGTAGTAGGTAGGAGGTGAGTTCTGTTTTAGATATGCTGAGTGTGAAGTACCCAGTGTATTCCAATGTTAAGTGGGGAGAACAATATGTCTAAAGACAACCCACAGTTAAAAGTGTATGTCTGGAAAAGGATGGGCTAGTGATGTGAATTTGTAATTGGTGATAGCCAAAGCTGTGGGTGTTGGTGTGGTGAGGAAAGGGAATTCTGAGAAAAATAACTCTAGAAAATATCAATACTTGGTGGTTTTCTGGAGCAAGAGAGGTCAAGAAAGGAAGCTAAGAAAGAATGGTGAGGGTTAGAAAAGCCAGAAGAGAAAGAAACCAAACAAAGAAAACTTTCAAGAAACAGTAAGCAGTTAAATTATTGCAAACAATACAGAAACGGATGAGAAAATGTTCCAAAATTTGGCAACAAGGAAGACAGCGAGGAACTTGAGCCCCTTCAATAGAACAGTGAGGGCAGAAGCCAAATCACTTCCTCTTCTTGAGGAAGGCTGAAGGTTTTGAAGAATAAATAAGAAATGAGAACATAGAAACTTAAAATGTGAACTACTATTTTGAGAAGCTTGGCTGCAAAAATGGAGAGATTGGTTGAATCAATATAGAAAGCATGAGCATCCATATTAAATGAAAGGATAACTGACCCTCAATTGATACTGCAAAGATAGAAAATAACCAATCATTGCAATGTCAAATTTTCACTGGATCATCATTTCACTTGTTATTCTGTGTATACTTCTTTAATGAGTTCTAGAGAAAATGATGCTGAGTTCTAACAATTGCAGAAAAATGCAGGGGAAAAAAATAACTTGTGAGCTTCCTTTTCTGAAATACCAGTAGTCTTAACTGCTTTATTTAACTATTTTCAATTCATATTTTAGGTAGGTAAATGACTTACATAATAGTTAGGTTAATGGTATCCTTTCATGTCTTTTCAATGTACTTCATGGTAGACATTTGGTCAGAATGCCAGATAATCCATGGCCCTCACCCCAGTTTCATTTTCCACATTCATCAGGAGGTTTGTTCTCTATTCACTACATACACTGAGTGGCCAGATTATTATGATCTCTCTATATATATTAGAGGCCTGGTGCATGAATTCGTGCATGGGTGGGGTCCGGCCAGCCTGGCCAGGGGGAGGGGACATGGGTGGTTGACCGGCCTGCCTGCTGGTCGAACTCCTGGTCAAGGAGACAATTTGCATATTAGCCTTTTATTATATAGGATATACACTGAGTGGCCAGATTATTATGCGTTCATAGATCATAATAATCTGGCCACTCAGTGTAGAGTGGGATTTTGTTACTTTGCTCTCATAAACTTGAAATATCTTCAGGGACTGATTAAAGGAGTATAAGAAGTCTGGCACCAATGGAGATGTGACCCAAACATTGCAATATAAGATTTGTTATTCAATGAGACAATGTCATATTAAATATTATTTCAAACCCTGTGGCCTCATTTGATCTCCACACTTATCTGGCACTAAGTTGCTGAACACCGACACTTCCTTATATCTCATTATTACGAACGTTTATTGACCATGGTTAGAGGGCTGCCTAACATAGAACAGAGAGGTACTGGCTGGCCTTGCCCAGGGGGCTTACCACATTAATGGGAAAGGCAAAACAAACATATTTACGGTGGGAATGTGGAAGGCTGTTGGTGATAGTTCTAATATTCGCTATTGTATCTTTACTATCTTCTTGAGGAAGGCTGAAAAGTTCTATCTAAAAGTAATACTGTAAACATGGGAGGCCGATGGTGAAGATTATTTAAACCAAGAGAAAACAAAGAGGAACAATGAGAAATGAGAATAAAATATCAGTGTGAATAAAAGCCATGGGCTAAAGGAAAAGAAAAATAGTGAGATAAAAATAAATTGTACACCATGGAATCAATAATATTAAGAATGGTATTTCTAGCCAGTGTGGCTCAGTTGGTTGAGCATCATCCTGTGCACTGAAGGGTCACCAGTTCAGTTCCTGATCAGGGCACATACCCAGGTTGCAGGTTGTACCCAATTGATGCTTCTCTCACATTTATGTTTCTCTCTTCCTCTGTCTCTAAAAAATCAATTAAAAAAAAATATATATATATATATATATATTTTTTTTTTAAAGAATAGTATTTCTACCTGCATCTAAGGGGTTTAAGAGGAAAAATTTAAAAGATCATATTTCTTAGTCTTATAGAACACAAAGTGACTGTGTCTTGAAGAATAATGAAAGTAAACATACTATTACCAAAAATAGGGGAAAAATGGCTGGAGTGATTCTCATTCTCTGTTTAGTCATTCATAAGATATGAGGATATTATGTTTCCCAAGCAACAGCTTCCAGATAGAACACTTTGGGCATGAGAATGTTAAACCTATTTTCAACTCATGATACATAGGTAATTCTTTCTGTGCTCCACCTGTCTAACATCATAATTCCCTTATCTTGGCACTTTTGGTTACTGGCCTTCCCTGCTTCTATGAAACTCATAAGGCATAACTCACTTACACTTGCATTAAGGCCATGTGCATCAAAGTATTAAATAAACATCACCTAACAAAAGAGGAAGTTGTGGAAACTCTAATAATTTCACATAAGTATAGACAGGGAAGGTGTTTACGCAATAGAGTGAAATACCACTCACAGGACAAATGACAAAACATGCATCATCATGGAGTCCCTCTAACTTTAGTAAGAGTACTTTTCTTCTCAAGCACAGAGCCACACCCTAAGGGGTCAAAGAATAACATTTACTTCCTTCCTCAAACAAAGTGATGTAAACCACTCCCAAATTGGTGACCCTCTGTACTGAGAAACAAGGAAAGATATCACTCCCATAAAAGGGGGTTGGGTGACAATAGCTATAAAGGACTATCTAATGGAAGCTCTGAAAAACACTGTGAAAGTTTAGCACTTATATTTTAAGCGTTAGGTAATATCTACTTGGAAATAAAATAAGAAATAAGAAATACATGATTGAGATAGTTCATTTGAAACCTTAGATTTCAAAGTAAGGCTCAATTTGTGTTTTCTTTGGAGAATTCCTTTTATGTGGAAAACCCTAAAGGAGACTGATGTCACACATTGACTTGAGGCCAAAATGTTTGCCAAGTGATGTCTTCATTGTAATCAGTAAACAATTGGCTCTCCCACTGAGGGACTGAGGGACAGGGATCAGCTCAGGAAACCCTGCTCCCAAGCATGTTAATGCAATGTTTCCTTCGCTGTAATGTGTGTGGTTGGTCTGTCCATAAGATAAAATATCCCCATTTCATGACAATTTTCTGTTCACCAGCTCTGATGTGTGGATATGTGTGTCACCAATGACTTGGATTATGTATTTGGCTAAATTACAAGTGAAGTCTATGTGAAAGGTTTGTACAAAAGCAATGCCAGTAATTTTTGGCCTTTCTGGATGGCTTCTCAGGAAAGCCAAAACAAAAATCACTTTTAGTCAGTGCAATTCTGCAAAATTTTCCCATAAGTGAAATGCCAATTTTGTCTGTACTTTCATAAAGTTTGCATAATTTTTTTCCTTTTTCAGCTCAATGAGGTAAAAGGCTATGAAGACACACAAAAAAAGTTTTCCTTTTTTTGAAACCATGCATTCTTTTAAAAAGTACTAAAACAAACCATGTATACTAACCATATATATTACTGCATTTTGGCCTTGAAATAATCACTAAAGTGAAAAACAAGTATTGTTATGGCAACTCTGGGTAAAAATGTGGCTTCAAACATGGATTTTTTTAAAGCCTTAAATTACTTTTCACAATATCTTGGCCAAGTAGGTTAGCACTGATAGTCCTATTCGACAAAGCAGGAGTTCAAATGGTAGCTTTTCAAAAGCCACATAATGAGGAAGGAGGCACAGGCAGAATTAACTTCTTGTTCCTCTCTTGCTTAGGAGTGCCTAGAGGGAGCACTGGCTCAGGGGGCAGAGGGGTCTCTGAAGGAAGGTCACCAGGGACCCAGCTTCAAGGGTTGTTGGCTTGACCACACCTTGGGTTAAGTCCTAATGCTATTCAGATTTTAGTAAAGAACAAAGCACTTTTACCTCTCCCTTTGGCTGAAACACTTTGTAAAGGAAGATTTCCATCACCAACCCTTCTCTGACAGTCCTGTTTTCCAGATTGATATCAGACAGGTGACTGAAACACTGAACCTATGTGACCCTCCTATTGAATAAATACAGGTGAGCCTTGAATAATGCAGGGGTTAAGGGCAGTGACTTCTGTGCTGTTGAAAAATCTGCATATAACTTTTGATTCCCCCAAAACTTAATTACAGTTGTCCCTGGGTAATCCATAAGGGATTGGTTCCAAGAAATGACCCCTGCCCCTCCCCCCCCCCCCCAGCCAAACACTGCCCCACGGATACCAAAATATGCAGATACTCAAGTCCCTTACATAAAACGGCATAGAAAAATGTATACAGCTAGCCCTCTGTATCCATGGATTCCCAACCACAGATGAAAAATACGTTTTTCAATCCATGGTTGAATTTCAAGTTGCAATACCAGGTATTTATTGAAAAAAATTTGCATATAAGTAGACCTGAACAGGTCAAACCTGTTCAAGGGTCAACTATATACTGAATGAGTTTTAAAGACATCTCTCCAGAGGCTTTAGATACTCCCTTGAAATTATATATATAGAGAGATAGATATATTTGTCTATTTTTTACTTAGTTTAAATAACTAGTTAATTAGCTACTTAATGCTGCTTGTCATTCATCCATTGATTCAGTCACTCAAAAAACAAAATGAAAAACACTCCAATTAATTAAATGCCTGCTACATGCCAGGTCCTGTGTTAGATAACCAGGTGAAGGAGGTAGATGTGGTCGCCACCTACCATAAAATCCCAACTAGTTTGTGTAAATGTGAAACAGAGACACCACTGTAGACTTTAAGACTTAATACTAAGGTACTTATGTAATCATAATGGGTAAAATTTTAAAAGGCAGTGTTATGGTAAAATAACATAACATGAAGTGCTCATGAAATTAAAATGTTCAGCAGAAATCAATAAACACATTAAACTAGAGTACTAGAGAATTCAATATCTTGCAACTTATTATCATTAGGATTTTTAGTTTCTTTGGTCTTAAATATCAGCTTTTAAGAATATCTTGCAAAGGATAACACAGTGGGTATAATGTTTTAAAAACTAAATAAGTCTACTTAAAAAAAAATCATATTTGGAAAACCCAGCAGTTTTAAATTTCATACACACTAAACTATTGTTGTAGAATACATTGTACTCAAATGTAATCATTTCCTTTCAGTTTTCTGGCAAAGAGTTATGTGTATTACATATTCTTGAGATTATGTCTTGCAAGTAGTGAAATGGATGCCAGATCTCCATTTGACCTTTGTTATGGATATCCAGTTCTTTTTCAGAAAAAAATGGAGACCCACCACAAACACATATTTTGGTATCATTCTATAGAGAATCACTACATGATCAGCCTGTATTTCATATACCCCAGATCTAATACAGGATCTGGGCAGGGATGCAGAGAGATTAATACTTCCTGAGAATACCAAAAAAACATTTAGGACTGTACACCATGACTTAACTCTCAACAGATGTCACAAAACCATACCCTAATAACTGCACAATTCAGTGGTTTCCATACAACACCATTTAATTATAGAGGACAAAATTTGGATACAGTGATGATGCTATTTGACTGCTTTTCCTTCCCAGAAAGCTGAGCTAAATTTTACAAATAATTTTGCATGTGTATTTGGATGCACAATGATTAGTGAATTTACTATTTACAAAAGAATACTACAAATATTAAAAAGCAGTCTAAAAGGAAACAAGCACAGTGAGGGATGAACCAGAAACTTAGAGATAGGGGACGTGGTCTGAAAACCATATCTGCATTTAGCTATTGTGTAACTTGGGCAAATCCCATTTCTCCAATTTCATGTAGAAAACAGTTGGGGCAGGCTATATTTGTACATCTCTTTCAGATCTAAAAATTTGTGATTATATGATTGTTATGAATAAGTATCTTTTACTTCAAGCCTATGCTTCTAATCCACACTAACAAAAGAGGTCAGTGAGAATGATAGCACCTCCATCACCAACTTAAAATCCAATCTGTATTTTCATTCTTCTCCTTTTAAAAAAAAATAAAGTGCTTTCTTTAAAAAAAATTTTTTTATATGAGAGAGGGAGAAGAATACCAATTTGTTGTTTTATTTATTTATGCATTCATTGGTTGATTCTTGTATATGCCCTGACAGTGATCAAACATTCAATCTTGGCGTATATCAGGACTATGCTCTAACCAACTAAGCACCTGGCCAGGGCTGGCCAGAGCTGTATTCCTTCCCTCCCTCCCTCCCTCCCTCCCCCTTTCTTCCTTCCTTCCTTCCTTTCTCCCTCCCTCCCTCCCTCCCTCCTTCCCTCCCTCCCTCCCTCCTTCCCCCCTCTCCCTACCTCCCTCCCTCTCTCCCTCCCTCCCTTCTCTCTCTCTCTCTCTCTCTCTCTCTCTCTCTCTTCTCTCTCTCTCTCCTCTCTTTCTTTTTCATTGATTTTAGAGAGGAAGAAAGAGAGAGAAACACTGATGTGAGAGAGAAACATGATCTGTTGCCTCCTGCATGCACCCCGAATGGGGATCGAACCCACAATCTGGATATGTGTCCTCACCAGAAATTGAACCAGCCAGCTTTTGGTGCATGGGATGACGCTCCAACCAACTAAGCTACACTGGCAAGGGCATCATTCTTAAAAAAAATCTAGATTTAGGTACATTGTTCTGCTTCTTGAATGTCACGTATTCAAAACTGAACTTAATATCATCTTTGCAAATTCAGGTTAATTTATCATATTTCTATTTCTGTTAATGCCACCATAATGAATGCAAGTATCAGTTAACCATAAGAAATTAAAGAGATCTCTAAATTCCAGTGTAAGCTAGAAAAGACCAAGCAATCTGACCACCCCACTGATTTTTTATTGCAAAAAGCAAGACCCATTAAGTCTCAGCTAAGAAATCCCCAAATCTTGCTGCTAAATAGTAATAAAACCAGACAAGGAGCTAGCTCTCCTGATAACATGTTTGTTGCTCTTCTCCCTAGAATCATTACCAGGTGCTGAAGCCTGTGCTTGGTGCTGTGGTAGGTTCAGAAGAAATGTAAGACATAATTATAATATAGCTGAAGAGACAAGACCCTCATAAAATAATCTGTAGATGGATGATTAAATGAGGATTTATGTACTGACACCACAACATTATGGAAGGTCAGGCAAAAAGGATGTTAAGAATTACAATTATCCAACATCCAGCACAACCCTAGGAAAATGCAGGACACACATTAAGCATTGGATTAATACATCTAATCAGCTCATAGCTACTAGCAGTTTACCAGCCCTTTAAAACAGGAAACCAAAGACTGAATGTGGAAAGGCAACCTCAAACTTCTGTTCCATCTGATTATCAAATATAAAGAGGAAAAGAGTCATTAAACCATATCAAAATGGAAAATTTTGCCTCATAAATGGAAATCAAGGTGGAACAGAAATAAACTGTATCCCGAATTTGCAACTTGCAGGTAAACTTTCCTGGCAAGTGTATTATTCCCTCATGAGTATTTGAAGCCAAACAGCTTTGGCCAGCCATGAGGATGGAGATGCCGGGCATAAATGAGGAGTAATTATCACCTCTCAGAAAGGCCTTTTCTTGGAAAGATGTAGAGTATTGGGAGTTAACAGCATTGACTCACAGAACAGGAGTTTGAAACATGTTCCCATCTTCTTATTCGGTCCCAATAGCTACCTAACCTTGAACTTAATTCTGTGAGTCTCAATTTCCCCATCTGTTAAAAAAATGATATGGGTCTCAGGTTCTTGCGATTACTAAATTATATAATGCATTGAAAGTGCTAAGTGTGGTGTCTGACACACAGAAAGCACTCAGTAAGCATTTGCAACTTTCTTCAAATTTGCCTTTCTTCAAAGTTGGTTATTTTTTATATACTTTGTGTCACACCACTGGGCATTTTCAGGATTATCAAGAAGGTATTTAATTAGGCTCTAAGGATGTGATAATGAGTAACAGCTTTCCAGGGGCAATTTCCAGGTAAATTTTCAGTATGGGGCAGAAACACACAAAAGCAAGTGGTATGTCATGTTACAGAAATACAGAGGAGGCATAAAAGAAGGATCATTCTTCAGACTTGGATGCATCTTATTTCCTTCAGAGTAGGGACATTACTGAATGTCCTAACAATCTAACACTAATACTGAGAAGGGCACTATAGTCCTCAATGAAAAAATAATTTTTAACTATGGAAACTTAGTTCCCCTTTTGGAAATCATTCTACTTAGATAAAGAGAAATATTAAAACAATGGTATTGTGAAGAGCACAACCAACAACGTATATAAAATTAAGACTCACCCATGTGGTGGTTTTTAAGTGCACCAAAAAACTCCACTTGCTCTCTGTCCTGCCATTGTCACAAGATCCCTATGCTAATCACATCTACTTGCCTAGAGTGATGCTGAAAAGTAAAATAATCCCACTATATGGTAAGTCAGCTTACTTTCCACAGTTCCTTCTGCAGGCCGAAAGTATGGAAATATAATTTGTTGTATAAGTGACTGAGATATATGAAAAGTTGTTACATTTTAACCTATTGTTTTCCATTAATATGTTATAAATTAGCTTCTGGATTAGTTCTTTTGACTTAGCCTAGTTTTTTGAGAACAGCAGTATATAAAACACCTAGATTTTGAGAGGAGAAGCAGAACAAGTTTGAAAGCTTTGTGATTATCCTAGAGAGAGCAGATAGAAGAGGGAAGGCAGGCCCTTTATCAAGGTTCAGGAAGAAAGGATGATGCTATAAAGGGTTTTAAAGTTAAAAACATTGGAAACATTAACTATAAAAAAGCTAAAAACAACTCTCTCCATTCATACCTTGCACATTTTTGGTATCCTATTTTCCCCCCAGAAACAAAAACATCATGATATTTTCCTAAATCACCAACAACTCATCTATACCACAATTTTTAAGTACATGAATAATACTGCTTCATACAGATGTAATTTATTTAACAAATTCCCTATTGTGGACATTTAGATTCTTTCCATTTTTTCATTTTTATAAAGAACACTATGATGAAAAGCCTCACATTCCAATTAATTTTTACGCTTTCCTGATTGTTGCCTTAGAATAAATTCTTGGATGTAGAATTGCTGGGTCAAAGTTATGAACCTTTTAAGGATTTGAAAACTGTAGCTAAACAGAGCTCTATAAATAGACTTTTTATATTATTACTAGCAATAAAAGAGAGTACCCATGTCTTACGTTATAATTTTGCCTGAGACTAATCTTGAATCTGATCTCATTTTTAACATGATATGATGTTTAAAAGTATGTAAAGTGAATGTCAGTAACACGAATCAGACTTTCCTACTGACTTGGACTTTGATTTTAGAGATGTGCTACTTCTGAAGAAAAAATTCGAATGTATCATCGAAACTATACTGAAACACAACATTTTTTTGAAAGAGTATCTTGCCATTGTCAATATAATTTCAGTATATTTTCCTTTCCCCATCAAAGTCAGGTTTTGATGGCCTAGCATCACTCACTGCTCTTCCAAACACTGCTTCTGTAACTCCTTCTCTAAATGGTCTGAAACTGCCTCCCCCACACCTCCCCAGTACAATCCACATCAAACCTTAGAGTTCAAATCCAGGGTCCTGGCTCACCTTTCCCACCACATGAGGGATTCAACAATAGTTCACAGTGTTTGTAACACTGCCCTTACATGGTCCTGACAAGTTTAAATTTGTTTAACACTGTAGAATCCAAACTTCATTTGATCAAATTCCCTCTCTTGGTTTGGAGTGTGTAAATTTCTCCCATTTAACTGAATTTCTACTCAACAACTCTCATTTCCTCCCTATTTATTATGCACACACATTTATGCCCATAGCATTTTCCATTTATTTCTGTGAATTTCCCAGTAATGACACGAAATATCAGAGATGCCTGGCAAACAAGTAATTTATATCTTAAGTAGATGTTTCAGAAGAAAAGTATTAGGAGGATTTATGAGGCTGAGTACATGTTTTCTTAAAAATAAGTACCATAAAAATACTAGAGGAATCCACAGCCAGCAAAATATCAGACATATGCCGAAGCAATTTCTTCACTGATACTGCTCCTAAGGCAATGGAAACTAAATAGAAAATAAACAAATGGGACTACATCAAAATAAAAAGCTTTTTCACAGCAAAAGAAACTATCAACAAAACAACAGGAAAGCCCACTGCATAGGAGAACATATTTGCCAATGTTATCACCATAAGGGTTTAATCTCCAACACTTAACAGGGAACTCATACAACTTAACAAAAGGAAGATAAACAACCCAACCAAAAAATGGGTAACAGACCTAAATAGATACTTTTCAAAAGAAGACAGAAGGAAGGCCAAGAGACATGAAAACATGCTCAAAGTCACTAATTATCCGAGAGATGCAAATCAAAACGACAATGCGGTACCATCTCACACCTGTCAGAATGACTATCATCAACAAATCAACAAACAAGTGTTGGTGAATGCAGACTGGTGCAGCCACTGTGGAGAACAGTATGGAGTTTCCTCAAAAACCTAAAAATGGAACTCCCATTTGACCCAGTGATCCCACTTCTAGGAATATATCCAAAAAAACTACAAACACCAATTAGAAAGGATATATGCACCCCTATGTTCATAGCAGCACAATTCACCATAGCTAAGATTTGGAAACAGCCTAAATGCCCATCAGCAGATGAGTGGATTAAAAAACGGTGGGGTGGTACATCTACACAATGGAGTACTACACCGGTAAAAAAGAAGGAGTTCTTACCATTTGCAACAGCATGGATGGAACTGGAGAGCATTATGCTAAGTGAAATAAGCCAGTCAGAGAAAGATAAATATCACATGATCTCACTCATTTATGGAATATAATGAACATAAACTGATGAACAAAAACAGATCCAGAGACAGAGAAACATGGATCAAACTGTCAAACCTTAGAGGGAAGGTAGGGGAGGGTGGGGGTAAGGGGGAGAGATCAACCAAAGGACTTGTATGCATGCATATAATAAGCCTAACTAATGGACACAGACAACAGGGGGGTGAGGGCATGAGTGGGGAGGATGGGGGGTAAGGGGGAATAAGGACACATATGTAATACCATAATCAATAAAGAAATTTTTAAAAAAGCAATTTCTAACACAGTTTTATCACTTCATATCATGCATTTGCATTTTTTGTTTTGAGTAAATATGACTTTCAAGGGATTTCATACCATAATAAAAACTGGAATATATACTGTATATAAGTAAAGGAAAATGTACAAAAAAAATATCGCATGTGGCTATCAAAACACTGCTTACTAAACATTTCCTTCAAAGACAGCAGAGAAATCTCAAAATGGAATAGTTACCATTTGTGTTAATAACAAGGACCAAATATAAGTGCAATTAAAAAGATAAAACATTGGGCTTCCGGTCAAGATGGCTGCATAGGTAAATGCGGTTTCAAATACTTGAAACCTCTAAGAACTACATCAAAATTACAAGTAAGCTAAATAACAACCATCATTAAAAACAGTCACTCCTAGCCAGTTTTGCTCAGTGGGTAGAGCATCAGCCTGCAGACTGAAGATCAGGGGTTCGATTCCAGTCAAGGGCACATACCTCGGTTGCAGGCTCAATCCCTGGCCCCAGTTGGGGCACATACTGGAAGAAACTGATCAATGTGTCTCTCTCACATCAATGTTTCTCTACTTCTGTTTCTCCCCCTCCCTTCCACTTGCTCTAAAAATCAATGGAAAAAATATACTCAGGTGAGGATTAACAAAACAAAAAACCCCCACAAAAAACAGCCAGAGCCCTGGCCTGTATGGCTCAGTTGGTTGAGCATTGCTCCTTCACCCAAGAGGTTGCTGGTTGGATTCCCTGTCAGGGCACATGCCCGGATTTTGGGGTGTGATGCCTAGTAGGGGGTGTGCAGGAGGCAGCTGATTGATGTTTCTCTCTCTCTCATCCTCTCCTTTCCTCTCTCTCTAAAACCAATAAAAACATATTAAAGGAAAAAATAACAACCACCTTAACATTTAATTAAAAAACAACAACACACAAAACCCAGCCAGAAATCTAGCTGAACAGAATTTCTATAACTAAGGATATAAAGAAGAAGCCACATTGAGACTGATAGGAGGGGTAGAGACCCCAACAGGCTGATCCCACACCCATGTGTGGCAGTTAAAAATAGGGAGGTATAGACCTAGCCAGTTTGGCCTAAGGATTGAAGGGTCATAGGTTTGATTCTGGTCTAGGGCACGTACCTCAGTTGTAGGCTTGATCCCTGGCCCAGGTCGGGGCATGTGCGGGAGGCAATCAATGATATATCCCTCTCACATGGAGGTTTCTCTCTTTCTGACCCCCCCCCCCCCCTTCCACTCTCTCTAAAAATCAATGGGGGAAAAAAATCCTCAAGTGAGGATTAACAACATAAATATAAGGAGTTATATCTTCCCTGCAGAGACCCACGTCCTCCAGAAGCCAATGGTCCGAGCCTCACACCAGAACCCCCAGCCCAGGGTCCCAGTGCTAGGGAGAAAAGTCCCCAAAACTTCTGGCTGTGAAAACCGTCAAGGACTGTGGCTGAGTGAGATCCAAGGCTCAACCATCAGGCATTCTATTTAAAGGGCCAGCTCACAGACTTGGATTCACTGGCTTTGAGCTCCAGTGCTGGGGCAACAGCTAAAAGGTGCCAGGGACATATGGGAAGGAACTAAATTGTCAGGCTGCAGGATGAGTGCTGGAGGGGCAGTTTTCTCCCAGACAGAAGGGCTGGAAGAGGCCATAATTCCTTTGCTGAGCCAAACCCCACAGAGGCAGGCACCATATCTGAGTCTCCATCAATCTGGCTAAAACTTTTCCATCCTACACCCCCATAATTCCCTAAAATGCTGCCTCACCCAACTCTGGGGCTCACCAAAGCCCTTTCCAGTGTCTTTTTCATACAAATGGCCTGTCTGGGCTCATGCTGCTGACTTCCCTAAAATCTCTCAAACAAGCAGCATCGGGCCTCTGTGTACCCTGTGCCTCTTACTAAGTGGCCCCAGCGACACTAGCAGCAGCCAGCCTTGGTTCACGGCTTGGCCTCTCCTGGGCATCTCCAAGCCCAGCACAAGTAACAGCCATCTACAGATCATTTTGTAGCTCATGCCAGGTGACCTCAGGCACAGTACAGGTGGTTTCTAACCTTGGTCTGCACCTCCTGGGAGGTTCCAGAACCAGTGCACCAGGTGGACTGCATTGAAGCAACAACCAACCACCTCCACAAGACACTCAAGGGGCAGACTCAGCCGGCACCAGCATCCCACTGAAGCAAGTCCTGCTCTATGTGGTTGGCCCCTGCCAGTCCTCACAGCTGATTGGCCTGGGGGAAAAATCCCTTCTATTGACGGAAACCAAGGCTCAACTACAACAGGAGGATGAATACAGTCCACCTGGAGGACACACCAGGAGCACTCAGCTTGGGTGACCAAGGAAGCTGCTGTGCCACTAGGCACTACAGGACAATTACTACATTAGGCCACTCTACCAAGACAGGGTGACATAGCAGCTCTACCTAATACCCAGAAACAAACACTGGGAGGTAGCCAAAATGAGGAGACAAAGAAACATTCACAAATGAAAAAACAAAACAAAACAAAACTCCAGAAAAAGAACTAAGCAAAATGAAACAAGCAATCTACCACTAGTTATAAGGATGCTCATTGAGTTTAATGAGATTTTCAACAAAGAAATAGGAAACATAAAAACAGAGATAGAAACTTAAAAGAGAACCAGTTAGAAATGAAGAACACACTAACTGAAACGAAGACTACATTATAGGGAATCAATAGTAGAGTAGATGAAGCAGAAGATCAAGACGGTAATTTGGAAGATAAGGAAGCAGAAAACACCCAAGAACAGCTAAGAAAAAAAAAAAAAAAAGAATAGTTTAAGGAATCTCTGGGGACAACTTCAAGCACACCAATATTCACATCATGGGCATGTCAGCACAAGAAGAGAGAGAGCAAAGAATTGAAAACCTATTTGAGAAAATAATGAGTGAAAACTTCCTGGCATGCCCTCCCTGGGGCATGTCCACTTTATCCTCCTTTTTGAGTGAATCTTCTTTCTCAAAGGGTCCTCAAGAGACCTGCAACTAGGAGAGCAATGGGCAGCAGCAGCTTATCCAAGACTAACCCCCTGAACCTGTCTCCAAGGCCTTTTCGCTGACTTTCTAGTGAGCTGACAGCATCCCCAACTTTGCTCACTTCTTTCCCAAAATGTTTCTAGGGAGCCAAAGTAGCCCTATCTAGTCTCTCTTCTGTTGATTTTTCTATCCTAAGTCTTTTCTCATTTCACTGTCCCTAGTTTTAATAAACATATTCTCAAAATTAAAAAACAATAAAAACTTCCCTAACATGGTGAAGGAAACAGATATACAAGTCCAGGAAGTGCAGAAAGTCCCAAACAATATGAAGCCAAAGAGGCCCACACCAAGTCACATCATAATTAAAATGCCAAAGGTTAAAAGACAGAAAATCTTAAAAGCAGCAAGATTATTAACAACAGTTACCTACAAAGGCGCTCCCATAAGATTATTGGTTGATTTCTCAACAAAAACTTACCAAGCCAAAAGGAATTGGCATGAAATATTCAAAGCGATGGAAAGCAAGAACCTACAACCAAGATTACTCTACCCAGCAAAGCTATCATTTAGAATAGAAGAACAGATAAACAGCTTTCCAGATAAGAAAAAGCTAAAGGAGTCCCTTATCCCTAAACGAGGAGGAGGAGGAGGAGGAGGAGGAGGAGGAGACTACATTAACTGAAATGAAGACTACATTATAGGGAATCAATAGTAGAGTAGATGAAGCAGAAGATCAAGACGGTAATTTGGAAGCTAAGGAAGGAGGAGGAGGAGGAGGAGGAGGAGGAGGAGGAGGAGGAGGAGGAGGAGGAGGGGGAGAAGAGAAGGAGGAAGAAGAAGAAGAAGAAGAAAAAAAGATAAAAAACATGAATAAGAAAATGTCAATAAATATATCATCCATATTGTCAATGCAGCATTATTTACTATAGCCCAATATATGAAAGCAATCTAAGTGTCCATCAATAGATTAATGGGTAAAGGAGTGTTTATATACAATAAATTATAACTCAGCCATAAAAAGAATGAAATCTTGCCATCTGCAACAACATGGATGGACCTAGAAGATATTGTGCTGAGTGAAATAAGTCAGAGAGAGAAAGACAAATGCCACATGATTTCACTTAAATGTGAAATTTAAAAAACAAGATAAAGGAGCAAGAAAAACAGAAACAGCCTCATAGATACAGAAAACATTTTGATGGTTGCCAGATGGGAGAGGGGGTGAGGGGATGGGTGAAAAAAGGTGAAAAGATTAAGAAGTACAAATTGGTAGCCCTGGCCAATGTGGCTCAGTTGGTTGGAGCATTGTCCTGTGCACCAGAAGGCTGTGGGTTTGATTCCCAGGCAGGGTACATGCCTAGGTTGTGGGTTCAATCCCCAGTTAGGGCCCCATGTGATACGGGAAGCAGCTGATCCATGTGTCTCTCCCACATCGATGTTTCTCTTTCTTTCTCCCTTCCTTCCTCTCTAAGATCAATTAAAGAAACACACCAAGAAGTGCAAATTGGTAGTTACAGAATAGTCACAGGAATGTAAAGTACAGCATAGCGAACATAGCCAATAATATTGTAATAACTGTGTATGGTGTCACATGAGTACTAGATTTATCAGGGTGATCACTTCATAAGCTATATAAATGGTTGTATACCTGAAATTAATATATTATACATAAACTGTAATTAAAAATTTAAAAAATTATTAAAAAGAGGAAAAACATAAATGCCTGCATGTTTTAAAAGGGAAATTAATAAATGTAATGTCCTATTATTTGGAAGCTGTTAAAAAAAAACACCAAGAAAAAACATTTCCCTGTAGGGCACCTCTGTCATTTGCTTTATGACAAATTACTTCTTACTCTAAACAGATTTGTGGATTAATCAAAACTCTAGCTAATCATCTACTCAAAAACACTCCAGCCCTAAACGGTTTTGCTCAGTGGATAGAGGGTCGGCCTGCGGACTGAAAGGCCCCAGGTTCAATTCCAGTCAAGGGCATGTACCTTGGTTGCAGGCACATCTCTTGTAGGGGGTGGGCAGGAGGCAGCTGATCGATGTTTCTCTCTCATCGATATTTCTAACTCTCTATCCCTCTCCCTTCCTCTCTGTAAAAAATCAATAAAATATATTAAAAAAGAAAAACACAAAACACTCCAGCTGTTCTACAGACATACTTTCCAACATGATAACATTAAGTCATTAGGACAGCATTTATATTAAACCAGAGGCCCAGTGCACAAAAAATTCATGCACTCGGAGGCTTGGGGGGTCCCTCAGCCCAGCCTGCACCCTCTAGCAGTCCGGGAGCCCTCAGGGGATGTCTGACTGACAACTTAGGCCTGCTTCCTCCTAAGCCACAGTCTGTGAGCGGCCAGCCCTGCCCCCCTGATCACCCCTCTGCCACCACTAGTTGCTGCTGCCCCCAATTGCCATCCCCTTCCTCTGCCCACTGGCATGCGCCTTGGCTGGCCTTGCACCGCCTGCTCACTAGCCCCGACACTGCCGGCTGGTCATTCCGCCATTCAATTTGCATATTATGCTTTTATTATATAGGATGGATGGTATTTTTATGTGTTTATTTGTATGGAGATTCAGCTAGAGAACTCCCCTGGCTTCTTTAAGCAGAAGAATTCAGAGGCTTATTCTCACCATTTCTTTGATGGTTACAATCTTCATCAATAAACAAAGTAAGAGGCACAGAATGACAAAAATGTTGGAAGGAAAAAAAATCACTTCTTAATCTTCATCTGTGTTGAAGTCTAAGTGAGGCATGCCTCAATAATAACAAAGCAAAGCAAATCAGATAAATCTTCATCCCAAATAACCTCTGGATGGCGGGAACAGAATTCTCTTCTAGACTGGAAGAATTTAATCTTGAAATATGCCTCCCTGTGTCCTCTGAGTAGGCCTGTATTTTTTTAGACTGATTATATTTGTTTGTTAGGGAAATGTGGGACAGTCACTTAGTTCCCACTTGCAGTTCCAGAAAGAACCTTAAGAATCCATAAAGATTTGTGGTTTCAAAACAGACTTTTCATGCACTGTGGCTGCGTCCTCACAACTGCTCAAATCATGCAAAGAACCCAAAGAAAGTTGGTTAGTTTCTTTGGACTTCAGCTATACCATAGAAGGTTGGGGGTTAGAGGGACAAAAAAATAGTACAAACATATAAATGTCAACATAAGAATGTCCAAACCTGTAGAGAAATTTCATTAAAAGTTATTTGAGCTAAACAGAGGATACTCATGAAAGCAAGATCTCTAATAGACTGAGAAAAATGCTTCCAAGAAATGTCAGTTTGCAGCTTGTTTTATGCATTTAGAATTAAGGAGGTTAGATTACATGACGGTAGGAGAAAGCAAGGCAGATTGCATTATAGGATAGGTAACAAGATCATGTGCTCTCTTGATGGTAGTCATGCTTTAGACCAGTGGTCGCCAACCTTTTGGACCTCACGGACCACCAGTGGTCTGCGGACCACCAGTTGGCAACTGCTGCTCCAAAGGTTTCCTTAAACCAGCGGTCGCCAACCTTTCAGACCTCATGGACCACCAGTAGTTTGCGGACCACCAGTTGGCGACCACTGCTTTAGAAGGAGAGGTCTGGGGTGGAGGGCAGGGGCAGGCTAGAAGGGGTCAATGGGGGAAAAAGGGGGACAACAATAAAGATTTAAAAAAGAAAAGAGGGGTCTAAAAAGAGGCATTTCAAAGATGTGTTAACCTAAATACTCAAACAATGGAAAGGGCTTGCTTAAGACAAAGATAAGCCTTTAACTAAAGAAGTTACATATCTGGGGAGTGACTACCAACCATGACCTGCCCTGTCAGGAATTTGTGATCAGATTACCTTGTAAGGTTACTTTCCTTAGAGCCCCTTTTGTCCACACAAACAGACAATTCAGAAGACACTACCCTGCAAAATGTTTCACAAACAATGTTCAAATTTTGCTTTTATTAAATAATAATCGCCCATTAAAACTTCTCACAGATGCTATATTCACTAATAATTATTTTCATTTAAAATATATCAAAAAAAGAAATGAAACATAAATGGGTATGTGGAGTGGGGTGAATGGGGGAGTTGTCTCACCCTCAAATGCCTTCAAGTTATCAGCAGGATAAGTTAAGTGACAGGAGCAGATTGGACATATACAATAGGAAATGGTGAGACCATGAAAACCTGCAAAGTCCAAGTCCATCCAGTCAGTTTTCTGAATAATTACTCCAATAAGAAATATTCTATTTCTATTTTCAATAAAAAATAGACCCTATGGCACAGTTAATCCAGAAATGAAGAAGCCAGACTTAAGAAGTCCAGCTTTGGAGAACAGGATGTGTATGATGAGGCAAGAGGACAAATGTTCTTTGTAACTTAAGAACAGAAGACAGGTTCTGAATCTGAATGATAAGCACTGGACTCCAAAAGCTAGGAATTGTAGGGGAGATGGACTAGCCTGCTTCTCGTGGCTCTTATCTACCTTCTCTTCCCTGCTCATGTGTAAGCTCCAGGAAGGCAGACATCTTCTGTTTATCTCTGTATCCCTAGCCCCTCACAGAGATGCCCAATCAGTATTTATAAAATAAATAAATTTATTGCTTTCTCCAAACATAGTTACTAACATGAGCACTATATCTAGTAGCAACAGCTAAAATGATTTCAAAGAAGCTGTTGGTTTGAGTGGAAACCTCTCCCGAAAGGTCCCCTGCTCTCTGATGGTGAGAATAGAAATGTGTTATTCTTTTTGTGCTTCTAAATGTTTTTATACTGACCCACAGATATGAACTTCCGCTTTTTCTACACTGTAGAATAAATGTAGAAACATTAAATGTCTTCAAATTTATTCACACACACAGAACAAAACAATATAATACATAAAATAAAATGACAATATAGGTATAAGCAGCAAAATCAACATTGTGAGAATTATGTATTAAGAAACAACATATAACAAATAATGTGCAAGAGAAAATATAGAGGGAAATTATAAGCTAAAAGAATTTTAGACATTTCTATAAAATGCAATGCATGATCTTATTTGAATCTTGATTTCAAGACATGTTATAAAAGAGAGAGGCAGAGAGAGAACAAGAGAGAATAAATATCAGGGAAATCTGAACACTAATCTGGGATATTTCACAATACGATTTATTCCTAATGTTTAGGTGTGTCAATGCTCTTGTGATATGCATTAAAAAAATCTTATATTTTATATATATATATATATATATATATATATATATATATATATACACATACTAGAGGCCTGGTGCACGAAATTCGTGCACTGGGGGTGGGGAGGGTTGGGGGGGTTCCCTCAGCCCGGCCTGTGCGCTCTCGCAGTCTGGGAGCCCCGTGATCCATTGCCCCGCAGAGGCACCACCCACCCGCCACAGAGCCTCCGGCCGGGTAGCCTAGGCCTCCGATTTTGGGGCGATCAATTGCAGAGCCTCCCCTACCCCCATCAATCACCCTGAAGAGGGTGGCCTGGGCCTCCCTTTGCGGGGGCAATCGTGGGGCGGGGACCCCCGACCAATCACATTGCACCTGCCTTGGCTGGCCTGGTGCCAGTGGGTGTCATAGCGTGGTCGTCTGGATGGTCATTCTGCTGTTTGGTCGTTCGGTTGATTTGCATATTACGCTTTTATTATTATGGATTCTGAAAATATTTAAAAATGAAATGATAAGATGTTATGGATTTGCTTCAATATAATTTGGAGTGGGAAGCAGGTACAAGGGAGGCAAAATAATTTTATCTCTAACCTTTCTGAGACTTGGCTGAGACCCCAAGTAATAAAGGACAGTTTAACAAGCAAAAAACAAACAGACATTTATTAACATGTATAATACCTCATAAATACATACATGGGAGATACCCAGAAAAAAATGAGTAACTTCAAAGATGACCTAAGCCACCAACTTAAATACCATCTTCAGCTAAAAACTAAAGAAAGATTGAGGGCAGGGTTGGTGGGGCTTGGAGGCAGCTAGTTATGAGAAGCTATCAGGAAAAGTAAGGATAAAGTTTGTTATGTAGATTTAAATTGCTGCCTTTTCTACTGATAAGATTCTCTTGTGATTTAGTCATTCTTCTCTTCCTAGTACTGAGAGACACTCTAATAGTTCCTTCAAAAATGTAAATTTCCTTTAGAAAGGGTTATATTCTCTATTCTTGGTTTTAGAACTTTCGCATCTGCTGTTTCTCAAAATGATCAGCTCAAAATAACCCTTATGCCAAAGAGACATAGTTGGGGGTGGCATATTCTGTTAACATATGCTGGTAGGGTGTTACAGAAGAAACAAGACTTATAAAAGCAAAGCCCACAGAAGCTTTGTGGAGGTTCAGAATAAACCACCCCAAGATGTGACTCAGTGGTATGCAGATTACTTGGAGTTAAAGGCAACTTTAGCTTCAGGCACAAGATAAACTTCTGCCTCTTCCTCTAATTACCTAGGAGAACTTGAATAAGCTATTATCAGAGATAACTTTTTTTTTACCTATCTATAGGTTAGTGCAAACTTCTGTTTACTAAAGGTCTGCTCTTCTTATCATCCTGCAATGACCTTTTTAAGCTCCCAAGGCACCTTACATCATCCCTAGTTGAGATATCTTATATACCCATGTTCCCTTCTATCTCTGAAGCTCTCTTGCATGTGGGGTCTCTGACTCTCATATGAGTGGCATTCCCATACATAGTATGTATTAAATTTGGTTATATTCTCTTGATAATCTGTCTCATATTTATTTGATTATTAGACCAGCCAAAAGAAACTTGAGGGTAAAGGACAGTTTGTTCCTCCCCCACAGCTTTCTTTATGTTCCCCCAATACAAGGAATACTGCTCATTTGGACAGAACACTGCCACTGAGGTAAACACGAAGTAATTCATGAACTCCAAATTGTTTCTAGATTTTTTTTTTTTTTGAGAATCAGAAATAAAGTCAAATAAGAGGTAAAACTATTATGAATTTGTGAGTTATTGCCATGTAGGACCACTTTCCTCCTCCAGAGAAAATAATACAGATATTTTTTTTCTTTTCTAAACTACTCTAAGTTGTACAATAAGACTAAAAACCTCCACAGAGAATTGTTTTAAGCATATGCAAATTCCATTTATGGGTGAAATAAAGTTTCTCTTCAAAATACAAAATTAAGAGAGATGACATATATTTATATAAAGTAGCACATAAAATCATCATGAAAACTTAGATCTAGGCAGAGATAAAATAGCTAATGTACAATCCTACAAAATTAAAGATGAATAATCTCGAACATTTTACCTTGGAAATTAACTAATATGATGATAATAACAGTGGTAATAATTAGATCCTAAAAAGTCCACTAAAGAACTAATAAAGAGCTCAGCAAAGTTGCAGGATACATGATCAATATAGAAAAAATCAATTGGCCCTGGCCAGTGTTAGCGCATTGGCCCTGGCTAGTGGTTAGAGCATTGGCCTGTGCACCTAAGGGTCACATGTTTGATTCCTGGTGCAGGGCACGTATTTGAGTTGCGGTCTTGTGGGAGGCAACAAGTCGATGTGTGTCTCCACATCAATGTTTCTCCCTCTCTCTCTCTCATTCTCTCTCCCTCCCTCCCACTCTCTCTGTAAAGCAATAGAAAAAATATCCTCAGGTGAGGATTAACAACAACAAAAAATCAACTGTACAGTAGCAATGAGCAAACCAAAAATAAAATATAATAATTAATTCTATTTATAATAGCATCAATTAGAAATAAAACACTTGGGAATAAGTTAAACAAAAGTATAATATTTATATCTGAAAACTACAGAACAATGTTAATAGAATTAAAGACCTAAATAAATGGCAAGACATCCCATGTTCATGGAACAGAAGACTTACTATTAAAAGTAGTAATACTCCCCAAATAAATCTAGAGATTCAACATGGGATCCTATATATATCAAAATCCCAGATGACTTCTTTGCAGAAATTGATACGCTGATCCTAATTCATATAGAAATTAAAGGAACCCAGGAGTAGCCAAAGTTTTGAAAAAAGAAAATCCAAGCTGAATGATTGGATGATTGATACTTCCCAATTTCAAAAGTTACTGCAAAGCTACTTGAATTGAGACAATATGGTACTGGCAAAAAGACACAAAAATAGGTCAATGGAACAGAACTAAGAGTCCAGAAATAAATTAGCACAACTGATTTTAAATGTGTGCCAAGACAATTCAATGGAGGAAAAGAACAGTCTTTTAAACAAATGTTGCTGGGACAACTTGATATTCACAAACAAAAGAATAAAGCTGGACCCCTATACCTCACACCACATCTAAAATTTAACTTAAAATATATGAAAGACCTAAAATTATAAAACCCTTAGGAGAAAATATAGGCATAATTTTCATGACCTTAATTAAGCAATGATTACTTAGATATAATACCAAAAGCACAGCAACAAAAATAAGTAAGCAAACAAACAAGCAAACAAACAAACTGGACAAACATCATCAAAATAAAAACATTTGTGCTTCAAAAGACACCATCAAGAAGTTGAAAGTCACCCATAGAATGATTGAAAGTATTTGCAAATCTTTTATCTGATAAGGTGCTTGTATCCAGAATAAACAAAGGTCTCTTACAACTCAATAATAAAAGACAAAAAATACAATTAAAAATTGACAAAAATCTATATAGACAGTTTCCAAAAAAAGAGATATAAATGGGTAATACACATGTGAAAAGATGCTTAATATTATTAACCATCAGGAAAATGCAAACCAAAACTACAATGAGATATCACTCCAAACCCACTAGGATGACTAGAATAAAAAAGACAGATCTTAACAGGAGTTGGTGAGAATGTGGGGAAATTGGATCCCTCATACACAGCTGGGTAGGAATGTAAAATGATGCCGCTTCTCTAGAAAACAGTTTGGAAGTTCTTCAAAAATTTAAATATATGAAGTTACCATATAATGGGGTTTGCTGAGAGAAAAAGCAAAAAGCTTTTTGCTCTATATATGGAAAATGGGGAAATGAGGATATCTATCTGTTCATTTACCCATTTGACATACATTTAACCTAATACTGTGCATGGAACTAGGATCTTGGGGGAAAAAATAAAGAATAAGATATGGATTGCTTCTTTGAGGCCCATAACATACATGAGTAATACGAAGTAATTAATTGCAGGCTGCAATGAAGACATATACGTAAGAGTGCTCAGAGATCCTATTTGAGGATGGGAGTTCTGCATGGAGGGACTGAGAAGTCATTACAACAGCAAGCAGTTAACTTGTCTTATCAGGCAGAGAAGAGGGAAAAGGTATTCCAGGCAGAAAAAAATGTACCCACAGGTACAAAGAAATAAGTGGTATTAAGTCTCTGTGAGGATGACTGGATTAGGGCCAGGGTGTGCCATTAGCCTGGATTTCCCCTTTACCCTGAGTCCAAGAGAAATGTGTCATGCAGTTTCCCCGACCTGCGGGGTCTTCTAACGGGGGTACCGAGGCGGCGCACCTAAGAGAATGAGAGACAGACAAGGGACGCAAAGAATGGAGGCAAGACAAAAGGGATTCTGATCAAGCCTCGAAATTTTATTTTTACAGCGTTCCTTATATGTGATTTCTAGAAGGGTGGATGCCTAGGTGGGGTGGGGGCTGACCTAGATAATCGGCTAAAGTCGTAACTATAGATAAAGGGTGTGGCAGTTGAAGGGTGGCTACAGAAGAAATGCTTTGTCCTCAGGCAAGAGGAAGTGGGCCTAGTTTCAGTAACTTACTGAAGGTCAGAGTTAATCCTTTGACCAACTCTTGGTTCCTGACAATGCAGAAAAATCTCAATCCACCACCCTTAATTTGTCAGAGAACCCACAACATACACAAGTACCATGTTAGGTGTTCCAGAGTCAAATGGGGAAATAAGATGTTAATAATAATAATATTAGCAACAACAACCAGAAAATAATTATTATAAGCAACACACCAAACAGGGCAAGCTCTTTAGAAATGGCTTCCATGTTACTGATTACTGTACAACTTCCTGATAAAGATTTACTTTAAACAAAATGGGACTGAAGAACTACTTGTCCATTTGACTAAAGTAAATAGAAAAGAAAATCTCATTCCATCCTAAATCCCCAAAAGGAGTGTGTAGTACGTTACTATTCCGTTTTGTCTGGCCTTAAATTGAATAATTACAGCAACATGTGAATAAAAGGCAATGAGAATAACTAACTAGAAAAGAGAAAGGAACAGGAGTGTCTATTTATTTTGACTGTATCCTGACCTCTGCCAAGAAGACATTCCAACAATCTTTATCCCTTCATCATTAAAAAGAGCTACTCAGCTAACCTTACTTAGAGAATATCACTGTCATTGGCTGTCTTTTGAGTTTTGCTGAAATTTGTTGAGCAAACTCGATTAAAAAGTAACTTGAGTTCTGTGCTGAGGTTTCCATCTGCAAATTGGGTAGAAATATTTTTGCTATGTATCTTCTTCATACAAGGGCTAAGAGAAGAATATGGGTAACTATTTGGGCAAAGAATGGGTAACTATGGATCAAAAGTAAAATATAAACCCAGTAAAATGTTCATTCACATATGAAAATAATATCTAGAATTACAGAGTATTAATTTTATCAATCCAAGGGCTAACTACAGTACTACTATTTCCCAGATTACCTTTAAAAATTATTTCCTTTAAGAGTGTCAAGGGGGTGTTAAGACAGTAGTATGCCTATGCCACCTAACCCAGCACCTAACAACTGTGAAGACGTGTTTATTTTGAAAGCTCTTAGTGATAGGAAGGTTTATTAGAAAAATGAAACACTTCACCTCTAGAAGCTCACAGAAACCTGTTTTTGTGGAATTAGTCTTGCCTGGAGAATTCTGAATGTGTTTGCATTCTATCAGTCAACAGTGTGAGTCAGCCTGTCCCAAACCGGTTTTCTGACCAGAAAACTGAGAAGTTTGATGACACATTTAGGTAAACATGCTCACCAGATGAAGTTATTTAATTTTTATAGCCTCTTAATCCTCACTAAACCTCTGAAATCCATGCAGGTTTTTAGACAAGATTTAAGTTCATATGAGTCAAAGAGTAGAAATTATATATAAACCAACTCTATTAAGAATTCCATGGGTTCTGAATAACTAAAAATGTCCAATACTTGAAAGAGCACTGAGGGTAATCTGACCCCAAAATGAAGCCCTTAACTTTTAATTCATCAACCTTATTTCTAATTAAATTTTCAGCTCTAAATATACTTTTTGCCTCAAGAAATGCAGTTTATCATCCATCCTCTTCAATGATGACATCTCTTTGTTGATGATGACAAATGAACTCTGATTGTGAAGGGTTCACTAAAGTGAGAGTTGGAAACCATGACTCTCATCACCTACTCTCCAGTCAATTTGAGAATTCAATAAACAGCTGAATGCAAATTGAATCAAAATGTGCCAAAATATGTCAGTTACCTAAATTATGTAAAACTGATAGCAACTTTAAGTTATTATAAGAGTAATTAAAGTATGCAATATGATACACTTTGTAATCCATGTAGATGAAAGGCATAACACATGGACCCAAAGACCGTATATTCCTCTTTTTATTTAAAAAAAAATAATGTTTTCTTGATTTTAGAGAGAGGAAGGTAGAGGGAGGGAGAAAAAAAGAAACATCAATGTGAGAGAGATACATCGATCTATTGCCTCCCGTTGATCCCGCAACCTGGGCATGTGCCATGACCCGGAATTGAACCACTGACTTTGGTGCATGGGACAATGCTCAACCAACTGAGCCACATTGGTCAAAGCTATATATTCCTCTTTGATACTATATTCTTAGATATAGTATTACTTCTTTATGCAAAGAAGACTCTTCAGTTGAATCCATTCATTTTCTTGCCCTGGAGAGTTTTTGCTTTATCTAAAAGAAATCTTGTCCCTGCCATAAAAGAGTGTTTCTGCTACAAAATTTAACTTTTCGATATTTAACCATGGGAGTAAATTCATAACAAATAAACTAAGGTGCAAAGGAGTGGCTCTAAAACCTTTGAAACTATGACTGCCCCAAGGATTCACATCACTTCTTCACTTCTTCCTGTATATACAAAAGACACATACATATACAGACACACAGATCAAAAACTCAAGTTTATTTTGTAGGTAGCACCATCAAATCCTAGCTCAGAATACCTATGTTCCCTCCCTGATGTTGGACTAGATAGAGAATTATGTAAAGAGAGACCAGAACTTGAAATAGGTGGCTCTCTGTGTTTCTTTTAGCCACAGCCTCAACTTCTAGCCCCAAATTATGATATGTTAACTACCTACTTATTTGGGAAATAATGCAATAGAACATTCAGTTCTTAAATTTCCCAGGTAGCATTTCTTTGTAATAATTACACACACACACACACACACACACACACACACACACAGTAATAATCCCTTAAAATTTAAAAGAAAATTTTTTAATAAAGAGTGGCTAATTGAAAAATTATTCATGAAGAGGAATTGGGGTCAGAGTAATCCCACATAGAACTTTTTAAAAATATATATTTTATGATTTTCTACAGAGAGGAAGGGAAAGGGATAGAGAGTTAGAAACATCGATGAGAGAGAAACATCAATCAGCTGCCCCCCCCCCACCAACACCCCCTACCGGGGATGTGCCCATAACCAAGGTACGTGCCCCTGACCAGAACCAAACCTGGGACTCTTCAGTCCGCAGGCTAACGCTCTATCCACTGAGCCAAACCAGTTTCGGCTAGAACTTTAATTAAACTAAAAACCAAATTAAGAAAGGTAAGACCATACACATCTACACACAACACGAATCCTTTTTATTTTGTAGAGAGAGTGGATTCTATTTTGTACATTCTATACTCTTATACAATACAAAAAAGATCTCTTATAAGAACTGACAATGAAAATAATAATAGTGATGACAAAAGTTACAGTTTACAGAATGTTTACTGTCATTGTGCTAAGCATCTGAGATTGATTATCTCATTTATTCCTTGTAATAATCTTTTAAAGTGGGTATTATTTGCCACATAATATTGAGATAATCAAACTTAAGCTTAAAGATACTGTAACTTTCCCAATGTTACACTGCTAGTAATTGTATAGCAAATTAGAAATAGGGTCTCTCTGATTCCTGATTCGGGCTATTTACTCCTTCTCTGACAGTGATTCTAAAAACTAAGTAAGTGGTCAATCAGAGTTGCCAGGGAAACTACTTAAAAGTATAGATTTCTGGGCCCAACCCCAAATGAACTGAATTAGAATCTCCAAATGTGGCATCTGAAGGCAGAAACACAATAGCATCTCAAATATGATTCAAATGTTCTTTTAATATGCCAAGAGAACATGGGTGAAGCCAGTTGTCACATAGCTGTCTAAGTCAAGTCATTTGCCTCAAATAGAAAATAGAATCTCTTTGTTCACGTGAACCTTTTCTCACTATATGGCAGTCAGAAAGGTCTTGTTTGCTGAAAGGCCAAATGAGGTCATGGTCACACTGTCAGCAATTAGTATCAAGATACCGAGTTGCATGGGCTGTGTCATGGAAGATGAATGTGATACAGGACAGCAAATCTGCTGATTCAAAACTGCCGAGTCAAAACCTCACCGGAGAGAAGGCACAGAACCAATGTGGAGAGAGCTTAAATTCCCAGCGAGGCTACACTCATTGCATGACTAACATTTCTTAATATTAAATATATAGTTTTAACTCCTGGAAAGATTCACTTATCTCTAGTTCATTTATTCTTCATTTAAAAATACTTATTGCTCTAGCAGGTTTGGCTCAGTAGATAGAGCATCGGACTGAGGACTGAAGGGTCCCAGGTTTGATTCAGGTCAAGGGCACATGCCTGGGTTGCGGGCTCGATCCCCAGTTGTGGGTGTGCAGGAGGCAGCTGATCAATAATTCTCTCTCATCATTAATGTTTCTATCTCTCTCTCCCTCTCCCTTCCTCTCTAAAATCAATAAAAATATATTTAAAAAAATACTTACTGAATGCCTACCATGTGGAAGGTACAAGACAAAACTCATGACCCGTGTCCTCAGGAGCAGAAAAGCATTTAGGTGGTGGAAAAAAGGTAAATACTAATTAGGGAATCAGGACTGTCTTTATGAAAAAGGTAGCATTTGAGCTACCATGATTATTTAAATAATTTTAAATATTATTTAAATGAACTTAAATGACCTATGCTCCTTGAGATCGTTCAGAGTGTTGCCTTGACCTACATGATCAAAGCTTAACCCCTACTATGTCTATACTACAGTGCATGGATATGGAGAGGGTTGGTAAGAAGGGTAAAATATAAGAAGAGTATCTTGCTTTCAAGTTTGAGAGGACCATCTATTCTATATACATCCCACTGATCCAATCCAAACTCACAGAGCCACTTCTCAATACAAGGAAAGCTAGAAATGTCTGGTTGGGTCTGGCTGGGCAGCTCAGTTGGTTAGAGCAGCGTCCTGATACACCAAAGTTGTAGGTTCAAAACCCAATCAGGGCATACAAGAATCATCCAATGAATGCATAAATAAGTGGAACAACAAAACCAATGCTTTTCTCTCTCTCTCTCTCTCTCTCTCTCTCTCTTCTTCTCTCTCAAATAAAACAAATTTTTTAAAAGTCTGCTTGGGTATCCATATGTCCAGGAGGAAAGAGCCAATTATGTTTCAAAGAAAACTAACAGTCTGTCACAATCTTAGTGCAAAGCAATTAACCTCTCTGTGCCTCAATTTATCTTTATCATTTTGAAGAAGGTAAAGATTTCTGGAAAAAAGCACACAAAACACACACACACACACACACACACACACACACACACACACACACAAAGCACCAATCATAAAAGATTAAGAAATTGGACTTTATTCAAATTAATAACTTCTGTTAATAGAAATATAACTGAATGAAAAGGCAAGCCAAAGATTAAGAAAAGATATCTGCATATATATAAACAAGAAACATCCAGAATATATAAAGAATTCCTACAAATCAATAAAAAAAGACTGACAACCCAATATAAAAAAGGCAAAGATTTAAGAGACACTTCATGAAAGAGGCTATCCAATAAGCATGTGAAAAGGAAGTTCAACATTATTAATCAACAGAGAAATGTAAATTTATGATAAAGCATAGAAACTATGAGATACCTGCCAGAAAGGCTAAAATTAAAAAGACAACATCAAGTACAGATGAGTAACTGGAACTTGCATACATTTAAAGTGGCAATATAAGTTCCACTTATATAAGTTAAATTTCCATTAACTTGAGAGTCCATTTACATGCAGTTCAAAATATACAAAACTATGGTAATAGAGGTCAAAATGGTGGTTGCCTCCTGGAAAAAAGTAGTTATTACCTGAAAGGTGGTATAAAGGAGGCCTGCTGCAGAGTTGGAAATATTCCATATTTTGACCTGGATAGAGTTTGCACAGGTACATACACACGTAAAAACTCATCAATCTGTATTTTTAATTTGTACATATTTAAATATAACTTTTACCTCAATAAAAATGAAAAATAATGCTTAGATTATGGATTGCAGAATGGGGTATGTTACACATTCTGACGATGCAAAAGATAGAAATGACTGGACTTGCAGTAACTGTTATGAGACTTGGTGACAAGAAGATTGGTCCTAATAACAGCAATTGGAAGTCTTAGAGATGCAAAATTCGCTTTCGAATTTTGTGCTTGAGAAGCTGGGAGTTGATAGAACTCAGGCAAGCAATGGCTAAAGATAAAGATTTGGGAATTATAGCATAGAGGGGAGTTTGAAACAGTAGGAGTAGATGAGATTATCGAGGGGAACCAGTATAGAAAACAAGGGACTGGCCTGGCCTGGCCTGGCAAGTGCCTACATTCAGAGGGTGATAAGCTATGAAGGAAGATAGAAAAGATATAGAAAGAAAATTTGGAGAGCCCAGTGTCTTGGAAGCTAAAGGGAGAGTTTCAAGGAGTGGACAGGATGTCAACTGTGGTAAACGGACATGCAACTGAAGTAGCAAAGCATGAAGCCAGAGAATGAAGCCTTTTGGATCTGATGATTAAGTCACCAATGACCTTTGGGAGAACAATTTTATCAGAATGACCAGTGCTGAAACCAGATTTCAAGGATCCAAAGAGGAGGGTAGTAAAAATTTAGATACATTGAGTGTGGTAATATTCTTTCAAGAAGCTTGTCAGGGACTAGAAGGGATGAGAGAAGCTGGTCACTTGTATAAACAGTAAAGTTGAGAGAAAAGAGCCAAGTGAGGCTAAGATGCTGAAATAAGAGAGGACAAACGGAGCCTAGTCCCAGAGAAGACAAGAGGGCATGGAAGGAAAGGCAGAGGTAGTCACTGCAGACAGTGACAAGGAGTTAAAATAAGCATGAATCTCAGGCTGACTGAGAAACAATTAGCAATCATTTTTTAAAAAGGGAGGAGGGGAGCAAAGAAAAGTAAGAAAAACTCTAGGCTTCCTAGGTTTGGAATAGGAAGATGTCAAACTAACAAAAATTAATGTTTAGAAGGTTTTGACCACATTTTAATGGAATATCCTATTTTAAAGGAGTATATTAAATGTTTTTAAGAGGTCCTATTTTAATTCGGTTATTGAAAAATACCAGTGCCAAAAAAACTGCCTTGACAGAAACTGAATACATTTTTATCAGGCAGGTTCTAGTACTTACTAAAGTGGTTATAAATACTTGATTGGAAAGCAATGCTTTTCTCTCCCTACTGAAAAATCTATTCCAATTTAGGAACAAAAATAATAGCAAAGGATGGAAATAACAAAATAAGCACATTCTAACAGAGAAACAATGTGGTCTATGGTCCTTACAAACCTTTGTTTATAGTATGAATAAAAACCACACAATTATCATTAACAGCAAGAATAACAAAAACATTCATCACATTCATTGCTGTCAGAAATGTAAAGTGTTGTCTGAAAACTGGGCAACTCAGCCAGGTAAGTGGATTAAAGCCCACTCAGATTCTGATGTAGGAGCATTTGTTTGGAAAAACAAGATGCATATCTCAATAGTTACTTTTTCTGGCCAAAGATCTTGCTTAACTCAATTAGCTTGGGCTTGTTTCTATTACTTAAAGCCATACTTTTCTATTACCAAATGAAGAGTTTTTCATTTAGGACAGATTAGTACAAATAAATGAAGCAGCAGGGGACAACAGCTTTATCATTATTTCAGCTTGGGAAATCAAAAAAGAAGCATTACACAGTTTTCTGTGTGAAGCATCTTAGTTAAAAAAAAGAAACACATCCTTGTTTGGATCAAGTCACTGATTCAACCAGCCCAGGGTCCCTGTCTCTGATAGTGCTGCCACAGAAGCCCTGTAGGGGCCTGTGAAGATACAACCTTAATAGCTGAATTAATCCTAATAAGCAATTTTGGACTTCACCCATAACTCTATCAAATTCTTTTTAAACTGACTTCTTTTTTAGCCTACCCAACCAATATGGCAAATGCTTTAAAATAAGCACATAAGGGTGCACACACACACACACACACACACACACACAACATATTATGTGCCAGTCACTGTTTTAAGTGCTTGTCACTTAATCCTTAATCCTCATAACAAACCTTCCAGACAAGTACTTTTATTAGCACCATTTACAGATAAAGAAACTGAGGCCTGGGAAAAATAAGTAAGGTGCCTAAGGACACAGAGCTAGAAATGGGCAGAGAGGTAAATTGAATCCCACCGTTTACATTTACCTATTTTCCTCTGTGTTTTTTTTTTGTTTTTGGCCTCATCCAGGAATATGCTTATTGAATTTATTTTAGAGTTGGGGGGAGGGAGGGGAGACATTGATGTGAGAAAGAACATCAGTTGGTTTCATCTAGTACTTGTCCCAACTAGGGATTGAACCCCCAATCTAGGTATGTGCCCTGACCAGGAATCAAACCTGCAACCTTTTGATATACAGGATGACGCTC
Source organism: Eptesicus fuscus (assembly GCF_027574615.1). NCBI lineage: Eukaryota > Metazoa > Chordata > Mammalia > Chiroptera > Vespertilionidae > Eptesicus > Eptesicus fuscus. The sequence continues at coordinate 80,208,392 of NC_072475.1, read as the reverse complement.
CTACCAATTGAGCCACATTGGTCAGGGCATTAGTCTATATTCTTAACCATGAGGCCATATTGCCTCTAGTGCACTGCTCTTTGAGGAAGGACACTTCCTTACAGACTCTGATTCTAACAGTTCTTGGTGAACAAGAGTGTGTCTGCTCTGCTACAGTGCTTATGATTTATAGATTTTAATCATATCCTTTTCCCACTATAATCTTTGCAATTTATAATCTAAATTTTTCACTATCTTCACATGGAAGTTACCTCATTACTGTTTTGTTTGCAATTGTGTGAAACCACCAAATCTGGTTAAACCTTTTTCAGGACAGGTAACTAAAATGGCAGAAAACATAACATAAATGTGGATATGGTACATGTTTAATAAAAAATAGGATCATGCTATTGATTTCATGTAAATCCCTTGTAAGAAGTATTTTGTTGACTTGTTAACCCTTCTGATTGTCCAGAGTCTACCAGTAACAACTGACTGTAATCCAAAGTTTCTTCACTGGATCAAAACTATACTTTTCAGATACAACTTGAATCATCAATCTTCATACCATTTGCCACCTTCCAATGGGCAGTTTAGATGCTTGTAAACATCAGAATAACTTCCTTAGGAATGATGGTTTATCACCAAGTTATAGAATCACCCCCAAAGTATTTAATTTTCACTACCTTTTCCATGTCCTCACATGGAACTGCATTTGAGAAATTGATTCTTACTGCATAAGAAGTCAGTATGAGTTCAATTAAACAAATATCTATTAAGCCCCTACTCTATCCTAGGTACTGGGAGTGACAGAAACTATCTGAGTGACCCCATACTTCTGGTTGTCAGGGGACCATGCCCACAAATGCCTACTCAAAAAAAAAAAAAAAAAAAGAACAAAACATGTCACATGGTGCTAAGAATGTCTTGGTTACTAATATTAAGAGCCAATTTTAAAGTGGTTTTTTAAAAGATCTAATCTAACATTGTAAATATCCTCATTACATAGGAGGTTGGTGAAAATAAGTCAATCATTTAAATATTTTCCTCTTAAAAATTTAAATGTAGTTAGCTTAATGCTTAATTTTTTAAATTGACTTTTAGAGAGAGAGGAAGGGGGAGGGAGAGAGAGAAACATCTATTGGTTGCCTGACTGATGATCAAACCCGAAACCTGGGTATGTGCCCTGACTGGGAATCAAAACTGCAACCTTTCAGTGTACAGGGCAATGCTCCAATCAACTGAGCCAAACTGGCCAGGGCAACGCTGATTCTTACAAGGCCTCATACAGTATTGGCAGACCTACCATCCTATATAATCCTATATAATAAAAAGATAATATGCAGGCTTTCCTAGGGAGAAACCAAGATGGTAGCATAGGTACACACCTGAAATTGCTGCCTCGCACAACCACTTCAAAACTACAACTAAAAGACAAAACGGACATCATCCAGAACCACAGGAAGGCTGGCTGAGTGGAAATTCTACAACCAGAAGGAAAGAGAAAAGCACACTGAGACTCAGAGGAGGTGCAGAAGTGCAAGTGTACGGAGGCTCACGCACGAGGGGAGGGCTGGCAACTGAGTACACTGTTGTCTTTTTCAATAGGGAGGGAGACACAAGCTCCTGACTGCTCTGAACTCCAGTTCCGGGCGAGAGTTTGGGGACCCAGACTCATACGGGGAGAAACTGGACTATCTGGCTTTGAGTGGAACTCGAGGCCGGCTTTCTCTTAGAGGTGCTTGCAGCACCTCTAAGAGGCCCCCAGGACACTGAGACCCGGGGGCCTCTTAGGGCAGGGCTGAGGATCAGCTATAGCTGTTTGCGCCACCTTATTGATTCCCTGAGACCCCGCCCCACCCAATTTGTGCACAGAGGCTTTTGCATATGAATGGCCTGGTCCTTTGAAATCTAAAATTACCTAACAAACTGCAGCTGGGTCAGAGAGCCCCAGAACTTCCAAAAGAAGGCCTGAGGCCCCACAGCAGCTTGCATTGCTTCACAGCTGGGCCTCATTTGGGCACTTTCAAACCCCAAACAAAGAAGAAGAATCTGCAGATCTCTCCATAGCTCCTGCTGGGTGGCCTCAGGCAGAGGCTAAATTTGCACCTCCTTGGAGATCCAAGAGCCAGTATACCCAGTGGTCAGAGTGGGACCATCCAGATTACAACTCCTCAGATCCATAAGAGACACACTCAGGGGGCAGACTCAGTGAGCACCAAAGCTCCACTGAAGCAAGTCTTGCCCCATAAGGGTGTCTCCAGCACAGAAGTTCTCCCATCATAGACACAACTGATCCTCATAGCCAATTGGCCTGGAGGTCAATTCCTCACAGTAATACCAACAACAATCAAGGCTTAACTACAGTAAGACTGTGTACACAGCCCACAAAGGGGTGCACCATGAGTCTCCACCTCAGGTAATTGGGGAGGCTGAGCCACTGGGCCCTATAGGACACCTAGCACACAAAGCCACTCTATCAACACAGGGAAATATCCAAAATGTGGAGACAAAGAAACAGGTCACAAATGACAGAAATGGAGGAAAGCAAACTACTGGATATAGAGTTCAAAATCACGGTTATAAGGCTTTTCAAGAATCTTCTAGAAACTGCTGATAAATATAGTGAGACCCTTGAGGATATGAAAAAGGACCAACTAGAAATTAAGTATACACTGACTGAAATAAAGAATAATATACAGAGATACAACAGCAGACTAGAGGATCGCAAGAATCAAGTCAAAGATTTGAAATATGAAGAAGCAAAAAACACCCAACTGAAAAAGCAAAAAGAAAAAAGAATCCAAAAATATGAAGATAGTGTAAGGAGTCTCCGAGACAACTTCAAGCGTACCAATATCTGAATTATGGGGGTGCCAGAGGAAGAGAAAGAGCAAGATATTGAAAACCTATTTGAAGAAATAATGACAGAAAACTTCCCCTACCTGGTGAAAGAAATAGACTTAAAAGTCCAGAAAGCGAACCCCAAACAAAAGGAATCCAAAGAGGACCACACCAAGACACATTATAATTAAAATGCCAAGAGCAAAAGACAAAGAGAGAATCTTAACAGCAGCAAGAGAAAAACAGTTAGTTACCTACAAGGGAGTACCCATAAGATTGTCAGCTGATTTCTCAACAGAAACTATGCAGGCCAGAAGAGAGTGGCAAGAAATATTCAAAGTGATGAATAGCAAGAACCTACAACCAAGATTACTACAACCTATAACCAAGATTACTACAACCTACAACCAAGAACCTACAACCAAGATTACCCAGCACAGCTATCATTCAGAATTGAAAGTCAGATAAAGAGCTTCACAGATAAGAAAAAGCTAAAGGAGTTCATCACGACTAAACCAGTATTCTATGAAATGCTGAAAGGTATTCTTTAAGGTTACCAGACCGCTGTACCAATTTTTTGGTAATTTCCCAATCTGCCACTATACTGCTTTACCTAATTTTCTGTACTTTGCCTAGTACCTATTTTCTACAATGTCTCCAAGTTCCATCTTATTCTAATCACTTGTTTGCATGTAGCTAACATTTTTCTATATCATGTTGATTTTTTTCTCTTTAATGCTCAGGAGCCCAGGTATAGGGGACAGTTAGGTTCAGGGCCTCAGGTCTGGTAGGGTTAAGAAGAGGAAGAAGAAGAAAAGGTAAAGATAAAAATTATGAACAACAAATACATATCTATCAACAAGTGAATCTAAATATCAAGTGAATAAAAAAACCTGATGAACAGAATAAACTGGTGAATATAATAGATTCAGGGGCATAGAAAGGGAGTGGACTGACAATTCTCAGGGGGAAAGGGTGGAGGGGAGCTATTGGGGGAAAAAAGAGGAACAACTGTAATAATCTGAACAATAAAGTTTTATTTTTTTTTTTAAAAAAGGATAATATGTAAATAGACTGAACGGCAGAACAACCTGAACAACCAAACAACTGGTTGCTATAACGTGCGCTGACCATCAGGGGGCGTGTGCGGAACATGGCAGGCATTGGCTGTGATGGGATGATGGAGCAGGTGAGCGGGGGCGCCAGACCAAGGTGGGGCGCTGGTCGGTGTCATTAGGGTGAGCCGCTGGTGGTTATGGAAAATTCTTTGCTCCTGTGTGCCATGGTCCTGCCCGGCGCTCACACCTACTGCCAGCACTGGACCTGCTTGCACTCACTGCCGGTGCCAGAGCCGCCACTCACACCCACTTCCAACACCGGCCCCGCTCAAACCTGCAGCCGGTGCTGGAGCTGCCGCTCACACCCGCTGCCGGTGCCCAGAGCTGGTCTCGACCACTCGGTGCCATCAGCAGGTGTGAGCTGATCGCCCCTGAGGGCTTCTCTACCTCCCCCTGCTCCTGAGGGGTTATCGGGGCAGCAGCTGCCATTCACACCTGCTGCTGGTGCTGGCCCCAATCACTCTGCGCCATCAGCATATGGGAGTGGCGGCGGCAGACAGGGGACTGAGGGCCATGGTGGGAGGGGCCGGGCAGGGACAGAGAGGATGGGCTGAGACCCGCTCCTGTGCCTACTACAGCCTCACGGCCCACAGTTCCTTTCAAGGTGCACAAATTCATGCACTAGGCCCCTAATAGGAAATAAATGAAAAAGGCCACTCTTTTTGTTTTATTTTATTGGTGTCATTATCATCAACAACACATGTATTTTATGTACCTACTATAGGCCCGGTGCATGAAATTCGTGCATGGTAGGGTCCCTAGGCCTGGCCAGCGATCAGGGCCAATCAGGTTCCCTGCCTCCCCACCTGCTCCTTCTCTCGCTCCCTCAGCACCCAGCCACCGCCACTGGTCACTCTCCATGTTTTGCGCTGGCCCCTGGTTGTCAGTGCACATCATAGCAAGCGATCAAATTCCCGGTCTCACAGTCGAACTTTCAAGGGGATAATTTACATATTAGCCTTTTATTATATAGGATTACATGCAAAACACTATATTGAGCTCTTCTGGGGACCAGATATGTGGTATTACTTACACAGAAACAAATATAAACATCTTGAAGAAAATACATATGTAACTATTCTTAAGCTTATTAGAATATATGCTATTTACTAGTATCAACAAGATAAAGCAGAGAAAAATACCTTATCTATTAGGTATACCTTGTCCAGAGTTTAACAAAGAAAAAAATCACTTGGCTGAGAGTAGAGTTACACAAATCTATATACATAAAAAGCCCGTGGCCATAACGCCGTAACGACCAACGACTGGACAGGGAACCACGGGGAATCGGGTGGGTGGTGGCAGTGGCTGGAGTGAAGCAGCCTGGGTCACCAGGAGGTGCATCAAGCACCTCTCAGTCCCTCCCCACAGCCCGAGAGCCCTCGAGGTGGCGGGGCGGGGCTTGTGGCTCACGCAGCGCGGCCTACAGGCTCCGATAGCAGCAAGGCTGGAGGCCGGTGGGCGGGGCCGTGCGATTTCATGCACTGGGCTTCTAGTTGTTTATATAAGAAGATTGTGCTTTGTTTGTCTATTTAGCTTAAGTTTACACACCGCTGATATTTAAGCAGCATAAACGGTATAGTATCATTGTCAGTGAAAATCACAGGTCCTGATGTGCAATGAACTTTCCCAAAGAATGTCTGGCTAATAGCCAAGCCAAAGTACATAATTTAAAACACTCAATCAGTTTCATTCTGAAGCATTTTGTTTAGTGTTTAATAGCTTCTCCAGGGACAGGAAAATTACAAAAGCGCATTGTTTTGACATGAGCTAAAATGAGTCATCGCTCATCACAACATTTTTGAGGATTTGGCATTAATCTTCTGAGACGATAAACCATAAACAATTGAAATAAATATCAATTTTCCTAAACAGTTTAGGAAAGTCAGGCTACTCTTCTCATTAGAGCAATAAGCTGGTAACCATAAAGAAAGCACTAACCTGTTCCTACTTATTGCCATTTTGTTTTTTTCAAATAAGTTTCCTGAGCATTTTCAACAGCCATGTAAGGCCCCATGACTAAAGCAATGCTAAAGCTTATGATTTTTAAAAAATAACAAGTTAAAAGAATAAGTATACACAATTTAATCCCTGGGTAATTTCTAAACCCACTGTCACCTAGTATTTACACCCAGTATTCCTTGCATGCACAGGTCCTACTACCTCCAAACCCTCTCCTCAGGCATGCTCTGGGACTACACTGACTTCTTTCTCCTTTAGCCCAGTGGACCTAACCCATTGCTAGTACTAGGATTACCAAAGGAGCTTTTAAAAATCCTGATGCCCAGGGTAAACCAATCAACCCGAATCTCTAAGATCATAGCATTAGTAGTGCTGAAAGCACTTGCAATTCTAGTGTGCTGCCCAGTTTGAGTATCAGTGCTTTAGACTTGCGTGGGCGAGCAGAAAGAGAGTCAGGGTTAGGCAATGATCAGCACTTTTGATACTTTATGGCTGTTCTGATGAATATTAAGTAGGGGAAAAAAAGGTTGGACTAAATAACTATTATTGAATTATAGTTTATTTATAGCAGAGTTAAAAGCCTACATTCTGAGGCCAAACTTTCTGGGTTTGAATCCTGGATATTTATAACCTCTCAGACTCAGTTTCTTCATCTATCTTATTATTATTATTTTTTTAACTTTAGAGAGAGAGGAACGGAAAGGGAGAGAGGGAAAGAAATATGAACGCATCAACACGGATCTGGTGCCTCCTGCACACCCCCCTGCTGGGGATCAAGCCTGAAACCCAGGCATGTGCATGGGTTGATGTTCAACCACTGAGCCCCACTGGCTGGGCTCCTCATCTATTTAATGAGGTTGCTGTACAGATTAAATGAATTAATCTAATTAAATATAAAGTGTTCAGAATAGTGTTTTATATAGAGTAAGAACCTAGTATGTATTAATTGTTATTAATATTCTCCATCACCATCACTGTTAATCACACCTCATTAATGCAGATGAGAGTTGAATGATCTTTCCTAAACATAAGAGAGTTGAATGGTATCGATTTCCAGAACTTAGTTATTATGGATATTAAGAAGACATCATCATTACATGTGTAGTTTTTTAATTTATTCATTCTACAAATACTTACTGAGCATCTATTATGTGCCAAACACTGTTCTAGATGTGTGTTACATTCTAACTTCAAAAAGCATTCATGTACATTTTTACTGATTTCATCCTAAAATACTGCCAGAGTGCTTCTGACCTTAGAATTATAGGGTTTCAAAGAGCCAATATACCAGAACATCACAGATGAAAACTTAGAAATGTAAAATAAGAGCTAACTAGTTGAATACTTACTATGTGTAGGTGTTACTCTAAGCACTTATAGGCCATAGCATGTTAAAAAATGACCAAAATACCTTCAAGTGTAATAACTTGATATTGGAAACCAGAAATCTAATGTTAAAACTATAACCAAATATTTGTTCAAAATAAAATTAAACAGATTTTTATATGGGCCCTTCTTTTGCTTCTGTAACTTGTTTCCTGAGCCTACACAGTCCAGCTGGCTCACTTCTACTACCTCTGTAACTTTCTAAATAAACTTTTTCTTATAATTTGACCAAAAAAAAAAAAAAGGAAGATATTTTTAGATGAAAAGATATGATTCCCAAGTTAAAGCCTCTAAATAAATGCATACATAAAAATCTCCATGTAATATGATCAAAGCATATCCATTGAAGCTGTCTCTAAAGCCCTAAATAAAATGGAGTGATTACATTTTTTTCTCTATGTGTGTTTAGCCACATCTTTTTCAGGTGATTTGAAATATCAACAGAAATCTGATTTATATGAGTATTAATAATCATCTAATAACAGAGTAGCTTAAAATTTACCTAAGCTTCTATGAGAGCTTCAGACTTAGTATTCATAGAATATACCTCATTTAACTGTACCTTCTTCTGATATTGTGTGATAATCCCAGTCACACTAAAACAAAACAAACCTACTATGACAATGCAAAAAATGCATATACATTTTTATGTGTGAGTGTGTGTGTGTGTGTGTGTGTGTGTGTGTGTGTAATAGTACTAGGGGCCCAGTGCACGAATTCGTGCACCTTGAAAGGAACTGTGGGCTGCGAGGCTGTGGTGGGCATGGGAGCGGATCTCACCCCATCCTCCATGCCCCAGCCCAGCCACTCCTGCCGTGGCCCCTGGTCCCCTCTCTTCTGGCAGCCCTGCTCCAGCCGCCGCTGCTCCCACACACTGATGGCGCCGGCCCCGCTTGCACCTGCTGACGGTGTGGAGTGATTGGGGCCTGTGCTGTCAACGTGTGCGAGCAGCAGTTGCTGTCCCGATTACACTTCAGGAGCAGGGGGAGGTGGAGAAGCCCTGAGGGGCAATCGGGGCCAGCAGCCTGCTGCTTGCACCCGCTGATGGCGCCAAGCTATCGGGGCGGCACTGGGAGTAGGTGCGAGCAGTGGCTCCAGTGCTGGCAGCAGGTGCGAGCGGGGCTGGTGCCGGCAGCAGGTGCAAGTGCTGGGCGGGACCGTGGTGCGTGGGAGCAAAGAATTTTCAGTAACCATCAGAGGCTTGCTCTGATGACAGAGACCAGTGCCCCCTTGGTCTGGCACCCCCGCTCATCTACTCCATCATCCCTCCACGGCCGACGCCCACCATGTTCCACGCTCTGCTGCCTGCTGCTGAGGCCTGCAATGTTTTGCGCATGCCCCCTGGTGGTCAACGCACGTCATAGCGACCAGTTGTTTGGTTGTTCCACTGTTTGGTCTATTTGCACATTAGGGTTTTATATATATAGATAGATATATGTGTGTGTCAAAAGTCCATCCGGCAAAGGACCTAAGTTAGACACTTCTCCAAAAAGGACATACAGATATCCAGTCGACATATGAAAAGTTTCTATGGGTCACTAACCATCAGAGAAATGCAAATTAAAACCACAATGAGGTATCACCCCACATTAGTCAGAATGGCTACCATCAATAAATCAACAAACAAGTGTTGGCCAGGATGTGGAGAAAGGGGAACCCTTGTACATTGTTGATGGGAATATAATTGGTGCAACCACTTTGAAAAGTAGTATAGAGTTACCTCATAAAAATAAAAAATGGAACTGTCTTTTGACCCAGCTATCCCACTTCTGGGACTATATCTGAAGAAACCCGAAACACTAATTTGAAAGAATATATGAACCTCTATGTTCACTGCAGTGTTATTTACAATAGCCAAGATCTGGGAGCAGCCCAAGTATCCTTCATGAGATGAGTGGATAAAAAATCTGTGGTACATTTATACAAGGAAGACTATTTGGCCATAAAAAGAAGAAAATCTTACCCTTTGCCACAGCATGGATGGACCTGGAGAGCATTATGCTAAGTGAAATAAGCCAGTCAGAGGAAGACAAGTACCATGTGATTTCACTCATATGTGGAATCTAATGGACAAAATGGACTAACAAATAAAATAGAAATAGTCTCATAGACAATAGACTGCCAGCTGTCAGAGGGGAGGGTAGTTGCAGAGCTGGGTGAAAAAAGGTAAACGGATTGAGCAACAAACAAACAAAAAACCCTCATAGACAAAGAAAACAGTAATCACCAGAGGGAAAGTGTATGGGGAGGAGGGTAGAAGAGTGTATAGGAGGAGGGATAAATGGTGATAGAAGGAGACTTAACTTTGGGTGGTGAACATGCAATACAATATACATACAATATACAATATATACAAAATAAATATACAATATACAAAGTACAAAGTCTGTCTGTTAGAAATTTGTCACTATAAAAAAATTGTTTAGACAATCTTCCTAGGTTTCTATTTTTAAAGAAAGATATTTTGGAAAGGATGATATTGGGCATAAAATACCAGAGCAAACATAGCCCTTGGGTATTGTGTAATTCCATGTAGACCAATTTATCTGAAATATCTTTCATCCCATTTATGCACAACACATTTCTAAAAATAATGCTATCTATAACATAGAAATACATTTTTCCCTAACAACCTTTCAAAATATGCAACAAAAATAATGTATCACATCTAAACTCTCAAATAAGCAATATTTAAACAAGGCTTCTTTTTAATACTAGAGGCCCGATGCATGAAATTCAGGCAAGGGGCTCGGACCTCGCAGCCACGGCGGCTGCCTTGGCCCTTGCAGCCCCGGCTTCATCCGGAAGGTCATCAGGAAGGTCGTCTGGTCTAATTAGCATATTATGCTTTTATTATTATAGATTCCCTTCTTTTTTGAAAGTTTGTTAAAATTTTTTATCTTTTTTCCTATACTAATATATTTTATAGAAATATATTTTAATGGCTTATTCAAGGAATAAAAATACCAATGTTAGAATATTAAATCAATACTTATGAGGAATCTAAATTGAAGGTAGAATATCTCTTAACACAGTCAGTCCTCAATTATTCATGGTGATTACAGACAAAGAAAATTTCATTTTGTCATGAGCAATGGATCCTTTCACGTGGTTTGTTTTGCCGCATGCACTTAAGCAGAAAGCTTTGACACACTATGGGAGCAGGGTCTCTTACAGAATTATCCTATAACCATCATCACCCATCCTGGACACCCTTTCTGGGTGAGGTAAAATGAGAGAAAGTGATATGATAGGAAAATAGGCACCAAATATAACCAGTTTAGGACCCCATTGCTTCCCATTAGTCTCAAAAACAAAACATTGATTTTCTACTTTCACTATTTTAGATTTCCCCTCAATTACACCACATCACCTAAGTACTTCATCAAAAGGCATCCACTATCTTAGCAATAATTTTAACCTTCAGAGAATGTAAACTATTCAAGATCTAAAAAAGAACTAGTACAAAAACTGCAAACACTGGTGTCAGGTAAATAAACACCAATCAGTTGATATATTTAAAGCCAAACTTTTAGTTGACTTTCCCCCCTTTGTTTTGAACTTATTTATTGTCAAAGCTACAAACAGTGGTCAGCAAACTTATTCTGTAAAGGACCAGGTAATAAATAGTTTATGCTTTGTGGGCCAGATGGTTTTATTGCAACCACTCAATTCTACTATTACAAGAAAATAACTACAGATAATATGTAAACAAATAGGTGGGGCTGTATTCAAAAAAATCTTTATGGGCACTAAAATTTGAATTTAATATAATGTTCACATATTAGGGACTATTATTACTTTGCTATTTCCAACTATTTTAAACTATAAAAAAGGTTCTTAGCTTGTGGGTGGCACAAATGTTGGTAGTGAGAAGAATATAAAACTTAGACAAGTCTTCTCCCTGTACATGTAAATATAGATAGAAATATCTGACTACAAACAAAACATTTTCTTTAGACTACCTTATTAGGTATCCATTTTTAAAGGATGAGATCAGACATTTAAAAAATCATGCCAATTATAATAAAGCAGGATAGTGGGAAAGAAGGTACAGAATAGTTGGGTTCTATAGCATTGACACTGGTTTAAACCATATTTACAGATCCTATATAATAAAAGCCTAATGTGCTAAGTGTCTGACCATTAGTTCAACCAGTCACTATGATGAGCACTCACCACCAGGGGGCAGACACTCTGACCTGTAGGTTAGGTTGCTGCTGGGGTCTGGTTGATCAGGATTGGGCAAGACAGGCCGGACACACCCTGGAGCCCTCCTGTGTTCCCTCCCCAGAGGCCAACCTCCTGAGGTCCCTCCCCGGCCCCGATCATGCACCAGTGGGGTCCCTCAGCCTGGCCTGCAGCGATCAAGCTGAACAGGTTCTCCAACATCCCCCAAGAAATCACAGATTGCGAGAGGGCGCAGACCAGGCTGAGGGACCCCACCAGTGCACAAATATATGCACCGGGCCTCTACTATCCTATCTAATAAAGAGGGAATATGCTAATTGACCCTCACACCATTGTAAAGATGGCAGCACCCACAGCCAATAAGGAGGGGATATACTAAGTAACTGCCCCGCCCTCAAAGATGGCGGTACCCACAGCCAATAAGGAGGGAATATGCTAATTGACTGCCACGCCTTCAAAGATGGGAGTGCCCACAGCCACAAGATGGCAGCGCCCAGTTCCCTCAGCCCCTCAGCCACCCAGGACTGGCCCAAGGTGCAGGCAAGCCTCGGTGGCGGCTGCCCAGCTGACGCCCAAGGCACAGGCAATGCTCAGATGGTGGCTGCCCAGCCACCCAGGGCTGGCCCAAGGCGCAGGGAAGCCTCGGATGGCGGCTGCCCAGCCGCCCAGGGCCACCTGAGGCTCGTGTAACCAGGGCTGGCCAAGGCTTGCACTGCTGGCAGTGGCAGCAGCAGAGGTGTGACGGAGCATTGCCTTCCCCTGATTGCCAGGTCGCCTCCTGCCCCTGAGGGCTCCCAGACTGTGAGAGGGGGCAGGCCGGGCTGAGGGACCCCCCCCTCCAGTGCATGAATTTTCACGCACTGGGCCTCTAGTATTTACATATTTACAGATACTAAAAAGTCCTTTGTTCATGGTAATATTATTAATATTATCAAGGCCCAAATAAAAATTAACACTGACTGCCTGGCCTGAGGGGCTAAGTTGGTTGAGGGTGCTCCTACACACTGAAATGTTGCCAGTTCGATTCCAGGTAAGGGTACATGCCCAGGTTGCGAGTTTGATCCCCAGTCAGGGAGTGTACAGAAGGCAACTGGTTGTTTCCCTCTCTCTCCTCTTCTCTCCCCTCCCCACTTCCTCTCTCTAAGCATGTCCTCGAGTGAGAATTAGAAAAATAATAACACTGACTGATTTTTTCCCCACAACCTGAACTAAAGTTAAGTTTTATCAAGTAGTTAATTAAATATTAGAAACTTAAAGGCTGATAATGTTCTCTGTCATAACCATTTCTGAGCAAAAAAGCAAAAAGAAATTTGTTAAAAAAAATGTTTCTCTCTAGTACTTTTAACCAATATAACAATAGGATGTAATTAAATTTTAGAGATTTAAAACCTATTTCCTATTTATTAATCATTTATGACATGTATTAATCATGTTAAGGGCATATTCAGTGCCCTTAATATACATTGATTTTTCTCTTCTTAAGAAAATTATTTTTTTCAAAGGAAATCATGTGCTTTCAATTTGTTAGAAGCTAAATATTGGTTATTGCATAGTTTCTGGAGCAAAAACATCAAATCCTTGCCCTTTAAGGTAACTTGTGGAATCTTAAACTACTGAACAAAGGTTTAGTTACTATGACAACAAATGTATCATAAATATTGTTATTGTATAATTATCATTTAAAAGAAGAGCATGCCTGAAGACAGTAATTTGGGGCCCATTTCTCTGTTCTCAGCCCTTCAAAGTGACTGTTCTTAAGTGCTTCCCCATTTTTTGTTTTTACTACTTTCATAGAGAAGCATATTTCCTAACTAGGTCTGTCTTTCCTCCTTTGAGAACCTTTTTCTCAAAACCTCTGTGTATGGAGCTTAATGGTTTAAGGTGCCTGCCATTCATGAAAAAACGAAACAAAAACTCTAGAAAATATATACATTCCCCACACAGAAATGCTCTATTAATGGGGCATGCAGACTTTTTAAAGTAAAATAGCCCTCTATGGAGGAGCATACCAATTATGTGGCTAACATCAGGGTAACAAATTTTCCCTTGCCGTCCTATTGCCATATGCCTGTCATTTTCTCCCTATAGTTTCCATTCACTGTTTCAAACATGTGTTGCCACTTATTTGCCAGAAAAGGAATCTCTGAACTACCCCCTTTATGTATGATGAAATGGCAGACGGAACGGAGCCAGAGAGAGCCCCATTAGTAGTTATTCACACTCTGTTTTCTCTTAACTTCCTTTTCTCTAAAGTTTATTCCTCATATGCTTGAAAGGATGTGTAATCATAAAGACATCTATGACTCATGCTTTAGAATATAGAATCACAGTAATTCCCTATAGAGCAAATGGTTCTCTCTTCCATTGAGCTGCATGCCTCCTCTGTAAAAAGCCTATCTTTACAGCTTAGCACTTGATCAAACATAGGTGACGGGCTCCTTTGTCAACCCTCACCAAATATCAACATTATTTTCTTTTCTAGCAATCATGGCTAGAGTTTACTCAACATTTAACCACAGTCTTTTAATAAGGCACCTGTTCATGGGTTCAGGTTGCTAGGGGATTGATTAACCTGAGTCAAACGGAGAAAACACCGCAGAGATTAGTAAAGAAGAAGGGGTTTTCTGTCAAAGATGAACAGGATTTATGGAGATAAAATGTGGAAGTCTGGTGTAATATGTACAGTAACAATAAACAAATGCTTATTTTAGTCTGCATTGATTGTCCTCTTCTGGCTTACTGAAACCAATCTATAGGTCAAAAGCATTGCCATGGATTAATAGTTATGTTATTATTGAACGAAGTTCCTTAAACTATATCTGGCAGATACTACCAGGAATTTTGTCTTTTCTGTTAAAGGAGACAGGCCCAAAAAATAAGCTCTTGTTCATGAGCCAAAAGGAAATACAGTAGCCTGAAAAACCCACAAATATTACCATTCATATGTTATGGGATATGGTTAAAAAAAAAACAAACAGCAAAAAGAAACCACACACACACACACACACACACACACACACACACACACACACACACACACACAATAAATAAATAAATAAACCCCAGTCCTGCTGAGCAACAGTCCACTAAATCTATGAAGCCAACTGCAAAGCTAGTTGAATCATGATTCATCCTTTAAAGGAGAATGGTTTCAGTTTTTCCAGCCATGAACATGGGTGACTGCAAGTTGACTAAAAGAACATACTATCATGTTTGAACCTTGGAGAGCTAAGAATAAAATATATTAAGTTTAACAATTCTGACCACATAAAATACATACAGGCATTTCTGGGATGCCGAACACCTGACTTGTGAATGTTCCCTCTTATAAAAGGCCAGCCTACATTCTGCTAGAAAGGATGACACCTGGAGGGCAAGTGTATTTCCAAAGGTACTTAATTTTCTTCAGGCTGGTTTGCCAAGGCTGTCATACGTACAACAGGGAGGTAGTCACCTGGAATCCAAAGTGGGAATCTGAAACACATTTGCTAATAAATATCATGTTTTCTGTAAAACACAGGCTCCCAGCTAATCTCCCAAAAGCTATCTGACACCAAATATAGTTTAAATTCTATACATTTGCAAGAATATTGTTTTTCACCACATGCTGTAATAATCACATTATGTGTAAATCTGTGAGCTATATTACTTAGCTACAATATCACCATAATATCTCAGCTACCTACATTCAGGTTTTCAGCCTTATTATGCGTTTAATAAGCCTCCTTGTCCTAGAATGAGAATCAACTCTCTATTTAATGGGGAAATATCTTTCAAATAAACCTTTGAAATTTTTTTGCAGGATGGGCAACTTCCTACATTTTGAAGATTAAAGTATGCACTTTCCTCCTTGCTGTAAGAATACAAATTGCTCTAAGATCTATGCAAATTTAGCATTACCCCACGTTTCTTACTTGAACAAAAGAAACCATAAGCATCCTAGCTGGTTTGGCTCAGTGGATAGAGCGTCAGCCTATGGACTGAAGGGTCCCAGGTTCGATTCCAGTCAAGGGCACACGCCCAGGTTGTGGGCTCCATCCCCAGTGTGTAGTGTGTAGGAGGCAGCCAATCAATGATTTTCTCTCATCACTGATGTTTCTATCTCTCTCTCCCTCTCCCCTCCTCTCTGAAATCAATATATATATATATATATATATATATATATAAAGAAAACCATAAGCAACAGTCTTTAACAGCATAACCTTTTCCCCCTGCCAAAAAACAAGAAATCGTTATTCATGGAAAATAGAGAACACCCCAGCACACGAGAATAATGTGGCAGTGAAACCCCACGGCTAAGCCAGAGCTGTAGATCCTCCTTAGTGGTTGTACATCTTATGCAGCCACAACAGAGGAGCAAATGGGGCAGAACTTTACCTGCAGTTCTCAGGGCCACTTTCTCTTATACCTCTCTAGAGGCAGAACTTCTTCCTCTGCCTGGAAAGGTACTTCATTTATGTACCTGTGTAATTCACTTAGTTTTTAACTAGTGTAGCTCCTCTTCCATATTAATAGATCTCCAATTAATTCCTAGCTGCAAATTCCTTGAAGCAGAGGATTTGTCTTATTTTTCACCATAGAGCACAAAACTTGGATGTAATAACAGAAAGGAAAGGAAGTTTAATGCAGCCTATTGATATGTTGGTTAAGTAGCTTTCTTCTCCTCAAATTTATCTCACTTAAAATAGTAGGTATTTAATAAGAAAATTTACAGAAATAATAGAAATATTTGTGGATTCAGCAAAGAGGGAGTCAGATTTTTAACTTTAAAGATGCCTCTGGAGTTAGTGGCAAAATCTAATTATATTTTAAAATATCTACATATGTATTCTATAAAGAGACATTGATAAACAAAATCATTCTCATTAGCACAGAACTTTACTTCTCTATCATATAAAAATACAAATAAATTATCTAAAAAGCATAGTGAGTTGTAAATATTAACGCATTTAGAGGTTATTTTATAAAGACAGCCAATTCTGATAACTTACATTAAAAGAATTAGCTATTTGCTTTCATCAAACAAACTACATAATTTTTAGGTGTCCACTATAATAGAAAAAAATCTATAAAATCTTATACCTTAAACAGCTATTATCTAGTCTTAGATTGGAGAAAAGACTTGAAATTCTACAAAATGGACAATAATATTTTTGAGCTTACCATTCAAAAATACCTAGATTTAAAAAATGTTGTTACTGGATATGGAGATACCTGAACGTAAAAGGATGTGTCTCAGAGTCCCCAGATTTCCTCATAGGTACACCTTAAAAGAACGGACACACAGCATCCTGCATTCATCTAAGCACTGCATGGCCACTCGTATCTACAGGCACCACTGGAGCCCCCACTTCTTTGTTCTTTGAAGGCTGACCACGGCCATCAAATATGAAGATCTGACTTGGGATGAGGGCTGCAGACCTATGACTGAATAGTTAGATTGTTAAGGACTTCAAGTCATTCCCTCTTGAAAATCATCTTCAGGAGCTCATTCCCCCAACTCCTAGCTGAGGACAGAGCAACTGCAATACAGTGATAAGGAAAACACACAAACACACATAAGCAGGTACTACAATCAACACTTGCACACATATGTAGGTACTCACATTCATCTACTTAAGAAAAATAATGAGCCCAGGAGGTGTGGCTGCACCAAGAGGTCAGTGATTCAATTCCAGGTCAGGGAATATGCCTGTGTTGTGGACTTGACCCCCAAGGAGGGGATGTGCAGGAGGCAGCCGAGTGACGTTTCTCTCTCATCAATGTTTCTATCTCTTTCTCCCTCTCTTTTCCTCTCTCTAAATATCAATAAAAACACAAGTAAAAAATTATAAATTAAAACAAATTTTAAAGAAAGGTAATAAATGAATAAACATCGGAAAACAAATAATGGTTTCTATGATATTTAAAACAAACTTACGGTAGTCACCAAATCATATCAATAAAACAATGATCTGGCAATAAAATATGGCAACATCCCAGTACAAAGCCTTAGGCAGGTGACTTAACTTAACTTGTTTCTTCCAACTAAAAGTTTGGTCTTTAGCAAAATCAGAAAACACTGGCAGCAGAACCCTCAGAAACAAAAACATTTCTATCCATTGAACCTCTTCAATTTTGTTACTACTTTGTTTCTATTTTAAAACTAGTTTCCTTTTTTTTTTTTTTTTAAGTGAAAAAGAATGATAGTGAATTAAGAGAAAGGGAACAATCTGGGGAGAAAGGAAGTAAACTATTACCTGAACTCTTTCTAAATCAGAACTATAGAATATAGAAACATGAGCCGGAAGGTCAGCATAATGATCAATTTCATTATTATTATAGCTGAGATTCTTAAGAAGCACTAATAATAATTCTTAAGGAGCACTAATAATAATTCACTTTGTCAAACAAAATATTCTATGAGAATAAGCAGAATAAATTCAGCCCACAGAAAAATGTCATGTTAAACGAAAAAGATTAACACGTGACATGATATCAGCATTCACTTTCCACAGAAAAAAAGAAATTTCTGATTTTATCAATAAAGCATTACATCTGTTGCTTCTATTCCATAGTTACTAAAGGCTAAAGGCAAGGAACAGTCTCTCAAATAAAGCCAGAGAAATGACAGTAGAATCAGGGCTACTGATATTTAAATACCCCAGACAGAATGCAAAACATATTTAATATGTTAAAAATAAAAGGGGGGGCTTAAAGAATAATACACTATCAATGGCCAAATTAGAGAGAATAAAGAGAAACTTTTGGAAATGAAAAATAGAATTGCAGATCAGCAATGAGAATTATTTAACTGGAAGAAAAATCTGAAGAAATTATAAAATACAGTCTAAAGAGCTAATGAGATGGAACAACTGGAAGAGTAGTTAAGGGATATGAAGAACAGAGTAAGAAGGTCTAACATGTGTCTGTTTAAAAGGTAAGGAGAAAAAAAAGTTTCCAGAAGTCACATTTGATGAGTTAATATTGGCTGAGAAATTTCCAGAACTGAAAAGACACGGGTCCACATATTCAGGAATCTCAATGAAACTCAGAAAGGATAAAAATAAATCTGTACTTAAATACCTAATAATGAAATTGCAGAATATCAAAGACAAAGGGAAAATCGTAAAAGCAGCTACAGAGAAGCTGACTGACTTTTTAACAGTAACATGGGAAGCCAGAAGTCAGTGGAATAAATAACTTCAATGGGCTGATAGAAAACAAGAATCAACCTAGAAGTCTATACTCAAAATTAAAATCTTCCCAAGAACAATGGCATAATATAAAAATGTGTTCAAATAAGTAAAAAGAGAGCATCTGCAAAGAGCTGGCTTCCAGTAAAAGAACTTCAAAAGGATGCATTTAGATTAAAGGAAAGTGATCCCAGATGGAAGTCTGGAATAAAAAAAAAGGATTGATGAGCAAAGAAAGTGGTAAACATACTGGTATACCTAAAGCAACACTGATTAAAAAATAATAGATGATGAGAGCATCTTGTAAATTAATAAAGAACTATAATAGATGACAACAATATATATTGGAGGGTATGCTCAGTGTTAAAGTATTCCAAAGTCCTTAAATTTTTTAGACAAGATTTAAAATTCTGATAGATTTTAAAATTTGACAATTTAACTTGTGAGGAAGCCAGTTTTCTATTTGGAATAAAATGGGCTTGATGGGGAAGTAACAAATCCCTGGAACTGTGCAGCACTGACTAATGAAACTGACTAATGACACCTAATGTATATGCACCAGCTCCGAGAAAGAAAGTTAAAGTTCTCATTTAAGAGATAATTGAATTCAATATTACAAGGCTTTTGAAACCACTTCCAGTTGTGTAGTTTATGAGGCAGGTTGGATATGTAATGACATAAATTTTAATAGGACTTCTCCTATAGAGAATGACCAATTGGCAAGCATGCAAGGCAATGGTATTAAATAATAACACAGAATTAATATTAGAAGCTCAGACCTCTCTATTAAATTTTTGGCCAGAATTGTCAACAAATGGCCAATCTTAATGACTTGAATTAATTATCATCAACATACAAATTTCCAATTAAAAAGAAATGCAATAAAATGATTGCGCTGTTAATAAATAAAGTGAACAACTAGCTCATTAATGCTCCAAATTAGTTCTGTAATTTACCTAAACATAGGTAAATTATTCTAATATTAATTAGGATTTCTCTTTTTGACAGTTCTAACCCCATTGTTTAATTAAGCCATTTTTGAATTTTCACATTTCCCAACAGAGATATGCAAACCCAGAAAATGTAGTGGCTGAGTCACCAATTTACTGTTGACATTGGGGCTAATCCTTTAGCCTCTCTGAGCTCCAATGATCTCATCTAAGAGGGAACAAGATGAGGCAACAAATAGAGATGTTTTTGAAGGCCTTTTTACACTCGAAAAAATGTGACTTTACGAAACAATCATCCTTCATAATAAAACTCAAAGCACATTTCTTAGTCTTAATTTGTTCATTATTTTTCCCAGAGAAGACATCTTTAGCCATAACACAGGGAACTGAAGCATTTAGTCTATGAGATAGTTTAATCCATCCTTGGTATTCAGAAGAAGTTGCCCCACTGAAGGAAAAGATTTTACGGTTAGACTCCACCTTCACACCAAGCAGTAATTACTATAAAGTAATGGGCAAAGCAGAAGTGGAGAGGAACCATTTCACTCCTATTTTTCTTTTCTTTTTTTGTTAATTGTCACCTGAGGATATTTTTTCCACTGATTTTTAGAGAGAGTTGAAGGGAGGGGGAGAGTTGAAGGGAGGAGGAGTGAAGCGGGGGAGGGAGAGAGAGAAACATCGATGCTAGAGAGACATATTGATTAGTTGTCTCCCGCATGTGCTGGGGATCAAGCCTGCAACCAAGGCATGTGCCCTTGACTGGAATTGAACCCTCAACCTTTCTGTCTGCAGGCTGATGCTCTAACCACTAAACAAACTGACTAGGGCTCACTCCCACTTTTCCTTACTTCTTCCGTGTTTTATTTCCTCAGGCCTTCTAGACCTATGTCAATTAGTTTACATGATTAAAAGTTAATTCTCATGCATTGGTATATTTGAGTTTCCAATGATAAAAGGAAACATATACTAAACATAACTTACCCATTTTTTACCCTTAGTTAGCCAACTATTCCAGTTACATCTTAAACAGCTCCACTGACCTCCAACTAATAAAACCTGTTAAATTGTACTTTAAACCCAAAGGTCTTTTTTCACAAATATTTACCCCGAAATCAAGCTCCACAACTACACAGAAAATTTGTCAGAATGGTTTCTTTAAAAATGTATTACCTAAAACAGATAAGGTGTACAAACTATTTGACAAGGCCCCTTTAAAAAATGGACTGGACAAAGCATTGAGAACAATCTGTACTGGCAAGGGACAAAAATGATCTAATAGGTCTTTTCCGTCTCTAATTTCTGTGATTTGAGGATTTTTTTAATCCTGCAGTAATACTTTTGAGTTCAACAATTTCTCAAAACTATTATTAGTTACCAAGGAAACACAAAATGTTTGCAGGAATAAATAAGCAAATGGACTGGACCTAAACAGCAGGCTTTTCCTGCTTTCCATTTAATAATTCTATGGTGGCGTCATATTATCAATTCTTCATTCTCTCCAAGTCATTTTGCTCACCTACTGGCAGCTCACTAGAGGCACATAGCCAACTCACAGCATCCCATGTAAACCAAGACCAAAAGGTCTCTAAACAGAAGATTCTCTATTAGACACAGACATCCCTACTTTATTTAGGGAAGAACAAAAACCATGGCAATACCAGGGGATAGTAAGCAGTGATTGACTTTGTGACTACCATTTCTAGGGAAAATATGCAAATATGCTTTTTTTTTTTTAATAACTCAATGTCTATAGAAACTCCATGAGCATGGTTAAAATACATTTAATAAAGGTAAAAGACGCATAATACACACATATGCCCACAGGATGAAAACAATTATACTTCACAAATGTTTAGAAAATAACTAAAAAGAAATGGAAGTACATCAAATTGTTAATAGTTGGCAGTATTCAAATAGGAGGACTAGGTGCAAAATGTCTTCTAGTTTTCTACATTTTGCAAATTATCATGGCACTGAACTATTTTTGAATTAATTTTAAAGCCACAAAATAATAATCATTTTAAAGTTCACAAAGGGCTTTCCATTCCCTAGTATCACCACTGACACTGTTGCTAAAATCAGCCCAAGTGAGCTCTTAAGGGTATTGGTCCCTGTTCTAAAATCAAATTAGGTGGAGTATGAATAGGAACAGTTGAAGAGTCTCTAGAAACTTCAAGGACTATGGAGGCCTGGAAGGGGAGATTTGGGCTGCAGATAAGTGAGAGGGTCTGTATGTAAATCCACGTTCCCTATAGGCCATTAACCGCTGGTGAAAGGCTCTCACTCTCAGTGCACAGAGGAAGTGCTGCGCTGCCTGGGGAAATGTTTTGTGTGGGCATGTAAATGTACAGAGCTAGGTAGATGCCACCTGAGGAACAGAAAGAAGAGTGAAAGGAAGAGGTTAGTAAGAAAACTGCCCCTGGCATGGAGAGAAGGTACTTTCACCCCTCAGACTTTCCTTCTGGCTCTCCATTTTAAAGTTGCCCACCTGTGTGCTCAGCCTCGGCCTTCCTCATAAACTGTGTGGCAATAGAGGAGAGGTCAGGTTTGCCTGAAGTTCAGAGGCAGTTCAGAGGCGAAGCTGCTTTGCAAGAAGGCTGCCAATGAGGTGTCAGAATGTTCCCTGAGATTGAGTACCTTAGTGCCAAAAGCACACACTCTGACCAATCAACTGCAGCCTAACAAAGCAGGACCACAGAATTCTGCCTCTTCCCATGCTGTCTGTCCTGCATCTGTCCCACTCTGTTCAGCTTCTCATACAGGACCATGCCCATTATAAGAATTGTTGATTTTTTCTTTGCATGCTATAGTGTTTCAACATACACTACAGAGATAAAGGAGCAAATGTGTCGCATTCAAAGTTAGCATTACTATTCCACATCCTGCAGCAGAGCTTTCAGGGAGCACATATCACCCCTCAATTGATGAATGAACCCGTAATGAAAATTGTGGGCAGCTGAAAGAAAGGTTCAGTTAATTATGAACACTGCTTCTCTGGCACTTATTTGGATGACTGGAAGACTTCACCAGCACAAGAAGAAACAAAGGCAGGAAGACAGGACATGAAAGAAAATAAGAACAGTTACTTCACAAAGAGGAACTGGCTTTGACATGCTTAGTAACATGTTAATGGTATATTAAAAGTTAAATAACAAGAACATTGTGGACATTACTAATACTAGTTGCTGTGGTATTGTAATAACATAGCATTAGCTTGAACCATGGGAAACAGCTGATATTCAACTGTTTTTGACTATCTAACAAAAGTGACTTCACACAGTTCAACAGAATCAATACATCTTAGTTCCCAGCCTTGTGGCCTATAAACCCGTCTTAAACATTAGAAGGCAATTAGATTGGTAGGAAAATTCCCTTGTATTATTTCCAAATAACAACTTAAACCTATTGCTGCTTTGAATCATAAATCCAGATTTCTAATTGAAGAAAGGACTTTAATTTGTAGATGTGATTATTTGTAAGAAATTCCTGATTATAAAATAACAAGACTCATATAGCAATTGTACAGTAAAATTTTCCTTAAAAGGAAGTAAAATTTTCTCAGCCAAGACTGAGGCACAGTGTTCATAACTCTTTTCATAATAAATGTATGTCAGAAGCCAAGAGAACAAAAATTATATCTCAAAGAGAATGTTGGTGAAAAGACGGAAATAAATAAAAGTCTGCTGGTCACCTCATGTGGCCACTGGAGCATAATACCAATGGCTGGCTGGAGTTTGTGATATAAGACACAGGGTGTTCTTCTGACAAAGATCCCCCTACCTCAAGACCCTTTACTTTCATCTGATGGAAAACTGTCATAACATTCTAATTTTATTAGAACAAGACATGCTGCTAACACCCTCAAGAAAACTGTCTTAGTAAATATACAGATCCAATGTGAACAATACTCCCTAAGGGTAGCTCTGGTGTGTGGCCTACAAAGAGGGTGAGTCTTAGTTTTCTTAGTTCAATGTTCAATCTAGAAAATACCAGGTGTCCTGGTTAATAATGTGGATTTTTTCAGGAGTTACACATATGTTGATATTTATGTGATTTGATATGTATGCTATTTTGTTGTATTGACAACAAGCTTCAAAACTTCATATGCCAAATTTTCTGACGGTGTTAACATCATAGATATTTTTATGCTTAATAATGTCAAATTTCATGCCAAAAAAAGAGCATTTGCAGGAAGTTTCAATTCATTACTTTATTTTGAAGAAAAGTGCTGCTGAAAGTTATAATATATTTCAGGAAGCTTATGGTGAACATGCTCCATCTCAAGATACTTGTGAACGCTGGTTTAAACGTTTAAAAGTGATGATTTCGATGTGAAAGACAAAGAATGTCCAGGTCAACCAAAAAAATTTGAAGACCAACAATTACAAGCATTATTAGATGAAGATGCGTGTCAAACTCAAAAACAACTTGCAGAAAGATTAAACATTGCTCAGCAAACAATTTCCTATCATTTACAAGCAATGGGAAAGATTTTAAAGGAAGGAAAATGGGTGCCACATCAACTGAACGAAAGACAAATGGAAAACCGAAAAGTCACCAGTAAAATGTTGCTTCAATGGCTTGAAAGAAAGTCTTTTTTGCATCGAATTGTGACTGGCAATGAAGTGGATTTACTTTGAGAATCCCAAACGCACAAAATCATGGGTTGATCCAGGTCAACCATCAACATCAACTGCAAGGCCAAATCGCTTCGGAAAGAGGACAATGCTCTGCATTTGGTGGGATCAGGAAGGTGTGGTGTATTATGAGCTTCTAAAACCAGGTGAAACAGTTAATACTGATCGCTGCCGACAACAAATAATCAATTTGAACCACACTTTGATTGTGAAACCACCAGAATGTTCCAGAAGACACGGCAAAGTAATTTTGCTTCATGATGACGCACCATCACACACTTCAAAACCAGTTAAAGATCCATTGAAAGATCTTGCCTGGGAAGTATTAACCCACCCGCTGTATTCACCAGACCTTGCTCCTTCAGATTACCACTTGTTCCGATCAATGGCACACGCACTTTCTGAGCAGCACTTCAAAACGTACAAAGAAGTGGAAAATTGGGTCTCTGAATGGTTTACCTCAAAACAAGAAAAGTTCTATTGGGATGGTATCCACAAATTACCTGGAAGATGGGGGAAATGTGTAGCCAGCGATGGACATTACTTTGAATAAAGCACTTTTGATGTTTCTCTTCAAATTATCATGTTCTCTTTGATTACAAAATCCTCATTATTAACTGGTACACCTGGTAGAGATGTTTTGAGTAGATTAAATGGTGGAGTGCACATAGAACACTAAATACAGTGATTGGCATGAATTTGAATTAAGAGCTCAACAAATGAGTTCATATTGGCTCCGTAAAAGAGTGGGCAGTACCACAACCTCAGTAGGAACTGAGTCATAACTGGTCAGAGACCAGTACTTCAGGGAATAACAGCACCAGGCAAGGCACACAAGGCGTAGGAGTCCTAATCCTCTTTATTCTCACCTCAAAAGCCCTAGACGACTCTTGTATTCACTTAACTTCTCGGTTCTTCAGTTATTCCAGCTGAAGAGAAGGAGGAACTAATACTGACAAATTTTACAGAAGTGGGATATATAAATACAAAGCATGAGTACAAAAATGTGAGAAGTAAATAAAAGGCAGTGTCAAATGTTAAGAAACCTCTGTACCCAGCAAAAGAAAAAAGGAAGCAAAACAAGTTACAAATACTAGTTTAAAGTACAGGTACTTTATGTTACCAGTTTGAAGCTGAGATTCAGGTGTTTATGCTTCATGCACCTTTCATAACAGTAATTTCATCTTATGTGTAATAAATGAAATCTAGCATAAAAGTCCCAAAAAGGATGTTTAGTAAGCACAAAGCAAGCATAAGAGACTAAAAAGATTCAAATGCACTTTACAAGTATAAGGCAGAGTAATAAAACTAACAGACCAACATATAAAAGGTTAATATAAAATTGCAAATCAAATATTAAATTCAGTTGAACAGTATGGTCTTTCACTTCTCTTACAGTAGTATATGTACAATAGTGTCAACAATAAAAAATTGAAATTAAAAAACATACCAGTATATATGAAAAGCAGAGGTTAGTTTAATTTAGGCTTCTCCGTAGGCAGGTAGAGTGATCTAGAATTGTCTAAGTGAGCTGACAATTTAGCAATGATGATGCATTTATTTTTAAACCCTGCATCTTTTTTCCACACCATTTTCACTAACTGTACATTCTCTGTAATCAGCCTATTTCACTCCACACTAAGAAAATGAAACAAGCACACTATTTTAATTATTCTTGTTTGACAAAACATGTGGAAACAATAGTTCTATAGACATGTACATCATAATAGGAAGCAATTCTATCTTAATGTAATTTAAAAAGAGTTAAATAGACTCAAGTTATTAAAACTATTCAATTAATTTGAAGCTTGCAAATAAGGCAGCCACATATCTAATTTATTTAGCAGATTCATAGAGTTGGCTAGGACTTTAGAGATTACTTCTCTTATTGATGTGCAAAATAATTAGGAGGCTAAATCTCCTAATTCAATAATATTTGGTCAGTTTCCTTTTTCTGATCATGTCTTTTGTTTGCTGATAGACGAGAACAAATGGATTAAAAATGGTTCTAAAGTTCTATTTTTATACTTTTTTGTATTGGAAGTACAGCAGCAAACATTTAATTTCTTTAATAAATATTTTCCCTGCCAAATAGAAAGATTAGTTTTATCTACTTTCATTAAAACACAGGCAAGCAGAAATAAGGAACGAAGAGTTTCTTTCAGGAAAAAACACTGAAAAAATAAGATTTCATCTGGCCTTCCCATCATCACTTGAAGAATTGTTTGGTAGTTACATCATCAGGAAATAAAATACTATCCTCTGAGGACCCCTACTCTTTACAAAGAGGAAAGAGAAGGTTTGAAGTCTAACTCACCCCCAGAGATGTCTCAAAGCAAAAAAAGACTTCTGGCTTTCCTCTCCTGCCTCCCCCCAAGCAAGAAAAAAACAAATGTACAAAAATGTATTTACAAAAGTTTAAATAGAATTACAGATGTGTTTGTAAAGTATGTGATTGTCTAACCACTAAGCTGTACACTTGAAGCTAATACAAAATATTATTGAATATAAACTATAATTAAAATAAAACAACAGTATTTTTAAAAGCACAGGATGTGTATTTAAGAATCCTAAGTAATAATAGCAGCTTTAGAGCCCCAGAGCAGAGAGAGAAAAGTACAAGCGGATCGACCATGACCCCCAATGACTTGGTTTGCCCGGGAGGAGCGCGCCAGCGTCCCAGGCCCGCCGCCCATTCCTCTCTGCGGGCAGCCCGGGACCCAAGGTCCGCTCCTAAGGTCTGAGCGTCGGAGGAGCCCGGCACGTTGCTGCGCCGCCAGCACCGCGGGTCTGGCTGTCACCGGCGCCGCCGCCGCCCGCGCCGCACACGCGGAGCGCCTTATAAGGCAGCGCAGTGACGTAACGCCCATAGGCCGGGCGCGCTCGGCGCCCAGCTCGCATTGTTCGGGCGACTCCCGGAGCGCGCACAGCCCGCTCGCAGCGCGGCGCAACTGCGGCCCCCGCCCGGCCCGGCGCAGGCAGCTCAGGTAAGCCCGGGAGAGCCGCTCTGCTCCAGCAAGGGGCACTGCTGCCAGAGAGCCAGAGAGTCGGTAGGTAGCTTTTAAAGTTATCAGCATCATGAACTCAGACAGGTTTCAAAAAGCGCATCCAATGAACTCTAGCGTCAAAACTTTTTCCAACGCCTACAAAACTTGAAAGGAAAAGTTTTCTTTGATGGAGGAAACAGATTTGGGATTTAATTTTAAATGTTGAGAGGTGGGGGACGACTATATATTACATAAGCTTTCCAAGTGAGCTTACACATTGAATCCTGCCTGTATTGAGAAATCTTTGGGGACAGGGTGGAGGGAAGTATATTGTAATACAACAATGCTATCCTCCTGGTCTTCTCTCTCCTCGGACTGAAACTCCCTTAAGAGCAGAGTGCGAAACATGGCCACATGGTAGTGGGTTTGTTAGTGAACCCCACCCCATGCCTTTTGTAAATCTATTATAAAAGATTAGAAAACTCCTGTTAGGAATACATCCTGTAATTAAGAGAAAGTGAGTCTTTAAGTTAAAAAAAAAAAAATCTTACAAACGCCATTATGTCTTAAAAGCACATGTCAATTTGCACAAGGAAGTAACAACCATCACCGTGTTAAGTTACAACTTTTACTTAAATTCCAATGAGTAGGTAAATGACAAACTGCACTGAAAATTAAAGATAAGCTGGCTACTCTAGAGTAATATTTTGGACAATAATTTATGTACAAAACTAATTTAAAAGATAAAGCGTATATAAGAATTTTGTTAATCAGTGGCATTTTGAACCATAATTAGTTACATCTAAACCCTGAACGGGCTATTGCAGTAAATGAAGCTTTACTGTATGATAATTGAACTCTTGGAAGATGCTAAAAATCTACATATTTTATTTTACTTTTTAGAATAAAAAAGCAGCAGAGGAATTAAATTAAAACATGCTATGTCAAGTTTAAAACATTAGAATAGAAGATGAAAAACTGATTTATCACTCAAACTTTATTTGGTCTGAACATATACTGTAAAACAAAACTTAAAAAATTGTGACTGAATTATTTCTCTTTAAATAGTCTGTTTTATTTATCATTTGAAACATAACATTTTTGTATGCTTAAAATTCAAGATATTATTTGTGTTCTAGTAATTCCTGTGTGAGTTTTCCAAAGTATATGACATTGGTGCCTACTACTTTTGCTTCATAGGATTTTGTTTTCTTTGCTAATTTTGTTTAGAGCAATGCAAGACTTTGGTTTTAGTATTCTGAAAAAAATATTATATGCTATTTGTTGTGAAGATAGGCTATATAAACTGCAGGTTAGTACCAAGAAGTAGGATTTCCCTAGAACTATTATTTTAAATCTAGGAAAGCCTACAATAATGAGAAGAGAAAGGGGCCAACACCCAGGTCACTGTGGAGAAGTACGGAATATGCCATAGGAAAAGTTGTTTATTTGATATAGGCTGTAATTGGAAACTGAAAAATTCCTGCCTTGGGAAAAAGGTATCCCACTCTTCTGCATCAAATAGAGGAGAAGGGAAACAGAAACCATCAATTACTGTTTCAGCTATACCCAAAGTACCATCTGTACCATAAACTATAGCTCAACTGTTGAAAATCATAACCTCTATCAAAGCTCTAAAAGCTGTTTCCCAGAGTCTGCATTTTATTTTTTTTAAATAGGCAAGCATCAGTTTTGAAAAAAAAATTTTTTAAATGACTCACTTCAATACTGTTTCCCTTTTATTAACTTAAAAGCAAGGAACAATCACTCATTAAGACCCCTTTTAAAAGTTAAACAAGATTTATTGTGGATACCTAATGTCATAGTGGCTCTCCAAGTAAGCATTTCTTAGTCTTTGGGACAATCTATATGATAGAAAAGTTTTAGATAGAATGAATGTGAATTTTTACATTTTTAAATAAAGCATATTAATTTTATGCTTAATTAGTCATTTGCCCTTTTATGGTGATTATGATGAACTGTTAAGCCACTGATATTTTTGTGATATTTTCCTAGTGCTGTGATGGAATCTATAGTAACAGCCAATATAAAAACAGAAATGAAGCTTTGAGCTTCCTAATTTTCAAGTCCACTTGCAATTACCATTAGCTTGCTTTCTCAAACGGCTATAAGTTTTGTTTTAAGTTCCCCCTTCAAAAAAAAAAAAAAAAAGTGCCTTTGGTAATAAATGGATTTTGAGGTAAAATAAAATGTGGGAAGAATAAAATTCCATTAATTCTTCTTAGGTCATGTTCTGTCTATATCTAGTGCTTCAGGGCAAAATGAATGCTTTTACAAGGTGAAAAGACAAAAAAACACAGCCTCCTATTTAAGGGAAAAAGGAAGGGGGCAGGAAGAGAACTGTTTACAAAAGACTGAATATTGTGGAGCTGGAGTAGTAATCAGAGGATGTAAAGAAATATTGGTTTCATCCTGCTTCAGAAACTGAAATCTGTTGTTCACATAGCCAGTCATTATATTTTTAAAAACCTAACACATTTTACCTTTAATTTATATTTGACTATGAATGTAGCTTTAATTTAAACCGATTGTTTACTTTTGTAAATTACGTTTAAATAAGGATTTAGAGATAAAGAGACACTCCATGTGGAGCCACTAGCATCACAAACTTTCAAAGAAATATTTCTATGACTGCTTCTGCCATCACTACAGTATTTCTGGGCCACCAACCCAATCCTTAAGCTTGATGTACGCTACAAAGACTTCTACAACCTCCTCTGGCTGGTGGTCAGTTTCTACTTCAAATGTTAGGTGCACTAATTAATTCCTAGTGGACAGTCACCAACACTGTTGTCAGCACTCCCCCACCCATCTTTTTCTTAAGAGCAGAGTTGAGATTCTCTCTCCCTGGACTTTTGCACTAACATTATTTCCGACTGGGAAAGAAAGCTGGGCAAGCAAAAGTGGGAAGGCCCTCCAAGGAAAGTCCCTTGGTTCTTTTTCAGATATGGAGGAAGAACTCCCCTTTCATGATTGTTCTCTCAGATGCTTTAGCAGATTAAGGCAGGACAGAAATTTTAAATTGAGTCCAAGAACAGATAACAACACATTAGTAGTGTTCTTTCTCCAATCTAATGATCCTCACATTCCTATGTCCTACTGGTTCAAAATAAGATCAACTCTTAAAGATACAATTACTATTTTTTATAACAAGCTTGGGGAATAATGCATTTGTGTTTTGGGGGGAAGTAGATAGAGGAATAGGCAGGTTAAGTGTATTATGGGGCAGGTAAGGGTGTAGACAACATACACCCAACTCCTTGTTTCTGTTTATGATAACTACTGATTCTAGCCTAAACGACAGTTATTATCAGTAAAAGAGAGCATATATTAATTACATAAGAATAGCAAACACACAATTCCACGGATGTGAGTTTGAGAAATACCTTGATAGGTTCTTTTATATGGACAAGGGGATGCCCCAGGCTATAGTGTATTCACACACGTGTACATACACACCTGGCAGGAAATGTTATAGCTGTAAGAGGCCTTGGAGGCCATCTGATCCAAATGCCTCACCTTGCAGAAGAAGCTGAAGTTCACAGTATGACTTACTACTTCAGAGACACACAGCTACTCAGAGGCAGAGGCAAGGGCCCTTGAATTTTGGGGCTACATCCTTTGGTTTCTCCTTAAATTAGTGTTAGGAAGAGAAGAAGACAATAGCCCCAGAAGTCTCAACATTGTAAGTGTTAATTTGGATATAAAATCCACTTAAAAAAGAAAGTCAAAGGTTCAAAGTTCTTGTTAATAAATAAATATAGGCAGCAAGAAGGCAGAAGGAAGGAGGTGAAATTAATACAGTTCAACCAGGATACAACAATGGAAAGGAGGTGATAAAGAGACGACAGAGAAAACAAATAATAAATGCATTTAAAAGTTCTCTGGGTGGCAAAGTTCAATCTCTGCTTTGAAGCTGAGAGGTGACCTGGAAAGAGTGTGTGCTAATAGTCAAAGACATTTATGTCTGAACCACTAACTTGACAAGTGACCTCTTCTCCACATCTTCCAACTAAGCATTTTGCACTCCCCAGACCTCCCGCATTAGCAGGTTTCCTTCAAACTTCAAGTGACTCAGTACCTTAAGAACAACCTCCCCAAAACAGCAGAGGAAGTTATCAATGAAGGCTGTAAACTCCTGGTGATACTCACCCTGCTTTACTTTCCTGCACATTGTGCACTGCTACATGACATCAAATTACAAATTAATTGCTTGCTTTTTTATTGTCCGTCTCCTGGACTATAAACTCCTTGAGGGTAAATTTTGCAACCAATTTATCCCTAGCACATAGAAAAGTACCCTAGGTATATAGTCAGTAGATGTGTCAAAAAGAGTATTGGATAAATGTACAAATAAATTAAAATCTAGAAGCCTCGTGGTAAGAAAAGAGTCTTTCTAAAAACAGTGCACTAAGAAGAGCCTCTTCTAGATTTTGTTTGGGAGCCCAAAACAAATCTCTGCCACTATTTGAATTAACCATATAGAACGGACTTACAAACACAAAAACCAGAAAACAAATTAGGCTCAGATGAAGTCACGACAGTGAAATCTGCTTTGTACTGTACAGTATCTGTTGTGTAGGCAGACTAAGTCAGATGTTTCTCTGCTCACTGCCCACCTCCACCTACCTTACCTTAACTTCCTCCAAAAATAATGTGAATAAAGGTGGTGAAAGAGTACCAGCTGAATCACTCTGGGACCTGGAATGGGCTCTAAAGAAACATGAAGGAGCAGAAAATAGTGGTTTTGTCTTTAATGAAGGGAAGATTCCTCTGTTTTCCCCTAATCTCTGTGCCTCAGATGAAGGCCTGGAAGATGCAGACATTGGGTCCAAACAGTTTGTACTTAATAGTAACTAGAAATCTGCCGACTGCCTTTTCCCAATCATACACTTTGATTCCCAAGTTACTGGGGGTAGTCCAGAGCATCTGCCAGGTTTTATAGAAGCAAAAAAAGGAGTGATTGTCCTATAATTTTTCAAAGTTGGTTAACTCCAATGTCAACTTATAAAGCCAGCCTAGGGCTTTTAACTCCTCAGAAGCAGCAAACATTTACTGAGCATCTCCAGGCATTATGCTAAGCACAAGGCAGGACAATAGACCCAGCAACTAAGTTCTCTACTCACCACACCATGTCACTAACCCAGCTACACCTACTAGCACTGACTAGCACTGTGTTAATGACAAGGACTAATATGATCACCATTAGTCCTTGTCATCAACACACTGCACAAAGGCTTCAGTCATGGTCCAGGGTCCCTGCTCTTTCTTAATGGACTGATAAAGCAATGTAGATAAGACAAGTCAATTGTATATAAAAAATTAAATAAGGATTTAAAAAAGTGTGGAGCTGTTTAAGACAATTCAACAGACTACTCCAAGCTTGCTTACGTAGTGACTCTAAATGGACATGGACAAATAGTGTTATCTCAATGATAAGACTAAAGAGCAGGAATAATGGCTCATAAACCAAAATTCTACTTTTCCTGGCTCTGCCATCCATCCATTGGTTAAGCTTTCTGTAGCCTTGGCTTCCACAAATCTAAAAAAAGGCAACAACGTCACCCACCATAAGTATCTCTCAATACTGAGAAAGACAGACTAGTGGGCAGTAACTGAGGGAGTTCTGATCAAGAAGAGCAAAAGACTATCAAAAATACAAGCTACTGATCTATCAATACCCACACAACTCAGCTAAAGAAAGTGGGAGGAATTGGAGGGGGAAAGCCCATACTTAAACACAGAGGAAATATTAACATAACTGTAGCTCTTGAGCCTGGAAGAACTCCAAACCATTTTACCAAAAGCAGCCTGGAGGATGAGGTCAGCCCTCCAGGATTGGCCGCTCTGACAGGAGCAAAGCTGCCAGATTTATCTTATCTCATGGCCCACCAGTCTTGGAACAAAAGTTTAAAGGTGAACTAAGTTTCTCTCTCTCTTTAAAATTCCTTTTTTTTTTTAAGTGAATCAAAACAAAAACAAACCTCTGAGCAGAAATTCTAAGAGGAATGTAAAACATTCATCACATTTGGGCTGACAAGACTTAAGTGACTGCTGCTATTACATTTGAAGAAAAAAAAGAGCTTCTTGGCCTAGGAGCTTGGGGAGAGCATGAGAAAGTTCCCAGTTCCTAGCTCTTTGCTAAGACAAAGGGCTATGCAGTGAGATGCTGTGTAAGTCCCTTATCCTTAACTTGTTAGTCTATTAACTGGAATGGCAGAGGAGGTAAATCATTGTGGAGTTTTATGAAAAAGTTATCATTTGCTGATAAAGGGATGATTATCTATTCTTTAAAAGTAATATCAATCTATTATCAAAATGGTTAAAAACTCATTAAAATAAATACTTTATACTTGAGGTTACATATTATCCTTTAGGCTTTAATACAACTGGAAATATCAGATATTTCAGATAAAGGTGATAACAACCTTGTCAAGTGATTTGGGGTTCCACTCATTTCCCCTAAAATTATGCTTCACAAGATTCTTCTTATGGTCTCATAAAATTCATTGAGTAGAGCAAAGATGCAAAGAATCACCAGGCAGAGTTAAGATTCTCTGGCTGGATTTTCCCCATCTAAACTTTATTTAAGTTTGTCTCCAAGTGATTTCCTCATTTCACTGAATGGTATCCTCTCCTAAGAAGTGACAGGAACAAGAGGAACCACTACTCTAATAATAAGTAAATTCTAATAATAAGTAAATTCTGCTCTAATAATAAGTAAATTCTGAGAATTTTACAGTCATTCAGCCTACGAGGGGGTTATGCTCCCCTAAGAAATGGTTCTTCTCAGCCCTCAATCATTTATTTGGTCATCAAGTATGTACTGAGCTCAAACCCATAGAGGGGACAGAGAAGTATCAAATCCTTCAAGGAACTTACAGTTGGTTCAAGAGCAAAACAAATACACAAAAGCAAACTAGAAAGTGGTATAAAACAATAGAATATTTGTGTCACAAAACTGTAAGGTCTGTGGCGACTCAGAAAGGGGGGAATCAGTGAGGGTTAGACAAGTTGGGGAACATTCATGGAAAAGATGGGAACTGAAATGTAAATGGAGGCTATTGAATAGAGCATTCCAAAAAGGATGGCAAATTTCTTCCTTGGAAATGTACTATGAAAAGGGAACATGAGGTAAAAAAAAAAGAAAGAAGGTTTGCATCAGGATCTGAACACCCAAACTCTGATAATTAAATATATCACCTGTCAGAACAACCTCGACCTTCATAGAAAGGAAGGCACCTTAAATGTTTTCGATCCTTAAAGTGAAGATTAAATGAGATACAGCATTTGGCACAGTGGCAGAACCATGGCAGCCTCTCAGTAGATGGTACCTATGACACTCTAGTTATGCCAAGTCCCCACGAGGATAGTGCTAATTATCATATGGGGCTACAGGCTTCTGCCAGACAGAGGCACAAGGTGTTGCCTCAGGCCCAAAGAGGAGGTGCCTTATAGGATGCAGTCTGAAGAGCTCTGTTCTCCTATACCCAGCCATAAAGTGAAGTCAGAGATTAAGCTTGTTGGAGAAAATTCATGTCTCTAGTGTCTAACCTCTCTGAAAAAGCCACTGTGAAAAGCGAGGTTATCCTTTATCCTGACGTCCTTGCTAGAAGGGAATTCCTCCTATGAGAAACCCACAGGAGTGTTCCTAAATATGTCTTAGTCACCTGAGATAAAAAATAAGTTACCAAACCCTGGCCGGCTTACCTAAGTGGTTAGAGCATTGGGTTGCAAGTTCAATTCTCAGTCAAGGGCACATACCTTGGTCGCAGATTTGATCCCTGGTCCCAGCAGGGGGCGCTTGTGGGAAGCAACCAATCCAGTGTCTCTCTCACATAGATAGATGTGTCCCTCTCTCTCTCCCTCTGCCCTCCCCTACTGAGTAAAGGGCCAAAGATAGCAAAGGATTAAAAACCTAGCCTGGAATCTCCCTGTTTGTTTTACCTTGAAAGTCCTACCATGCCTTCGAGGCACACATAAAAACAAATGGGTAAGACAAATCTTATAGCTTATGTCAGATCCTAGACACAGATAATAAACATTCCCTTTTCAGAAACTAATAGTCTAAATACTTCTTCTCAGGTATTAATTTTTCAGTTTAATTGTACTTTCAATTTAGGATAACTTTTATAGCACACTTATAACCTTGACATATAAAGAACCAAAAATAAATCTGAATCACATGAAATTCCAATTAGGGTTTCCATATAGTTATGAGACTTGATAAGTCATAAAAATCTCTTCTGGCGGAGCCCGGCAGGGTGGCTCATTTGGTTGGAGCATCATCCCATACACCAAAAAGGTTGCAGGTTTGATTCCCAGTCAGGGCACATACCTAGGTTGCAGGTTCAATTCCCAGTGGGGGTGCGTACAGGAGGCAACTGATTGATGTTTCTCTCTCCAAAAATCAATAAACATATGTTAGGGTGAGGATTTTAAAAAAATCTCTTCTGATGGAAGGAAACATACATTTTTGACGTGAATTTGTATACAATACTAATGGAAAGAAGGAGGAAAGGACTTTAAAGCTTTGAGGGGAGTTTTGTTCTGTGGAAGTGAGATTTGAGGCTCATCAAAAACCTGTGTACCCTGACCGGTTTGGCTCAGTGGATAGAGCGTCGGCCTGTGGACTCAGGGGTCCCAGGTTCGATTCCGGTCAGGGGCATGTACCTTGGTTGCGGGCACATCCCCAGTAGGAGGTGTGCAGGAGGCAGCTGATCGATGTTTCTCTCTCATCGATGTTTCTAACTCTCTATCCCTCTCCCTTCCTCTCTGTAAAAAAAATCAATAAAATATATTAAAAAAAAAAAAAAAAAAAAAAAACCTGTGTAAACCTTGGAGATGAAATTATATTGCTTTCCCATGTTGCATCTGAAGTGACAGGCAGATGAGGCAATGACACAGAGTTAAGTCAGCAGCAGATTTTGGTCTAATATTCTCTGCCCACTGGATGCATGGCTCTTCTGAAAGTAGCTTTTCTGTTGTTTTGAGAATTGGGGTTTTGCTTTTTTTCTAAAACGTTGTGAATGAGTGAACTTTAAAAGTGAGTTATAGTTAAGTCAGTACTTTTTCAAAAATACTTTTTTTTTTAACTACATAGTACAGAACCTGAAATAGTTTGTCCTCTCTTAGAATTCAAATCACAGGATAAGATATGGTCAGGGGGAAAAGGATGGGCATTCATTTAACACATACATGAAGTACATTATAGCTTTTTCTTTAATTCTGCTGTAAACAGAATTTCTCACAGAGATAAACATAACTAAATGGGTGAAACTCTTACTCAAGCACAAAACCAGCAGCAGAGCCAGGGCCAAGGGAAGTGAAATGTAAAGTCATTGTTTTCACCTCTAGCAGGTCTACTGCTAACCACTATAACATCTTGATGGAATTGCCCCTCACTACACATTCTTAATATTGTCTAGAACACATTCATCTTAAAAGAACCCAACTTAGAGGAGAGAAGATAGGATCAAACTCTGTGTACATGAATTCTGTCTTCTCAGTGCTTGGAAGTGAAAGAAAAGGAAAATATAATGCAAATGCTCTGCACTGTCAATCAAGGGAATATTAAGGCTCAGATAACTGAAATAATTTTAAGTTTACAGTGTACAGAGGATATGCAAAACACAGACCACAAGAAAAATGATAATTTATATTCCAACAGATCCCAGAAGAATAGCTGTCTATAACTAAACTTTATCTATGGCCCAAAACTCTAGCTCTCTATAACATCATGGAAGAAACAGAAACCAGTCATCCTCAGGAACTAGGAAAGGTGGGTAAGGGCATATGGAGAACACTCACTGTGATTCATGATCTAACTGCTCAGCAGGAAGCCAAACCAGGCATCAGCCTCCATCCTCCAACTGCCCCCACCTCTACATACTATTCAGTGCTATGAAATGTTCCTAGTTCTTTTGTCCCTTATTTACTGATTTACTATAGCTAAAATAAACAGGGAGGAAAAGAAAGTTCTCTAGGGATCAAAATGTTTAATATGTTACACTCTTTGGGCTCCTATCTACCCTGTTTCTCATGGCAAACTTGAGTGACTTCAGTAGTCACAATAAAACCTAAGCCTTTGTTGTTGTGGTTTGTAAATTTCTGAAGTCTGAATTTCCCACTAACAAGTTAGGAAACCTTCAGTTTCCCAAGCATACCACATTAGCCGCTGCCTCAGTACAGGCAGCAGCCACACTACAAGAAGGTGAAAGAAAACCAGTGAACTCATCCACTTTGGCACATGACTGCTTCCTCCTTTGGTCTTTTATGTTAAATCTGACAAATTGAACACCAGAGAATTAACATATGAAAGCCAAATAAAGGAGGAAAGTCTTTTTCTTAAAGACTTACAGGAACTAGGGGCTTAAAAAATTGGGGGAGGGGGGCTGAATAAGATTTGGAAAGGGATATACTCTTTGT
Source organism: Eptesicus fuscus (assembly GCF_027574615.1). NCBI lineage: Eukaryota > Metazoa > Chordata > Mammalia > Chiroptera > Vespertilionidae > Eptesicus > Eptesicus fuscus. The sequence continues at coordinate 80,170,714 of NC_072475.1, read as the reverse complement.
AGCTTTTTAAAAGGGAATGAATAAAAGAAAGAAAAGCAACTTACCAAGGAATAAATGTTAAGAGAAAGGAATTATATTAATCCTCCAAAATACCTATTTGCAATATCTGATTGAAAACAATGTGATTTGGGAAGAGAAAAAAAGACTAATGGAAATTAAAACCAGAAAATTCTGCAAGTACATCAGAATGTTCTTCTAAACAATCTATTTCTGTTTTCCTCAATCCACTAAGATATAAAATACAAAGTGGATTTTAAGTAATAAGACAAAAACATGTAAATATTCTTAGTAAGATAAAACAAATAGGCATACACTTTTAAGGGTATAGAGTACTATGCCCTTGAAGTCTGTCTAAGACAAGGCTGCCTGTTAAAAATATTTTCCGAGAACTTTAAGTTCCTTGAAATGTTCTAGGGAAATGGTATTTATGACAAACCTACCTCCCCTGGGGAATATGAGATGTTATTACTGGCAAAGCCACAAATTTTTAAACCATCCAAAAATAATTATGAATTTATGCCAAATGACTAAACTGGCTTTATTATTACAATGATTAAGAGAATATTTGCTAATGTCTCATGATCAAGGCTCAAAGTAGCCATGAACCTACAGAAAATATTGTGACAAAACAGTAGATTGCAAGCGGTGGTGATTTTCTATGCTTTTGACAGGCAGGATATTACAATACAAATTCACTGGGGAGGATGATTTGCATGTGAGATATATGAGATAGGAGGTGTGGGTGTATGTCACGGTGAGAAACAGGGTTCGGGGTAAATACTATATTGGCATTGTGGTTCTGCCAATTGCTAGGCAGGACCTTTGCAAATTAACTTCTCTGAGCCTCAGTTACTTATTTGTAAAATAAAGATAATAAAACTTGCCTGCTATAACTGTTTCCAGGATTAGCATGCTATACGTGGCATATAATAATTGCTCAATAAATGGTAATTCTGTTACAGATGATAAAGAAACTATATACTATGTGTCTGTTGCTTACAGTTACTCCCTAAAATGGGTTCTAGTTTAGAATTAGAATACGTGTAGTTCAAAATTTAACCAATATTTCTTGAATACCAACTAAGTATCAGGCACTGTTCTTAAGTTAGAACTATAACATTGAATAAAACAGACCAGTAATTGAAATTGACCAGTTATTGAATAAAACACACACACACACACACACCCCTACTTAAAGGAAGTGTACATTCTAGTATGAGACACAGCCAATGATCAAATAAGTAAAATATAGTATGCCAGATGGTACTAGATGACATGAGGGAGAGAGTCCAGAAGCTCGCCGGGGAAGCAGCCAGTCCTAAAGCCCCAGGTCCTGTTGTGTTCAAAGAACAACATGGAAGCTGGTGTGACTGGAACAGAGTGAGCAAAGTAGGAGGGGCCAGAGAGCTGATGAGGTGAGGACAGAGTGCAGGAATGAACAAATGAACACTAAAAACATGGAATAGGAGAAAGGTGAAACTCTTTGGAGGTCAATACTCTGTCTGGGCTTTCTGGCATGTAGCCTGGTTAAGTGGAAAGAACACATGCTTCGCAGTCAGTGAGCTTTTATTCTGGTTTGGTTATTTTTGCTGTTTGGTAATTATTTTACCGCTCTAAATTTTAGTGTTTTGATACCTAGCCTCATCTGTAAAACAGGAATAATAATTATGTAAGAATTAAGTAAAATCAAGTAGCACAGAGTAGACCCTCAGTACACTTGTTTCTTTCTCACTCCAAGCTAAACCCCTCACTACACAGCAGTTGGGAACCGGAGTCTGTGTTCCAGTTCTAGGCTACCGTAACAACCTTGCATGTTATTTAATCTTCTTGGGCCTTAGTTTCTCAACTGAGAAATGCAGATGGTACACACAGACCTTAGAAAGACAGATATATAACTACAGTTAAAGTGCTGTTTTAAAATTATAATGAAATAATGTTAGTTTATCTTAGTATCTAAAGTTTAAAACAGCAAAAGTATATGACTCCCATTCTTTTACCTTATTTGATAAAATATCCTATAAATTAAAAATTGTTTAGCATGGTCTTAGCTGGTTTGGCTCAGAGGATAGAGTTGTCAGCCTGTGGACTGAAGGGTCCCAGGTTCAATTCTAGTCAAGAGTAGTGTGTATCACCAGGTTGCAGGCTCCATCTCCAGTAGGGGGCATGCAGGAGGCAGCCAATCAAGGATTCTCTCTCATCATTGATGTTTCTATCTCTCTTTTCCTCTCCCTTCCTCTCTGAAATCAATAAAAATATATTTTAAAAAATTGTTTACATGAAGTTGTAAAGGTTTATTTAACAGCCATGTATTTCCATTCCCCTTTCTTGCCCTCACTTAAGAACACCGATCTAATGGAAAGATTGCCAAGAAAATGTTAAAATGCAAAAATTGAGATGATGAACAGTGTTTATTTTAGAGTAAGCTATTTTTATATTAAAAAGGGAGAGAATAGGAATCTTTATTTATATTTGCATGTTTACTCGTAAAGACACTCTGAAAGTACATATAAGAAACTAATCAGTGGTTACAGATTGGGGGAGAATGGGCAGATGAAGAATGAGATAGGAGGAAGATACTTTATAGTATACCTTTTATTTTTTTAAATATATTTTTATTGATTTCAGAAAAAAAGTGGGAGGAAGAGATAGAAACATCAATGATGAGAAAGAATCATTGATTGGCTTCCTGCTTCACGCCCCCTACTAGGGATCAAGCCCACAACCTGGGCATGTGCCATGACTAGGACTTGAACCATGACCTCCTCGTTCATAAGTCTACGCTCAACCACTAGCCTCACTGACCAGGCTACAGTATACTTTTTAATATACATATTTTGAAATATATATTATATATTTAGAAATGTTAATCTAAAATCTAAGAGTAAAATTCAAACTTGCTTGAAGGGTTAAAAATGAGCAAAATAAACTTTGTATAATTACAAAGTTAATTATACAACAATATGAAAACTACAAATGACCTGTTTCTTGGACCATTTGGACATCCTATTATTTTGTATTTTTTTTCTGAAATTCTCAAAAACATTATACAATATCCTCAATAGTCTTCACATTTTTCACTACGGAAACCAAGCCCAACAGTGACACATATGGAAAAAGACTGTTCCCTCCAAGCCTATGCCAAATCAACTATCCCATCCCACCTCTGAGTCCCCAAGTAGACATGTCTAGGAGCATCTAATCCTAGCAGAGAAAATGCACACTCACACTCAAGGGACGAAGGACAGGGGTAAGATGACCAGAATATCAGAGAGGCTTTGGAAGACCAGTTTCAGCACCCATTGTGATTTGCTGGCATTTCCGTGGATAATGCATATTCAAAGCATCATTCTCTTCCAGGAAGGGAGAAGAGCTATGGTATAGATCTATGAACAAAAGAAAAATGGAAAATACGGCTGATCTCAAATACACTTGAGCATCAGATAATGAAGAAGAGTCATGAATGTAGAGACAACTAACACAAAAAGATCAAACAGAATTTTTCCAAAAAATTAATCATGCCTTAAAATTTTAGATGGTTTTTCACCAGAGGTGATTTTTATGTTCCCGGATTTTTTGCAATGTCGGGAGACCTTTTTTAAGTAGTCATAACAGAGCCTGGGGTTACTGGGTTACTTCTGGCATCAGTAGGTAGAGACCAGGAATGCTGCTAAACATATTCTACAATGCATAGGACAACCCCATAACAAAGAATTATTCAGCCCAAAATGTCAATTGTGCCATGGCTAAGAAACTCTGGCCTAAAATGATAACCAGTGTGGCTAACCATGTGCATGGCCTGAAGGTGGATCACACTAAACAGATTATATAATTGTATCTTTCATTCTGATGTACATTCTGACTCTCTCTCCCAGGTGACTCCTACTTTAGGCCAACCTACTGTGGCTGAGGTATTCTTCTGTGTTATCTCACCATGAGTACAATTTTCTACTTCTAATGGTAACTAATATGTATTGTAACAGACAGTATGCTAGGAGCTTTTGTATGGATTATTTTACCTAATCCTCAAAACAACACTATTATGAATGAGGATCCAGTATTCTCTCCATTCTATAGATGAGAAAAATACAGTCAAATGGCTTTCTCAGTCACACTAGGTAGAAGTGGGAAGCCAAGATTCAACTCTGAAAATTAAACTCCAGAATCTGAATTTCTCCCCTAGCACTACCCTGCCGCCCACAGTATTCCATTGCCTCTTTCCTATGGTGCTTCAGGGTTGGTGAGTCGTCCTGGCTGCCTCTTGCTACTCAACCACCTGCACTGTTTACTGTCATCTATTGCTGTGGCCCTTTCCTCAAAGAAGGCTATCTTGGAGCCAAACAGATAAGACACAGAAGAACACTTCACAAGGAGTACAAAAGCAACCACAGAAAGGGGCAGGAAGGAATAGAGAGAATGATCAACAATGAAAGTGTTAGGAATCTGGGGAGAAGCCCAATATCACCAATGGAAACTTAAAGTCAGCTCTACATGCCATGTACCAGGCAAGGTACTCAGGAATTCAGGAGCACATGTGCACACATACACACACACACACACACACACACAGACACCTGTGACAATACAAAGCATCACATGCTGGATAGCTTTTTGAATGCTTCTCCTTCGAGAGACAAGGCAACTAGAGGAAGGCATCATGGCTACATTAGGTCCGGGCAGGCCTTGAAAGATGAGGGAGACACCCTCCTGAAACTCAGCCTGCTAAGGACCTGCAATATCAATTCAATGAATGATAAGCTTGTGTGTTTGTGTGTGTGTGTGTGTGTGTGTGTGTGTGGTGATGGTGGTGATAGAAGTAGAAGTAATCAAAATGGAAAGTCTGGAAAAAAATATTAATATGTTGATCTGAGAACTCTTTTTCAAATAATTAAGTATCCCATGGCATGTCTGGGTGAGGCCACGCGCCCCTGGGTCTGGGAGAGGCCACACACCCCTGGGTCCGGGTGAAGCTGGATCCCGGGTCCGGGTGAGGCTGTGTGCCCCTGGATCCGGGTGAGGCTGGATCCCGGGTCCGGGTGAGTCCGCGCGCACCTGGGTCCGGGTGAGGCCACGTGCCCCTGGGTCTGGGAGAGGCCACGCGTCCCTGGGTCCGGGTGAAGCTGGATCCCAGGTCCAGGTGAGGCCGTGTGCCCCTGGTCCCGGGTCCGGGTGAGGCCGCGAGCACTTGGGTCCAGGTGAGGCCACGCGCCCCTGAGTCCGGGTGAAGCCGTGCCCCTGGGTCCGGCCGAGACCAAACCAAAGGGAGTTGGACCTGAATTACCACCATTTGTCCACCATCCAGAGCTGAGGGGTCAGTTCCGACATGTACACATAAGGAACTGGTAGACATTGATATTGGGTCTCAAAAGAACTGTTGGTCCAGAAAGAAACTCACTACAGACTGATTCATTTGCCTGTCAGCATAACTATTATTGCTCGTCTCACATTCAGTTCTTATAAGTATATCTCTAGTGACACATGATCTCGCTCATCTAGGGGAAATGATGAACAACATAGACTGAGGAACAAGAACAGAACCAGAAACAAGGAGGCATCAATCGGACTATCGGGCCTCAGAGGGAGGGGAGGGGAGGGTGGGGGGAGGGGGGAGAGATTAACCAAAGGACTTGTGTGCATGCATACGAGCCTAACCAATGGTTAAGGTCAACAGGGGGTTGGGGCATCCGTGGGGAGGGGAGTGGGATGGGAATGGGGGGATGAGGACAAATATGTGACACCTTAATCAATAAAGAAATTAAAAAAAAGAATCCCATGGCCAAAGGAGCAGAACGCAAAAAGAAAAATGAGTAGGCTCTTCAACACAGTAGTGTATTCACAGTACTTGGTCTTTAAAAAGTTCCCTTTTGTTAGCTATACCATAGTCAAAACAAGGCAAAAGACAAAAAAGTAAAAAAATCCACCTGAGTAAACTACAAAAGAAAAATCATCTGAGTAGATATTTTTTAATGTGAAAAATTAAAATGTGGGATGGGGAGGCACAGCTCAGTGGTATTAAGTGAACATCCACCATCCAATCATTCATTCTAAAAAGTTGACAATACAGCACTGGAGAAGCGACAACACATGATTCAGGCTCGAAGTAATTATCCCAGTATGGATTTATACATGTTGCCCTTGTTGTCCCTTCCGTGTTAGTTCACATTCCCTCTCCCAGGCCTACACTGAGCACCTTTTTAAGTGTCCTCCCGGCCCTTTGATTGGGGTGTGGAGAGTCTTTCCTAGCCCAAATTCCTTGCTCTCAAATAGAAAACAGTCTCCTCACAGCCTTACTCCCCACGCTCTGAAACTTCATCTTTCAGTTTTTCTTTCTAGGAGACTCTTTGTCTCAGTCAGTTATTTTGCCACCCACCCCCCCTTTTTTTTTTTGGTTTAAAACGAAAAAGAAAAAAAAAAGAGATTTGCCCCAATCCCAGATCCCTCTGCTCAATTTGAAGATTTCAGGAACTCCTCTGAAGATCCTGTTTCTCTGTTAAAAGCTCCCAAGGTCCTTGTAATTAATTAAAGGTCATTTGACTATTTACATCTTATTATTTCACTTTCCTGCTCCCTGGGGAGCCAAACAAGATTGTTCAGATGATGCAAAGTCCTGACTCAGGATGCCCCATTTTTACCAGAGAAAGACTCCTCATGCCCTAATTCTTATTTCACAATGAAGGAAAATAGTAATCCAACTTGCTGGATCTGGACCTATTTATGGTGTCTCTAAATGATCTCAATGATGATGACAGGATTTTCAGTAACAAAGACAGAAAGCAGACACAGATGTACACTCATACTCAGCTAGCAGATGCCAAAAAAATAAAAAAAAAGTGTTACTGTTCTTCTATATCTTGCTGACCAAGTCAAATGAATTGAGCATTACATTATGACTATGGTATGCTGTAGCTGTAATGTTTTTTAGAAAACCTTTGACTTGTGAGAGAAATAAAAGGAAGCAACATACATAGAATAAAGACTAGTCATAGCTATTTTTATGAGTGCTCCTAAAAATTAGACTAAACAGTGAAAAGTCCAATTGAAAATCAGGGAATAGTGCAAGGAAACATAAATTATAGGCCCGAATACCAAGAACCTATCTCAGCCTAAGGAAGCTTTCCAATAAATTCTATGTAATTACTCTGCAAACTGCTTAGAACTTTGTGGTTATTTAACCATGAACAGAGCTACTATCAATGCAACCATTAAAATTATATATTGGATAAGAATTGCGATAAGATATAATCATAAACAGACTATCAAAGTTTAGCTGTGAGAACAGATGTAAAATTGAATAGAGCAGTGTGACATATGTTGCTTTCTACTTAGTAATTAATATGTAAATCAGGAAGAAAATTAATGTATTAAACTAGCTCTGAAAGAATGAAAGCAAATATAGGAATTGAGCTCCATTAAAGTGAAGTTACAAATTTTGGACTAAAATGAGATGCACTATTTCATATATCTTAAGTAAAGACTAAACAGGATTTGATATCATCACACTATGTGGTTGCTGGGAAACTATTATAAGTTCTGACCAGAGTGATCTATGCAAGTATACAAGCAGGTTTTGACAGAAAAAAGTAAACTGACACATAAACGATACCTTGCACACAGTAGGTGCTCATTGTAATTGCCTCATAAAGTTCTGAAATGAATGAAATGTCAGCTGACTTGCACATCACTGCGGATGGACCCATTTAAAAACGAGGCAACTCAGGAGTTTCCATGCCCTAATTTCAAACTGTAGTTTTAAACAAAACCCAATGTCTTATGGAGACTGTTTTATCATTTAGGATTTTTCTTAGAACTGGGAGAGAGGGATTTGAAAGCAGAGAGTCTTCCATCTATGGTGGGGAGCAAACAACTAGTTTTATTAATGATGGAAACATTGAAGCAGTGACTAGGCCAGTAAATCTGGCGACTTCATCAGGATGAAGCAAAGGTCTTGCTTAGTAACAGCTTCAAGAAGGTGATAGCTTAAACTGGAGGCTTTTCCAGAGAAAGACATTTACCATTTAGGCTTCAATTGTCTATCTTTTAGAGTACAGTTTCTCGAAGTGTGGCCCTTTCAAGAAGTCTGTAATGTCAAAGCTATTTACATAACAACACTATTTTTTCACTCTCATTCTCTCACAAGTGTACAAGGAACTTTCCAGAGGCTATATGATGTGTGGTGACATCATTACTCTGACAGCTAATGGAATATATGAAACAGATTTGAGAATCCATCTGTCTTCAATTAAGCTAGACATTAGTAGGAGTTTGCAGAAATATAAAACAATACAACTTTTCCTGCTGTTTTGCTTTGAAGTTACTTTTTTATAAAAACATGCTATTTATGTTAACATATAACAGGCTTATTAATGAATACATGAATATTTTTAAAATAACTTAGTCTGAGCCCTGGCTGGTTGGCTCAGTTGGAGCATCGTCCCTACACCACAGGGTTGCAGGGGTTCAATCTCCAGTTGGGGTAAGTAAGGGAGGCAACCGATTGATCTTTCACTCTCACATCAATGTTTCTCTCTCTCTCTCTCTCTCTCTCTCTTTCTCTCTCTCTCTCTCTCTCTCTCTCTCTCTCTCTCTCTCTCTCTCTCTCATATCCTTGGGTTAAAGATAAAAAAAAAAAAAAGACAGAAAAAATATCTTAGTCTGAATTTCTAATACAGTAAATATTGATAGATACAATCCATACAATCAAAAACTCTTTGGAGCCCTCAATAATATTTAATAGTTTAAAGGAGTCATGAAACCAAAAATGTGAGAACTACCACTCTGGAGCCTTTACAGAAATGCATTGGAATTATCTGCTCATTCTTTCCCAACATCTTACAAAATCTAAGAACAGGAAACGATCCCTTTTTCTTCTCAGTATAGCCCCAGCACTAACTATAGTCCTTTGATATTTGCAAATTAAATGAAATAAACTCTTGCCATATTCATAACACCAAAACTTTAAATTCAAGATCCACATAGTGAATATAGTACAGTATTTGTCTCCCAAAAATAACAGATGAGAAACTAAACTGACTCTGAAGTTGTTCACCACTTACAGGTTTATTTCTATAGCTAACAGAAACAACACAATGCCATTAATGGCGTGTGGGATTGATTTCATTGCTAGATAATCACCCTAAGTTTATGCGGGCCAGTTGTCTGAAGAACTGGGAAAGAATCTGGAAAAGCAGAAACATAATTGATGTGTTACAGTGGTCAGGTTATAGATTAATATTTCCATTTCAGCTTCATTTGCTGTTGACGTAATGTTGCTTGTGTAATAAACAAACGTATTTGTCCAACAAAGTTCTGGGCTCTTTGGAAAAAAATAAAAGAACCACTCCTTTGCAGAAATGAAATAACAAAAGGAGAGTAAGGGGCTAGGATATGGACATTTACCACCAAACTCTCTTCAACAAGCAAGCACATACAGTTCTAATGCAGGGATCTGAATAAGGGACAGAGATGTTCCAAAAGTCTCGATTCATTCGAGAGGCCAATGTACTTGGAGAACACCAATGGGAAAACCATTTACACCTCATTTTCTTAAATATCCAAAACCAGGCACATGGTAAATATTAGAGCATCGTCTTTAAAAGATGAATAAAATTATTTGGAACAATGCTATAGTATTTTCCCCAGAAGGTATATTTGTTCGTTCTTTTACTTATTCAAAAAATATTCATTTAGTGCCCTCTACAGGTAAGAGCTTTGCAGTAGACACTATAGAATACAAAAATGAATCAGACATGTGCCCTATTCTTAACAAGCTTATATTTTAGTAGGGCTGATTGTAATGTACAAAAATAAGACAAATGTAGTGAGAATTATAAATTATTATGGGTATGACTGGCATTATAGCATTTAGGCACACTATATGTTTCATATGTGTATTATATGATGCATATTACTAACACTCAATGTCTCTCTCACACAGTCAGAAGCTAAAATATATAGTCACACATGTGTGCTGATATGTGTGTGTAAATACAAACTGAAAAGATCCTCAGAATGTATCATTTTAATAAAGAACCAGCATTATAGTTAGTACCAAAGAATATTCAAGATGACAGATGTGATATTTTGAAAAACCAAGGAACTGGTATTGCACATAATAGTGATAAACCACAATAAGTTAACAACAGTTCTAAGCCATAATAGAAACTCTAAAGAAAAGCTGTAATAAGATACTGCTTTAAGCCAGTTTGGATTTAACTACTTCACATTTGTATCCATAAAACCAGCTTCCACAACCTGTTTTTATTGGACAGGATTCAGTGAATGTTCCTATAATCCTGTTATGTTAGTACTCGAACATGAATATGAGTACTCCAAGACAGTAGTCTTCAATCTGGAGTACACTTACCCCGGAGGGTACAAAAAATTTTGCAGAGGTATAAGCACTGGGGAGCTTTAAGGAACCAATGTCAACGTCTGCAGCTCACACATGCTTTCCAAGACAGATCTACCAGAAAAAGTGCTTGTGCTCTGAGTTGTTTCTTTCCAACAACAGTTGTTTCTGTTGGAAAGAAAATTATCTTCTTATTTAAAATCTTACCAAATGCATCTTCATGGATTGGAAACCCCTCTGTGGCACAAAGGGACAACCCTAGAAAGACATTCCTGAGAGGATCCAATGAGAGAGCAGCTACAGTTTCAGAACCAACCACTGGATGGAGCAGTGCCTATTACTTAATCTGAGGAAAACTCAGGGAAGTTCCCGTACTTCATTTCTTTTATAAATAAACAAGAGGCCCAATGCATGAAATCGTGCAAGGGGCTTGGCCCTCACAGTCCCGGATTCGTCCAGAAGGTCATCCGGACAGTTGTTCTGCTGTTCAGTCTAATTAGAATATTAGGTCTTTATTATATAGGATATAGGATGGTATTTACACATTTATCTAAGTTGAAAAATGAAATCAAACTTTCCTTGAGCATCTGATTTGACTGACTGGTTTGCCAATATTTATTTTTAGATTATATGGCAGAGGTTAATATATATCTTTTGGAAGTATTTAACCTTGAATAAAAAAATTCCAGATGCCCGATTTAAAATGTGTGAAGGGGTACTTAGTTTTTAAACATTACTTTAGAACAAAGTATTGAAGAGAAATTTTTAAAAATCCAACTTACAATACCAGCAAAAAGGATAAAATTTTTAGGGATAAATTTAACCAAGGAGGTAAGCAATCTGTACAATAAAAAACTGTCCAGCATTGATGAAATAAACTGAAGATACAAATAAATGGAAAGATATTCTGTTCATTAATTTGAAGAATTAACATTAAAATGTCCATATTATAAAAAATGATCTACAGGTTCAATGTAACCCCTATCAAAATTCCAATGGCATTTTTCACATAAATTAAAAAAAGAATACCAAAGCAATTTTGAGAAGGAAGAATGAATCTAGAGGCATCACATGTCCTGATTTTAAACCGCATAACAAAGCTATAGTAATAAAAATAGTATGGAACTGGAATAAAAACAAACAGATCAATGAAACAGAATAGAAAACCCAGAAATAAACCCATCCATATATAGTCAATTAATTTTCAACAAAGGAGCCAAGAATATACAACGGGGAAAGGACAGTCTCTTCAATAAACGTGCTGGGAAAACTAGACATTCACATGCAAAAGAGAGAAACTGGACTTATACCATAAATATGTAAGATGAAGCTATCTTACATTACACACAAAAATCAACTCAAAATGGATTAAGGATTTGAAACTATAAAACTCAGAGAAGAAAACATTATCTTCCAATGATTTTTGGAATTCATACCAAAAGCAAAGGCAAAAAAACCCCACACAAATTAAACAACCGAGACTACACCAAAGTAAAAGCTTCTGCACAGCAAAGGAAACCATCGACAAAATAAAAAGGTAACCTATGGAATGGGAGAACATATTTCCAAACCACATATCTCATAAGGAGTTAATATCCAAAATATACAAGGAACTCACACAACTCAATAGCAAAAAAACAAATAACCCAATGAAAAATGGGCAAAGGACCTATTAGACATTTTCCCAAAGACATAAAAATGGCCAGCAGGTACATGGAAAGGTACTCAACATCATTAATCATCATGGAAATGTAAATCAAAACCACAATGAGTTAGCAATTACACCTGTTGAAATGTCTATTATCAAAAATAGATAATAAATGCTAGCAAAGATGTAGAGACAAGGGCATTCTTGTCCACTGTTGGTGGGAATATAAACTGGTACAATCAATATGGAAAACAATATGGTAGTTCCTCAATAGAACCACCAAATGACCCAGCAACCCCACTTCTGGCTATATATCCAAAGGAAATGAAATCACTGTCTTCAAGAGATATCTGTACTTCCCCTGTTCACCATTATTCACTATAGCCAAGATAAGGAAACAACTTAAGTGTTCAACAACAGATGAATGGATAAAGAAAATGTGATTTCATATATATATATATATACACGCACACACACACTAGTATATATACTAGTATATATATATATGTGTATATATATATATATATATATATATATACATATATATAGTAATATTATTCAGCCATTTAAAAAAATCTTGGTATTTGCAACAATGTGGATGAAACTGGAGGGCATTATGCTAAGTGAAGTAAGCCAGGCAGAGAAAGACAGGTATGTACTGCATATCACTTATATGTGAAACCTAAAAAAAAATTTTAACTCATAGAAACAGAGTAGAATGGTGGCTGTCAGGGGCTAGGGGGGTGGAGTGGCGGAAATAGCATGAGGCTGGTAAAAGGGTACAATTATAAGATGAATCAAGTATGAGGATCTAATGTGTGGCATGTGACCACAGTTGACAGTACTGTGTGCTATAAATAAAAGTGATTAAGAGAGTAGAACTTAAGTGTTCTCATATACACACAAAAAGGTGAATATGTGAGGTGATGGATGTGTTAATTTGGTGGGAATCCTTTCACAATTTATATGTATGTCAACTGGTAATGTTGTATACTTTAAATATCTTATAAATTTATTTTTTCAATCATACTCCTATAAGCTAAATTTAAAAAGTAGATAATGTGCTAAAGAGAAGTGCCGCAATTACTCTTCTAGTCATACATAATAAAATAATTATTTTAGGAGGTAAGAACACACATTTGAAAACCACTGCTCTATGAGATATGAACTAAAAAGAACGCAAGCACAATGATGAGAATTTTTTGTTATGTTGACTGTTTTTCTAATACAGAAAGTGTTCCTTGAAAAAGACACTTTGTATCTGGACTAGGTCCATGCAATAGTTTTTGTTCTTTGTTGGAGGCAAAGTAGTATGCAGAAACAGCACAGCTTTGCCCTTCCTGACCTTTTTGACCCTAAATTTTCATAGCTGTAAAATAGAGATAATAGTCCCAAGCCATATAAGCTTACCATGAGATTTAGAACCAATAGATGTACTGATTTAGTTCACTGCTTGGCAACACATCACTGACACTAAATAAAAAATGGAAGTTATTATTTGGTCTCCAAATTTTAGTCTTTGGGCTTTGTGAGAAAAATCACAAATTGGACCTAAAATTATTTACTGCCTTTTTTAGGTGAAAATGTAGCTACTGAACAACCATCTATGCTGTGCATTATTCAGTCATTTTTCCAGTAATGTGAACAGACGTTAGCTCATTTAGTCATGATGTTCTCTGTGAAAAAATGGATGGCCCTGTAGGTCAGGAATATAGGCAGTGTCCACACAATGGGGTACAATCCTATAGAATAAAAGGGTAATATGCAAATCGATAGAACGGCGGAATGACCGGTTGCTATGATGCGCACTGACCACTAGGGGGCAGATGCTCAATGCAGGAGCTGCCCCCTGGTGGTCAGTGCACTCCCACAGGGGGAGCACTGCTCAGGCTGGTGAGCGCAGCAGTGGTGGCGGGAGCCTCTCTTGCCTCCGCAGCAGCACTAAGGATGTCCAACTGTGGCTTAGGCCCGCTCCCTGTGAGGAGCAGACCTAACCCGTCAGTCGGACATCCCCTGAGGGCTCCCGGACTGCTAAAGGGTGCAGGCTGGGCTGAGGGACCACCCCGCCAATGCACGATTTTCATGTACCGGGCCTCTAGTCAATAATGAACAACTGGCTAAGTTAATATTCAGCCAGAATACCATTTCCAGAAAATAAACATGTAAACAGTAAAGCAGGGGTGGGGAACCTTTTTCTGTCAAGGGCCATTTGGATATTATAACATCATTTGTGGGCCATGCAAAATTATCAACTTAAAAATGAACCTGCTGTATTTGGTCAAACATTTAATTAACTCACCCCAAATGCCTTGGCAGGGCCAGACCAAATAATTTTGTGGGCCTTATATGGCCTGTGGACTGGACTTTCCCCACCCCTGCAGTATTCTTGCTATCCATAGTCAATCCTGGCATCATCACCTGGTAGCTTGTTATAATGCAAAATTTGAGGCCCATCCCTACCTACTGAATTGGAATCTGCAATTTAACAAGGTTCCCAGGTGATTCAAATGCACCTTAATCTGTGAGAAGCACTGCATAAAGAACAGGGCCTTCACAGGGAAGATACAATCACCAAGTGTATATGTAATTCAGGTGGGAACTTTCTGTTGCATCTGTTTAATTAAAGCTGAGTAAGGCAGGACCATGGAAAGTGTAACTTCTAATGACAGACACACACACACACACACACACACACACACACCCACACACACACCCTAAATCAGTGGTTCTCAGCTGGGAACCAATGCCTCCTTCCCCCTGGCTCCCTACCCCAAGACATTGGGCAATGTCTGAAGATATTTTTGGTTGCCACAACTGGGCTGCTAATGGCATCTAGTGAGTAGAGTCTAGGGCTGCTGCTCAAACATCTTATAATGTACAGGACAGTCCCCAAGGAATGATTTGGCCCCAAATCTCAATAGTGCTGAGGTTTGAGAATAGTTCCCACTAATATGCCTTTATGCAGGGGTGTTTGTATAATTTGTGCTGTGAAACAAATTATACAAACACCCCTGCATAAAGGCATATTAGTGGGAACTATTCATGGAAAAGGGAGCAATAATTGACTACACAGCTCTGAAGGAATGAATGTCATATGTGGACATTCTGCATCTAGGGTCTAATACTGCTTTCAAGATTATGAGTACCCTATTTAAAAGCTCTGGAAATCACTTATCTGCTTTTGCTAGCAAACCCAGAGTCAACAATAACCTATCTACACTAATAAAAGAGAAACATGCAAATTGACCATCCCTCTACCATGCCCACCAGCCAATCAGGAGCGAGTATGCAAATTAACCCAATAAAGATGGTGATTAATTTGCATATGCAGGTGTGAAGCGAAGACTGAAGATAGCGTAAAAGAAAGCTAAGCACTGCAGAAGGGAGTAAAGCAGTGGGGAAGGGAGCAAGGCAGCGGAGACGGGAGTGAAGCCTGCCTCAGCAGGCTTCGCTCCCTTCTCTGCTTCGCTCAGGCCACAGGAAGCCCTACTCTTGCAGGAATAGGCCCGAGCAGGCCCTATTATTGCAGGAATCTTCCTGCAATGGGCCTCTAGTATTAGCATATAAAGTCAGTCAGCATCAATGCCTAAAACCTTAACATGCAAAAAAAAAATGGAGATAGAAAACTAAGTTACAGTTTGGGTTAAAACCAAATCCTACTGAAGAAGGAAGTGGACTTCGACCCTCAACTCCACACCCTCCTTACCCAAAAGACATCAGTAGTCTATACCTTCATTGTCCATAACCCCTTGTCTGCAATTTCAAAAATCTAAAGACTATACAAAGTTTTTGCTAAATTGTGGCAGCAAAGCTTCTTGTCTGAACTTATTTAGATACTAGAGGCCCAGTGCATGAATTCGTGCACAGGTGGGGTCCCTAGGCCTGGACAGTGATCGGGGCTGATCGGGTCTGTGGGAGGTTGGCCCGGGGGGGGGGGGGGGGCGCGGAGGTTGGCCAGTGGGGGTAGGGGCTGTGGGAGGTTGGCTGGCTGGCCCAAGTGGGGCCATTGGGGCAAGCCAACCAGGGGGAAGGGCCAAGGGAGGTTAGCCGTGGCAGCGCACTGACCATCAGGGGGCAGCTCCTGCATTGAGCTTCATAGTGACCGGTTGACCTGTTGTTCGGTCACTTAGTCTTTTATATATATAGACTAGAGGACCATCCATGCACGGGTGGGGTCCCTTGGCCTGCCCTGCGGGGATCAGTGGACCTCCGCGCCACCGCAGCCCGGCCTTACATGCCAGCTTGTTGAGCTCCAGCCCACTGTCAGTGTTGATCCCGCACAGCAAGAAGTAGTGTGTGAAGCGGCAGGCAGCTGAGGAAGAGCCTGAGCCCGGGCTGGGTGCCACTCCCACTTACCCCAGCCCTGCTGCCGCCACTGCTCAGGAGTGCAGGGGGAGTGTCCCAGGAAAGGCTCGTGCCACGGCAGCTGCGCTCGCCAGCCATCAGCCTGGCGTCTAGCACCCATTTGTCAGCTGAGCAGCACTGACCACCAAGGGGCGGCTCCTGAGCTGATGGTAGATGTTCCTTACTACCTTTCTAAAATTTGAAAACTTTAGTATTTTGAAAACATTTGGCTCCAAAAGTTTTGGACAATGATTGTGGACCTTAAATGACTAAATGACTAAATTACAGTTAACACTCAGCAAATATTTGCTGAAAGCATTCATCTATATATATTTGAAAGACAAAAAAATACTCCTCGTCAAATATGTGTGTATATGTGTATACACACACAGGGAGACACTTATATATTCATGCACATACACATAGATATCCCTGCATTAGTAATTAGAAGTGTGACAATTAGCTTCCTTGTTTAGGACATTGCATACAACAGGCAAGGCTTGCAGCTTCAAATTCTATAAAGACAAGGTAAGTTTGCAAAGAAACACTTCTTTTCTCCAAGACTGTAAACTAACTTCACAGTTCAACCTTCAAATGCTCCTGGATATAAAGCAAGAAATAGTGGATGATTTAGGGTAAGCCCATTCACCATATCAGAATAAGTGCTAATTCCAATACTAGTAGCATAACTAGTTTGTCTGTTTGTCTCTCTCTCCATCAGTCTCTCTCATACATATACACAATCCCACAATGTATAATAGCATTACAAGCACCTGACTGGTTCTGAAAGGTTTACATCACTGGTTGCCTATCCTAAATGATGTCTGGGGGTATAACTCTTTCTGCGTATAAACTCCTATTTCTGTCCTGGACACGCTTAACCTACTTAACCAACTAACTTGTTTACTGTCATATGGACTAGCCCAGGGAAATACTAGTAGCAGATTGTTAGGAAGAAAGTAGTAGGAAAACGCTGGGAGCAAATGTATTCAAATCAACATTTTTATTGCCTACCTTGTAAGATGGGGCTTGGGAATAGCCAATTTCCAGAAACCATAAAAAGATACATGAGTTTGCACCATGCGGGAAAACATGCATCATGCTTGCTGCTGAAAATCCTGGAAACATTTTTAACTTCTTCAAAATCCTTTTTGCCTGCCATGGCACTGCCAAGATTCACTAATTGCCATTCAATATTAATGGCCTTTTCATTACACTGGTAAACAATCTTCCCTCCTTTATATCCTAAGGAAACACACCTCCTTCTCATGAAAATAAAATAGCATATGTATTATTTAATAAGTTGAAAAGAAATCTTGAAAAGTTTTTTTAATTGTTCTCTAATAAAACTCTAAGAAATGTGATGTAGAAGTTATCCTCAGCACACTGTTTAACATGATTCCAATGCTAAGGTAGGAGGAAGAAACCCTTTGCCAAAGTCTCCAACTATTTCACCACCAAAGCGATTTACCCATGGGTTCTGCCACTGGGGTTGTGAAGTCCCAGGACCATTCAGGAAGGAGCGCCATGTTTCTCTTCTCAGGCTCCCAGGTGTCTCAAGCAGGGAGAGGGACAGGGCTGAAAGCCATGCCAAGTCTCTTGCCAAGACTGTGGATGAGATCATCAGCCCCACCCCAGCATCCAGCCCAGCTTCTTCAGAATTTCACAGGCCACAGCCCTTGACCCAGCCTCCTGTCAGATTCCCAAAACAGGAAAAACTAAAAGTGGATCCTCCCCACAAAAAAAGCTTGGGAATTCTTACATTATATAATTATTTTAAACATGTTCCTCTTATGTAGGGTAATTACAGTTAGGCTCTCAAAAAAAACCTCTTATTTCCAAGAAGCCTATCCCAAATTAGTTTAAATGTCCTCTCAGATCCTTAAACAACTTTAAAAAAAAAAGGTTCTCTGGCAAGGATTAAAGACATGCATTGAATAATTAACTCATTCTTAATAGAAAAGATATATTAAAATATTATGTGCCCTGGTTGGGTAACTCAGCTGGTTAGAGTGTTGTCCTGATTCGCTAAGGTTGTGGGTTTGATCCCTGGTCAGTGCACATACAAGAATCAACCAATGAATGCATAAATAAGTGGAACAACAAATCTCTCTCGCCACTAGTAAAAATCAATAAATAAAAGTAAAATTAAAGTGTTATGCACTCTTCATGCTTGACCAGAAAACAAATATTTATAACTTTTCATCCATGACAAGTATTTTAGTTCAATTCTTCGGGGATTCTATTCTATTTTAGCTTCTGTATAACAATACTTCAAAGCTATAATTACACCCTCTATAATCAACCCATTGCCGTGTAATTAAGAGTGCCACAAATTTAAAACTGTGACCTTATTACTGAGGAAAACAGTGTTTGGAAGAGATACTTTATTTCATGTAAAACGCCCTCCTGTTATGCCAACACATTTAAAATGTTTAAAAATATATAATCATTTTTAAGAGAGGATCATTATGTTCCTGATAAT
Source organism: Eptesicus fuscus (assembly GCF_027574615.1). Lineage (NCBI taxonomy): Eukaryota > Metazoa > Chordata > Mammalia > Chiroptera > Vespertilionidae > Eptesicus > Eptesicus fuscus. The sequence continues at coordinate 80,151,892 of NC_072475.1, read as the reverse complement.
AGAGTTTTTCCTCTATCATTTCTAGTATCTAAATCTCATCAACAAGCTCTTTCCTATTGAACCCTGTGCTTTTGCCATGTTATAAAAACTCTAAACTCTTTCAGATGCCTCTATTTCCTCCTCATTCAACTACCATCCACTATGGGGACAAAGATATATGTGAAGTGATTTCTGGCAGTGTCATGCTAGTGTAAACAGAGTTTTAATTGGCAGAGAGGTCCATCAGTGAATAAAATTATATCTTAACTACAAATCAAGAAGTTGAGCACCAGACATTAATGTACATGTATTGTAATGGTTCAAGCAAACCATTTGATAAATATAATAACCGCATTAATAAAAAAACAACAGTAATAATGAACACTTATCAAATGCTTACTATGTGCCAGCACTATAACAATCTTAAGACAAATTACCTCATTTAATTTTCAAATGATCCCTGAGATAATACGATTGCCTCCAGTTTTCATATGAGGAAACTGAAGCTCAGAGATGTTAAATTACTGTCCAGATTAATCAGCTGTGAGAGGAGGGCCAGTCTTGAAGCCAGGTCCAACTGAATCCCAAACTTGTGCCTGTTTTTATCGCCTTCAGGTGAGACTAAGAGGAAGCTGAGAAGTAGTTTATAAGGGACTAGAGGCCCGATGCACGAAATTTGTGCAAGAGTAGGCCTTCCTTCCCTTGGCTGCCGGCACTGGCTTCCCTCTGGCACCCAGGAACCGGGCTTCCTCCAGCCACCGGCAGACACCCAGGACCCGGACTTCCCTCGAAGCCCTGGCTTCGTCCGGAAGGATGTCCGGTCTAATTAGCATATTATACTTTTATTATTATAGATTGTAAACTACACATGCAATTTAACCCAAATATTCTTGCCCTTACTCTTCCAACAAGGCTCCTGGTGAACTGCAACTGTTACCAGTCAATGAAGGGTAGGGGAGTTGGGGTCAGTGAAAGCAGAAAAGCAAGATGACTATCAAGATTCTCCACCCCCATCAAATTCAGGAATTCCTTTCTGTATTCTGTAAGAGATAATGCATCTTTCTAAATTTCATAAACGTTTAATCAGAGCTGATAAGGTTACTAAGACGCCAATCACAAAATCCAATGCACTCTTGTGTTTTTCAGATTAAAGAAGCTGATTGACCAAGAAACGGAATCCCAGGAGAAAAAGGAGCAAGAAAAGGAGAAGAGGGTCACCGCCCTGAAAGAGGAGTTGACCAAACTGAAGTCTTTTGCTTTGATGGTGGTAGATGAACAACAAAGGCTGACAGCACAGCTTGCCCTTCAAAGACAAAAAAACCGAGACCTAACCACAAGTACAAAGGAAACACATGCTAAACTAGCCCTTGCTGAAGCCAGAGTTCAGGAAGAAGAGCAGAAGGCAACCAGACTAGAGAAAGAACTGCAAACACAGACCACAAAGTTTCACCAGAACCAAGAAACAATTATGGCGAAGCTCACCAATGAGGACAGCCAAAATCGCCAGCTTCGCCAAAAGCTGGCAGCACTCAGCCGGCAAATTGATGAGTTAGAAGAAACAAACAGATCTTTACGAAAAGCAGAAGAGGAGCTCCAAGATATAAAAGAAAAAATCAACAAGGGAGAATATGGAAACTCTGGTATCTTGGCCGAGGTAGAGGAGCTCAGGAAACGAGTGCTAGAAATGGAAGGGAAGGATGAAGAGCTCATAAAAATGGAGGAGCAGTGCAGAGATCTCAATAAGAGGCTCGAAAAGGAAACATCACAGAGTAAAGACTTTAAACTCGAGGTTGAAAAACTCAATAAAAGGATTATGGCTTTGGAAAAATTAGAAGATGCTTTCAACAAAAGCAAACAAGAATGTTACTCTCTGAAATGCAACTTAGAAAAAGAAAGGATGACCACAAAGCAGTTGTCTCAAGAACTGGAGAGTTTAAAAGTAAGGATCAAAGAGCTAGAAGCCATTGAAAATCGGCTGGAAAAGACAGAATTCACCCTAAAAGAAGATTTAACTAAACTGAAAACATTAACTGTAATGCTAGTAGATGAGCGGAAAACAATGAGTGAAAAATTAAAGCAAACTGAAGATAAGTTACAAGCTGCTGCTTCTCAGCTTCAAGTGGAGCAAAATAAAGTGACAACGGTTACTGAGAAGTTGATTGAGGAAACTAAAAGGGCACTGAAGTCCAAAACTGATGTGGAAGAAAAGATGTACAGCATAACCAAGGAAAGAGATGATTTAAAAAACAAATTGAAAACAGAAGAAGAGAAGGGAAATGATCTCCTGTCCAAAGTTAATTTATTGAAAAATAGGCTTCAATCACTGGAAGCAGTTGAGAAAGATTTCCTAAAAAACAATTTAAATCAAGATTCTAGTAAGTCCACAACAACATTACACCAAGAAAACAATAAGATTAAAGAGCTCTCTCAAGAAGTAGAAAAACTGAGACTGAAGTTAAAGGATATGAAAGCCATTGAGGATGACCTCATGAAAACAGAAGACGAATATGAGACTCTGGAACGAAGGTATGCTAATGAAAGAGACAAAGCTCAATTTTTATCTGAAGAGCTGGAACATGTTAAAATGGAACTTGCCAAGTACCAGTTGGTAGAAAAGACAGAGTCTAGCCATGAACAGTGGCTTTTCAAAAGGCTTCAAGAAGAAGAAGCTAAATCAGGGCACCTCTCAAGAGAAGTGGAGGCACTGAAAGAGAAAATTCATGAATACATGGCAACTGAGGACCTGATATGTCACCTCCAGGGAGACCATTCAGTCTTGCAAAAGAAACTCAATCAACAAGAAAACAGGAACAGAGATTTAGGAAGAGAGATTGAAAACCTCACTAAAGAGTTAGAGAGGTACCGGCATTTCAGTAAGAGTCTACGGCCTAGTCTCAATGGAAGAAAAATCTCTGACCCTCAAGTGTTTTCTAAAGAAGTTCAAACAGAAGCAGCAGACAATGAGCCGCCTGATTACAAGAGTCTCATTTCTCTGGAACGGGCAGTCATCAATGGTCAGTTTTATGAGGAGAGTGAGGACCAGGAAGAGGATCCGAATGAGGAGGAATCTGTGCTGTCCTTCAAGTGCAACTCATCTACTCCCTGTCCTATTAACAGGAAGCTATGGATTCCTTGGATGAAATCCAAGGAGGGCCATCCTCAGAATGGAAAAATACAAACGAAATCCAATGGCAACTTTGTACAAACTGGAGATCTAGTCCTAAGCCACACACCTGGGCAGCCACTTCATATAAAGGTTACTCCAGACCATATCCAAAACACAGCCACTCTTGAAATCACAAGTCCAACCACAGAGAGTCCTCACTCTTACACAAGCACTGCAGTGATACCAAACTGTGGCACCCCAAAGCAAAGGATAACCATCCTCCAGAACGCCTCCATAACACCAGTGAAATCCAAAACCTCTGCCGAAGGCCTCATGAATTTAGAGCAAGGCATGTCCCCAATGACCATGGCAGCCTTTGCCAGAGCACAGACCCCAGAGTCTTGTGGTTCCATAACTCCAGAAAGGACAATGTCACCTATTCAGGTTTTGGCTGTGACTGGTTCAGCGAGCTCTCCTGAGCAGGGACGCTCCCCAGAGCCACTAGAAATCAGTGCCAAGCACGCGATTTTCAGAGTCTCTCCAGACAGGCAGTCATCATGGCAGTTTCAACGTTCAAACAGTAATAGTTCAAGTGTGATAACTACTGAGGATAATAAAATCCACATTCACTTAGGAAGTCCTTACATGCAAGCTGTAGCCAGCCCCGTGAGACCTGCCAGCCCTTCAACACCACCGCAGGATAACCGAACTCAAGGCATAACTAATGGGGCACTAAGCAAAACAACCAATAAAGTCACCAGCAGTATTACTATCACACCAACAGCCACACCTCTTCCTCGACAATCACAAATTACAGTAAGTAATATATATAACTGACCCTCATCCAGTCTATACTGATTATTGCAAGGAACTCAGTCCTCTTTAATTATCCCTCCACATCCCCCAAAGACTGACTGAACTTGTACTTTGGGAAGGTTTGTGCATGAACTATTCAACAGTACCTGAAACTAACTGTTGCCTGCATAATCATATCAAGTGTGCACTTACTGTATATCTTTTCATTTACATACCTGTATGAAAAATATTTAGTCTGCACTTGTATAAATACATCTTTATGTATTTCATTTTCCATAACTCACATTAATTTGATTGCAACTTGTCTTGGTGAAATACCTTAACATTATAAAACAGTAAATAATTTGTTATTTTTACCACTGCTTGCTGAATTTTCTTTTGGTCATTTTGTGTTATATTTTTGCATGTATAGTAGAATTTTATTTCCTGTTCATAATGTCTATTAATTCTTCCTTAAAAGAAAAAAAAAGAGCAGAGAACTTACTTCCCACTTACAGTCAACTTTTGATCACATATAAAGGCAGAGAAAGTGGTTTAAATAAATAAAAATTTATGATTTCAACATGAACTATAAGATCTCTCAGGAGCAAACTTAACTACGTGTTGGAGATATCTCTCAATATCTTTGGTGCCCAGCACAATGCTTCACACATATTAGGAACTTAGGAACATAATGTACTGATAATAACTGAATAAAATAATATTAAATAATTTGCTTTTGTGAGCAAATGAGCTGATGGTGAAAGTAAAAAACTTTGAAATGTGATAGGAAGCCAGAAAAAGTACATTTGGAAATACAAGTAATAAAAGTTACCTTGACAATCAAGAGTTGACTGTATTTCTACAATAGATGAAAATCTCCATAAAACATATATGTCTACACTCAAACCTAGACCTGGCCACTAGGACAAGTACTCTTGAATATGGTTTCAAAGCAAAAATGTCATTTTTGTTCCTTTTCCCTATTTGGTTCCTCAAATCATTTGGATTACTTAAGGTAGGTGCTTCCTACTTTGCTTTTAAATGGCTGCCTTTAGAAGCTTACAACTTAACCATGTGTTGTTTTTTTAACTTTTTAACAAGCAAATAAAAGCCAAGATAGTTACAAACACAAGTTATAGAAAAGGCATGTTTAAAAAAGACCTTAGAGTATGTTGAGAGAAGCTTCCTCTGTGATTATTGTTATGCCATTTATAAGGTAGGTGAGACAGCCTAAAAATTCTGGTATCTGGCTCATGGGATTCTCCGAGCTTAATCCATACTTCTTTATCAGAGAACAGCAGCTTTCAGAGGAAGATTTTAAATTACAAATCAGGTTCCCCAGTCACCTTCCAAAAAATGATTTTAGACAAAGTAGCTCATTGCCATTTTCCCTTTCCAACCTTGTAACTGTTGATTTAGTTTGGTTAATTTTATTGCTAGTTATTGATTTTAAACACAATTCATTTGGATACATTTAGGCAAACTGTAAAGATCTTTAGAAGTAAAAGAAGTATTTCACAATTATCCTCCTTTTCCCTGCAAAATCAATTTCATGATAGCCAAGCGAGGATTTGTTGACAGAAACACTTCCATGGTGATGAACTCCAACACCAATGCTGTGGGCTTGCATCATCATTAAATAAATTTGGATGAAAGTTTAGACTGGTGATGAATGAGAAAGCTTCTGTTTAAACACATGTATCTTGGGAATCAGCAGTGACCCAACTGTATTACAAAATACATGATGGCCTAAATGTTTTTCAAAAATATTTTTATTTTTAAGTCACCTTAGGGTAAAACTTTAGAAGGAACCTGCATACTTCATTTTACAAAGTATTTCAAAGTAGACATTGATAATGCTGCTGCATAAGATGTTTTTCTAGATAAAAATCAAGAGAGAATACTAGGAACATTTTGAAGGGTACTGATCATAAAATTATGAACGGAAACTAGAAAGAATTAAAGGACATGGTCTTTACAGTGCTTCCCAACCTTTGTCACATAACGGCACAAACAGAGAACATGTTTCCATGACACTGGGGGGAAATGGATGAAGAGGCAGAGATATCAGCCCCGGACTCATTACCCCAAGGTTCTCCTGGCTGCCCCAAATACTGAAGGGAAAATTCACTCTTGGGATACCTACAACTAAGACAGTTTGAGGATCTCTGGCTATTCATTAGTCCATCCATTTTGTAAGGATTCAATTTTTTATATTATGTGAGCCAGAGCAATTCTCTACAATAAAGTTAACACTATACGTCCTGAGCTCCATAATTATAGTGCACAGATTCTCATTTTATTATCTGTTCCAGATATTAACTATAAGCAGGCTTCCCAAGTGATTAACATTATTGGATTTATTGAACTTTCAAAGAGTCAAACCTCTTATAGAGATTCCTCTACTGGGAAGATTACTTGGGTATAATAATTCATATTAGCATCAAACTTTAGGAGCACTGTTAAGATTAATAACATACAGAGATTATTAAAAGTAATAATAATTAAAGTTTATTGTAAACACGGCAGCATTTCTAAGAATCTTCCCATTTCTATAAAATCATACCTAAAATGACATTCTAGAGTTTTAGCCTTTCATTTAAAAAACTAGAGGCCCGGTGCATGAAATTCATGCATGGGGGGGGGGGGGGTGTCCCTCAGCGCAGCCTGCACCCTCTTCAATCTGGGATCCCTCTCACAATCCAGGACTGCTGGCTCCCAACTGCTCGCCTGCCTGCCTTCCTGATTGCCCCTAACCGCTTCTGCCTGCCAGCCTGATCACCCCCTAACCACTCCCCTGCCAGCCTGATTGATGCCTAACCGCTCCCCTGCCAGCCTGTTTGCCCCTAACTGCCCTCCCCTGCAGGCCTGGTCCCCTCCCAACTGCCCTTCCCTGCAGTCCTGGTCGCCCCCAAATTTCCTCCTCTGCCGGCTTGGTCACCCCTAACTGCCCTCCCCTGTAGGCTTGATCACCCCCAATTGCCCTCCCTTGCAGGCCTGGTCCCTCCCAACTGCCCTCCGCTGCTGGCCATCTTGTGGTGGCCATCTTGTGTCCACATGGGGGCAGCCATCTTTGACCACATGGGGCAGCCATCTTGTGTGTTGGAGTGATGGTCAATCTGCATATTACTCTTTTATTAGATAGGATAATTTTTTATATCTGCGTGTGTGTGTGTGTGTGTGTGTGTGTGGTTACAGAGCTTTCCTTTTCATCCACATACTAGTACAATCACAGAAGAACCTTGAAAACTAGGATGGAGAAAGTAACACTAAAAAATATTTGTATGAGATATGTAAGGATGGAGGGTTATATTCTTGGGAAAAGAATGCCCAGGAGAGAATAAGAAAAGATACACTGTTTTTATATACATCTGAAAAAATACTATCTTCCTTTCATTGGTCAAAACCCCAGCTTCAGAACCAAGTTTCATTTTTCTTGCCCCTCCCCCCAGCTCTCTAACTTTTTGAGCTGTGTAATCACAGATTTGAATGATTTTACCACATTCTTTTTTCCATTTAAGAGCAATGGTAAAACTTCCCCCTCAAGGATGCACTGCTCTTTGGGGGCACTGGTGAAAATAAAATCAGCACCCCTGCTAGAAGGACAATGTGTATTTCCCGTAGTTGGATATTTACATATAGAGGAGTCTCTCTATACTTGTTCAAGATGATGATGGGATTCCATAAACTCCACTCAGAAGGTCTCTGCAACTACAATTCACAATGCCAAGACATTTTCTGTGGGGTCTTTATGACATCCAAAGGTTAATTTTACCTGTAGCTTGCACTGTGAGAAGATCATGAAAGGGATATTTAATTAAAAATTTTTAGACTTATAGCCTAAGGATTCTATCATTTTTACTGATTGAAGAATAATTCCACACAAAAACAAGTAGCTTTGATTCTGAATCTTTATAAAGCCAGTATCCTTTGAAACTTGTTAAACAAAGATCTTTAAATTAACAACATTCTAGTTCCCCTAAACCTTGCTTTCTATTAAGTGTTTTCCTCCAAAATAATCATTTTGCTTTCGAATCCTAAGAGAAAAGATAATCAGGCAACAATGCCCAAAATATTAAGATCAGCGTTTCTCTAAATAAAATCCAAGAGAATCCTGGATCCCATCCAGAGCTATAAAGTCAGAATATTTGAGGATAGAGGCCCAGGAAGCCTCATTTTTAAAAAGCTCTTCTGCTGATTAGTATGCACCCTAAAGTAGGTACTCCATTGTTTTACAAATTCCTATATTGATAAACATTAGTAAATGTGTTCTGACTGGTCTCACTCTAGCAGAATGAATTACACCTGGAAGTGTGACTATTCTGCCCTCTAGTGGCCTGTCCTCACGTTTTCTTTTTATTCAAAAGAAACGCTCAATTAAAAAAAAAAAAAACCACAAAAAACAAAAATCATTACCATTTTATTGGGTGGGAAGGTTCCCAGTTTTATAACTGTACAAAGCATAGATGCCTGAATCTTTAGCTGAGCAGTAGCACACTGTCTGACACCTCCAAGCTCTGTTTCTTTCTCAGATCCCAGACCTTCAACATAAGCCTACAGCATTTCTTGGGAATGGTCCAGAACACACATTAAAGAGAGCAGTTTGGATGAACCAAAACAAAGGACTCCATTCACCTCAGGCCACAGTGAGCAAATGAAGAAAGAGCAAGAAAAACAAGTAGTTCTTTAGTTTCCAAACCTTAAACTTCTTAAAAATTCATTTTCATTTACATTACACTCCAAGTCCTTTCCAATTGATGGACCCTTTTACTCTTGAAGCTCAGTAAAGAAGGATAAAGTTTTTGTGCAGTCAAATATATCAGAGCAGAATCCCCCAAAGGCAACACTGTAGGATAAGGAATCCTTAGAGTCCAGCAAATTAACTGGCCAACACTTCTGAGTAACTTATAATTCGATAATGAATTAACACTGTTTATATGGCAGCACATACAAATCTGTCAACTTTCCATCAGGACACAAAGTTTTACACTTAAAATGGTGCCATAAAAATGTACTCTGACATCACAATCAGCTACCCTAGCGATAGGACAATCCTCCTTACTTGTGCCTTCATTTCCAAATATCACTTGTTCCTCACAAAATTGTTGTTCAAGAGAGATCAAATTTATCTGATTATTTGAGACAATTTTTTGAAAGCCTAAAATTAGTTATATGTTAGTGAGTTCTTCCCCCCTCCATCTCATAACCAAATGGTTCTGTATATTTAAATTTTTGTCTTATTTTTTTCAATTACAGTGTGCATCAATATTATTTTGTTTTAGTTTCAGCAGCGTAGTGGTTAGACAATAATATACTTTACAAAGTGTTTCTCCCGATATTTCCAGTACCCACCTGGCACCAGACATAGTTATTACATTATTGACTATATTTCCTGTGCTATACTTTATATCCCCATGACTTTTGTAACTACCAATCTGTACTTCTCCTGTATATTTTTAAAGATTACCTAAGATAACCTTTTTCTTTTTATTTTTTTGCCTCAGAGTTTTGTTTTTTAAAGTTCTGTTTTTACGTCTGGATAACTAACAATGTATATAGAGATCCTGTAGACCTACAAAGGCTGCCTCACTCACTGCCTGCCATTCCTTAGGCCTCTGGAAAGGTGGGTGGGCTTACTAACTAATGTAACATTCATGTATCTCAGTGACATACACAGTGTCTCAGCACACAGTATCTTCTCTTCAAAGCCTCACACAGATCATGACATACTGATTGCCTACCTCCTACCCAACACTGAGGCAGGTATTATGGAAACAAAAGATTCACTATCCTTGAAGAGCTTATTAATTTGGGCAAGGAAGAGACAAGAAATAAGAGTATCAGATAATATTTAACCAAGTGGCAAACTAAATTTCCTACAATAATCTAGAGATTAAGGGGACTACAGCAGATTAACAAGGCTTCATAGAGCAATTAATATTTAAAGCTGGGGAAGGAAAGATTAGGTAAGTGGAGTGATTGCAGGGAGAGAACATTTGAGGCAAACAAACAGAAGATTAGGTTCCAGTTGGTGCCTTTCCATGAAAGATTTGTTTTCTTCTCTAAAAGTCTATGAATTAAGGTCCTTTACTCCTCACCAGAGCAAAGTTTCTCAACCTCAGGACTCTTTAACAGTTGGGGTTCAATGATTCTTTGTTGTGGGGGAAGTCATGAACATTGCAGGATGTTGAGGAGCATTCTTGGCTTCCACCTACTAGATGCTAAGTCACATTCCCCAACTGTGACAAACAAAAATGTCTCCTGACATAGCCACATGTTTGGGGCAAATTTTCAGAACTGGCTCATCTCTCTAATTGAGAACCACTGCATTAGAGATGAATAAACTGACTCTATGAGCCAATTCCTCCTTTACATTACTTGCTGTGAAAAAAATTTAACAGCTCACTTGAAAATTGTTATGTCTGGTGTGTAGAGATGGGCATCTTGAATCTGACAAAATATAAGCCTCAAAGCAACTTCAAAAATCTGCACTGAAGACTGTAGTTGCATAAAGACTGTTTCCACTTACTTGACAGATCATGTGAATATTTGAATATTTATATTTGTGTTAATACCTTTCAAAGATACCATATTATAAACTAGAGTTTTTGGACAAGCTTTCCATTCTCACATGCCTTTGGGAGTAATAAAGAGAAATCTTGACAATCAATCATCTTTGTCTTAAAGGAGGAAAAAAAATGGGTTTCAGGAGGATTGTAAAGAACTTAAGAAATAACTCCCTTTACTGTTTTAAACCTCTCTAAAGATTCCTCTCTGAAGAGTTTCAATTCCCTCTGTATTAGTGTAAAACCACCACAGGCACAAATGTCTTCTGTTAAGATATAAGTTTTCTTCATTCCTGAACAAGTCACCTACAAGATTAAATTGACAAATATTTATAATGTACCTAATGTTACTCATTGCTATGCTGGACAGCTTTGTAGATGTAAGATTTAGAATCTAAGGTGGGAGTTGAGGACAACCTTAAAAGGTAGTTAAGAGCACAACACAGAAAAGGAATTCTATAGCTAGTAAGTACTATAGGAATTTGGAGCAGGTTGCTCTGGGGCAAGGTTTGTGGGTTAGATTTCAGAAACAGATAATATTCGAGCAGGGGCTAGGGAATGAAGAAGACTGGGAAAGAGGACAAAATGTATTCCTGGGAGATGCCCAAAAGAGCAGAGGTGTGAGGGCAAGGCAGGAGAGCAGGAAATCAACACTCAAGGAACTCTGAGCAGTGCAATGTGGCTGAAGTTGAGATGGTTGGGGCAGGGGTAAGGCTTGAAGGGCATAGTTCTGTCAGATTGTGAAGGCCTTGATACAGTGCTAGGGAATGTTCTGTGTCCTCAGAGAAAGCTTCTGAGTAGTGAGACTACGTAACAAAAAGTAGAAAACGAATCCTTTATACAAGGTTAGTTTATTTCACAACAATCCTATAAATGGGGCTTTATCACAATTTTAAACATAAAGAAATTAAAATTCTGAGAGGTAAGGAAAATTGCTTCTGGTTATTGTTAGTATGTGACAAAAATGAGATATAAAAACCGGTCAAACTCCATTGTCCCATTCTCTTTCCCTGGCAACATACTGAAAAACTGCTTTAGTGAAAGGCGGAAGAGTACAATGAACTGCATTTAGTTCTCTCCACTACCTATGGGGGCAGACAAGTTGCCTAACATTACCTCTCTGCACTCTGCGTCACAAGCCTGCCACATTAGCCAGAACACTCGGAATGCCCCTAAAGACACACAAGGCTTTTTCTCTCTCCTCCCCACTGCTCTACAGGGATAGAATTCTCATCTGTCACTTAAAAATATATTTTTTTATTGCTATCAGAGAGGAAGGGTGAGGGAGAGAGAGATAGAAACATCAATGATGAGAAAGAATCATTGATCGGCTGCCTCCCACACGCCCCCTATTGGGGATCAAGCCCGCAACCCAGGCTTGTGCCCTGACTGGGAATCAAACCGTGACCTCCTGGTTCATAGGTCCAAACTCAACCACTGAGCCATGCTGGTCAGGCTCATCTGTCATTAAGTTACCCACAATAAAAGGTCAGGCTCAAGCCTTACCTCTTCTGAAACCTTCCATGATCACCACAACCAAGAGTGATCTGGCTCCCTTCCAACTCCTCCTATATCCCAGAGGCCACGGTTAGGGTAACAAGAGATAATCAATGTGAGAGGCCAAGCTCCACCACACATGGGCAGGCATGGGGAAGACTGACCTGGGCATAGGAGAGGGGAGAAACCATGACCAAGGAAAAGCATAAGTCCTCACTGTTGGGAGACTCTTTACTCAGAGCACTAGAGCTACAGTCAAAGTCCACTCTATTCTAAAGATTCTATAAGCAAAGGCACAAATGTCAGGCATGAAGAATGAACTTGGACAGTCTATCAACATTTATAGAGCAGAAGGACCTGATGGGCCTTGGAGATGGCTGGAAAGAAAATCAACAGAAATTAGTGAAGGTGATCCATAGAAGGAGCATGACGGCCACACGTATCAAAGCTTATAAGGAGGGGGCCATCTTAACAGTCCTGACACAGACGCAGGACCACCAGGCAATCAAGGGATCAAGGTCCAGTCATCATAAAGATAAGTACCACCAGCTAAGCCCAGAGACGCTGGGACAACTGGTTTTGTAGAAGCCTAGAAAATTTTCCTAGATGATATACCCTAATTTCTCAAGTAACATCATCACTTATTAAAAAAGACTGATAGTCCCAAAATCACTTAAAAAAAAAAAAAAAAGCACCGTGTATTTTCCCAGCTCAGGGAGAGCAGTGTTAGGGTTCAACCTTGTCAGCTTCCAAATTCTGCTTCCATTTCAGAATTAAAATAGTTGTAAACCAAGGAAGCATCACAAATAAAAGTGCTGTTTTGGAGTCAAGTCTTTAAGTTGTTCTTCAATGTATCTCTTATAACAATTAAATGCATATAAACATCTGCTTCAATGCAGCCACTTTTCAAACAACTCAAAGAAATTCCTCAAGAATGAACTACTATCCTTCACTATTAGTTCACTATCAGTGAGTTGGTTGGTTTTTTTCTTTCTCTTAAAAAAAAAATAGAGCTATTCCTTTTCTGTTCTTTGGCTTTTAAGGGAATTAATTGATATCAGTCAGTTCTGAAGCCTCAGAAAAGTACAATTTCATAGAAAGGAGTTATCTAACAACTGCAACAGATTCCTAAAGGGTCCATAACATAAGAAACATTTAAACACTTGACAGTCCCTTCAGGGCAACAGGGACAGGGTCAGTGGATAGGGATCATACTGAGAAGGATGACATCTTTCATAGTGATGACAGAAGCAGCACAATATTTTTATATAAAACTTTACTGATTATAAAATTAATTCATATTTGTTACAAAAACTTTGGAAAATATAAATGCTTCCAGGACTGCTGCTTTTAGCTTCTAAAAAGGGTAATGAGAGGACTATGGAGAACAATGGACAATTATTACTATTTTTCTAGGCCAATCTATCAACTATGGCCCTATTCCAGGTTTTCTTAGACTGCTAGTGAGGAAGGAAATGTGCTGAAGGGGCCATCCTGTCCTTCCTGAACACCTCCGGGACCAAGAAGTGGCAGATCCCCCCACAGAGTACAAGTTTATGTAAGCTGTCTGCTTGGACCAGACACAATGGACAAGGGGCCAGCCTGGTCACTGGAAGAGAGGGACAGGATTTCCTTTTCCCCATCTAGCCAATCAGTGCTTGGATAATGGTTCAATCACTGTGCATTGTTCAAGTACTGGAAAGAAATGCCTCCTTAGGAGGCGACTAATTACACTCTTATCAGTTAATAAGATCAATGGCCTTGTGTAGGGGATGTGGGCATAGAATAGGGCCAGACAAAATTCAACTCTCAGACTCTGGTTAGAATGTAAAAGTACCAGTGTGGGAAAAGAGACCAGTGATAGCTGAGGAGGAATTACATTTTCTCCCTGGGCTGTCTCAGCCACTTAAATGGTATCAACAATTTCTCTATGATGATTCTGAAAGTAACATCTTTAAATTTTCAATGCCAACAAAACGATCCTACATGGAAGGTCCAATCACACTTCAAGATAAGCATGTGCTCATGCCACAGTGCCCTATTGCTCTTTCTATGCCCTTCTCTTGTTACTTGTGCCCTCAGTACAGATGGTACTGTAAAATAGTTAATCTACTACATTTAACCCCTCACCTCTCTAATCCAACCTTCACTAGTGTCGGTAGTGATCTTTCTACAACACTGTTTTGATCATGACAATTCTCTAGTCTCCCCCAAAACATCACTTACTTAGCACTTACAGTACTATGTGCCCAAAGTCCAAACCTTCTACCAAGCCTCCATCTCTCACCTCATCTCCCTTTGAAACTCTGCACATATCCTGCACCCTCCCCAGCACATGGTACTGACCATCCTCGCAAATACCATCATGCTTTCTTACCCTGTACCTTTGCTTATGTTGTTCCAAGGGCTAAAATGCTCTTCTCTTTGTTCCTCATATTGAAGAAACTATACTCCTACATCAAGTGCCATTTACTCTGGAAAACCTTATCCTATCTAATAAAGAGGGAATATGCTAATTGACCACCATGCCCTCACAAAGATGGCGGCACCCACAGCCAATAAGGAGGGGATATGCTAATTGACTGCCGTGCCCTCAAAGACGGCTGTGCCCACAGCCACAAGATGGTGGCGCCTAGTCCCCTCAGCCCCTCAGGGAGGCAGGCATGCAGCACGGCTGGGCCCGCCCCCAGGCAGGTCTGGCCGCTCTGTGTGCCTGCCTCCAGAGTCCCTCAGTCCCCTCAACCCCCCCGCCGCCCAGGGCCAGCCCAAGGCGCAAGCAAGCCTCAGATGTCGGCTGCCCAGCCGCTCAGGGCCGGCCCGAGATGCAGGCAAGCCTCGGATGGTGGCTGCCTAGCCCACCCAGGGCCGCCCGAGGCTCAGGTAACCAGGGCCAGCTGAGGCTTGTGCTCCTGGCAGTGGCAGCAGCAGAGGTGTGATGGGGGCGTTGCTTTCCCCTGATCGCCGGGTTGCCTCCCACCCCTGAGGACTTCTGGACTGTGAGAGGGGGCAGGCCGGACTGACGGACCCCCACCTCTCCAGTGCATGAATTTTCATGCACTGGGCCTCTAGTTTTTTTATAACCTTCCTCTGAGTATCCAAAATACTTCTCTCTGTGCCTCTATTATAGCACTTCATTTTGCCTCTTATTATAATTCTTTTTTATCTCTCCTATATTATAATTTCTTAAGAGCAAGAATCAGCTATCATTTATTTTTGAAATTCTCATATCATTATTTCTCTAAATGCAATCACTGATCACCTTTATTAGAATCACTTAGGACTCCGCAGATTTCCAATGCAGGAATTCTGCATCTTACCAAGCCTCCTGGGTTATTCTTGGGGCATATAATGTTTCAGAACCAGTCTTACTCAGAGCTTATATACTGCTGGTCGTAGGTGCTCAACAAAGGTGCACATGCTAACAACACACCTGGTGGCCACAGCAGACTAGCATTTGATCTTTTCACAGAATCACAGAGTCAGAGCCAAAGGACTTTATAGTGGTGCAGCTGCTTCATTTCTCAAACAATTCAAGGATAGGAAAAGGCAGGAAAGAGTAGAAAATACTCTTCAGGGGAACTCTAGAAAAGAAAGACTCACAATGCTCAGACCAAGTAGAATAAGGAGGGAAAGAATGTGTGATGGTATCCTTTTCTCGGCCAGAGGTGGTTAAAAACAAAGCCCAGGAATTGGACTGCTTGTTCAGCTGCCTCAACTACTAGGCTTAGTAGCATATCTCCAATAATTTATTGAAGAGAGGGAGAAGAAGGGATAGAGAAGGAAAACAAGAAAGGTAAAATAATCAAAGAAGCTATGACTATGATCAGAAATAGGCATCTTAAGAAGAGATATAAGGAAAGAAGACAAAGATGATAATAACGTTGACATTAGTAACAACTAGCACTTATCTGGCACTTTGGATGTGCCAGGGCCTTTCCTACACAATATCTCCCCAAATAAGTTGCCAATAGGTGTTCTAATCCCCAGATACTGACTACAGATGAGGACTCCGAGGTCTGCAAAGCTGACTTATTCAAGGACTCTCAACTAGTTGGTGCCAGAACCAGAATGAAGGACCAAGTTTGGCTCTGCACCCTGTGCTCTAGCAACTAACCCACGGCTGTTGTAAAATGTAAGCCTGCAAATGACTTTAAAAATTTAAATGGGTGCAAATAAGTGAATATAAGGGGGAAGATACCAAAAAAAAAAAAATAAGGGGGAAGATACCAAAAAAAAAAAAAAATCTAAAATGAAAAATCTGACAGATGAATAAAAAGAAAGGGGATAAACAAGGAAGACATTTTAAGGTTAGTATATTTTATTTTAACCTACTATTTCTACATGTGATGTTATGTGTTTGGGCACAAAATGGAAGCAACTGGGGTTAGGAATGATTTTCCAAAACTGTATTTCAATATTTATTATTGGATTGCCCTCACTGCCCATGGTGTAATTACCACAGAAAGGTTGGGAGGTGAATAGATATAACCACAAACCATGTCACATTATTTTAAAAATGCATCAATTTCCTCTAACTTTCACCTCAGAAACTAGACAACTCTTTAATATAAATCACAGCACTGCAACAATATTTAAAACCAAATATTCTCTCACAGGAGATTAATGGGAACAAGCTAATCAAACTACACAGTTTCCTTTTGAAGAACCTCTTGCCATATAAAACTATAAAATCTTTAGTGATAAAGTTTTACTGTATAATGAGGAAATTCTGAGAAAACAAGAGAAAAGAAGCCAAAGCAGCATATAAAATTCTGGGCTATCTGCCAGATTCATTATCTGTTATTTCCCCTCCCCAACCCCCTTCAAATTAGCAGTGATTTATCAAACAATACAAAAGACAAAAGAAAGGAGAAAAACAATATTTCAAAGATATTTTTCTCCAGTTTACATTTCCTCCTTTTCATTACCATATCCATCATCATTATTTAGGCACTTTCCCATTAAACAGAGATTCAAAAAAACAACAACAAAAGACTGTCATTCTGATAACATCCAGCTTTGACTGCTCATTCCATAACTGGGTTCCCGAGGGAGTCAGGTGGCCCTGAATCCGTCCCCTCCCTGCACCACCCCAGTGACCACAAATCAAAATGATCTGAGGTCTTTAGGAGTCTTGAGCCTTTGAATCTCTGGAGCTAAAGTTGTAATGAGGGTCCTGAAGTCCTTGGTGTTAGGAACACTCCTAAGGGTGCACTGCTTACTTAAACAATATGTTGCCAATATATCTCTAAAAAGTTCAAAGAGCTTACAAAATTCATTTCATTTAGAAAAAAGGAAACATCCTGACTCCAGCTGTCTAACTAGGACCTGATAATATCCCCATAAATGCTGATTTTTTCCTAATATATGTTTGCCCTCCATGGTAATGTGAAAGAGTGCAAGGATCAATTAGAAACCAGGCTATAGAACTAAGACTTCAACTAAAACTAAAGACATCTTCACCTTCCTGTACTTTTGCCCACTAAAACTCACTGCCACCTAATGACTTTTATAACCAGGAAGTCTTGTAGATTGCTCAGTTTGTTTTAGAACCAATGGACCAAATAAGCCAACATTTTAAGAATTCAAGGAATACATTCTACAAATATATCCTTTTTTTTCCTACTGCTCTCTAGATAAAACCGATGCCTCTGTCTCACTGAACTCAGCATCCTTCAAACTTGTTATCTATTCCAAATCCCAATTTCACGTTGAACTATGTAAAAAAAAAAAATTTTTTTTTTCTTCTATGCATGCGCTTTGCACTTCCTTAATCTCGTCCAAGACATCTGCTTTCTGATGAAACCCAGGAGTCTCAAACTCTGAGTAGAACATTCACTGTGTGGTCTTAAAAGAGCCATATGCATGGATTCCTTTCAATACCCACTCCTAATTTGGATAAAACTTTCTTGGAACTATTTGACATACTGTTCTATAAAAATGATCCAAGAGATGACATATTGTAATGGTTCATACCTCATTTACTGAAACATGCCCAAGTATAAAATTCGTACAAGAAAACAAACTAAAAAAAATACAGCATCATTTTTTTTAAGATTTGGGAATGACATTTAGGGTTATCCTAACAAAATAACCAGCCTTTGCTGACATCTAGAGGTAAAAACTATGTAGTGAAATCAGAGTTATAAAAACCCCAAATTAGCTTGCAGCATCCATGTGTAGAAACAATGGGAAACCAATAACTTTTGGGCAACTGGCCCTACCAATGACCACTATCCCAAGACACACTGCTTTCACCAACACATCAGTATAGCTTTTAAAAAACAAGCCCACCAATACTGTGTTCCATACTGGTCAGTTTATCGGGCAGATTCCAGTTCTGAATAACCTGTGGTGCTCCTCAAACACTCACATGCCCATATCCCAGTCCTAGACAAAGTCAGTGGGTGCTGAGATGTGATCTGGGCATGTGTAGTGTTTTAACAGCCCCGCAGGTGGTTCTGATAAGCATCCCGTAACCACTGGGACAGGAAGCTCTGACCTTTCACAGTGTTAAACCTCCCCCATCCAGGTAGGCCAAAGTTCCAGGTGAAAGACTTAAAGCTTACATCTAAAGGAGGTTCAAACTATGGCAGTATTTCTCAAAGTGTGGCAGGCTGAGCACCTGCATCAGATGAATCACTCTGAGAGTTTATTAAAATGTGGATTACTGGTTGCATCTATGGACAAATACATTATAACTTCTAAGAGGAAGACCAAGGAATCTGCAATTTAAATAAAATCCCAACACAGATTTTTGTATAATAGAACCAATCTAAATTGACAAAATTAAAGGACATCACAGAAACCTATCTTAGAAAAGCTTTAATTAATGCTATAGTCACAAGATCAGCTGACTTGAATTAGTCCACCACAAATTTCAACTGCAGCTGCTATTAGTCATGGTTTGAACAATATGGCTGATGTTCACAGAAATGTTCTGATCTCTGAAGTGTTTCCTTCCTTTTTTATCCTTTAGTATAACTTAGTGTTGTCTTTTCTAAGTGTAAAGTTAGTAGAGAAAATGTAGAGCATAAAAATCTATAACTCTACTAACCAGAGTTAACCACTGATGCCACTGGTGTATGTTCTCCAGTATTCTCTTCACACACACAAGTGAAAGCATATATAAAGTTTTTAATCCTGCTTTTCACATTTCTGAATAAACACTTTTATATCTTCAAAAGCATTATTTATTTAAAGACAGCATAATATTATTCATATGATTATGGTGTAATGTTAAAACAAGCCTTGTGAGCATCTCTGATTATTTCCTAGAAAAAAAATTCCAAGCAAAAAAATGAATGAGTGGGTGAGTGTGAGTTTTAGGGATCTTGATACACATACAACAAACTACTCTCCTAATTATCAAGAGGTCACCCATCTCATCAAACTATTACTGGGCACTGAGTTTAATTATTTAAAAAAAAAAAAAAAAAAAGCTGTACCTATTTGAAAGGTAAAAGCATTGAATGAGCATTTCCACACTGAGGATGAGACCATGAGGTCAGGATGAAAGGTAGGAATACCATTTATATAAGGTGGAGACTGAATCAGGATATCGACATCTCATTTGCTATGCTGACTAAATATACCAACAGAAAGCATATTACCCATACAATTTATCCTTTATTGGAAGACTAGAGGCCCTGTGCACGAAATTCGTGCACTTGGGGGGTCCCTCAGCCCAGACTGTGCCCTCTCGTTGCCCTCAGGGGATGTCCAACTGATGGCTTAGGCCAGGCGTCCTCAAACTATGGCCCACGGGCCACATGCGGGTGTTTTTGCCGTTTTGTTTTTTTACTTCAAAATAAGATACGTGCAGTGTGCATAGGAATTTGTTCATAGTTTTTTTTTAAACTATAGTCCGGCCCTCAAACGGTCTGAGGGACAATGAACTGGCCCCCTGTTTAAAAAGTTTGAGGACCCCTGGCTTAGGCAGTCGGACATCTTTAGTGCTGCCATGGAGGCAGGAGAGGCTCCCACCACTGCCACTGCGCTCGCCAGCCATGAACCCAGCTTCTGGCTGAGTGGTGCTCCCCCCTCCCTGGGAGTGCACTGACCACCAAGGGGCAGCTCCTGCATTGAGCGTCTGACCCCTGGTGGTCAGTACACATCATAGCGACCAGTCGTTCTGCCGTTCGGTCTATTTGCATATTAGCCTTTTAATATATAGGATTCATATTTTAACCAAGTCTGTGTAGTGTTTATTTGAAAATCTAACTATGGTTGCTATAAAAGTTAGGTGGCATTTTAAATAGTGAATGTTTACATAAAGAGATAAAGGGACTTCACTGTACTTTATCAGTATAATAAATGTGAAAACAAAAAACATAAGAAGGGCTCCCATAAGAACAGTATAAAAATCTATGATGAAAACTATAATGCATTTTTAAAAGATTTACATTTTTAAGCTCATAGGAAGGAAAGGATGATGCAAGCAAAGAGGGAGAAATAATAGTAACTATCAATACTGGATTATAATGGGAGAAATACAGTTACCTTTTCCTATCTCTTCAACAATGTGTTCTCATATAAGAGTATTTTTCCTTAATACATGAAATAACTATATTTCTAAGTGAATATGAACTTAGTCAAGATTTTACTCTTCACTTTCCACAACCCACTCTCCCAGTCCAGATCATTTAACTGTGAGTCCTCTCACCCCTCATACACTAACAGGGAACAAATATTAATACAATTCTATCTCTACACTGTGTCTTCCCCCAACCCATATCCTTATTAATCTCCCCCAGGACCTCCTCCCACCTCATTTACACACTATCTATATAATCAGTACAATTTTCCTATGTGGCCCCGTGTACATTCCCATTCTACATCCCAAATATAACCTAATTAGAGGCCCGGTGCATGAAATTTGTGCATGGGGTTGGGGGCGGGGTCCCCTCAGCCCAGCCTGCACCCTCTTGCAATTTGGGACCCCCTCGGGGGATGTCTGACTGCCGGTTTAGGGATCGGGCCTAAACCAGCAGTCGGACATCCCTCTCGCAATCCGGGACCGCTGGCTCCTAACCACTCACCTGCCTGCCTGCCTGCCGGCCTGCCTGACTGCCCCTAACCACTCTGCCTGCCTGCCTGATCACCCCTAACCACTCACCTGCCTGCCTGATCACCCCTAACCACTCTGCCTGCCTGCCTCATCGCCCCTAACCACCTCTGCCGTGGCACCCACTGCCGTGGCTTCATCCAGAAGGATGTCTGGAATGATGTCCGAAAGGTCGTTTGGCTGTCCAGTCTAATTAGCATATATGCTTTTATTATTATACATGTAAAGTCACTTCATTTCTCAACTGTGTTCAATTTCCTATCTCAGGGACACTGCCAAGTGTATTCCTTCATTCTACTGTTAAAAGTATTTCCTTACTCTGGAATGCCCTCCCATTCCTGCTATTAAAAACCCAAAAGTCTTCAGAGGCCCAAGTTAAGTCACGCTACTTCCTTCTTGAGGCTTTCTTAGACCTCCTCAATTAAATTAAACGTTCTCTGGCAATCTCATGACCCTTTGAGAATAATATGGAATACTACTCCTGTTTATCTCCCACCATAGTACTGTGATTGCCAAAATGCAAGAAAAATAACCTATTTAGTACTAGGTAGGCTGTTGAGAGCCTTGCGTGTAGCACATGCTCAACACATATTGACTTGCTTTATTGAAGTTTCTTTTTTTTTTTTCTAAACCTGGCAATTTTTAATCTGATGTCCCCCCACCCCCCCGCCCGAGAACCCAGTGCTTTCAAAGAAGCCAAATCCTCCAAGCTGACTCCATGTCCTAAAAATGTCTGCTTCTCCACCAACTGTACCATTAACTACCTTTTGTTCTTCTGTTTAATTCAAGATCAAGGAGGTATGCAAGCAGAGAATCCCAACACGGATCCCTAAACCAAAATCTACAGGCATCACTAAGCTTCCCCCTAAACCTCCCCCAGGGCCAATGGATAAGCCCATTAACCACACTGGCTATGGGAAGCTCCACATCATAAGGACTGTCACCTCCAACACTTTCCTGCACATGGGAGGGAAAAGGTAAGTCATGCCAATGCACTGCCTGGATACATTAACCTACAGAAAGACCTGGAAAGCTGAAATTACCACTATGGAAGGCCAAAGAGGACAAGCCATCTCTCCAGGAAATGAAGCAGCAGCAAACTGACAGGTGGTTTATTCACAGGTTTCTGGACCTGGTAAATGAATGTCACACTGAAAGAGTAGCACAACTACAATTATTTTCACCTATATTTGTGTAAATGCATATATGCACAATCACAAGCCCAGACATACCCCCCAAATCCTCATCCTACCTGCAATCCAACCCAAAATTGGGACTATTTATCACTATCCTGGAATAGGACTGAATTCACTAGGACAATTCAAAAGTTTTCTGGTGAACCCAGAATCCTTCATTCCACAAAACTTGATTGATTCATATTTTGCTAAGAAGATGTGCTGGTGAGAATTCCTAATCTGCTTTAAGAAAGTAATATTACTTACATCAATTAAAATCATATTTAAGGTCTAAAACGGATTTCTTTATGAGCAGGAGAAAATTAAAAAGTGGAAATTCTTACCATTTTTACAGGAGAAAACAAACAACAAAAATGAGTAATAGCTAAACACATCTATTGTGTGGCCTACCTGATAATTGCTGGTACAGTATGCACACTTGACTGCTGGTACTTAATCTTCTGTCCCATATTTCTAGTAGGTTGTTCCTTCTGTATATACCAGGCCATGGACTCATATTGTAAGGCAATCACCGGCTTGTAAGACAAATCATTTTAGACTGGTATTGCTGCTTTCTATAAGCAATCAGGACATTGGAGAATCAAAGTTCACTGATATTGAGTTATTTTAGGGAGATATGAATCATTGTCCTAGGTGATAAAAACATAATTTATTATTTCATAGGACATTCTTTAATCAATATCTCTTCCCTGAATCAATGCTATAGAAAAATCAGTTGATGCAACAAAAACTTGGCATCAGGAGACTCAAATTCCAAACCCGGTTTTTCACTCATTTGACACTGAGCTCATTCATTAGTTGAGGTGTTGAGTTTCTCATACATAAAACAGGACAGCTGAACAATTCTTCAGGTCTCTTCCAGTTGTGATAATCCATGAGTATGTCTAACTACAAAATGTTGGATTCAACCAGTCATCTATAAGACAGAACTCAGTCTCCTGACAGGAAGCTAAAGTAATTATTTTCATCACACTGAACACTCTTACTGAATCAAGAAAAAGATGTGTCTGTAACTCAGTGTGGACAGAGTAATACAATGATGTTTTAAGACAAGGCATTTTGGACATGAGAGACAGTTATATTTCATAAAGTTTCAGCCAGAAAAAAAAAAAAAAAGAAGCGCATGACCCAATGTTTTCTGTGATCCTGCATGGAGAACTGGAGGCATGATGAAAGAAATCCTCATGGCTAAGGACACTGTTTCAGACAGCTGTCCTGAGATGGAACCAATGGAGCAGGAGCAAAGAAACTGTCATTCTCCACACTCATCATTAAGTCAAGCCTGCTTCAATGCATGGATGCCACCAAGCCCACTCCTATTTCCAGGAGGAGGAGAAGGGCTGGAAGCATGGGCAGGACCAGACTATGCATGTCAGAAAGAGGGATGATGTGCAGCAGCCCCAGAAGGCAAGTGGCAAAGGGAGAAGGTGGGGAGGCCAGGTGAATGAAAAGTCTGAAGTAGAAAAGTCTAAAGTAAAGGAAAGCAGTAAGAGAATAGTGGAAAGAGTGGACTACAAACAAAGGTGATGAAGCTGTGACACCAAAAATAGTACAAGAGACAATTCAGAGAGAAGTGCAAAGACAATTCAGAGGAAAGTAACTGGTGGGTAGTGCTGTGTAGCACTGTGTCTGACATAATCAGGTAATGTTAAGTGATCAGAGGAAGAGTGAATTAAAGAAAGAAGGGCTATTCAGTCAAGCCATAAGTGAAAAAATGTGCTAAGATATGGCAATGGTGTATGATAGAGTCAGGAAGAGAAGTTATGCTGGGTAACATTCAACACTGATAATTATACTAATGGAAAGAAAAAACACTGGACCTCCTATAATGGAAACCAAATAGACTGAAAAGAAGCATAGGAAAAAAAAGTACCAACAACAGTCCCAGCAAATCAGAATACTCTGGGAACGTTTTACCTTGAAGAGGAGTGCAAATTATGTTTTATGTTGGAGATTCCAAAATTGTTTTCTCCTATGTTGGGAGACTCCCTAAATACAGTTTCATGGCAAGCTGGCCTAAGTTCAAGAGCAAGAAAGAAAAGAGGGACAAGGTATTGTATAAAGTACTAAAAACAAGGTAGGAAAATAGCTATACTTCTCTGGCAATCAGCAGAAATCTGCTTTAAATGGTAATACAGTTCTAATCCTATTAAAAGTCTTTAAACTAACCAAGTCTATTTTAACAAAAGGATTACCAACCAAAATCATACTTATGTTAAGTAATATGTAATACAATGAAAATGCATAAATATCTAAGAACTGGGAATATTATTTGGAGTTCAATAAAATGGTGTTGGACCTATAACAAAACTAAAATAAAAAGAATCCTGTCTCCTGAGCATAGTCCTGTCCCATTTTCTGCTGAAATGCAGCCCCTCTGAAGAACAATGAAAATAAAAGAAGCTGTCGTAATAATTCTACAGTGACTTTATGTAGGAAGAAGATAAAAATCCAAATGAATGAAAATAAATCCAATATGTAACATACATTTTAATAATCTGATACTTTTATCCTGGAATCTTTTCTTAGCCCTTCACTTATTTAGCTTCAGTGATTTCTAATCTTGTAACTGTTTGAAATAAAGTATAGGCACACAAGTGTGTTTTTTACAAACTGAAGGCAAGATCTTCCCACAGCAAAAAGATTACGACTTCACATTTTTGCAATACTTGGCTTTACTGCGGTGGTCTGGAATTGAAACTGCAATATCTCCAAGGTGTGCCTGAATCTGATTTTAGGAATGT
This sequence comes from Eptesicus fuscus, assembly GCF_027574615.1. NCBI lineage: Eukaryota > Metazoa > Chordata > Mammalia > Chiroptera > Vespertilionidae > Eptesicus > Eptesicus fuscus. The sequence goes on along the minus strand of NC_072475.1, from coordinate 80,126,939 downwards.
GACTGCTCTAATATATGACTGATAACTAAGGACTGAGTAATGGAGTAATGAATGTAAAACATAACTCTTCCTGGGTTATGTTTCAGTTTTCCTTTTTCTGGGGACGTGTGACATACAACTTGGAGTCTGACTCTAATCTGGGGCACAAATTCCGCCCACTGTCTGTTCCTCATAAGAAGAAAATTTTGTGAGATGTGAAAATTACATGAAATTCAAATTTTGGTGTCTGTTGATAAAGTTCTATTGGGATACAGCCACACATGTTTGTTAACATATTTACTGTCTGCGATTGTATTTTTGCTAGAATGGCAGTCAGGTAGCTGTAGCAGTAACTGCCTGGCTAGAAAAGCCTAAAATATATACTATCTGTTCTTTTATAAAAGAAGTTTGCCGAACTCTGCTCTAGTGTGAACTAGTCTAACAAAGAACTCAGGAACAAGAGCTTAAGAAAAACTTAATCAACTAGTAAATACTAATAATTCAATTAGCAATCCTATGAAAGCTGATGAAAATGGAGAAATGATATTTCAAGCTGTTTGTGATATATAGTAAAATGTTTAATTCTATGAATGCACTAAAATGTTCAACAAAAGAACATCAGATAAGAGCACGTCAAAGAATGTGTGCCACAAAATAATGTGTTACTTATTGTTGAATGGAAGTATTTCTAGTATTTCCAAATTCCTGGTATTTTTCAAAAAAATTCATAGACACTTAGCAAAATTACAGCAGAACTACTAATGTACTTATGATTTGGAGACAGATGTGTAAACTGTACCTTTACGTATTCATAATTGTTGTCAAGAATTTGTTTTAATCACTTTCAAGGATCATGGAAATTGTATTATGTTACCGAATTCAAGAGGTTTGCCACTTTGGGGTGCTCTCAATTCAAAAATGAGATGTGGTTGTCTGAAGGCAGTTTTATTTACTTCCAGCAAGTCAAGAGTCAGGGTATTCATATCCAAAGCTCTACCTCCCTAAAGGGAGGCTTAACCATTTGCTTATATACACTACTAGAGGCCCGATGCATGAAATTCGTGCAAGAGTAGGCCTTCGCAGCTGCGGTGGCTGCCTCAATCCCTCCCTCACAGCTGCGGCTGCAGCCCCGGCTTTGTCCGGAAGGTCATCTGGAAGGATGTCTGGATGGCGGTTCAGTCGATTTGCATATTATGCTTTTATTATTGTAGATTTTGTCAATTTCACATGCTGATTTCTTCTTTGCAGTTGGCTTATCAAGTTGGGTTCTTGTCAAGCTTATCCTATTTACAGCTGGTCTGCAAACACTGTGCTACATTTTAACGTTTAGCAAGAAGAACATTTAGTAAGAACAGCCCAGACCTTGAGACCCTTGTCCTACTTAATATATAAAACTAGCTCATGAAGGTTATCTGTGGGTCCATATGTTATAGTCAAGTTCAGAACAATGTAGCACTCCCTCTCTCTCCATTCTCCTTCATCTCGCCTTTTAAAAGTTATCCTGCCCCTTTTTGCCCCTGAACTTATGTCTTAAAGAAATATTATTTGAATTTTGATTGAACTGCATCAATGTGCAAATACCATAATGTAAGCAGATTATGCTTTCCCCCCTCTAATTCCATTACAAGTGTCTAAAATAGGGCCAAGTGTGAGAGCTCAATAAATGATTTTGAAAATAACATGCCCTGAAAGTTGATCCTCTGTTGTATGTTATCAAAATCTACTGTAAATATTCCAAGTCTGGGTTTTACATGTAGAGTCACTGCTCTACAACATTTACTATGCATGGCTGCCTATAGGCCTAACTTTCATGTGAAAAAGGAAAAAAAAAAAAAAAAAGCCACAAAAAAACCCCTGGGTTATTCAGGTTTAAAGGAAAGATCCAAAGTGTTCCCCTACTTTGTCATTTTGAAAAGGAATTCAGCATAGATAAAGCAACATGATTTGAAGGAGATACTATAAAACATATTAAATATTACCAAAAAAATTTACAATGCCCATTTCAGCAATCACAAACAAAATGTACAATCACATTGATTCTAAATGACAAAAGCTGTCACCTGTAGCAATTACTGGCTCATTTACAAAGCAAAAGTCTGTTGTCCCCTTTCAAAACATAATTTATAAAACTAAATCCAAATATGAATAAATCAGGATATTCCTTGGCCTTTCTTTGTGAAATTGGGTAGCTGGTTATTTAATTTACTGAGATAAGGAAGTCTGGAGAAGAGGCAGATTTGGGAATAATTCGGTAATTGGGTCTCTTTTGCATTTGACATTCCTATGAAATAAGTAAAGATTTTACGAAGACAGCCAGGTATCTGAGCCTTGAGCTCTAGGATCAAGTTTGAGTTCCTGGTAGAGATGGTAGAGTAGGTTGCAATGGTGCAACCTACTTATTTGTATCCAAGTAATCAATGTTCTTTAGAAGAGCAAACTTAAGGAGACTAGAGGTTAATAGACACAGTTTGATAACAATGATCCATATAAACAGAAGGGTTTATAAGATATGAACCTCTTTAAATTGATAAAGAATTGTTATTTTAGAGATGATCCTCCTACCACTGATAATTAGAATAATTATCTATGAGAAATTTAAGTGCACAGACTGGTTTCAGATTACCTGCCTATGAATACAGCTTCCTCACTTACTAAGTGAATAACACTGGGCAAATAATTTAACTATTTAGCACCTCAATTTCCTTATCTATAAAATGGGAAAAACAATAGTTAACTACTTCATGGGGTACTTATGAAGATTAAATGAGCAATCAAAACATTATTTGTCACATAGTAAGCACTCAACAAATCCAAGTTAGTATTATTATCTGCAGTCTTCCACACTATACACAGAAGTGTCCTCAGACTTCAGTTTTCTAGTTAGATGCTTGGTAAGAGATGACATCCAAGATTCAGAATTAACTAGGGAAATCATATGAAAAACCCACCTAAAAGAAGTGTAGGCTAAGAGTTTTGCAGATTGTTAAGACCATCCTCTTTAAAAGTAAGCTATATGTTTGCCAGTCATTCCTATATCAGTATCTACAGCCCTGACCCAACTGGAGCTCCAGACCCAGCTGACTACTAGATACTTGACTTGGCAATTTAATAGGCATGTTATTGGAATAAAAAGGGGAAACAATCAGTGTTCTCTTAAGTTAGTGAGCGATCAAGTGGCCATCTCTATCTCCAGGAACTCCCAACTCGGCTCCTTAAGTCATGAAATCCATGCAGTAAATGACATTCTCTGTTTTCAGCTTCACACTGAGTCAACTACATGAAATCTCAGGCAGATACGTCTGCTCACTTTACCATTAATGTTTTGCAGTCATGATTCTACTGCATGTATTGTTCACTTAAATCAGTTCAAACAATTTGTTAAGGAAGGCAGGGAATAAGAAAATAAGTGGGGGAAAAATTAGATGCTGTAAGATAATTCCTGGGTTCTGCTGCCTGAAGAAGACTGCACTACACATTCCTCAACAGAAGCAACTCTCAGCTGTCTTATCTTGGGCCATGACTTCAATCACCACCATTAATGTCACCAATAGAGAGATCACACATGCCAGGTGGACCAGGACAGTTCCAGCAAAACTCTAACAGCATGGCTTTCCACTCTCTAAGTGTCTGGATTGGATGAGAAATTATATGTCTATTTATGTATATAACTGCCAAGAGATCTGCAGCATCTTGCATTCATTCATTCATTCATCCATCCATCCATTCATTCATCTAATATCTACCAAACACCAAGTGCCAGGTTCCATATTGGGCTCCATTACAATGCAGGATTCTAATATAAAAATGACATATCTTGAAAAGCCACGAGATATATGAAGAAAGGGTCGTATTTAGATCAAGAGCTTCAGTAAGAGTCTCCGAATTACATACCACATCTAAGACATGAGAACAGCAAAAAACAGTATATTTGCTTAGACACATAATAAACAGATAACTGGATACATTTGACAGCTGTTATACACAGTGTAAAACCAGCAAATATTTGTTGAATAAATGACTAAAATGTCACCATTGGTGTGAACTGGGAACAGGTGATAAAGAAAGATGTTTATTTTTATAGACAAGTAGCACACAACAGGAATAAAAGCATCATTACAACTATCTTTCCTTTTTTCTGATTTAAGGTACTATTTCTCCTTTGAACTTCAAAACAAAACATAACTTACACATTTTAGGCTGATTTTTCCCTATTAATGTAGGAAGAATCAGGAAATCTGAATCGGTTCAACTGTGATTTCTTCCAGATTAGAAATACTATACAGATTAGTTAGGCAAATTACCAGTAAATTATCACTCAAGCTCACTTTACCTAAAAGCAGTTAACAAAGCAAAGACCTCTGACAAATTTAATGTTAGTAATTTTCAAAGCTCAGAAGGAATCTAAAAAGTAAGGTGATCCTGGCAACTCCAATGTATTATCTTGATGGGGATTCTGGCAACTTAGATGAAGGAGGCTGTAGCACTTTAAAGTTCTACTAGATTCAATGTTTAGAACTGTTGGTGGGTAAAACCCCTAAAAAGATAATCCCTAAGAACCCTCATTTTACAGATCATGATAATGAGGCCCCGAGAAGCCATGTAGTAATAGTGGGAAAATTGTGACTTAGAAAGTCAGGCACATTTGACTAACCTCTTCCCAGATCTTTTCCTTGCTGTGTATTTCTCAGAAAAATACTTTTCTGTTTTTCATTTATAAAAATGACACTTACCTTTTAAAGATATTATAAAGGGGGGAGGGTAGGGAAGGGTGGGGGTAAAGGGGGAGATCAACCAAAGGACTTGTGTGCAGGCATATGAGACTAACCGGCGGTTAAGGACAATAGGGGGGTGGGAGCATGTGTGGGGAGGGGGGTGGGATGGGAATGGGGGGACGAGGACAAATATGTGATACCTTAATCAATAAAGAAATTAAAAAAAAGATATAAAGATGAAATAAATTCTTATTTATGAAAACATCTAGCACATAACTGATGCTCAATACAAGTTGATTTCCCTCCTTCCAAAGGGTAACTAACTTTAGAGACACATTGCTGGTGAGCAGCAAGAGACAGGACTAGAATCAAGAATTAGGATTCCCTTCACCACTAGAAAAGATTTTAATTAGTTCTTAAATGGTCTCTATCCTTTTAAGAAATATAGCTTTTAACACCTGAGTTAAGGGGAGAGGGTAATTAAAGTAAATATGGGACACCACAGCCTACAAAGAAAGTTATTTGTGCCTTGGAACACAGAGATGCATTTGCTAGGAATAAAGATGCAAAGGAGTCAAGAAGTTTAATCGAGGACGTATTACATTGGCTACTTTTAAAAAATGACTTCTGCTCAAGATCATATATGTATCCCATTCATTTAGGGTCATTTCTATTGGTCATGTACTCTATCAATAGTAATATATTTAATGGAGACATTTTTATTAAAGAAATATTGTATTAAAACAAAAATGACATCTGCTCGGTTTGTACTGAAAGCTGCCCTTGTGGAAACATGCTTTAGTAGAATTTTGTTGTTTTTAACAGCCATTTCACAACTCATATTTCAACATTAACGTTTGTAGCAAATATGTATTAAGTGTCGATCAGGTGCAGGGCCCTGTGGACTATACGGACATATATCAGACTTTGGCCTTGTCCTAAAAAAATCTCAGAAGCTAGTAGACAGGCCGGCCAACTTTGAAGAAGGACAAAGAACATAATTAAGCCTTATGGGACTTGAAAAGTTCAATGCCAGATCTATGGTGAGAAGTTACCTCATGCTATCTATTCTAGGATAAAATGCCCACGGCACTGGCAGTGGGTACACATAGCATAGCAAACACCGTATGAATTGTGTGAACTTAATTCTAGTCTTGTTTCTGATTCCAACTAGTTATGTGCACTTGTCAAATTACATCTTTAGGTCTCACGCTCCTCAACTGTAAAATGAGTTCAAACGGAAGATCTCCAAGCCTCCTTTAGGCTCCAAATAGTCCCAAGTTACATCATTATGACGACGATAGCAAGAAAAACTCCAGTTTATATTTACCACACACTTACTATGTGCCAAGCACTGTGCTACAGTAAATCATTTATATTATCTTCCTTTAGCCTTCACAACAACCTTATGAAATTGGCATTGTTATTATCCTTTTTGTAGAGATGGGGGGTGGGGGGGGGAGCAGTGTTATGGGGCTGGAGTCGCGGTTTGAACGGAAGCAGTCCGCACCTACTCTAGGAGTTATTCTTAACCACCACAACCCAAACTGTGTCTTCTCGAAAACGGTCTTATCCACTAAGAAATAAGGAAAAGAAAAACAGGGCTTGGAAAAGGGCCCTTCCTGGCTGGCGGGCAGATCTGAGTTAATGTCACACTTATCGGTTCCACGTGTTGCCAAGTCTCAGCACCACCGCCCCGGCGATGCCCGCGCGCTCCCTCGGCCGTGCGCCCCGCAGCCGGACGGAACGGGTGACGGCCAGGGGCGGCCCGGGCGGGGGCGCGCGGAGGGGCTCGGGGCGGGGGAGGCCCCGCAGGAGCGCAGGCAGAGGGGGTACCTGGGCTGCTGGCGGCTCCTGCCGGCTGGTTCTCCCACCAGTCGTCTCCAAGATCGTCTGCCATCTCCACGCGGGACTCGCCGTGGGCGGACCACTAGGGAAAAGCTTTTACGGGGGCAGAGACTCGCTGTCTCTCAGCCAGGGGTCCGAAGCAGCAGCGCGCAGGACCTCGCCTCAGACCGCGTCGCCTCCGCCCCGCAGCGATGGCGTCAGAACCTCCGTCCCGCCTCCCCGGCAGCCGCGCCCAACTCGTCGCAGTTTCCACATCTGTGCTCCTGGGCAGGATCGGTTTGGAGACTCAAAATAAATCCCCATAAAAGCACAAAGGCAAGAAGATGCATAAGCAAAACAAAATGTTATATTTTTAATTAATTATTTTGAAGCTTTAGGTTTTATTTTTTGCTTAAAGTTATTGTCGAAAGTTTGAAACCGGATGCGAAGACAGTTTTGCTCTGCTCAGTTTCAAAGAACCGGAGCCGCGGGACCAGACCCTAGCACGTGGCTGTGTTTTCGTGTGTGTGTCAACGTCTGGGTGTCCTGTGCTTATACAGTTTGCCCTTATAAAAGGTGCACAAGAGCTCATGACCATAAATGTTGGGCCTTTGTTGTAGATGTGGGTACTGCTCTTTTCCTATGATGAGAGTAAAGAAAATGATTGGTCCGTAAGGGCTCGCCCACGGAAAGACCCTGCTTGTCCTAAGAGTTTAGAATCGACTCCCTCACCCCCCTTCCATTGTGCAACTCTTCCCCACCCCCACCCCCCTAGCCTCCGCGCCCTGGGCATATGCCCTTGACCCGAATAGAACCTGGGACCCTTCAGTCCACAGGCTGACGCTCTATCCACTGAACCAAACCAGTTACCCTAGGGCCCTACAGTGCTTCTTGTCGCACTTTCAACGTGAAGTGCCAGAGATGGGCAAGGAAAACCTGATGAGCGCCGAGTGCTGCAGCCAGCTGTAAGGTAAGTATAGACAATATTTTCAGGCTGGTCTTTTTACACAGCAGTAAAAATTTTAGGGGAAAAAAAAGTATTAAATACTCGCAACGTGGCCGGCACTATGCTTGGAATAGGGGTTTAAAGATGTGTAAGATATGATCGCGCCTTCCAGATGTCACCAACTAGAGTAGAGGAAATAGAACTTTTAAGGCTAAAGGCTAATGATACGATACATCCTGGTAAATAACAAAAACCAAGAATCTTAATCTGATCAGGATAGGATTAGTCATTATGTGAACAATTACCCAAACCCACCCAGCTAATAGGTGGTGTATAAATGCATTACAGTTAGACTTGATCAGCGTGCGCTAAGTACCCTAAAAGAGAAAATAGGAGGTATAAAAGTGGCAAATGTAAAATCATCTGTAATCGTGAAAATGAATGTCTTCCACGAGGAACTGTAAATAAATGACAGATGATTATGATGGTTGATAGATGATTGAAAAGGAAAATTGGATAAGAAATTCCAATGTGGAGAGGAAATGCCATGACTAATAAACATATGAAAGGATGCTCTGTCTCATTATTAATCTGAGACATACAAAAAAGGCTATGTTGGGATACTGTTATTTTCATTCAGTAAATGGACAAAATTAAGTCTGGGAATACCAGATTCTGGAGTGTATATGCATCAGTAGGAATTCTTACACATTATTGTCGTGAGTGTAAATTGGTATAGCCACGTGGAGAAGCAATTTGGCAAAATCTTGTAAAGGTCAACATACATACCTTATGATCCAGCAATTTCCACTCCTAAATATATACACTTGGGAACCTCTGGCCTATGTGTACCAGGAAACTATAAAATAATATTCACAGCAGCACTGTTAGTAACAGCAAAAAAGTAGAAACAACCCAAATGTGTTTGTATAGGAAATGGATAATTAAATTATAATACAGCCATATAATCAAGCAGAATAAATGAATGAATACACATAATAACATGGATATAATTTGGAAACAATTGCTGAGTTTTTAAAAAAGCCAAGTACTAGCCCTCACTGGTTTGGCTCAGTGGATAGAGCGTCAGCCTGCGGACTGAAAGATCCCAGGTTCGATTCCAGTCAAGGACATGTACCTTGGTTGTGGGCACATCCCCAGTAAGAGGTGTGCAGGAGGCAGCTGATCGATGTTTCAAACTCTCTATTCCTCTGTAAAAAATCAATAAAATATATTTTTTTAAAAAGCCAAGTACTAGATGCCATTGTATAAAGTTCAAATACAAGGAAAACTAAAAATTGTTTAGGTAAAAAAATGCATATGTGATTTTAAGGTTAGAGAATGGTAAGCACGAAATTCAGCACATTTCAGGTACCTCTCTAAATACTTTATATCTTAATTCAGGTAATCACCATAACTCCATTGAGGCACTGTGCTGAATTGGATATTTTCTATTTAACACTGTCTACCTTTCTATGCTCTAGAAGATTGATATAAAGGTCCCCTGAGCTTTGGTTTCAGATTTGGGTTAAGCAAATTGGAGGCATCAGTAAGAAATTAAAGGATGAGAGAAAAATGACACCCTAAGTTTTCTCTTTAAGGCTGGGACAGGGTGAGGCAAGCAGAGGCCCAGGGTGCAAAATTTAAGAAGTATCTTACTCTCAGCCTGGCACTTGTGCAAACCTGAGAGTGTGAGCCTCCTTAACTGTGCTAGGGGTGTCTGCTTGCTTCACCTTAGGCCTGGCCCTCATGCCTCTAGCAAAGACCAAGGCTCATCCTTACTCCCTTAGCTCTATTACTAGCCCTGGGGTTCTGCACCATCCCTTCTTTCCCTAACTCCACTTTATCTTCATAGTCCCTTTACTAAATTCTTTTCAATTGTCCAGTTTAAGGTGATCATCCCTCTCTCCCACCCCCCCCCACCCCTCCGGCCCCGGGTGGGGATACAGTCACTGCCTTAGTTTGGGTTCCTCTAAAAGCAGAACCTGTGACAGGGCATAGATGCAAGTAGTTTATTTGGGAGATGATGGGGGAGTTGGGGAACAGGAATAAAGGCAGGGAAAGTGACTATTAAACTGGTTATTGATATGGGCAATAACTGGCTTTTATATCCTATTGGGTACCCACTGAGAAATAATGTAGACTGTCTCGGAATTTTTCTCAGGAAGGAAGAGGCTAGGGCATTTACCCACGGACCGCCATCTTCCATTGGGTGAAGATTGTCCCAGGAGATTTGAATTTCCAGCTACTCCCAGGTTACACTGCCATTGCAGAAAGCCCTGAGGCAGAAGAGTAGAGCTACACTTTCACCCTGCTTGAGGTGGGATGTGACCAGTTGCCAGAACTTTCCTCCTTGGCTGGGCAGCTTCCAAGGTGGGCTGAGGGGTCCAAAAAGCATCCGCTCCAAATTTGTACTGTTATTCTCTCCATTTTATAAATGGTGAATGCAGGAAGCCACCGCTTGCCAATACTGTTATGAGTGTGCACCAAGGAATGTGGGAGGCCAATGGACCTTGAGCGTTAGCAGGGCTGACGCTAGGCACCAATTGTTCATGTTGAGATAGCAGTGGCTCGAAGCAATTTCCTGACCTGATAGACTCCAAATAAATGTTTACTAGACCTTACTGATCTTTACTGACCTTTGAGACTGTCTGTCTGCTACTTGTTTGCCGTGCTTTACTGAGGGCAAGATGTGTATCTAAAATTGAATAAAAAGCGGACTAGGCCAGATCTCGGTGTGTCTCTTCAAGAAAGAGGCTCCACCTGGCCGCCCAATGCCCTCTAAATTCATATTTCTTGTATAGCATTTTCATGTGTGCATCAGCCCCTCCTTCAGTTCCTGAACTTGGCCGTGAAGGTTGTGGCAGGTGAAACTTAGGCACAGAGAAGTAACTTGCTCTCGTCACCAATCCAGTAGGTGGTTTCCCATTTGCCTATGGCTTTCACAAATTCCCAAAGCTGTCTGTGACCCAAAAATGATTCATATCCACACACCATTGTTCAGAGACCCTTATTTTCAGAAGCCATACTGTACTTTAAGTTCAGCCCAGAAACTGGTCAAAAGGGTGGCAGAGCTATAAAGAGATTGAATGCCCAGGCTGACATGTTTTCTATGCTACAGTCAAGTCAAACTCTGGGACTGAGTTGGGGGCAGTTGGATAGATAAGCTAGAGGTCCCTGAATCCTCAGATTCCTGAGCCTTCTGGGCTGACAGAAGGGTCTCTTCTGGAAAAAAGCACTTGCTGGAAAAAAGCAGACATTATCTGGAGATGATTCAAGGCCTCACCTTAGTCAGTTGCCTCACAAAATGCTGTTTATGCCCTCACCTTCTCTCATTGCTTCTTCACCGAAAACTAGTGTTAGATCTCAGTATAGATGGAATGGAAAGTACAGTTTTTACTACAGGAGAAAATTCTTTATTCATAAGAAAAGCCACAGGTTAATATATATATTACATATATCAGCAGGAACCAAGAATTTTATAGTGTAACTAGAGGCCCAGTGCACGAAATTTGTGCACGGGGGGGTGAGGGGTATATGTGTGTCCCTCAGCCCAGCCTGCACCCTCTCCAATCTGGGACTCCTCAAGGGATGTCCGACTGCCTGTTTAGACCTGATTCCACCGGAATCGGGCTAAAACGGGCAGTCGGACATCCCTCTCACAATCCAGGACTGCTGGCTCCCAACCGCTCACCTGCCTGCCTGCCTGATTGCCCCGAACTGCTTCTGCCTGCCAGCCTGATCACCCCCTAACCACTCCCCTGCCAGCCTGATCGATGTCTAACTGCCCCCCTGCTGGCCCGATTGCCTCCAACTGCCCTCCCCTTCTGGCCCGATCGCCCCCACTGCCCTCCCCTGCTGGCCTGGTCACCCTTAACTGTCCTCCCCTGCAGGCCTGGTCACTTCCAACTGCCCTCCTCTGCTGGCCCAATCACCCACACTGCCCTCCCCTGCTGGCCTGATCATCCCTAACTGCCCTCTTCTGCAGGCCTGGTCGCTTACAACTGCCCTCCTCTGCTGGCCCAGTCACCCCAAACTTCCCTTCCTTGACAGCCTGGTGGCCCCTAACTGTCCTCCCCTGCAGGCCTTGTCCCTCCCAACTGCCCTACCCTGCAGGCCTAATCGCCCCCAACTGCCCTCCCTTGCAGGCCTGGTTCCTCCCAACTGCCCTCCCCTGCCGGCCATCTTGTGGTGGCCATCTTGTGTCCACATGGGAGTGGCCATCTTTGACCACATGGGGGTGGCCATCTTGTGTGTTGGAGTGATGGTCAATTTGCATATTGGGTTCATATCTTTATTAGATAGGATATATCTTGAGAGTATTGGACCATCAGTATGTAGAGCTGAAGTAGGAGAGAAGTTGATATGGGGATACTCTCACGTAGCTGAGGATTTAATGTCCCAGCAGGTCCTAACACCCTGTGAGGATGGCCACTTCAAGCTTGGACACATGGTAATCTATAGTACATGAGATGGCGACATCGGAACTGTCTTGGCATATTAATAAGGAAAGGGTCAGGAGGCTCAGAAGTGAACTTCTTAGAATGGATTTGTTATTTGAAATCCGAGAATTTGCCAGCTGACTGTTCTGTGGGAGGGCCCAGAGGATAGTCCTTTCGCTAAAGCAGTAAGATTGCAGTAGTGAGTAGGTATTGACTTAGATGAGGGGCTCAATGGTGACTGTCCTGTGCAGGCCAGAGATGACAATAGGAGATGCCCTAGGGTCACTGAGTATGATAGGATTCCAGAAAAGCAAAGGCAGTTTGCAGAACTTAACCATCAGAAACAAAGTGAATGTAATTAGCAGTCAGGGGTCATTGACATATAAGATGTTCCTAGGGGCAAGATAGGTCAGAAGCTAATGAGAGTATTGGTTGATTTACATAACAACAACAGAAACAACACAATCAGGAGCAGAAGGCAGTTGTCAACTGCCAAATGGAAAAGCATGATCTCTGGACCCATTCGCAGATAGGAGCCAGTTCTCAAACCTAGAGCCCATTGATTAAAGGGAATATGAATTCCCCTGAGAAAGTTCTCTGCAACAGAACCGGTACACAGGGTGGGGCAAAAGTAGGTTACAGTTCTTCGTATAGAAAATAATACGATAATTAATAAATAATAATACAAGAATAAACTCTGTCTTTTGCATACTCACAACTGTAAACCTACTCTTGCCCCACCCTGTATGCAATATGTACTCAAACCTTTTCCAAAAGAACCTATGACCATTTTTCAGGTTAATTGTACAGTGAGGACATGGGAAGTGTCTGGCTCTTTCAAGAAATGTTGGAAAACAGGGTGAACTGCATGGATGCAGGGAATCTGAACTGCTTCCATAACTTCCTGTGAGAGTGGGGCATCCAGGGGCCAGGTGATAGAGTCCTGACCCAAATCTGTTTCACAGTCAGTGGCTCCAATGGATCCATCAACTTATGGTCATCTCTTCAGCCGCTGAGTGCATAATTGAGATGGCTATCCTTTGCAGATGGTAGAACCATCACATGGACCCTCTGACATATGAAGTAGGAACCATTAGGGTAGGAAGGATCAAATGGAAGCCCCTAAGTCTGCCTCTCCCACCCCACTACATTGCAAAGATAGTAAGTCAGAAGCACTATCTCACTCGGGTGGAAATGCAGAGATTAATGACAACCTAAAGGACTTAGAGGCTGAGGGGGTTCGGTTTGCCTAAATCAGATGGACCATGGCAAATGATGGTGGGCTACTGTAAACTTAACCAGATGGTATCTTCTATCATAAAGGCTGTAGCAGGTGTTGTGTATTTGGATGAACCAATCAACACAGCCTCTAGCACTTCCTGTGTGATTTTGATCTGGCAAATGTATGCTACTTATATCAATTTCTATCAGGGAAGAAGATCAAAAGCAGTTTGCATTCACTTGAGAGGATTGATTTCATGTTCACTCAAAGCTGTGAATGCTTTTCTATGAACCCTCCCAGGAATGGTTAACTCCTGCTCTTTGTCATAATATAGTTCAAAAGAACTTTACCTGACTCTTCTTCAAAATATTGTATTGATTGGTTGTATTGATGACACCATATTAAAGGGGTCTTGGGAGAAGGAAGTAAGTGCCTTAACATGACAGAGGGTGATAAATTACAACTGTCCAGGGGCCTGCAACGTTGATCACATTTTTAGGAGTCTGGATATCTGAGGCATGCCTGGTTATCCCCTTTAAGGTAAAGGAAAGTTATTTTATCTTTCATTTCCCATCACTAAGAAACAGAAACAGTACTTGTTGCATCTCTTTGGATTGTACAGATAGCCCGTGCCACACTTGGAAATACCTCCTAACCCATTTATAAGTGAATCAAAGACTGCCAGTTTTGAGTAGGATCAAGAGACGATAGGGCCTGGCAGCATGTCCAGGCTATGATACAACCTGCTCATCCACTCAGTTCATGATGATGTGATAGACCCCAAGGTGCTAGGTGATAGATAATGATGCTGTGTATTATCTAGCAGGACCTATAGTGTTCCAGAGTAAGGCCATGCCTTCTGCAGCCAAACAATTCAGAAAGCACCTACTGTCATGATACTGCACTCTAGTAGAAACTGAGCATCTGACCTTGGGACATCAAATGGTTATGTGAGCAGAGCTGCCCTTCAGGACCTGTGTTTTGTAAGGTCAGGTGTGCACAGCAAAAACCCACTGAACAATAGAAATGGTATACATGAGATCACATTTAAGTGGGTTCAGAAGTTGTAGATACATGAACAGCTGGTCCAGATCTCCAAGTCTATGGTATTCCTCAGCTCACAACTACAGTCAAATGAGGTGTTGCTTATGACCAGCTGATAATGGAGGAACATGTTCAACACTGGTTCAGGTTTGGCATGTTGGTGGAACTGAAAATGGACTGCTACTGCACTACAATCCTCCTCATGGAGTGGCCCTAAAGGACAGTAGTGAGGAGAATCCTAGTGGCCAGAGCTTCAAGATGTACATTTAGTCATCACCTTTGAATGGAGAGAGAAATAGACTGAGATAAGAATAAGCATAGTCTTGCCCTGACCGGTGTGGCTCAGTGGATAGAGCATCGGCCTGCGGACTGAAGGGTCCCAGGTTCGATTCTGGTCAAGGGTATGTACCTTGGTTGTGGGCACATCCCCAGTAGGGGGCGTGCAGGAGGCAGCTGATGGATGTTTCTCTCTCATCCATGTTTCTAACTCTCTATCCCTCTCCCTTCCTCTCTGTAAAAAAATCAATAAAAAAGATTAAAAATAAAAGAAAAAGCATAGTCTTGAGCAGTAGTGAATGGTATGTTTGAGTGTGTCAAGGGCCTGTAAGACAATATTTGAAGTTCAATAGCAAAGATATCTGGGAAGAGGCGTGTGGAGGGACCTGAGGGGGTGGCAAAAATGTGCGAATCTTATGTCCCATGTCTAGGTCCACCATGTCTAGCATCTATCACAGACAGGACACTGAATAACCAGGTGGACATGTGGCAGGTTGTATTTTCTAAAGATGCCACCAATATATCCCACCCTGCATACTTTCTTTACAATGTAACCTTGCCATTCCTCCTATTGAATAGTGAGGTCTGCATTATTTCTCTTTGAGCAAAACCTTTATCACCTCAACTAAGAGAACATGGTAGAAAGGGTGTTCTGTGAATTCTGAGGCTAGATTTTTAAAATTCAATGCCTTTCCACCTTGTTACCTTGGGATGCTCACATGGAACCCAGGAATCATGCTGTGATAAAACCCAAAGTAGCCAACATGGAGAAATGACATGAAAAGGACATATGTAGGTAGGTATTCCAGCCCACAGCCTGGTAGGACATATGTAGGTAGGTATTCCAGCCCACAGCCCACAGCGGAGGTCTCTGCTGACAACCAACATCAACAGCGAGGCCTGTCAATGAAGATGCCCCAGTTTTTGACTCATCCCCAGCGGTGGTCCCAGATATCATGGAGTAGAGAGAAACCATCCCACTATTTCTCTCTGAATTCCTGACTGACCCACTGAATTCATGTTAAGAAAAAAAATCTGCTTGTGGAACTGCTGTTTCTCCTCTGGCCATGAGAGGGAGCACTCATTCCTGCCAGTTACTGAAACCATGTTTTCCTTCTCCTAACCAAGGCTGCTCAGCCTGCATAGAGTGGTAATGAATTTTTCCTCTCACTTTACAGGGCCTGGCGAGGTCAGGTGGCTGAAGTAAAACTTACTTTTGTTTATCTTGTATCTTGAGTATGCATGGGCTCTGTAAAGATCCCTTTATTTAGAGAAAGAAAAACCTGATCTTTAACTTCATCTTTGGCCCTGGATTATTGGCATGCAGATTGCATGCTTATGCTTGAAGAGAGGAAACTCCTTCTAGTTTGCACTGTGGAGTTATGGGGTGAAGGTGGAGTGTCTGGCAGGCAGACCTGGAGGTCCCTAGAAGGTAA
The DNA here is from genome assembly GCF_027574615.1 of Eptesicus fuscus. Lineage (NCBI taxonomy): Eukaryota > Metazoa > Chordata > Mammalia > Chiroptera > Vespertilionidae > Eptesicus > Eptesicus fuscus. The sequence goes on along the minus strand of NC_072475.1, from coordinate 80,111,055 downwards.
CATCTATTGAAGTGGAGGAGGGTCAGTGAGTGGCAGTCCCCAGAGGGGTCTGCAGAGCTTCCCTGGGGGAGGCTGGGACTTGTGGTTTCTGACCCACCACATGGGTGTTGCTTAGACTCCTTATCCATTTGGAAAACATTGTGATGCACTTGGAAGTAAGGGAGCTTGCTGGAGGTCATTTCCAGTAACCTCCTCCATATGGGTTATTCCTATTAGCAGGTGGTTTTTCCTTTTAGTATTTTTTAAATTGTGGTAAAACACAAAATTTATCATCATAACCATTTTATAACTGTACAGTTCAGTGGCATTAAATGCATTCACCGTCACTACCATCCATGTCCAGAATTATTTTTATCTTGCAAAATTGAAACTCTATACCCATTAAATGATAATTTCCAATCCCTATCTCCTCCCAGCTGCTGGCAACCACTCTTCTATTTGTGAAATCACATAATATTTGTTCTTTGGTGATTGGTTTATTTCTCTTAGTGTAATGCCCTCCACATTCATTCATGTTGTAGCATGAGTCAGAATTTTCTTTTTTAAGGCTGAATAATATTGTATGTATACACCACATTTTCTTTATATGTTCATCTATTGGTGGATATATGAGTTGCTTCTACCTTTTAAATATAGTGAATAATATTGCTATGAACACTGATGGACAAGTATCTGTTTGTGTCCCTACTTTCAAGTTTTTTTGGCATATACCCAGAGGTGGAAATGCCAGATAATTTGGTAGTTCTATTTTTAATTTTTTGAGGAACCACCATACAGTTTTCATAGCAGTTGCCCAATTTTACATTCCCATCAGCAGTGCACAAGGGTTCCAATTTGTCCATATCCTTGCTAACACTTATTTTCTGTTTTTTCCTAAATAGTAGCCATCCTATTGGGGAGGTGGTCCCTTTAGTTTTTAAAGCCATATATATCTGTCCTCATATATCCTAGTGGATAAGGATGTCATCATCATATCCATCAATATGTCTTCTGGTAGCTGGCTGTTCCTATTGTCTCTGGTAGGGACCATAAATAAGAAATTGGTCATTGCTTTCTCTTTCTCTTTCGAGGCAAGCTAATAATCTGAGCCCTCACTGATGGGTGTTTGCTTCTAAGAAAGCTGAGAACTTTTACCTCCTGCCTTGAAGCAATATGAAATAATAGCTCAGAGTGTGGACCTTGAGCCAGATACCTGGGTTAACATCCTGGAATTGTAATTTAGTAAATCTTGGGCAAGTTACTATGCTTCAGTTTCTTCAGCTGTAAAATGGAGCTAATAATAGAGTTATGAGGAGTTACTAAGGCAATACATAAAAACACCTAAAGCAGTCTCTGGTACATGGTTGGCATTCAGCAAATGGTAGCAGCTGTAACCCTCCATACCACACCCTACTGCATCATCCACTCTTCCAACTACTGTAGAAGATAGTTACTATCATCACTTATTATTTTATAGGTGCAAAAGCTGAAGTTTAGAGAGTTTAAGTAATTGAATCCAGATGACACAGCTGGTAGATAGAGGAGTTGAGATTTGTTCTCTGCATCTGATCCCAGAGCCTTCTCCTAACATGTTTTGTGTTGGCAAATCTGGTTTGGTAGAACAAATAACAGGGACAGCATTGTCTTTGGTGAGGAAAGGCAACTATTCGTAGTAGTAGGAAATTGGAGACTGGTCAACGTTCCATTAGCTTTCTCCATTGTGTCTCTCATCCCAAGAAAAAGAGCCGATGCAAACACAGCTGCCAACCACTCAGCAGATGAAAACTGACTTGGTTGTACTCATTACAAAATTAATATTTAGGTCTTGGTGGATTTAACAAGGCACGTGCAATCTCTGTCTCCATAGGATTTACAAGCTTTAATTTAGAGGTGCTTTTGATTTCTAATAAAAATCAGTTTTTTTATTTGCAGAAAGATAGCAAAGGAAAAAACCTCTGGAAGGATTCTGGATGCCTCAAAGGAAAATTTGATTAGATGATCCTGTGTTTTAGTAACACACAGGAGAAACTTTTGAGTTACTTGTTAAAAAGGGACGATGTGCCTTACTTTTGATTTAAATTTCATTACACTATCCAGGAATTAACAAAAACATTTCTAATCATAAAAATTATTAACTGCTATTTGACATCAGAGAATAACTTGTTTGAGAATAAAATTTATCCTGACACAAATATTGGTTTTGAAAATGAAAGAAAGCATCAGAAATTCTGTGTAACTCTTTGTTGAAAGAAAGATAACCCCAAGGCTTACTCCACAGATATTTTTCTTCACGATATATAATGAGCATAAACATTTGCATTTATAGAGTCACGAGGACCATTAAGGAGAAAAATTGTTCTGAAATATAGTAAAACACGATTGATGTACACTCCGTGCTGGCCCTGTATATTTGGAATTAGTTGTAATTCCATATAGATTAAGGTGACATTTACCCTCGCTGTATCTATGATGAAGGATTTGTTAAATAAATTCATGCAGTAAGTAAGGAGGAGATTTTAAAGAAATCAAATCATTTTTGCCTGCAAATAGAGTTACTAATTTCCAGTCGGTCTTTTTTCTCCCTCTTTTTATAGAGATCTCCAGTTCTCTCTTGAGGCCTTGCCCCACCTGTCATCTTCCTATCAAATGCTCATCTGGAGCACAGGCATCTCCCACCATCAGGTCAAATCCCACCAGACTCTAAATAAACCGAGTGTCTTCTCCTTTCCCTGCCTGGAGCAGGCTCTGAGGGCGGACTACACCTCTCTGGCAGTGGTACCATCCCTGTCTTCCAAGTGTATCAATGTGAAGAAACCACCTTTGGGAAAAGCTTCCTTCTCCCTCACAAGGCCATCCTGGGATTGTCCCCAAATTCAGTTCAGTCTTGCAACTGTCTTTTCAGTCTTCCATTCTTCATTCCGTTTTCTAGTCCTTGAAATATACCCTGACACCTGCTGTGGCATCTGGTTCTTACTCTTGAGGCTTGGTTAGGACCCTTCACCATCAACCCCTCATCCTGGAGTGTAGCTGTTCAGATTTCTCCTGTTTTGCTACTTGTATCTTACCTTCTCCAAAAATAATCTAAAATACTTATTTTCTTACTATTTTCCTATTGAAGCACCTACAATGTCTTCTTATTGTATATTACATAAAATATAAATGTGTCTTTCATACATGTAAACCCCTGCATTGCTTGACCCTCCTTTGGTTATTTAATCAGTAAATCAAGCTTCCTTTACTAGTTCTTGAATAGATCAGAAGGTAGATCGAGTTAGGCCATTTTCCTTATCTCAGCCTCCCTGACCCACCACCACCCCAGGACACACACACGTGCACACACACACACACACACACACACCCCTCCTCATCTCTGTCTTTAAAGTAAGATGTTCCTCTTGGAATGCCCTATGTTCCATCCATCTAAATTCTATCAAGTTAAAAATTATTTCTTTAAAAATCATCTTCTACGGAAATCTGATAAACACTATCTCAGTCACATGGTCCAAGTCAACATAAAGATTGATAATATACATGATGGTGATATACATCCTCAATATAAAGTGATAAAAAATGGCAACCACTGTGATCTTCTTCCCCCACAAAAAAAAGGATAAACCCAGTCTAATCATGAGATAACCATCATACAAATTCAATTAACATAAATTTTTGAAACACATTACCAGTGATCCTCAAAACTGTCAAGTTCTCCAAAACAATGAAAGTCTGAGAAACTTTTATAGCCAAGAGGAGCCTAAAGAGAAATGATGACTAAATGTATGCATTCTGAATGGCAGATGTTAATAGTAGGGGAAACTGGTGCAGGTTTGTGGAAACTGCCTGTAATATTTTTGTAATTTTCTTATAAATAGAAAACTATTCAAAAATAGTTTATTAAAAATAAAGTTATTAGTAACTTACAAATAGAATTGTTTTAAAAATTAAAATCATCTCCAAATGACTGAGACTAGGTTTTATCCCACAGTGATCTTCTAAATAATCTTGGGATATATAATTTTCTGTGTAATCCTAGAATCCCACAGCTGGATTCAGTCACACCTCACATTGAGTTTGGCACTGCCTCCCACAGCAGCCTTCAGAGATTCCTTCTTCCCTCAAACCCGGTATGGGACCAGTGCTCTGTGATGGGCTGTGGATGCAAAGATGAAACAAGGTGCCTGTTCTCTAGAAGCTTTCACTCTAATAGGGGAGCCAGACAGTTTATTTCTAAGCAGGAAAGAAGACTGTACAAGGCAGGGTCGTGCCCCAGGGGAGAAAGTGACTAAATCTGAGCAGTAGGGAAGAGGAGTGATGCTTGCCCTGTGTCCTGAGGGGCGAGCAGGAATTATGCTGCAAACCAGCCAGAGGAAGCATTCCCAGGAAGGAGGCCATACAGAATGGTCTTTCTCTTCCTGAATTTCTGTAGCACATATGCATCAGTTGGCATCAAACCACCCTGCATTTGTTTGTACACCCCCTGGAGATCATTTCTTGTTTAACGAACATCTTGATATCCTCCAAACAGGAGCTATCACTTTAAAAGGAGGAAGACCCTGTTTTCTGTTGCATTTGTATCCCTCACATGGCCTTAGTAATGTCAAGCACAAGTAGGGGCTACTTTGTGTTTACATAATGGGTTACTGTAGACCCATTGTAATGATGGGTCTTGTCCAGCATTCTAAATTCCAACCTTTTATTTCTTCCTGTCTCTGTCTCCTGTATCTATCCTTCCATTTACTTCTGTGACCAACACTGTGTACACACAAGATGACTGGTCCATATTATAAAAGAGTCGTTGACTCTAGAATGAAATAGAACTAATTGGGCTTTATGGAAATGGAAGCTGTGGTCTTGAGCTTCCAAACTGATGGTTTAAACAAGTGAGTTAACCAGCCACAGATTGGAGCTACATATTTGCTTGTTGAATGATTTGACGAATCCCTTTATAATATTCTGGACATGATAAGTTATGAGCATTCTGAGCTTAACAAGTCATCACAAAATAATTCTTTCCTTATCAGTGATATTTAAGATGCTTAGGTTCTTGAAACAGGTCTGCTTCTGCTCCGTAGCTCCAGTCACCACCATCTCCCCTCAAAATATTTGGCTGTGGTGCGGCAATGTGAAATAGAAGAGTGTTTGAAGATTGTGGGGGAAGAGAGGTCTGAGACAGTATTTTCTTTTATGGTAGACTAAAGGTCTGATGCACAAAATTTGTGCAAGGGGCTTGGCCCTCACAGCCCCGGCTTCGTCTGGAAGATCATCCGGAAGGACATCTGGAAGGTCTTTCGGCTGTCTGGTCTAATTAACATATTACGCTTTTATTATAGATGTGACAGATGCAGCAGCTAATTTCCCCCAATATCTGTTCTCCCTCCTTCTATATTAGTAGAACCCCTGATTTCTAGTTGGGCATGTGGTTACTCTCAATTAATATTCAATTTCCCACACTCCTTCACAACTTGTGAAATGTGACTAAAATCAAGCAATGGGATATAGGAGGGAGTGATCTAAGCAACTGCTGGGTTGAGTCCATTAAGGGAACATGCTCTTGCTTCCTAATTTTTTCACCTTCCCACTGGCTGGAATGTGGCTGTGATGGTTAGTTAGTCTGGCCCTTGGAGATGAAGGCAACACCTTTGGAGTGGAAGAACAACAAGATACAGCAGTCCCCCCTTATCTGCAGGGATGTGATTCAAGACCCACAGTGGATGCCTGAAACTGTAGATAGTACTGAACCCTATAGATACCATGTTTTTTTCTACTCATACAAACCTATGGTAAAGTTTAATTTTACAGGCACAGTAAGAATTTAACAACAACTATTACTCATAAAATAGAGCAATTATAGTAATATACTGTAATAAAAATGTTGTGAATGTAGGCTTTCTCTCTGATAATTAATATGATAACCAAGATGGCTACTAAGTGGTATGGTACATAGTGTGGATACTCTTGACAAAGGGATGATTCACATCCCAGGTGGGACAGAACAGAATGGCGTGAGATTTCATCACGCTACTCAGAATGGCATGCAATTTAAAACTCATGTATTGTTTATTTCTGGAATTTTCCATTTAATATTTTCAGACCACAGTTGACCGCAGGTAACTGAAAACACGGAAAGTGAAATTATGGATAAGGGGGGACTACTGTAGGAGAAAACTGGGGCCCTGACTGGAGCTACTACCTTGAATCCTAGGTTGCTTATGCTCAGAGCTGTTATGTCAATGAGAAATAATTGTCCTATTTAAGTAATGATTGTTTTAAGTCTCTGTTTCATCAGCTAATTAATACATTGGGGGATAAAAACATTATAAAGCTCAAACAGTGTCAGCTGAGTGATATGAACAAGATGAGAAACATACTTTTAAAGGTATTTAATAAGACTTTAAAAAAATCAGTACAAATATTTAAATACAAAAATGATTTACTGTTGACAAGTCTCAAATCTATCATGGAAACTCGAAAAAGTTACCAGTCTGTTCACTGCTCATGGTATTCTGTAAAATATTTGAGAACAGTCACCCACTGCAAACAATTCTTTCCTCTTGATGTCATACTGCTTAAAACTCTGTATTTAAATAACAATAATGCCAGTTGGGTCCTTTATTACATGGAAAAGTTCTAGTTAATTTTGAATTAAATAGGGATTGCAGTACTATCCCTAGACTTTAGAATGCTTGGTTGTTTCTTCTGGTTTTACACTAATGTGTTAACATGATGTGCAACACTCAAAAAAGAAACACAGACACATAGATAATTATTTAAAACTCTTTTTTAAATTAAATGGAGTATTTCATTTGCTCTGAGATTAGCACCATTGTAGAATATACAGTATCTGGCTTTTGCTCCTGCACCATCTAAAAGTTAGAAGCATATGCCTGATAATATACACACACATACACACACACACACACACACACACAGGCAATTGAGTAACAACCAATAAATAAGTTGGAAGGTATTTTGAAAAGTGAAATTTGGTTTTAACTAAATAGGTACTTTCTTTCTTGGTGGAACTAAAAAGCCCATACATGTACAGATAAATACAGTTTTACAAATCAGCTGATCTGACTTGCTTCCAAGCCATTCCAATGTAGCTGTTCAGCAGAAGGAGCCCAATGGATCCACATTGCCCCCATGGTCATCAGCCCAAAACCAGCATCCTCAAGACCAACCCAAAGGATATTTGGCCACATAAATGCTGTCTGCTTTGAAAATAAAGGTTGGGTGGGATATCTTTTCGATGGGAAAATTTTGTCATACAGGTAACAGTGATAAGAAACCCTGTGGTAATGAACTCATTTCTTTTTTCTTAAGAAATTGAGAAAAAATGGTGCTCATGTACCATATAAGGGAAGAGATAGATATTAGGTTGAGGAGAATTTTCTTGATGGTTAAAACAATTCAGATTTGACATAGACTTATTTCCATGTGTGTTTATACCGTATTTATTTGTGTCATTTCCCATCTGTAACTATCCCTGTAACTCCTCATTCTTAACTTTGAGGAAAAGATACAAGATACCACCACTATAACTCCACATTATTTCCCCAGTGGCTTAGTGACAGCAGTAGACTCATTGCTGAGTGGAAATGCTTTGTCTGTGTTTTGAGAACAGATTTGAATGCTGGAAGGAGTTAGTACGTACCTAAGTGAAAATCTGGAACAATATTTATTTCTCCCTTTAAACTTTTATTAACTCTTGTCTTGTGCTGAGTATGGGATGACATGAAAAGCATGGGCTATCATTGCCCTTTGGCATTAAAGCTTTTCCACAAATTGCTTCTAAAGAAACAGTTCTTTTCCTATAATTTTAGAAACTACATCAGAAAATAATGCATTTACTTTTAGATCTTCAGCAATTATTTTTTTTCAGAAATGTAATTCGGAAAATCTACATTCCCCCCCCCCCCCAAAAAAAAAAATAAAGGATGGCTTGGATTTTGGAAATTGACTTTAGAATCTCAGATGGCACACCAATTTGCATGTGTACTACACAGGGAAATTTCTTTGAAATCCAATAGCTCCTAAGAAATATGGACATCCCCTTCATTTGTGTGTGTAGGAAAGGAGGGGATTTTTTAAAAATATATTTTATTGATTTTTTTTTACAGAGAGGAAGGGAGAGGGATAGAGAGTTAGAAACATCAATGAGAGAGAAACATTGATCGGCTTCCTCCTGCACACTCCACATTGGGTATGTGCTTGCAACCAAGGTACATGCCCTTGACCGGAATCGAACCTGGGACCCTTGAGTCCGCAGGCTGACGCTCTATCCACTGAGCCAAACCGGCTAGGGCAGGAGGGGTTTTTTAAAATATGTAAACAAAATTAATAACTATTGATAATAAGTGTTCCACAAAACTGGGAAGTTATGGGGGGAGAGGGTTTTTTCTTTCTTTATTATGATTTCCAGGTGTTTGTATTAGTTGGGCCATAGTGGAAATTACACACAGGGAAGAAAGAAGAAAAAAGCAAAAAAACAAAAAAACAAAAGGAACCCGAGGAATAAATGAGTTAACTACTGCTCATGTCTCCCAGTTGGTCCTTAGCTGCTTGTGGGGCACTGTCTTAAGCCCCACCGCAGTGTCTCACCCAGTGCTAGGCACAGAGGACACTGAGTAAACACAACAGCTGATTGGTTCTTCTAGGGACACTAGACACACAATTATGAGTAAGACTCCTGTGGCTAAAGGACATAGCCTCTGACAGGAGACAAATAGCCCTTGCAACTATAGCCCTACCATGGCCCCACCCCCTCCCACCAGGGCAGGTAAGGATGCAGAACTCCACCCCACATTCCATGGCAAAATCTCTGCACAAATACAGAGGAAATCATGCAAGTAAATACGGTATGTAATTGTTATCATTGACCTTTCTTTAAGCCATACTTATAAATATTTAGACGTAAACAACATGAGTGACTTTCATTAGCTATGGTCTTTCATACTGAAATATTTTGACTGATCCGAATAAGCAGGTTATCATGGAAGCACATAACATACAGCTAATATGATTCCAGTGGGTACAACACAAGTGTCAGTACTTGATACATAAATCTGTCCCATCATTTTCCATTACAAGATGCTGTGCAGAGCATTAAACATGCATCTTAGCTTTTATTTGTACATGATGGATGGTTCAACATTTCACTTAAATATAACTTTCCAACTATATAAATGTTTTGAAGCAATTACGGTTTTCATTTGGATTTTTTTTTTTTTTGGCGCATCATTTTCTTTTCTTCTATTAAATCTCTCTCTACTTCTTTTCTTTTTTACATGGGATACAATAAATATCCTGAAAAGGAGGAGTGGACGTACTGCCCGGCGTACAGTCCCGCGGCCTGTTCTGAGGGCATCTGGAGGAACACCCGGTCTCCGGGCCTGAGCAGCAGCACCGCGCTCCCCGACGCCTGGTCCAGGAAGCCCTTCTTGTACTCGTCGTACGTGTACATCATGGGCTCGTTGTTCTTGAACAAAGCAACCCACACGTTGCCCCCCTTGCAGTGAACGTGGTACGCAAAGTAGTAGACGCCCGGGACTTCGCAGGTGAAGATGCCTGTCTGCGGGTTGTAGTTCTGTCTGCCGTTATAGAGCAGTTTGTCAAACTTCACTGGGGCCCCCACGGGTGGGAAAGGTGCAGTCAGCTCAGCAGTAAATGCAGGCATCTCGTAGGCTGGCCCTCCGTTCTTGCCTTTCTTAGCCCCATAGGCATGGGGGGGTTTCACTCCATCAATTCCTGGCCCCATATCTGGCAGATACTCTCCATGGGGTGGTGGTGTAGGGGGCATGGCAGCTGGGGGGCCTGGGGGCCCTGGAGGGCCTGGGGGCCCCGGAAGGCCAGGCTGGCCTTGAGGGCCCAGGGCACCTGGCTTTCCCGGGGGGCCATGAAGTCCTGCTACTCCAGGCTTCCCTACTCCAGGGAACCCTGGGGGCCCTGGGAGGCCCGGTTCCCCCTTGGGGCCTGGAATTCCAGGCGGTCCAATGGGGCCGCTAGGGCCTGCAATACCCGGGATGCCTGGGGGGCCCTGTAAACCCTGATCCCCTGGGATTCCTGGTTCTCCCTTTGGTCCAAGCAGACCTGGAGCACCAGGGAGCCCTGGCAAACCTTTATGCCCAGCTTCCCCCTTGGGCCCTATGGGACCTGGCAAACCCCTTATGCCAGGGGGCCCCACTTCACCAAGGAAACCTGGCTTTCCTGGGAAGCCTTGAAGCCCTGGCTCCCCCTTGGGACCTGGTGGCCCCTGTGGCCCTACAACTCCACCTTCTCCTTTGGGGCCGGGAAAACCAATAGCACCTGGAGGGCCCATAGGACCTGGGATTCCAGGCAGGCCTGGCTCTCCTGGGGGACCCCCCATTCCAGGGGCACCTATTGGTCCTTTCTCCCCTCTTGGTCCAAGAGCCCCAGGGACACCCCCTATGCCCTTATCGCCTTTGGGTCCTGGGAAGCCAGGTTTCCCGATCCCTGGAAGGCCTGGGGGTCCTGGCAGCCCTGGCAGTCCTTGCTCCCCTTTGCCACCTGGAAATCCTGGCTGGCCAGGGATCCCATCCTGACCTGGTTTTCCAATTCCAGGCATCCCAGGGGGTCCTTGAACCCCTGGTATCCCAATAGGGCCTTGTGGCCCAGGTTCACCTGGAGGACCTGGCTTTCCCAGGGGGCCCTGGGGCCCAGGGAAGCCCGTCACTCCTGGTTTGCCCACTCCTGGAAGCCCGACAGGGCCAGGAGGGCCATTCATCCCTGGAGGACCCTTCAGGCCTGGCAGACCTGGCATCCCGAAGCCCTTCTCTCCTTTTGGACCCTGAAGGCCCGGAGGTCCTGGTGGTCCTTTGAGTCCTCTCTCACCCTTTGGACCTGGTTGCCCCGGTAACCCAGGTCCACCTGGCTTGCCAATGCCAGGAAGTCCGTGAGGCCCTGGAGGTCCTTGTGGTCCTGGGATCCCCTTGGGCCCCATCTCCCCTTTGGGTCCAATTTCACCTTTTGCCCCTGGCATTCCCATGGCTCCTGGCTTTCCTGGCATTCCAGGCATACCTGGCTTTCCAATTCCTGGATATCCCTGTGGCCCTGGTTTTCCTTTGATTCCAGGAATCCCATGACCCGGTAAACCGGGGGGCCCAGGTGGTCCTCTTGGGCCTGGCTCTCCACGAGGACCTTGTTCCCCTCGTAAACTGGCTACTGGTGCTTCTACTGGGAAAGGGAAGAGAGAGACAAAGAGGGAGAGAGGGAAGGAAAGGAGAGAGAATATTGATTATCCTTCACTTTAAGGGAGTCATGACAATGATTATTTAGTTCTGGCATACTTGCCTATTACTTATTGAAAGACAGAATAATGCACTCATTTTCCAGGACTGTAAGTTATCTGTACTCAAAGGATAATCAAGATGATAATGTCTTTGACATATTTGAGATAGTATTTTTGAGAACTGATATCTTTAGCTACTTTTGTCAGCATTGGTTAATTGAAAAAGCCAAAAAGTAATGAACATTTTTCCACGTATAAAACTTGGAGATATTATGGTGTGTTCACTGTAGATAATCTAGAAAATTCACAAAGGGTAAAGAAAAATCAAAGTTGATAATCACTTGACATTTTCATATATATTACCATCTTGTGTTCTAGGTATTTGTGTGTGTGTATTTTAAACAATGCTGGAGTCATTCTTCATTTTTATGTTTTCTAATTTTTTAGTACTTGTTGTTATATTGTATTTTTCCATGTCCTTAATTTGTTTTTACATAATCGTTTATGGCAAAAATATTTTATCCTGTGCAAAAATAAGGTATGATGTGGATGATGAAAGCAATTATGTGGACTCAGGAGAACTGAAGCATTTTATTTTGTTTGTGGTTTAATAACATCTTTCACATCTGTCCTCTAGAGTCAAAGAGATTTGCTTAATTTCTTCAATGTACTGCAGATTTCCTAAGACTCAAACTTTCAATCAATAATATGCTATTTCTCACTTGCAAATTTGGTCTTTAAACAGGAGAAGGGAATAAAGTACTTTATGCTGGAGACTAAAGCAAACAGTAATTGGCATATTAATGCAAAAAGAAACATTGGAATACCAATGGACTTTGATATTCAGCAGGGCTGAAAATCAGCATAATATTGCCCTGCTGTGGGCTCAATGGCTCAAGGCAATTTCCTAACCTGATAATCCTTATACTGTTTACCAAACTTTACTTTTGATCTGTCTGTATGCATTGCTAAAGAGAAAATGTGTATTCAAGTGAATAAAAAGCAAACGGGACCCAGAAGTCAGTGTGTCTCTTCAAGAAAGAGGCTCCACCTGGCCCCCAATGCCTTCTAAATTCATATTTCTTGTATAGCATTTTCATTTATGCCTCGGCCCCTCCTTCAGATCCTGAACCCTGCCGTGAAGGTTGCGGCAACTTTATGATTTTAGGATGCCAAGCAGTGTGGATAAGGAATGGAATTGGGGTTAGGAGCAGGAAGCTCAGTTTTTCTTCCTGGTCTTGAAATGAGATCTTCATTGGGTTACTTACACCATCTGCACACTGAGAGTGATAACACTCCCACACAAGATTAGGTAATGGATGTGAAAGGTGCTATCAAAATACAAAGCATACGTTATTATAAATGCTTATGCTATGACTTGTAGAGAAACATAACTCTAGATTTCCCCATGCTCCTGGGATTAATGAACAACATAAAGAAGTGAAATTTATGGTCCCAAAGTCTTATTTTAACCAGTAGTTGTATCTTAATTCTGACCATTGTATTTTTCACTGAGCTACTGTCAGGGAACAAAATAGAACCACAGAACTCTCATTCTTTCCAGATTCCCTGACTGAAATCTGGTTCCCATCTGAGTAAGTGCAGGAAGTGCCAAAATCCCGGCAGGCCCTTCAAGAAAGGGAGGAAAACAGCCCTAACCAGTTTGGCTCAGTGGATAGAGCGTTGGCCTGAAGACTCAAGGGTCCCGGGTTCGATTCCAGTCAAGGGCATGTACCTTGGTTGCAGGCACGTCCCCAGTGGGGGTGGGGGGTGTGCGGGAGGCAGCTGATGGATGTTTCTCTCTCATCGATGTTTCTAATCTCTATCCCTCTCCCTTCCTCTCTGTAAAAAAATCAATAAAATATACTTAAAAAAAAAAAAAAAAAAGGGAGGAAAACAAATGACCGAGATAATGTCCGCAGCAGAATATCAGCTCCTAAAGAAGAAAATTGGGAATACTTCCTCCATTATGCTAGTAGGTATTATTAGAGTACTATTAAGTCATGTTATTTCTAACTAACTATAGAAATGATCTCTGAAAGTACAGTTTTGGCCTTTTTTTTTTTTTTCTAAGCAGTATGTAGCTACTATATCAAGGGAGCATCTGAGGCAGGTCCGTCTTATTCATCAGGAATCCCTGGTGTCTAGCACAGTGCCTGGAACTTACCCTGCTCTTACTTAGGGTTTGTTGTGTGACCAGCTCTAGCAACTCAAAGTTCTTATGGTGCTCTAGCATTAACTTAGTACTTTTATTTACCTTATGTTATTGATTCTCTTAATAATCTTACTTTGCAGATGAAGAAAAGTAGTTTCAGAGAGGTTAAATGACTAGGGCTCCCTCATTTCTGGCCTCTGAGCATCCAGGCCTCTTAGTGCCAAATCCAGTAGTTCCCAGAAGTAAAGCTTCTGCTTCATGGACCGGCGAGATGGCCTCCACTTCCATTAAGGGAGTTGCTACTCTGATGCAGTTCCTTCTCTACAAATGCTAGGTTTCCTAGAACTCCTGATAAACCAATTGAATTTATGAGAAAGTGATAGGCAGTTTATAGGTGTCGAATAACTAATAAGCATGCCTAGAAAGTAATGGGAGAGATTTTCAGGTATCATCTCTCGATACAATCTATACTCCTTATTCTCCTGTCGATTGATTGACATGTATGGTAACTTAATTAGAGCAGTCTTAGAGACACTTGCATTTATTTAGCACCTAGTTCACAAAATGCTTTCATAAGATTTTTTTTTTTTTTTTTAACAACAACAGGTCCATACAGCACTGCTCTCCTAATTCAGAATGCTGGTGGTCACCTTTCTGTTTTTTTTCACTACTTTGTCCCCAGCATATAGTCCAGAGCGTGGCACAAAAACACATTTGTTAAGTAATTGCCAAATGCTTGGATAAATATGTACTGAATGAAAAAATAAACTATTAAGTGTGTTTTCTGTCATTTGATGCTGTTAAAATAAAGCACAACATAAAATGGTAATTTTGCCTGTATCTTCAAGACTTGAACTTTTTGAGGATAGAGTTTAGAACACCCCCATTTAGTGAATGTTAATAATATATTCTAAAATAAAAATTTATAAAATTTAGCTCCCCCACCCTCACCCCAGCCAAACTCATAGTTTAGAGTTTTGGAAGGCTGCAGTTCTGTAACAGCACAGGATTTGTTGTTACCTTTGCCTTTCTTCGGAGCTGCTTCCTTGCCCATCCTTGGCATCGGCTGCATTTCCTTCATATATTGGGGCAGATGTGGATACTCTTTGCCATACTGCATATGGGGAAGCTCCTTGCCCATGGTAAGGCCATCTTTGCTCAAAGGCATGTGAGGTACTTGCTGGCCCAGGGGCTGGTACTGTGGAATTTGTGGTTGGATCTGAGGAGGAATTTGAGGCAGTGGCTTGATCCCATAGTAGGCACCGGCCTGAGCGAGCCTGATGGAGCCCAGGGAAATGGTAAGCAGCACTCCCAGCAGCTGCAGAGGGGCAGGTGGCACAGCCATCACCTGTGGGGAAGGAAGGAAGGCACTGGCATGGTGAAACCTGCAGGCCACGTGATTGGACTATAGTTAGAAAAAGAGAAAAAAAAACACACACACACAAGAAAACACAGTATTTCTTCTCAGAACTTCATGGGCAGAAGACTAATGGAAAAAAATTAGCTTTTAATAGACAACAAAGAAAAATCAAACAAAAAACAGAAAAGAGTAGGATCTGTCAAGTGAAGGCAGTTGGTAGGACAATAGATTGTAGGAGAGACTGGGAGTTGTCCCTGAATATCAGTTCTGCCTTCTTCCATAGTATTGTTACCCCTGATTTTCAGCTGGAACGGAGCAGCCTAGAACAAAGACCTCTCAGCCAGGTGTGGCCATCCGACAAAGTTCTGGCCAATTGGATGTAGTTTGTAATAGGTGCAGCTCCTAAGAAGTATCCTAAAGATGAGTGGGCATGTTCTTCCTCTTCATCCTTCCTGCTGGCTAAAATGCCCAGAAACAGATCAGACACCTTGGACCGTGAGGTGAAAGATGCGCACTGAGGAGCACCATGGTAGAAGAAACCTCAGCCCTGGTTGAACATGGAGGCATCTTATTGATCCTTAAATTTGGAATTTGTTTATTAAAGAGAGAAACAAAGGTCTACCTTCTTTAAAACATGATTCTTTTGGGTGTCACAGTTACACTAAATTTAATCTTAATAGATAGAGTGATTTCTCCAAAAGGAGGTGAACTTGGCGGCAAGTCAGGCTTTGTTAGTAAGTGCCAAAATTATATTCTGAATGGAAACAGTTGATCATTTATAGGCTTGATGCCAGAGGCTGAGATTCCTTTGGCTGCTTCGGTGTGGTCACAAATAGCTATAAATGTTAAAGAGCAAACAACAACAACAACAACAACTGCAGAAGTCTGACTTGTAAAGCAAGTTCTTCATGTGATAGTCCGAAAATGTCATTACAAAAGTCACTCATAATTATGCACATACAGTGATGTTATTTATTCTTTCTTCTATTTAAATGCTGTGAAGTCATTCATGTAGAATTTGGCTAATTGGATTTGAAGTCCATTAAGATTTATCTTTGTACTGTTATGAAAGAAAGGAGTTTACAAAGCAAATTAGTTGTATAAATAAGATAGAGATGTTTAAGTACTCATAAGAATAAACTGTTTCTAATCTCTTTAGTAACACCCTTTGCTAATTAACAGTTGACAGAATAAATATAAATGGGGCTTACGTATTTGTTTATAAAAATGAGCTTGAAAAGCTCTCTTGAAATGCCTAGGGGCTGAAGACCCAACAGTCCAGGGAACTGCAGTGTTCCCAAATACCCACTAGAGGGCAAGTGTGGTACACATTGAAGTCTGTCCAGTTATTCATCCCCAATGTTAACACCAGATACTTACATTGCTCTCACTCCTTATTAAGGGATTTAATTAAAATCTGAATCCTAAGTGGAGCTATCATAATGCTGGAGAGATGTGTGTGTGTGTGTGTGTGTGTGTGTGTGTGTGTGTGTGAGAGAGAGAGAGAGAGAGAGAGGGGGGGGGTGGAGATTTTTAATGTATCTTCTGGAAAACAATTAAATAAACTTCTGTCTATAAATAATTTAATTTCCATTCTCCTGAGAGTTTGTTTTCTTTTCTGCTGCCTTACTTAACTCTGGAGCATAGTTTTCCACTTTTTAGAAAATGTGCGTTGACTTTGCAATATCCTATTCAAAAGTAATGCCAAGAGTATGAACAGGCTACAGAAGAATTGTTTAATAAAAAGCACCTAAGAAAATATTTAAAGAATCCCTACCACAAAATTTACTGCTTTACAGTTTTTGTAAATATACTAACTAGGGGGAAAAATGAAAAAATATCTGTCAGCAAAATGATTTATAAAACTTTCTCCATTTCATAAATTATAATAGTCTCAAGAACTGTTTATTTCAAGTGTTCTCTAAATAGTTTATGTACTGATAAAGTGGGAGAAGATAGAAAGTTGTTATTTTCTGTCCTTCTAAGAATGATTAATTGTCATAAACCATTTGGATAAAGCCACAAAAGTATTTCTGATTTATACTGAATAATAGTCACATTTATTTCAGGTGAAAAAAGAACACTTGCTTGTATGTATTAGCAATAATTTATTGAGTACTTACCAGAAACAGTGCTAGACCCACCTAGGGATTACAAAGAGGAATATAATATGGTCAGTGGGCCCTGCCCTCACGGAGGTTATGGTAGGAGTGACAGATGTGTAAACTATTAATGAGTAGCAAAGAATATCCAGAAAAAAGCAAATTTCCATTCCACTTCTGTTCTTTAGTATCTAAAATCCCTTCCCTTTGAATCAACAACTTTCCTCATTTTTCTTCACATTTTTTTCCAGATATATTTTATGAATATGCACATATAATATATACCCCTTTAAGACATAAATTACAGCATACCACACACACCACTATTCTTTACTTTTTTCCACTCAGAAGACCAGAACTTCAGACGTTCTCATCTTAGTTTGGTGTCTCTGAACAGAATCCTTTCAACTCTTTCATTTGTTGAAAACAAGACTCAATTGTTCTGTAAAGTCTCATCTGGCTCTAACATTCAGTGTGTGAGGCAGTCACTGGAGAGGTGAAGGTATGAATCCATAATACTTGGTAATACTTGGTAATGTATATGCTGGGACGTAATTCTACCTTTGGGGATGAATTAATTTAATTATTAAACCCTGAACTTGTGGTGCTGTATTTAATAAGCTAGCATGCTTGGCCCTTCACCCTTCCATCAATTCAGTGGATGTGTTGGATTATACTCAACAATCTTTAAACCAGGACAATCTAATGAAACACTGAAAAACCGGAAGAAGGCAAATGCCTGGAAGAACCCCAGTTGAATACCAAAGGCCCAGCGGGATCCTGCTTTACCACAATTATTTCCTCTTGCAGGCTTGGCCTTTCTCTCTTCAAAACCACCTCCTTCGGTCTGCCATCTGAAACATTGCTCTGACTTTTTATTTAAGTAAACTTTGTTCAGTTTAACTTGAATATTTATGTAGGAGCCCTAGTTAAAATTTACCGCTTGACTTATCCTTACTAATTTCCCTCTTGTCCCTGAGGATATTTTTGGTGGTCAAAGTGGTGTGGTGGTTCTCCCTGAATCACTGAGAAGAACATCAGATTCATGTAACACTATAAAAACACCTGGCGGGAAGGAGACTCAATTCTGCTGGAAAGGAACAGGGGGAGTGGGTTTTCTTTGCTCTCTCTCTCTCTCTCTCTCTCTCTCTCTCTCTCTCTCTCTCTTTTTTTTCTGAGGATGCAGAACACAATACTATTTGTAGTTCTATTTTATATTTTTTAAATTTCTATTTGATAATGTGTATGTGTGAATATGCATAAACATATATAATGTGTGTGGACACTGGCTCTTGACCAGTCAAGCTGGCTTAGTAATGGGTGTCACTTAGGAAAAGCACCAGAGAAGCCCAAAGACCTGGAGTTGAGTCTGTGATTCTCCATGTCTATGACCTTGGGCAAGTCCATTATCTTCAGCTTCAGTGGCCTTACCTATAAATTAGAAATTCTAATCTCTGCCTCTCCCAGAGAGCTGTTCAAGGGCGCAAATGATAACATGAATTCTTTGTGAGCTGAAAAGCACTATTCAAATTTATTTTTAATGGAGTGTGACCAAAAAGACAAATCAAAACCAACTGAAATGTCAAAGATTTTTCAAAGGAGGATACTAGCCAAAGTAAATGTGAGGTTAACTGCAGTAATGATAAACTTGACATGAATAAAAAACAATGGCCATTAAAATGCACATATTAAAAATGGCACAAAAAAAATCAGTGGAACCAAGACAATAATTCATTCTGGTGTCAGAGTGGCCAATCCTAATAATCTTGAACAACCCTAAATGGTTCCCTATATTTGGGCAGGGCTGCAGAGAGTTTCAGTTTCCTCATGTGACCTATAATGTTTGTAACAGAATAATGTGATATATATTATTTTAGAAGCTCCTCAACATTTTATTTGTACATGTATCCTCATGAAATTTTAGCTTGCTGTCCAAAAGAATGCTTAAGTATTTAAACTTTCAGACTTTGCCCTGAATCCAACTTTCCCTTTCACATGGGGCTAACACAGCGTGTCTGTGTAAGTGCATGTGTGTGCATGTGTATCCATGCTGTATGTGGTGTGCTCAAGCCTCTCCCTTCTGCTCCTGGTAGTCTTCCCCTGTGCCCACTCCTTGCCCCCTTGAACAAGGTCTGTAGTTTCCTGAGGCAAGGGAAAGAGGCAGAATCCGACTCCTCCACTCACCAGAAGTATCTTCTTGGCTTTTCCATGCCTCTCAAAGAAAATTCTCTCCTGATGGTATTTCTTAGGACAATTCATCATTTGATATTTATATTCTTACTTTTATTTATATAGATATTTATATTTACATTTTTATGTATATAGATATTTAAATTTAGGGACTGTTCTGGGTTCTGAAGGTAGAGTGGTAAATTAGAGAGATGAAATTCCTGATCCTATTGAACTTTCATTCCAGTGGTGAGACAGGCAATAACCAATATAAAAAGTTTTTAATTTCATATTTGAGTGCTGTGAAGAAAACAATGCACAATAAAGGGCTTGAGAATGACTTGGGGTAGAACACACCGTTTTGGAAAAGGGAAAACATCTCTGAGGAAGTACATTTTGAATGAAGATCTGAAGGTTAAAAGGTTTTATCTCTCTTAAGACACAATACTGAAAATAAAAAGAGTCTTATTTATTAGAATGGGAGTTGTGGGTACCTTTCACTAATGTAAACCCCTGTTTCAAAACTTTTTCCTCAATATGTCTATCCTCATTTTGACCTCTTTATTTATATATTCCTTTTTTCCTAAGGGATTCTTCTTTTTCCCTCTTCACATTTCATTCCTACTGTTTAGTTTGCTAGGCTGCCATAACAAATGACTTCAGATTGGGTGGCTTAAACAGAAATTTATTATCATACAATTCTGAGGTCTAGAATCTGAGATTAAGGTGTTGGCAGAGTGTGTTTCTTTTGAGACCTCCTTGGCTGGTAGATAGCCACCTTCTCCTTGCCTCTTCACATGGTCTTTCCTCTGTGAGTCTGTGTTTTCATCTCCTCTTCTTATAAGAACATCAGACATGTAAGATTAGGGCCCACCCTGGTGAATTCATTTTAACTTAATTACCTCTTTAAAGACTGTCTCCAAATACAGTCACATTCTGACATACTGGGAGTGAGGACTTCAACATATGACTTTGGAGGACACAACTCAGCCTATTTGTATGTACTTTTTGTCTAGACCAACTAAGTCCCACCTCTTCTGCAAAATCTTCCCTACCTTCTCAACCATCATCATTCTCCTAGTCCTACTGAAAATTTAGCAGCTAGTTAACTGTATTTCCAATCAACCTTATGTTTTTTCTATTGTTCTTGTCCATTAGACTGCAACGTGATTAAGCTTCCAGAGGACAAAGAAAATGTGTGGTATTCTCTTGACTTTCTCAATATTTATTAATGGATCCACACTTAGTGTTGGATAGAGAACTCTTAGTGTTGATAGAGACTTTAGGAAACATCTAATTCAGCCTCACTACCTACTTAGAATCCTGCCTACAACAGATGCTGACAGATAATCCTCAGATTTCCTTTTGAATATTAATAATGATGGAAAAATTCATAAGGCAACCTATGACCTTGTTGTCTAAATTTTGTTGCTATTTTTATTATCTGAGCAGTTTGTAGGGGAGACCCACCTTCTTTGATTCATAGATGGCAGTGCACATGTAGCTTACATTTAGTTGGGGGTCGACAAGGGGGCATTAAAATATGTATCCCAAAATTGGCTCAGGCAAAAGATAGATGGTCACCTATCTTCTTATTGTCATGCAAATAAGCTCACCTTAAGGTGCTTTGACTGGTGATGTGTAACTTTGCTGCATAATTGATTAGGATTACAGATATTAACTACTTGGAAAACTATGTTAACCCCCTTACGTTATGGTTTTATTGCCTTTTAGAATATTAACTAGTTTATCTAACTTAGCATTATCTCAGTATTCTTTTTTTTTTTATCCCAGGTTTTTAATATTTTACTTGAAATCAACTTTATCATCATGTTAAATAAAACTTTGATGTGTTCACTTACGGGTGAGAATTGTGTTTTTAACATTTTGAGAATTATGCTTTGACGGGGACACGAAAATTATCAAAAACCTAAATATACCATGGGTTGAATGAAATGCAGAAAAACAATGCAGGAGATGGGAAGGAGCTGGGCAATTAATATTTGTTGACATTCTGTGCCTTTGAAATCCATTTTACTGTAGACAATGAGCTGTTCTTGGATGGGTAGCTCTTTGGTTTTAAAGGAAGATAGAAGCAACTCTAAATAATAGAGGGCAGAGAAATTTGGCCTTCTGGGGGCTTCTGGAAGAGATCAGTTGTGAGCAGAGTTGATTGCTGAATAGGGAAGAATCAGAGAAAAAATTTCCAGTAGAGGGGCAGTCAGAAAAGGAAAATTCATTCGGGTGGGCCTTTTATGTTTATTATAGAACTAGAGGCCCAGTGCACGAAATTCGTGCACGGAGGGGGGTTGTCCCTCAGCCCAGCCTGTACCCTCTCCAATCTGGGACCCCTCAAGGGATGTCCGACTGCCCGTTTAGGCCCGATCCCACCTAAACGGGCAGTCGGACATCCCTCTCACAATCCAGGACTGCTGGCTCCCAACTGCTTGCCTGCCTGCCTTCCTGATTGCCCCTAACCGCTTCTGCCTGCCAGCCTGATCACTCCCTAACCACTCTGCTGCCAGCCTGTTTGCCCCCAACTTCCCTCCTCTGCCGGCCTGGTCACCCCTAACTGCCCTCTCCTGCAGGGTTGATCACCTCCAACTGCCCTCCCTTGAAGGCTTGGTCCCTCTCAACTGCCCTCCCTTGCAGGCCGGGTGCCTCCCAACTGCCCTCTCCTGCTGGCCCTCTTGTGGTGGCCATCTTGTGTCCACATGGGGGCAGGATCTTTACCACATGGGGGCAGTGATATTGTATGTTGCAGTGATGATCAATCTGCAGATTACTCTTTTATTAGATAGGATAGAGGCCTGGTACAGGGATGGGGGCCAGCTGGTTTGCCCTGAAGGACATCCCGGATCAGGTGGGGGTTCCCCTGGGGTGTGGGGCGGCCTGAGCGAGGGGCCTATGGTGGTTTGCAGGCCGGCCACGCCCCCTGGCAACCCAAGCGGGGGCCTGGTATCTGGAATTTATTTTCCTTCTACAATTGAAACTTTGTAGCCTGGAGCAGAGCCAAGCCTGGGGCTCCTTCCGCAGGCCGGCAGCCATTTGTGTTGGGGTTATAATTGAAACTTTGTTGCCTTAAGCGGGTGGGCCCGGCCAGGGTGTGCAGAAAGCTTTGCTTCCCCTGTTGCCGGCGGCAACCCTGGCCTGCTCTCTCAAGCTCCATTCTGCCGCCATTTGTTTGAATTTGTTTACCTTCTATAATTGAAACTTTGTAGCTTGAGTGGAGGCTTAGGCCTGGCAAGGGCAGGCAGAAAGCTTGGCTTCCTCTGTTACCTAGGAAACCTTGCTCTCTGTGGCTGTAGCCATCTTGGTTTGGGTTAATTTGCATGCTCGCTCTGATTGGATGGTGGGCATGGCTTGTGGGCGTGGCTTGTGGGTGTGTCGGAGGTATGGTCAATTTGCATATTTGTCTATTATTATATAGAATCTTTATTGTAATTCCCTCCTTAATCTCCTCAGAGATAAAGAAACCCCAATCCTTTTGAAATAAAAAATGATTCTGTTTGTGGGAAGAGATTTTTGGGGGGTATGCAGAAGAATGATCAATTCTGTTCCAGATTCGCATTGGACAGAATTAGTGATTGTGTATGAGAAAAGCAGAATGAGTGAGGGGCTAGGGGAGAAGGGGCAGTGAATATCAAAGTTATAATGATATTAACTAAGTTTTTGAGGACTAGCTTTATTCCAGATAATGAATGTACTTCAAATAAGTTATATAATTATTTCTTATTAGGCCTATTTTTACACATTACTGGTAAACTCTTTCAAATGATTATCTCCCCATCCTGTATTTATATAATTGATTATTTTACTGAAATTCAAGACTTACATGTTAAGTTAGAAATTTAGAATTCTTATTTGATGACTTTTAGGAGTTGTTACCCAATATATGAGCTAACAACTCTTCCTACTTTGTTTTACAAGATACAGATTTATCTAACTATATTGTCACTCTTCTTCATTTTGTCCTCCAAATATCAAGCCTGTCTTGTTAGTTGAAATAAAGAATTTCTCTTTTACATAGGATGGACCCCTTATTTTTTGCTTTGTAGACCAGGATCACAACTTGGAAGGTATTCATGAAATCAGAAGGCTGCTGGCAAGGAGAATATGTTGAGATGGAATCCAAAGAAATAAATCTTTCAGATGTTGGTCAATCAATCCAATGAAGGCCATGGCAAGACCATCCAATAAGCATTCAGTAATTTTAGTCATTCTTCCCATTTACACTTATCAGGACTGACATAAATATGAAATAGAACTTAAACTACATGCTTCACTGATGAGTCTTGAATTTTGCTATAATTAAGAGTAGACAACTACCCCACCTGCTAGCTATAGGCAGAGCATGACCTCATGAGAGATACAGAACTTGAGATATAAATTAAATTGTGCTCCCAGCTCTAGAAATGGGCCACCCACCACATTCCCAAAGTTCTCCAGAGGAGGTGATTTGACAACATTCCCCAGTAACCAATTGCAGGATTTCACAGACCTATATTTCTTAATATCTAATCTCAGTCTTTCTTGCTGAACTTTAAGCTCATTTCCTCCTTTCCATTCTCAGAGGGGGTGGGAAATATCTGGAAAATATTATCTTAAAATAATAGCTCACATATTTGAAGTCTGCAATTAACTCTCTTTGTTTCTCTAACTGAAATCAGGTCAGCTTCTAAATAATTTATAAAACGCTTGAGAGAAAAAAGAGAAAGTTCTAAAGTGGAATTCTGTATTTATTTATTTATTTATTTATTTTCTTTCCATAACATAAAACATCATTGTTATCAGAGTGGAAAGCATTTAAATTCTAGTTCTGACCTAATCAAGTCATCTACCCTAACTGGACATTAGTTCTCTCATTTGCACAACAGAAACATTGGCTAGTTCTGAAATTTTGTGGCAGCTGTGAACATAAATAACATGTCCATACTTCACAGAGAAATTATTTCATGAATGGACATGTTAAAGCCTTTTGGATATTATAAAGTTAGATCAATCTCATACTTTCAGTTATTTTTCAGTATTTCACTTTCCTTGACCAGAAACCAAAGGAAGAACCTAAATAAGAAAAAAAATGTTTAGGAATAAAAAAGTGATTTCATAATTTTTTTTAAAAAATGAATAAAAATTGAAGCTTACTCACAAATTTTTAAAAAACATCTACAGATGATAAAAACGTCCTAAAATGTGTAGGCTCAAAACTTCCCCCAGAGTGAAGTCATTCAGCAAGTACTCATATATGCTTCCTGTCAGAGGAATGACAAGTGAATACAAAGGATGCACCTTGGGAAAGGGAAGTGGGCAGTGAATAGGTGTGACATAGTCATGTTTCAGGAGGTATAATGTTCATTCTGTTATGAAAATTGAAGACCCAATGTCTAGAGGCAGCTATATAGTATAGTAGATGATGATGAGGATTCCCAAGAATAAAGTCCTCCCTAAGGAAGTAAAACTCTCATTATTCACAGATGACATGACATTGTACATAGAAAACCTGAAATATACCACCAAAAACTACGAGATTTATTAAATGAATTTGGCAATGTAGCAGGATACAAAATAAAAACCCTAAAATTGATGGTGTTTCTATATACCAATAATGAATTCTCAGAAAGAAAAACTAAACAAACAATCCCATTTACCATTGCAACAAAAACATTTAAGATACTTAGGAATAAAATTAACCAAGGAGGCAAAAGACCTGTACTCAGAAAACTACAGGACGTTGAAAAAAGAGATAGAAGATATAAACAAGTGGAAGAATATACCGTGTTTATGGATTGGTAGCATAAACATTATTAAAATGTCCATACTACCCAAGGCAATCTACAGATTTAATGCAACCCCTATTAAAATACTAATGGCATATATCACAGATTTAGAACAAATACTCCAAATATTTATATGAAATAAAAATGACCCCGAATAGCTGCAGCGATCTTGAGAAAGAAAAACGAAGTTGGAGAAATCACAATACCAGATTTCAAGTTATACTATAAAGCTACTGTAATCAAAACAGCCTGGTACTGGCACATGAACAGGCATGTAGGTCAATGGAACAGAAGAGAGAACCCAGAAATTGCCCCAAGCCATTACACTCAATTAATATTTGATAAAGGAGGCAAGAGCATACAATGGAGTCAAGAGAGTCTCTTCAATAAATGGTGTTGGGAAAATTGGACAGACACATGCAAAAAATTGAAACTAGACAACCAACTTACATCGTACACAAGATTAAAGTCAAAATGGATAAAAGACTTAAATGTAAGTTGTGCAAGCATAAAAATCCTAGAAGAAACCATAGACAGCAAAATCTCAGACATCACTTGTAGCCATATGTTTACAGCTACATCTTTTAAGGCAAAGGAAACTAAGGAGAAAATAAACAAATGGGGCTACATCAAAATAAAAAGTGTCTGCTCAGCAAAAGAAACCATCAACAAAACGAAAAGAGAGCCCACTGCATGGGAGAACATATTTGGCAATGATACATCTGATGAAGTGTTACTATCCAAAATATATAAGGAACCCATACAACTTAACAAAAGGAAGATAAACAATCCAATTAAAAAAAATGGGCAAAGGACCTAAATAGACACTTCTCCAAAGAGGTCATACAGATGGCCAAGAGAAATATGAAAAGATGTTCAAAGTCACTGATCATCAGAGAGATGCAAATTAAAACGACAATGAGATATCACTTAACATCTGTCAGAAGGGCTACCATCAACAAATGACAAATGCTGGCGTGGATGTGGAGAAAAGGGAACCTTAGTACACTGCTGGTGGGAATGCAGACTGGTGCGACCACTATGGAAAACAGCATGGAGTTTCCTCAAAAAATTAAATATGGAACTGCCATTTGACCCAGTGATCCCACTTCTAGGAATATATCCTAAGAAACCCGATACACCAATCAGAAAGAATGTATGCACCCCTATGTGCATAGCAGCACAATTTACAATAGCTAAGATCTGGAAACAGCCCAAGTGCCCATCAGTAGATAAGTGGATAAAAAACTGTGGTGCATTTATACCATGGAATACTGTGCAGCCATAAAAAAGAATAACCTCTTACCCTTTGAGGCAGCATGGAGGGACCTGGAGAGTATCATGTTAAGTGAAATAAGTCAGTCAAAGACAAGTATCACATGATCTCACTCATATGTGGAATCTAAGTAACAAAATAAACTGATGAATGGAGTGGATCCAGAGACATGGAAGCATGGAATAGAGTGTGGAATCTCAGAGGGAAGGTGGGGGAGGGTAGGCGGGGGAGGGTAGGCGGGTGGGAGGTAATCAACCAAAGATCTTGTATGCATATATGCATGGCCCATGGACACAGACAATGGGGCAGTAAGGTCCTGGGATGGGGGTGGGGTGGGTGACTGGGGGTCAATGGAGGAAAAAAGGAGACATATGTAATACTTTCAACAATAAAGAATTATAATAAATAAATAAATAAATAAATAAATAAATAAACAAACAAAGTCCTCCCTACTCCATAGGCCTGGAGATGTGTAGCAAGGTAAATTCCTTCCTGGTGTGACCTGAGACGGACTAGAGAACACTCTGTCATTCACATGAGCATTTTTCACCTCTATACACAAGTACAATTGTGTAAGCAACACAATATAAAATAAAGATGTTTCTAGGTCTTTGCAAGGAAGAGACAGGTATGAGGAAATTTCATCGAATGTAATCCATTGAACTGGATATTGAAAAAAATATTTATTTAGAGCAAACAATAATAAGATATATGTCACAACTGTAATGTGTTATGTAAAAAATAAATTTCATGGCACATTTCTTTACCACAAGCACTTTTATCTCAGCCTATACTCTTGTTGAGACCAATGGGATTGCAAGTGAATTTCAACCAAACAGGATTCAGCAATGTCTTTGTCAAATGCTTAGTTAAAACTTGGTGGTTACTGAAGCAGCCCTTTGTAAATAACATAAATGAACGGAATAAAATTAAGTGATAGAATTATGCTCATTCCCAAAATATTTAAGGTAGTAGAGACTACAAAGTTTAAATCAAGTTAGGCAAAAGGAATTGGGGTTCAGGGCTGTCTCTAGGCGTGGGAAAGAGGGAAAAGAAGGAGATGACTTGCTTATCAACTCCATCTTTTACTGAGGAAGAGTGTCATGTGAGAAACGATTGCCTTTTCTCCTTGTCTGTAATTTTGTGTGCCTTCTAGATGGTTAATTATTGTTCAGCATCGCAGTCAAGAAAGGTTGGGAGACCAGGTGAAACTCAAGTGAGTTACTATTCTTACTATTAAGAATGTGGAAGTGTAAACTGGTGCCATTATGGAAAACAGTATGAAGGTTCCTAAAAAAATTAAAAATAGAACTGCCATATGATCCAAAAATCCCTCTTCTGGGTATTTAGCAGAAGAAAGTGAAAAGAACAACTCTAAAAGATATCTGTACCCTCATGTCCGTTGCAGCATTATTTGCAATAGCCAAGACATGGAAACAACCACTGAATGAAACGATAAGGAAAATGTGATATATACCAGTATTAATAGAATATATTAAAAAGTATGAGATCATACCATGTGTGCCAACATGGATGGACCTTGAGGGCATTATGCTAAGTGAAGTAAGTCAGACTGAGACAGACAAATACCATATGATCTGACTTATATGTGGAATCTAAAAAACAAAACAAAATCCCCCACAATGAAACAAACAAACAAACATACAAAAACAACCCAAGTTCATAGATACAGACACCAGATTGGTGGTTGTCTGAGGTGGGGTGTAGGATAGGGAGGTGGGCAAAATAAGTAAAGAGGGTCAAAATGTACAATCTTCCAGTTACAATATAAAGTCAGGGGGATGTGATGTAGAGCATAGCAACTATATGGAAAAAACGTTTTGGAAGTTACATATCAAGTGCAGTGGGCTCAGTCCTCAGCCAGCATGGGCACTTCCTGGAGGGAGAGCTCTTTGCCACCGTAGATGTTTCTCCAAAGCTTTCCTGGGATAATGTCAAGGAAGGGCTGAAAACATGAAAGGTCTCTTTTCTCTGCTCCATTCTGTTTGGCACTTAGTACTAACTCCATCAGTATGTTCAGAACATTAAGGGAGCAAGCCGACTTCCTGTGTTAGCATTCTCATTTTATTAGCAGACTATTATGGCAGTAGGCTGTTCATTTTGGTATTTTTATAGGAAACTGTGAAACAAACAAAAATTTTCTGAACAAAGGAAAAAATCCTAGCCTTTTCTAATCTCTCCATAATACTAAAATAGTTTATTAATTAAATTTCTATGTGGGTGCATATGTGTCTTTGTGGGTTTAAAGGCGAGAGGTAGAGGGCATGAGGTAGGCAATTATTGACATTTTCTCCCCATTTCTGAGCTGGTTACTTTTTGGTTCAGTGGTTAAAGTTTTATTTAGTTAAGATTACTTTGAGCCACATAACCTTGAATGACTTGATATTAAAAATCAATCCCTAGTCTTTCTATCACACATGGGTAAAACATTAAATCAAATCGATGGTACTTGAAAACAAAAAATTTCTTTCAAAATTGCCCCCTTCCTCCAATATACATAGACTAATCTCCAGTGAGAATAGCAATTCTAAAAAGTTGCAACATTTAGCCTTGATACTTTTGGAACTATAAAAGAACTTTAAAAATCTTGAAAATTTCTTGGGGAGTAAAAATGTGAATTTGTGCAGTCTCTGTTGCACAGTTCAAGAATAGTAAGATCATTCTGTAGGACTGTTCCCAAAAAATGAATTTAAATGAAAAAATGTTAGTTCTCAAGCTGAGGCTAAGCCTAAAACACCAACTTGTGATAAATTGTCAGCCACAAAGAGGGCAGTCTCTTAAATCCATCACTTTTCAACCACAGCTCCATCTAGATAATTAGCCCACGTGGTAACAGCCTGCCCTTTGAACACAGGCAAAGCATTGAAAGCAACCAAACCACAGCTATCTTGGTATTGGAAGTTCCATTTCTTTAAGGGTGGAATTTATTTTGAGGGAGAGAGAGATGGATGTGCTGTCTGGGAGGAAAAATCGTAAGGTTTTCACAGTTAATTTACTGAACATTTTTCAGAGAAAATGGAAGTTGGAGAAAGGAAAAGACAATGAATTATGTAATAAATGCCAGTTCTCGGGGATATCTAAGTTAAGGAGGCTGGGAGTGTGTAGAGACTCTTCTTTTTATGAGCACAACTCACCACAAGGCACAAAGAATTTACAAAAACATGTAATTCCACTGATCAACATGTTTCGCAAAGGTTATTTCTTAGGATTTAGAGTGTGATTAGGAAACTGAACTGGAGATGAGAGAGTTAGGTGTAGTCACTTCTCTGTCATGATACCCTTGTGTGCCTTTCAGAATCTTTTCTTCCTATAAAATGAAATAATTAGATGGAGACAGGGAGCCCAAATACCTGGAGGAAACAGGGAGATGAGAGAGTGAGTAGAGTTGACCAGCCTGAGTTTGTGGTGAACCAAGGAGCATTTGCCCTATCCTGTGGGACAGATGTTGAACCACTCATTTGTATGTTTTGTTTGGGCAGGTCTTCCAATTTTTCAAGAGAAGTCATAAAGCCAGGATATGCTGTGAAATATCTTCATTTGAAATTTTAGTTCATTTAAAAAAACACACAACAACACTGTCTGATAGGTGTTTTTTTTTTTTTTAAATATCAATTTTGTGAGCAGTATCTATGCTATAGGCTGCTGGGTGTCTTTGTATTAGATGATTTCTAACTTCTCTCTTGTTCATACCTTTATTTGCTTAAATTTCTAACTCCTGGCATTGTTTCTTTCCATCATGTCAGTTGGTTAGTTTAATGACTAAATTCAACATCTTATATTCAATTTTTAGGCAATACTATGTTAGTAGCTAAGTGAAACAAGTACCTACTCTCAATTAAAAAAAATATTTTCATTGATTTCAGAGAGGAAGGGAGAGGGATAAAGAGACAGAAACATCAATGATGAGAAAGAACCATTGACTGGTTGCCTTCTGCACACCCCACACTGGGGATTGAGCCCACAACCCAGGCATGTGCCCTGACTGAGAATTGAACGTTGACCTCCTGGTTCATAGGTTGATGCTCAACCACTGAGTCATGCTGGCCAGGCTAGGTCTGTGATCTTAAGCAAATTACTTAACCTTTCTGTGCTCCCATTTCCTTATGATAAATTGGAGATGATGATAACATTACCTGACTTATGAAGTCATTGAGGAGATTAAGGGAATTAATACAAGTGAAACGCTTAGAAAAGTGTCTAGATATAGTAAGTACTCTGTGTTAGCTATTACTTAAAAGAGGAGGACAAAGAAGAGGAAGATGACGAGGAAGAGGGGAAGTAGTAGTGGAGGGGATTATAAGCACATAGTCTGCAACATTTTACTTTATTGCAGTCCTATTTTTGAAGAATTGAAGGTGATTTTTGTCTTCACTCTGCTCCAGACCTATTATGAAAATTAGGCTGGCCAATTGTCCCTTCGGCTGAAATTCCAAAGAAAGGTGAGGTAAGGTAAGTGGTAACAAGTACTTTGTCTGTGTTCCTGCCTCTCAGTGCAGCCTGTTTACCTACTTATCATATGCAAGCTCCTGCCTTCCCTTCTCTCAGTGAACTGGCCACTCAGTAGCCTGTTTTTGTATTGACTGCAAAGGCCTTTGGCTTTGAATTCAGAGAACCAAAGATGTTTCTGGAAGGTGATAGTAGCAGGCTGGCCTTGTAGGAATAGTTACAGAACTTAGGCTATTTAAATTTAATTAAATATTTAAAATTTTCTGCTGTGAACTTTTAGGTCAGAAAAGTAATCAACTTAGAGATGAGCCAAGATGGCGGCATAGATAAACATCTGGGCTGCTGCCGCCCACAACAATTTCCAAAACTACAACTAAAAGACAGAACGTCTATCACCCAGAACTACGGGAAAGCTGGCTGAGCGGAACCTCTACAACTAGACAGAAAGAGATGGGAGCAATCAGGGCTCAAACGCTGAAAAACTGAGGTACAGGGGAGTGCGCTCGCGATAGGAACTGGCGGCAGAGCCCAGCTGGAGGCGGGTGTTGCTTTCTTCAATCTGAAGAGAGACAAGGCCCCAATCTCTCTGAAATCCAGTTTCTGGGGAGAGACTGGGCTGTCTGACAGCGGGTCAGAGAGTGAGGGTGGCTTACTAGCAGAGCTGTATGGAGGTACAATTGTTGGCTGCGCTGGGGCGTGAGACTGCGGGGACGCGGTTGGAGGCGGCTCACTGCCAGCCATTGCTGTTGGCCACGCCCTAGCCTAGTGATGCCTTGAGACTCCGCCCCACACAATCTACAAACAGACCCAAGCTCCTAGCAGCGGATTTTGCATATGAATGGCCTTCTCTATTGCAGTTTAAACTAGTAAACTTGCAACCCGGTACAGACAGCTCCAAGGCCTCCAAACTCCAAGCAGGGAGGAGAGGATGGCAGTTCTCACTGTAGCTCCTGCAGGGTAGCCTCAGACAGCAGATGAACTAGCCAATGCACCTAGTGGTCAGCGTGAGATACCAGATTTCAACTCCTCACATCCATAAGTGACACATTCGGGAGGCGGACTCAGTGAGCACCAAAGCCCCACTCAAACAAGCCCTGTACCACAAGCGTGTCTCCAGCACAGCAGCACTTCCATTATAGACACAGCAGGTCCTCACAGCCAACTGGCCTGGAGGTCAATTCCTCCCAGTGTACCAAGAGCAATCAAGGCTTTTAACTACACTAAGACTTTCCACTCAGCCCACAAAGGGGTGTACCAAGAGCGACCACCTACGGTGATTGGGGAAGCTGAGCTACCGGCCCCTATAGGTTACTGACCACACAAAGCCACTCCATCAACACAGAGAGGCAGCCAAAATGCGGAAACACCAAAGTATGTCACGAATAGGAGAGATGGAGGAAAGTAAACTACTGGACGACACAGTGTTCAGAACCACATTTATAAGGTTACTCAAGAATCTTCTAAAAACCGCTGAGAAACTTGAAGAGACCTTCAAGGACCTTAATGAGAATACCAAAAAAAATGGAAAAGGACCAATTAGAAATTATGCATACACTCTCTGAAATAAAGAATATACAGAAACTCAACTGTAGACCACCGTACCCGAAGAGTCAAACCAAAGGTCTGGAATATGAGGAAGCAAAAAACACCCAACCAGAGAGGCGGAAAGAAAGAAGAATCCAAAAGTGTGAGGATAGCGTAAGGAGCCTCTGGGATGGCTTTAAGCGTACCAACATCCGAATTTTTGGGGTGCCAGAAGAAGAGAGAGAGCAAGATACTGAAAACCTATTTGAAGAAATAATGACAGAAAACTTCCCCCAGCTGGTGAAAGAAATAGACTTACAAGTTCAGGAAGCACACAGAAGCCCAAACAAGAGGAATCCAAAGAGGACCACACCAAGACACATCATAATTAAAATGCCAAGGGCAAAAGACAAAGAGAGAATCTTGAAAGCAGCAAGAGAAAAACAGTTAGTTACCTACAAGGGAGTACCCATATGACTGTCAGCTGATTTCTCAACAGAAACTATGCAGGCCAGATGGGAGTGGCAAGAAATATTCAAAGTGATGAACAGCAAGAACCTACAACCAAGATTACTCTACCCAGCAAAGCTATCATTCAGAATTGAAGGTCAGACGAAGAGCTTCACAGACAAGAAAAAGCTAAAGGAGTTCATCACCACCAAACCAGGATTACATGAAATGCTGAAGGGTATTCTTGAAGAAGAGGAAGAAGAAAAAAAAGGTAAAGGTAAAAATTATGAACAACAAAAAGACATAAAATACATACCTACCAACAAGTGAATCTAAAAATCAAGTGAATAAAAAATCTGAAGAACAGAATAGACTGGTGAATACAATAGAATCAGGGACATAGAAAGGGAGGGGACGGACAATTATCAGGGGGAAGGCGGTCCGAGGGGTGTAGGAAGAGATTGGACAAAAATCTTACACCTATGGATGAAGACAGTGGTGGGGGTAAAGACATGGGGGGGGGGGGGAGAATCAGGTGGAGGGGAGCTATGGTGGGGGAGGGGAAAGAGGAACACCTGTAATAATGTGAACAATAAAGATTTATTTAAAAAAAAGTAATCAGCTTACAAT
The DNA here is from genome assembly GCF_027574615.1 of Eptesicus fuscus. Lineage (NCBI taxonomy): Eukaryota > Metazoa > Chordata > Mammalia > Chiroptera > Vespertilionidae > Eptesicus > Eptesicus fuscus. Next base: position 80,077,921 of record NC_072475.1, on the reverse strand, counting down.
CACTTTCTTTTATCTGCTTGATCTTTCTGTGCTATTTTTAGAGACTTAAATAGTAATAATAATATTGCTATAACTAACACTTCAGTGTTTATCATGTTCTAAGATGCATGTCTGGAAGATTCACATCCCCTCCTACCATAGACCCTTGCATAATTCAAAACTACCTTGAGTTTTGTATTCAAAAACACAGACTCAATTCAATATGTGCTGCTTTTGTAGTTAGTGCAAAGTAGTAACCTCAAATCCAAAACACCACATAAATACAACCGTATTTAGCTGCAAGTGTATATATTTAAATAGAAAACATTAATTTCCCCCCTCCCCCAAATGAAACAATACGTAATATATTTTATTTTGAACAAAGAATTTTGATCATAAGTTCTGAGAGCTGGTTATGAGGTGGGAAGCTCCATAGAAGAATTTCACAAGTGTCATGAGAGCTAGGACTAGACTTTTATCTTTGGGAATTCTCTTTGCACCTAGTTCATAACTGTGTTCAAGGTAGGCTTCATAAATGCTGTGAAACAAATACACGAGTGGCACCATCATATTTTCCTCTTGTCCCCTCCCCCATTTTTCAAATGTTAAAATAAGATATTGGATGGTGCAAAGGGGAGAGAGCATCATCTTTTCCGAACACTGAATCAGTGTTTCTCTTATGTCTATTTTCATTCTCATTCTCCTGATTTTGTGTCCTGGTGTCTATTGCCAGCTCACATGGATGGAAAATCCTACATAATAGCCAATTCTTCCTTAAAGATTAATACAAAGTGTTCTTTTTTTTTATTATTAAAAAAATCTTGTAAAAACAGGGAAGGGTTGGTTGAAAGGAAAATAATCTTGAGGTGATAATTTTCATTCATCACAGGATGTTTTAAGTCTCTGTAAGGTCTCACTTAGGCTTGGCTTAGATGAATGACAGGATCATGAAGACATCTTTTTTTCAATTCCCAGTCTTTTTTTATTTTATTTTTTATTTTTGACCCTATTACAGATGTCTCTATTTTCCCTCATTTGACTGCCTGCATCCAGCCCCCTTCTCAATCCCCATTCTTAATATTCAATTTAGGTTGTAGAGGCATTAACATGAAATTGGATGGGTGGTGAGAAGAGGAGGAGAGATGAGCGTTTTATTATTTCATACTCGTGAACTCTTCAGCAGGACTTTGCAAAGTTACACGATTCTTTTCCTTGTGATTGCCTGTTTTGTGGGCCGCAAACTTGCCATGAATGTCTGTCTCCTCGCTGTGGAAACCAGCCAAGGACACATTATTGACCACCTGCTCACTTTCTAACATGAGGCGACTCCCCAGACTTATTTTCCTTGCTTTCTCCTCCCGCTGGTTTATGGTTTTCCCTTATGTAGCAATAAAACTCTTGGAGAGCCTCTTAGGGATGAATTAATGCCACTTAAGTATATTTCCGTTTGCTGGCCTTTGATGGTTCTGTTTAAAAATAAAGGAGTGGGGGCAGCTTGGTTCTGATTGAAGTTTTCCTTTCCTTTGCTTTAAACTTACCATTCCTCAAAAACTTAGTTACACTCCAAGAGAGCTTTGCTAACAATGAAAAAAATGTCTGGGAAATATTGTCAGAAGACAAACTTACCATCTTTCAGTAATTTTTTCCCCATTGGGAAGGTATTTACATTATAAAGAGGCCCAGTTCAGCCTGTGTGAACTTGCCTTGTATTCCTTTAAATATTTAAATTTATAAATAATAAATAGAAAGTGTATCTAAATTCCAGAAGAGCAGAACAAGAACTTGCTCTCCATCCTAATAGCAAACAGATTAAGGATTGGTTGTTCATGATCCCATTTCAATTTTGTATAGTCTGCAATTTATATCTATATCTATATCTATATCTATATCTATATCTATATCTATATCTATATCTATATCTATATCTATATCTATATCTATATCTATATCTATATCTATCTATATATATCTATATACACTGAGTGGCCAGATTATTATGATCTCTGAACACATAATAATCTGGCCACTCAGTGTATGTATATGTGTGTGTGTGTGTGTGTATGTATGTATATGTGTGTATATATGAGGCCTGGTGCATGAATTCGTGCATGGGTGGGGTCCAGCCAGCCTGGCCAGGGGGAGGGGACATAGGCAGTTGCCAGCCTGCCTGCTGGTCGAACTCCTGGCCGAGGGGACAGTTTGCATATTAGCCTTTTATTATATAGGACATACACTGAATGGCCAGATTATTATGCGTTCAGAGATCATAATAATCTGGCCACTCAGTGTATATCTCCTATCTAATAAAGAGGGAATATGCTAATTGACCCCCATGCCATTGCAAAGATGGCAGCACCCACAGCCAATAAGAGGAAATATGCTAATTGACTGCCCTGCCCTCAAAGATGGTGGTGTCCACAGCCACAAGATGGCAGCACCCAGTCCTTTCAGCCCTGCCAGGGTGCCTGCCTCCAGAGTCCCCCAGTGCCCTCAACCCTCAGCAACCCAGGGCTGGCCCAAGGCACAGGCAAGCCTTGGATGGTGGCTGCTCAGCCGCCCAAGGCTGCCTGAGGCTCAGGTAACCAGGGCCAGCTGAGGCTTGCACTGCTGGCAGTGGCAGCAGCAGAGGTATGATGGGGCGTTGCCTTCCCCTGATTGCTGGGTTGCCTCCCACCCCTGAGGGCTCGTGGACTGTGAGAGGGGGCAGGCCGGGCTGAAGGACCACCCCCCTCCAGTGCATTAATTTTTATGCACTGGGCCTCTAGTACAGTTAATCCTCACCTAAGGATATTTTTCCATTGATTTCTAGACAGAGTGGAAGGAAGGGGGTAGGGAGAGAGAGAGAGAGAGAGAGGAAGAGAGAGAGAGACATCAATTTGTTGCTTCCTGCATGCGCCCCGACCAGGGCCAGGGATCAAGCCTGCAACGAAGGTATGCGCCTTTGACTGGAATTGAACCTGGGACCCTTCAGTCCATAGGATTATACTCTATTCCCTGAGCCAAACCAGCTAGGGCCTCACATTTCATATTAATTCATTTGAATCTTATATTTAATATGTGTCCACTCTGAAATAGAACATCCCATGAGGTTCAATTTCCTCTTCTCACAGTCATAGCCTTGAGTATTGGAAAATAAGAGTGTCTGTCCTGAGTGTGACACTTACCTCTGTATGGCTTGGGGAAGCTGCTCAGCTCCTCTAAGCTTCTGGCTTCTCTGCTATAAGAATAATAGAATCTGGATATTGAGCAGAAAAAATCCCCCAAGAGAGGGGGTTTCACTTACTGTCATGCAAGTTACCATTAGAATTAACTATTTTCATTTATTCCTTCTTTTGTTTGCTTAAAGTGAAGTTAACAAGATGGCATGCAATGACAGTCAAGTATAGTCACCATGACCCATTCCACCCAGCTCATTACCACATACCACTTCAGTTTTCTTATTTATCACATTCAACTAACGTGTTTTGAACCACCACCCTAGGAACTATTTGAGAAGTCAAGCATGACTAAGGTGTCATTTCTGCCTCAATGGCAATCCAAGGCAAAGATAAACATGTCTGAAAAAAATACAAGGAAACTGGTCCGGCTTCCTTTCTTGACCTGCCTTTATGTTGACCCTTTTTCTCTTGTACCTGCTTCTTCTCTTTCCCTTGTCCTTTTCCAACTACATCCCTAATTGCTTTGCTCATTTCTAGATTTCTGATTCCCACTTGGTGTCTGCAACCTCAGCAGCCCATTTGAAACCTGAGCTCTAATAAAAACTCATGTCTTCAAAAGCCAGAGAGGGGGTGAACCAAATCATCTTCCCTCTTCTGGACTCATGGGCAGACTTCCCATAGGCAAGGAAGAAATGTCCATGGGGTTGACTAGGGCGGTATTAAAGGTGCCCATCCCTACCTAGGACCAAAACACCACCTCTGCAGGTCTGCTGAGTGCCTACAATTGTTGTTAAAGTTCCAGAATCTGGGAAAGCTCATTCATTCCAGAGATTTTTTTTTGGACAGATGATTGACATATAATGAACAGGGCTTAAGGAACTGGGACTCAAGGCATTTAGAAGAAGGGGGTCTGGGTGGGGAATGGATAGAGAATAACATGGAGGTGCAAGGTAACAGGTATCTTAGGAAGCCTTGCCAGGAAGCATCTCCAGCAGCTCCTGGGAGAAGAGCTGGTCATGATGGCATGATTAATTTGTGTCACCACTGAGAAACAAGAATTAATGTCTTCTAGAAGGATCCAGTAGGTTGGACTCTCAGGCAATGAGTTGAGCTCCAGCAGATCTTCAGGGGAAAGTGGCTAAGGCACACCCTAAATTTGTGCTTAAGATGAAAGTCCTGTTCATTTGTGAGGCTTAGACCCCATCTCCCAGATAGGAGAGGGGATGGCACCTGCTTTAGCCATGATTGAATGGCCAGAAGAGGGCAGAAGCCAAAGTTCTGTTATGTGGTTGGGCTATTGACCGCACTGGGGAAGGGCTGGTGCTTCCTTAGTCAAAAAGTTTAAATGCTTCACAGGCCAAGGGGCAAGCTCCCTCTCTTGGATTCTGACTTCCGGGCCTGCTGGATCTTTGTGCATGACCCTAGGTTGGAATGTATAAAAGATAACAGGGTATATTCTCACCAACCACTGCTTTTCTCCCTGTAAATTTTCCCTAAAAATCACTGCTTGGCCATTTGCCTTTGTATGGAGAACAACCTCCAGATCCTACTCCAGGGCTCTACTTGGGATTGGAGTTCTAAGATATAAATAATGCAGAGGCATGCTCTCACCCATTAATTAACTCATTGATCCATCTATTCAGGAGTGTTTAGTACTTAGCAAGTGCCAGGTGCTGTAGACACAATAATAAGTGGAGAGTGAGGTCCCTGTCCTGGAATGACTCACAGTCTAGAGGGCTTGGCTAGTGCTGACTACTCAGACTCCTTCCCTGCGTCATTTTCCATCTCTGTGAACTTAGTCACAGGGAAACATTCAATTCCTGTTTATGTGTGTTGGGCTGACCAACTTACTTGGATGATAATTGCCAGAATTTTTACAATCCCAAGCTGGCTTCCCTCCATATTCCAGCATGTGATTAAGCTTCTTCTGCTTTCTAGTCCTTGATGTGTATCCATAAAAAACAAACTTATTTTAATGTCAGTCTCAACAAGGTTCACAAGGAATGCAAACAGAAGACGTTGCATAGCAAAAATAAATAACTAGTGAACTATCTCTATTAGCATCTGGCCTTATACAGAAGCACATTAAAAATAATGAGTTATTCATGAGACGTCTGAGGCAGGAAAAGAATTATTAGACTTACATATTGTTAGCATACAATGATATTCTGGATTTTTTTTAGAGGAGTCGTATAAGGTTCTTACTGCTGAACTCTACTTGTTCTAGCTTCTACCAAAATCAAATGATAACTGAAAATTCCTTTTCCTATATATGTATCATCTAACCATTTCCAATCTATCATTTCTCTCCCCATCTACCTATAGTTATCATTGTGGGCACAGTGGTACAGAGGCACAAAAGTTGGCTGTTTGCTTGATTCTGAGTTCTGATTGGGTAAAGTAATGGGTATACCCAGCATCTGTTAAAGGGTCTTTGAGAGTAAACACATAAAATGTAATTATGTATTACAATTTACATGAGGCTTTTCCTTCGAATAGCTCAAGTTGCTACAAAATTATTTTAAAGTAAAAAAATAAAGATCTTATGTGAATAGAAGTTATAATAGCCTGAATTTTAACTTATTTTGTGTGCCATCAGATTCATGAAACATGTAGGGGCAGATAACAATCGGAGCAGAAATATACTAAAGAGCAGTGGAATCTTTTTGGAGGATAGTTTGACTGACTCCTGGCCACCACTGCCCTTAACATCTTGATTAACCTGCTCACTGTGACATGGAAGCCAAGCACTGCCTATCGCCTCTGACAGTGGAACCACCAGGGGTTTATTGAAGTCCTGTTACTATTAATTCATTGAACACACATTTCATGAGGGCTTAGAGTGTTTTAAGTGCTTCTCATAATATTAGGAGTAACAAACATGAATAAATATTTACTAAGTGCCAGACTCTGTGCTAGGTGCTTTACATAAATCATCTCATTTAATACAATCCCAACGATTCTGGGTGTATGATGTTATTATGTTTATTTTGCAAACAAGAAAATGAGGGCCCAAAGAGTTTAGACTTAAAAAAATTTTAAGCTAAAGGACTGAAAATCAAAATCAAAATCAGTTTTCATTAGAGTCTAAGTGTTGGAGACATTAAACCCAGAAATAGCAGGCCCTGTAGAAGAGTGTCACAAATTAAAAATATATTTCTCTGTGTGGAAAAAGTGCTTTCAACCCAATTAAGGACACACAGCAAAAGTGTTTTGAAACACAAATTAAAATTTGCCCTCCCATCCATGGCATCACATTGAAACCACGGGGCAATTATCGTGAACTTAGAATACAGAAGGGACATGGAGTTCAGAAGCAAGCTGCCAGCAACACTTTTAATTAACTGAGTGTGAACAAGGAATAAAGCCCCAAAGCCCGAGTGAAAGAGATTTTGCATTTGTAGAAATGAGGGGGCTAAAGAAATTGGGATGAGGGGGTCCCCAAGTGGTTAAATAACTTGCTCCAAGTCCTCACACAGCCAGTAGGTAGCATAGCAGGATTCGAATCTGATGGTCTGTCTCCAGAGGCCTTAGCTCTTTAGGACTACACTGGATTAAAGCCGCTAGAAGAATCCACGGCATCAATGCCTCAGGAAGGCAGTCCAACTAAGTTAAAATGTACTCCCAAGATCATTGTTATGTTGGGGTTCTTTGTTCCCATCCGTACAAATACTGCCAAGAAGGCTGGGCACACTGCTCCCCACATCTCTAAGCCCTGACCTTCGCAGAGCAAATGCCCATGAGAAATCATGGGGAGTGTGCTCATGGTTCCCTCTTTTCTGGTGACCCCGGGTCTTTTTGGCATCCCCATCCTGCTGCCGAGGATTGCTCATGGACACCTTCCACATAAACCTTCTCCTTCACTTAAAAAACTGAATTCTAATTTATTAGGAGTTACATTATGTAACTTAAAAAATAAACTTTATTTTTAGAGAAATTTTTTGTTTACAGCAAAACTGAATAAAACAGTCTTCCCCACTATCAATATCCCACACCAGAGTGGTACATTTGTTACAGCTGATGAACCTACATGGACACATCACTGTCATCTAAGTCCATAGTTTACATTGAGGTTCAAGCTTGGTGATTTACATACTATGGGTTTTGACAAATGTATAATTACATGTATCCAGCATTGTAGTACCTTGCAGAATAGTTTTACTGCTCTAAAACTCCACTGTGCCCTGCCGTTCAGACCTCCCTCTTTCTGGCAACTATTGATCATTTTACTGTCTCAGTGGTTTCTTGCCTTTTCCAGAATGTCATACATACAGTTGGAATCATACAGTATGTAGCCTATTGACTTCTTTCATTTACTAATATGCATTACGGTTCCTCCATGTCTTTTCATGGCTTGCTTCGCTCAATTATTTCTAGTGCTGAAAAAAGTCCATTGTCTGCTTGTATCACAGTTTATTTATCAACCTGCTCTTTTAAAAGGCACATTTTGAAATTCCTAAATGTCTCCCCTGACTTAAAAAAAAAAAAGTGAATGGACTCTGCTAGGCAACAACCAGGTAATTTAAGAAACCACTGGAAGGTATTCATGACTGACAGCGGTATCACTGGGTTACTCCTCCAGGATAAAACATTTGTCTTTTAATGGAGTTTCCATCTCCCCAAGGAGAAATTTGTGATGAGGACGCCCAGGAGTTTGAGGATCAATAGGAGGATCTTTGGGGGAAGGTGGCCTCTGATAACTCTCAGATCTCACCAGATGCCCATCTCATCGTGAGAGGGGGGTAAGCTGGGATTCCAGGAGCACCTTTCAGGTGCCACAGTTTGGGTCCATGAGCACCTTCAGAGTTAGCAAGCTGGGATTTTCATGAATGGAAACCACCAAGGAAGCTCTGGTTTACTCTCAGCTGTGCGGAATTCACATAAATCACAAACCTGGCTTGATGAGCTGGAAAGGTTCCAACTCAAACATGTCCATTCTGTAGAATGCACAATAGGCTGGGAGAGTATTAATTTCAAATAGAGTTTACTTTACCTGGCATCTTTTCAGTCAGAATTTAATGAAATACACCTGAGTCACTGAATGTCCCCAAATGACTTCTGAATCTTAACATTTAACCTACTGATGCTGAAACTGCATATACTAATATTTCTAGTTAGAATTAGTATATTTTATGTTATAATTATTTGAAAATTGATAGTCACTGTATGTATAATGTAATAAAATAATTGTTCCTCTGAACCCATTTATCTTTGTTAAAGTGTGATTATATAAACACTAGTGGTCCGGTGCATGAATTCATGCACATTGAAAGGAAATTAATTAGAAGAAATATTTTAATCTCGCTATTCACTCTTTCTCTATAATAGAAGTGTCAACCAAATTCACTATCGACAATGATAGATTGAAACACATGCATGCGATTGGCGCCAGCAAGAGCTTTATATGTATAGTGCATGCACGAGTCAACTTAGCCTTTTATAGCTATAGAATAAACTTGCTTAATTAGACCTGCTTTCTGATTTAGCTAAACTTTTTCCAGCCCAGTGAAGCACCCCAACTTATCTTTCAGGTAACTGTCAGCAACACAGCAGTAACTATCAACACGAAGCAGATTATTATTATTATAGATCACACAGGGAGAACAAAGGGTAAAATATTTAATTGCAGCAGTGTTTGACTATATTCTGCGCAGTGAGAAAACCTGAAGTCATTTTCAAGGTCCACCATTTCTTACTTCTTTTCAGTCGGGTCAAGTTTCTAAGCTTTCTAAATCTCTGTTTTTTGGCTAATGAAAAGAAAATAGGATTCAACTGAGTCTCCTATCTACCTACTCCAGGACTTCTGTGAGCCGTGGTTGGCAAACTGTGGCTTGCGAGCCACATGCAGCTCTTTGGTCCCTTGAGTGTGGCTCTTCCACAAAATACCACGGCCTGGGCAAGTCTATTTTGAAGAAGTGGTGTTAGAAGAAGTTTAAGTTTAAAAAATTTGGCTCTCAAAAGAAATTTCAATCGTTGTACTGTTGATATTTGGCTCTGTTGACTAATGAGTTTGCCTACCACTGTCTGTGAGGATCAAATGAGATGAGGCTCGGGATAATGCTTCACAGACATTTGGTTAAAGTGTGAAATGTTTGTACCTGGCTATAAAGCAAGTTGTGTTCCTGGGCTGAAGAAACTGCAAGGAGGCTAGTCGTTGCTAGGGAGAGGAAGCCTGGCGTTGCTACATGACATCATTACCCAATGCCCACAGCAACTGTTTCCAGGCTGGGCTGGGCTGTGGGCCACATTTTACGCCATGGGGTCTTGGCAGCATTGGCTGCAATTTGGTGGGTTGCCGCTCTGGGGTGGTGGTGGGGCCTGTATCCCACTTGGGAGAAGCCGAGTGTTGCTTTGTGAGCATCATGTCTGCGGTGCCATTTCTCTGTGCGTGTCACAACAGCTCCTGTGTTGAGCATCTGCCCCCTGATGGTCAGTGCATGTCATAGCCACTGGTCAGATGGTGGGACACTTAGCATATTAGCCTTTTATATATATAGATTCTTTATCATTAAAAAAATGTAGATCAGAGAACAATACTTTTCTGCTGAAAGCTCTTCACTTCATGGTTTAGGGATCCCTATCTCATTGGTCTCTGCCAAGCCCTTCCACCTCCACTGTTGATTAAGGGCCAGTCACATTGACTTTCTTTGTTCTTTGAATTCACCAATTTGCTCCCAGGGCCTTTGCACATGCTGTTTTTTTCTGCCCTAATACTCTTTTCCCAGCTCTGCACATAGCTGGCTCTTTTTCATGTCATGTAAGTTGCAACTAAATGCCACCCTCTCAGAAAAGCCTTTTCTGACCACGTTGGCCAAGACAATGCCCCAAAATGGTCATTCTCTATCATATTGCCTAATTTATAACCTTTCTCAATAGCTGAAACTATCTTGCTTATTTAATTTATTAATTGTCTATTTCCCATGCTATGTCTGTAAACTCTGTGAGAGAAGGACCTGGCCTGTCTCATCCACTGTGCTGTTTCCCTAGTGGCTGACACATAGTATGTCCTCAATAAAAGTTTGGAGAGTGAATAATTAAGTGGATATCACCATAGATGTTTATGACTGTTCTCTGAGTTTGATTCTGTCTTATGAGTGCATGTGCCCACCCCTAGGGAGAAGGGCTTCTTTTTTATTTATTCTCTTTATTGTTACCTCTGCTGTGAGGTAGCATGTTTGCTACTTTTATTTTTGCCTTCCCTCGGGCTTACATTTGGCACATAGATGTTGGTAAACCCATGCTGTTGAGTGAATTAATGTTTGTAGGCAGTGTTGATGAATCTTTTTAAAAAACAGGCTGTTCCCTTTTGGCATATAGTTCTACATGATGCTAACATCATGAATAGGGGTGTCTGGTGAAACTGTAGTCTCACCAGCCTTGCAAAGCCCCTACTGACTCATTCTCCTTTCCAGCGGCACAGGAATAGAGGGCAGGCTGCCGAAAAGGCAGATAAGCAGACTGTCTGACCTTACTAGCAACGAGGGCCTTGCCAATCTGGTTTCCTTGGTAAAATGATGGCAATCTATATCAGGGGTTAGCCTCATGGTCCCATTGTTCTGGAAAGTACTGAAAGAATAGAATAAATACTGACATTAATGAAATGCCTATCATGTTCTAGACAGTATTAAGGTGCTAGACATATATTATCTTATTTAATTGCAATAACTCTACTATGAAGTTATTGCCTTTTAAAAAATAGATGAGGAACCTGAGATTCAGAATACTGAGTGACTTGCCCAACTGTACTAGCTGATATTGGCAGAACTAGATCTCAACTTCTCTCTGACTCCAAATGCTGTGTTCTATATACCACAAGCACCAAAAAAAGAGCCAAATAATAACAAAATCCCCTCCGGTTGTAATTCATTTGGATTAATAAAACCCTCTTCTGAAATACAAATATTCTATCCTACTAACTCATTCACACATTAGTGTTAATAATTTTGATAAGATTAACTTTTACCTATTCTCTAATGGAGGTCATTATCTCATGAGAAGGTACAAGCTGGAATGGAAGGCTGGGCAGATAGAGTTTCTGAGGGTGTGACACCGCAGAAAGGAGAAAGGGTAAAGGCTCAGGGCACCAAGAAGAGTAAGGGCAGTGGTCTGAGGACTGTAACCACTGGGGCTATGCCATCATTTTTTATCTGTTCAGAAGCCTGATGGGTAGGCTGCCTGGAAGATGGTACGTGTGAGATACAGCACAGTAGAGTGGTTACAGGTTGGGCCCTAAACCAGATGCTTAGGTTTAAATTCTGCCTCTGCCACTCACAGCCTGTGTGATCTAAGCGAATGGCTTACCTTTCCGCACCTCACACTTTTCACCTATTAAAGAAATGGTGGAGAGGAGAGAAAATGGCGATGGAATAGAGTCGGGTTTGGAGTCTGTTCCTGGGGCGGAGAGTCGGAGCAGCAGAGGCTCGCAGAGGGAGTGTATGTGGGCAAGCCAAGGGACAGCTAAACTCCAGGAGAAGGCAGGGGAGTGCTGGGCAGTGTTCCTCTGACCGCGCAGCACCCACAGGGGCTAGGTCCCCTCCTGGAGCTGCGGGCTCGCCGGGCGCCTCGCCATCTTGCAAGGAAAGGAGGATTTTAGTGGAAACCTGACTTTCCGAGACAACTGCAAACACTGAACTGCTGGGAGCACCAGACCACCGGTCCCCTATCAGCGCAAACATTCGGATTCAAAGAAACTCTTCACTGCACCACGGAAAGGTCAGATTTCGCCTGAAATAAGGTGCGGTTTCTAATCCCCTCGGTGGGTGAGGGAAGCGCTGGGTGAGGGAAGCGCGGCAGCCGCAGGACCGGCAGGAGCCGGGAGGTCTGTGCCTAGAAAAGTCGGCGGCAGTTGGAACTGCCGTGATCCGTGAATGAGGAGGGGGGTCTTCTGAGCTGCTAACAGAAGTGACCTCTTGAAAGCAACTCATTTTAATCTGACGAGGAGGGTCAGACTAAGAATTTTCAAAGGAGTGCAGGCTCCTTAGTCTGGGGCACAGACCCACGGTCCGCACACCTGGGCTCTTTCCGACTCTGATTGCTAAGCCCAACACATAGAAAAACCCAGGTGGAAACCCTGAAAGACTGCAGGGGGAAGGTGTTTTTTCGGAACCTGGGGACCAGAGCTGCGTGTGACCATCAGAGAGGCAGCTCTGAGGCGCACACCTCCACAAACCGGTAGTGAGTGCCATAGAGGGGAAAAAAAGAAAAGAAAAAAGAGCTAGAGAGGCCCGGAAGTCAATTCAGAAACACTGCCACCCAGGGGCTGAAACGCTAATTGTCTCTGGTGTAATCAAAAATAAATACGAGAAATTAAGACACGGCTGGCTTAAAAAGCAGGACTGGCTTCCAACACTGAGGAGCCCTGGAATGAAGCTGAACTGAAATACCGCCCAGACTGGGAAAAAGGCGTACCAAACAGAATAATAGAGGAAGTGAATGACAGCCACTACTGCACATTTTAGTCTTCCTATTTTTTAATTTTCAATTCTTTTTTCAATTTTTAAAATTTTTTATTCTCATATTTTTTTATTTTCATTTTTTGCATCTTTTACTTAAGAAACTAATTTTTTTTCTTTTTCCTCACTCGATTTTCACCTTTTTAATTATTACATTTTTATTTTCAATCAGCACTATTATTTCTATTATTTTACTTTTTTTTTTTTTAATGTCATTTGATTTTCTCTTTCTTTTTTTTTTGGATTAGTGTCCTACATTCGATTTGCATCTTTCCCTTACAATCGCTTTACCCTATCTCAAAGCTAACATTATGCCATCACTCTCCTCCTAACCTTTCCCATTTTGGTCCCCAGTTTATCTTAACCCTTTCTGGCTTTAGATTTTCCCTACTTTTTCAGTTTACTCCCTGCTAAAACTTCACCCTACTTATATATCTAATTCCCAACCCCCTGCTCCAAACCCACACAAACCTCTCTCTACGCTACCTTAAAAAAATTATTTTTCTCTCGGGCCTTTTGTTGTTGTTTGCTTGAATGTTGATTAGATTGAATTTTTATGCTTTTTTATGAGATTGTTTTGATTATTCTTTTTGTTGGTTTGGTTGGTTCTTTTGTTTGCTTTGTTTTTGTTTGTTTTTTACTTTTGTTTTCCCTTGCCACACTTGATATTAGTTGCTGTTGCAGTTTGTATTAATCTCCAGGCTCGTGTTGCTGGAATTTGCTGGGAATAGTGGTTGTTCTAGTGGAGTTTACTCCCCATATATATAGTTTGTTCCCCTTTTCTCTCTTAGTATCATTCTTGTCTCTCTTACTTTTTTTTTCTTTTCTTTTTCTTTTCTGTTATTTCTTTTTCTTTTCTTTCTTTCTGCTCTTTTCCCAAGTTCAGATTCACACTCGTTGTTTTTGTTTTTTTTTGTTTTGTTTTTTCGTTGTTGTTCTTTCTTTTTACTCTCCCTCTTCCACTCCTATTCCCTAATTTGTCTTTCTCTGGTGGTTACCTTTATTGGAGGTTATTAATATCGTGAATACAATTCTGTTCAGTGCCTTGTCTGTTGTGCCTGGTTGTGTTGTATTTTATACCTTTAAATCAACGCCAGAGAGAGAAATCTATATAACCAGACATCCGGAGAAGAGAGACCATGGGGAGACAAAGAAACAGCCCCAACAGGAAAGAGAAGCAGGCATCACCAGAAAAGGAAGTAAACGATTTAGAGGCAAACAACCTATCAGAGAAAGAATTCAGAGAAATGGTCATAAAGTGGCTGAAAAGGATGGAAGACAAATTCGACAATATGAGTAAGAACCAAGAAGAAATGAAGAAGAACCAAGAAGAAATGAAAAATGACATCGCTGCTGTAAAGAACTCAATAGAAAGCATCAAGAGTAGACTAGATGAAGCAGAGGACCGCATAAGTGAGCTAGAAGACAAGATGGAAAAAAATACCCAAATACAACAGCTTCTAGAAACAAAAATTAGAAAGATTGAGGAGAGCATAAGGGAACTTCGGGACAATACAAAACAAAACAACATCAGGATAATAGGGGTGCCAGAAGGAAAGGAAACTGAGCAAGGAATAGAAAACCTGTTTGAAGAAATAATAACAGAAAACTTCCCTGATATAGGGAAGAAAAACCCCACACAAATCCAAGAAGCTCACAGAGTTCCAAGCAAAATGAACCCCAAAAGACCGACACCAAGGCACATTATAGTTAAGTTGGCAAACACCAACGACAAAGTAAGAATCTTACAAGCGGCCAGAGAGAGACAGACAGTTACATACAAAGGAACCCCCATCAGACTAGCAACTGATTTCTCAACAGAAACTCATCAGGCCAGAAGGGAATGGAATGAAATATACCAAGTCATGCAAAGGAAGGGTCTAAATCCAAGAATACTGTACCCAGCAAGGCTATCAATCAAAATTGAAGGTGAAATCAGGAGCTTCACAGACAAAAAAGGACTAAGGGAGTTTATCACCACCAAACCAGCAATGAAAGAAATGCTAAAGGGTCTGCTGTAAAAAAAAAAAAAAAAAAGAAAGAAATAGGAAGCAAAGAAGGTACACAGGGGTATAGAATAAAAATGGCGTCAAATAAGTACCTATCAATAATAACTTTAAATGTAAATGGATTGAATGCCCCAATCAAAAGACACAGGGTAACAGACTGGATAAGAAAACAAAACCCAGATATCTGCTGTCTACAGGAAACCCACCTCAAAAAAAAGGATGCATACAGACTGAGAGTAAAGGGATGGAAAAAGGTTTTCCAGGCAAATGGAAATGAAAAAAAAGCTGGGGTTGCAATACTTATATCTGACAAATTAGATCTCAAAGTGAAGGACATAACAAGAGATAATGAAGGCCACTTCATAATACTAAAGGGAGAAATCCAACAAGAAGAAATAACTCTGGTAAACATATATGCACCCAATACAGGAGCACCAAGATACATTAAAAAACTCCTGGAAGATATCAAAGGAGAGATTGACAGTAATACAATCATAGTAGGAGACTTCAATACCCCACTATCACCATTGGACAAATCCTCTAAACAAAAAATCAGCAAAGAAACATCAATCCTAAATGACGCACTAGAACAGATGGAATTAATCGACATCTTCAGAACATTTCACCCCAAAGCCACAGAATATACATTCTTCTCAAGTGCACATGGGTCATTTTCAAAGATAGACCATATGTTAGGACATAGGCAAAGTCTCTACAAATTCAAGAAGATAGAAATAATATCAAGTATCTTCTCAGATCACAGTGGCATAAAACTGGAAATCAACTACAATAAAAACAACCCAAAGAAATCAAACACTTGGAGACTAAACAGCATGTTATTAAACCATGACTGGGTTACCAAAGACATCAAGGAAGAAATAAAAAACATCATGGCAACAAACGACAATGAAAACACAACAATCCAAAATCTATGGGACACAATGAAAGCAGTCCTGAGAGGGAAGTTCATAGCTCTACAAGCCTACTTCAAAAAACAAGAAACAATGGTAATAAATTACCTAACCCAACAACTCAAAGAGTTAGAGAGAGAGCAACAAGATAAGCCCAGTGTAAGCAGAAGGAAAGAAATAATAAAGATCAGAGCGGAGATAAACGACATAGAGACCAAAGAAACAATACAAAAGATCAACAAAACCAAGAGCTGGTTCTTTGAAAGGATAAACAAGATTGATGGACCTCTAGCCAGGCTCACCAAGAAGCAAAGAGAGAGGACCCAAATAAACAAAATCAGAAATGAAAGAGGTGAAATAACAACAGATCCCGCTGAGATACAAAGGATTGTTACAAAATACTACGAACAACTCTATTCCAACAAACTGGACAACCTAGAGGAAATCGACATATTCCTAGAAAAATACAACCTTCCAAAACTCAATCAGGAAGATTCTAAACAGCTCAACATGCCAGTAACTATGGAAGAAATTGAAGCAGTCATCAAAAAGCTTCCGGCAAACAAAAGCCCGGGGCCAGATGGCTTCACAGGAGAGTTTTATCAAACTTTCAAGGAAGAACTAAAACCTATCCTCCTCAGACTATTCAAAAAAATTCAAGAGGAAGGAACACTTCCAGGCTCCTTCTATGAAGCCAGCATCACCCTAATACCAAAACCAGATAAAGACAACTCAATGAAAGAGAATTACAGGCCAATATCCCTCATGAACATTGATGCCAAAATCCTCAACAAAATTCTAGCAAATCGGCTCCAGCAGTACATCAGAAAGATCATACACCATGACCAAGTAGGATTTATCCCAGGAATGCAAGGATGGTACAATATCTGCAAATCAATAAACGTGATACATCACATAAACAAATTGAGAGATAAAAATCACATAGTCATATCAATAGATGCAGAAAAAGCATTTGACAAAATCCAACACCCTTTCTTGATAAAAACTCTCAACAAGGTGGGAATAGAAGGCTCATACCTCAACATAATAAAAGCTATTTATGATAAACCCACAGCAAACATCATACTCAATGGGCAAAAACTAAAACCATTTCCCCTAAGAACAGGAACAAGACAGGGATGCCCACTCTCACCACTCCTGTTTGACATAGTACTGGAAGTATTAGCTATCGCAATTAGGCAAGAAGAAGAAATAAGAGGCATCCAAATTGGAAAAGAAGAAGTGAAGCTGTCCTTATTTGCAGATGACATGATATTGTACATAAAAAACCCAAAAGATTCCATCAAAAAACTAATAGACTTAATAAATGAATTCGGCAATGTAGCGGGATACAAAATTAACGCCAAGAAATCTATGGCTTTTCTATACACCAATAATGAACTTACAGAAAGAGAGACTAAAAAAGCAATCCCATTTACCATCGCACCAAAAAAATTAAGATACCTAGGAATAAACTTAACTAAGGAGGTAAAAGACCTATACGCAGAAAACTACAGGACACTGAAAAAAGAGATAGAGGAAGACGTAAACAGATGGAAGAACATACCATGTTCCTGGATTGGTAGAATCAACATCATTAAAATGTCCATACTACCCAAAGCAATCTACAGATTCAATGCACTCCCCATCAAAATACCAACAGCATATTTCACAGACCTAGAAAGAACTCTCCAAAAATTCATCTGGAATAAAAAAAGACCCCGACTAGCCTCAGCAATCCTCAGAAAGAAGAATAAAGTAGGTGGGATCTCAATACCAGATTTCAAGCTGTATTACAAAGCCACTGTTCTCAAAACAGCCTGGTACTGGCACAAGAACAGACATATTGATCAATGGAACAGAATAGAGAACCCAGATATCGACCCAAACCACTATGCTCAATTGATATTTGACAAAGGAGGCATGAACATACAATGGAGTCAAGACAGTCTCTTCAATAAATGGTGTTGGGTAAACTGGACAGATACATGCAAAAAAATGAAACTAGATCACCAACTTACACCATACACAAAAATAAACTCAAAATGGATACAGGACTTAAACATAAGACGGGAAACCATAAAAATACTAGAGGACTCCACAGGCAACAAAATCTCAGACATATGCCACAAGAACTTCTTCACTGACACTGCCCCTAGGGCAATGGAAGCTAAAGAGAAAATTAACAAATGGGACTACATCAAAATAAAAAGCTTTTTTACAGCAAAAGAAACCATCAACAAAACAACAAGAAAGCCCACCGCATGGGAAAACATATTTGCAAATGCTATCACTGATAAAGGCTTAATCTCCAACATCTACAGGCAGCTTATGCAACTTAATAAGAGGAAGATAAATGATCCAATAAAAAAATGGGCAACAGACCTAAACAGAATATTTTCAAAAGAAGACAGAAGGAAGGCCAAGAGACACATGAAAACATGTTCAAAGTCACTTATTATCCGAGAGATGCAAATCAAAACAACAATGAGGTACCATCTCACACCTGTCAGAATGGCTATCATCAACAAATCAACAAACAACA
Organism: Eptesicus fuscus; assembly: GCF_027574615.1. NCBI lineage: Eukaryota > Metazoa > Chordata > Mammalia > Chiroptera > Vespertilionidae > Eptesicus > Eptesicus fuscus. Next base: position 80,059,867 of record NC_072475.1, on the reverse strand, counting down.
AGTGTTGGCGAGGATGCGGAGAAAAAGGAACCCTCGTGCACTGCTGGTGGGAATGCAGACTGGTGCAGCCACTGTGGAGAACAGTATGGAGTTTCCTCAAAAAACTGAAAATGGAACTCCCATTTGACCCAGTAATCCCACTCCTGGGAATATATCCGAAGAAACTAGAAACACCAATCAGAAAGGATATATGCACCACTATGTTCATAGCAGCACAATTTACAATAGCTAAGATTTGGAAACAGCCTAGGTGCCCATCAGCAGATGACTGGATCGGAAAACTGTGGTACATCTACACAATGGAATACTATGCTGCCATAAAAAAGAAGGAATTCTCATCATTTGCAGCAACCTGGATGGAATTGGAGAACATTATGCTAAGTGAAATAAGCCAGTCAATGAAAGAAAAATACCACATGATCTCACTCATTTAGGGATAGTAAAGAACATTATAAAGTGGTGAACAAAAAGATAGATACAGAGACAGTAAAGCATCAAACAGACTTTCAAAGTACAGGGGGAAAGTTTGGGAAAGGTGGGGGAGTTATGAAATCAAACGAAGGACTTGTATGCATGCATATAAGCATAAACAATGGACGCAAAACTCTGGGGGGGGGAGGGCATGTGTGGGTGTGGGGTGGGGGGTAATAGTAAGATATGTACACATATAATACCTCAATAAAAATATTAAAAAAAAAAAAAAAAGAAATGGTGATAACTAGTAATATGACATAACTACATGTGACACTGGGGTGTTGTGAGGAGTAAGTGACATTTTTCCCATACAGAGTGCTCTGAACAGCCTGATAGCCAGTGATTCAGAAATGTCAGCCCTTGATGTGTCACTGCCCATATCACCAGAAGGTTCCATTCTGCCAACAGCTGATAATAAGCTGTGAGTTTCATGTGGTCATTTTAGTACATGTAGAACCAGACCAGGAGATTTGGTACTTGATTATGGGAACAATTTCAGGGGGGTAAAAAAAAAAGTCTTTCTTGGAGTTTAGCTCTCTAGAGCTGCGATTTTCAACTGGTGTGCAGCAAGAATCTTTAAAACATGCAATACCCGACTATTTAGTCAGGGGCACTGAGCTCTTTTCCCTTATATTGTCAAATTAAAAAATGACAACAACCAACACAATAATAGCCATTGAATGTGAATGAATAAAAATTATACCTATTTTTGGTCAGATATCAGAATTTTAGTAATTAGTGTATGTGAGCCATGAGAAGAAAAAGGTTGAAAATCACTGCTCTGGAGTTTGGGTTGTGGCATCGAGGAAGATAAAATGTTTTTGGCTAAAAGGAACTTTAATTTTGCTCTTATAACTTTGCTACTAATTTACCCAATGTCACCAATTACTTTTTTAGTTTGAAAAAAGTAAAATTTTCATCTTTTTGAAATAGTTAATAATAGTTCATCTCGATTAAATTTTAGCTTTGTGTACATGAGTTTCCACTGTATTTATAATTTATAATAATCTTTGTCACAATTCAAAGAAGGATGGCACAACACTCCTTTCACAGAGCCTTTCACAGGGGATTTGAAATCATTCTTCTAGTGTTGGTTTCTCATGCTAACTCATTCTGAGAAATATGTCTTATTATTATCAGTCATATCTTTACTTCTTACTCCTTAATTGTGGGACATCTGCTTTGCCTTTTGTAGTATTGTGCACTTCTACTCTTGTCTGCATGAGGCCCAGTGGCAAGATGCATTTTATGTTGATCCACTTTTTGATAATCAACTGAAATGGTGATGATGGGCTACAATATATTTGAGTTGGAACAAACTGTTCACCCTAATGAAATGTGACTTTATGAAAGAAACGCTCCTGATCCTCTCCAGGACTGAGCCAGGTTATCATGGGTAAGTGGGAGGTATTTGAGATTTCTTTTTTTCTTTTATTCCCCCCCCCCCCCCAAAAAAAAACATTTTGGATTCACCAGCTGTTACCAAGAGCACTTTTAAAATCGTGTCAGCTCAGAGTTATTGCTCTTCCTAAAGAAAAAATAAATGTATGCATTTTCAAATCTGGACAGAAGAAGGTTTAAAAAATATTGTTGCAGAGTTCTCCTGGCTACCTTTCTTTAGCTCGCTTCCAAGCTTTGGGCTGGAGAAACTTAAAAATGCCTCTGTGCCAAAGTTAAATATTAAATGAAAACCTCATGTCTGAGGAGCTCCAGGATTAATAAATTGTGGTGAAGTGGGTAAGATCCCAATTCATCAGAGAAAGAGTTCTCTAAAGGGAACGAATGGGGTGGTATTGTACATGGTGTCGGCTTCTGTGCTGTGGGATAAAACCCACAGGGAAAAGATGAACCATGGCTTACTTAATGCTTGCAGGAGGTTCCATCTCTTTGAAGGCCACACACCACTACACCTACTATTGTTGAGCGAGTACACAAACAAATGTTGGAAGAGCCAAAGGAGTTAATGCTTTGCACAAATGTGCAATGTGACGTCATGAGAGAGCCTCCCTTCCCCAGAGAATGTCATCTTCAACTCTCAGCAGCAATCGCATCCAAATGTTGAGTTCAGTTATTATAGTGAATATTATTTTTAGTAGCACCACATTTTCCCTCAAGTAAAACACTAGGAGAAAATGAAGTATTATCGAAGGACTATACAATAAACCAGGGACATAAATTTAGTTTTCATTTCCCAGTTAATTCTAGTGATAATTTGCTTCCCAAACTTGAATGCATGGATTGGCTGAGTTGTTTGAGTTTCATTTATTCCTTCCCAAATGTATTGCAGTGATTGGGCACAATGAGCTGAGAGGCAGCCTGCCAAAGAGAGAGAGCCTGTGGGCTGGGAGTCTGAGCCACCTGGATTTGGATCCCCGCCCTGCCACTTACCAGCTGTGTAATCGTAGGAATTTCCATTTCTTAGCCCAGGAAATGGAAATGATAATCCTTATTGGGATCATATTTGATAACAAATATCTGATACCAACCTGGCAACTAGCAGAAACTCAATAAAGGGTAGCTATTATTGTAAATATTATATAGATTTGCATTCTTGCTATTACTGCAGTTCCAGAATTCAATATAATATTAATATACCTTTCATCAACCAATTCTGTTACCTTAGGCACATCCATGCACAAAACCATCCTTAAAAGAGGTTCTCTGTCCTGGCCCTGCCAGTGTGGTTCAGTGAACCAGGAGGTCACAGTTTGATTCCTGGTCAGAACACATGCCCGAGTTGTGGGCTTGATCCCCAATAGGGGGCATGCAGGAGGCAGATGATCCATGATTCTCTCTCATCATTGATGTTTCTATCTCTCTCTCCCTCTCTATGAAATCAATTAAAAATATATTTTAAAAACAACAACATCATACTTATTAGAGAGAGAGAGAGAGAGAGAGAGAGAGAGAGAGAGAGAGAGAGAGAGAGAGAGAATATGTCCTGGGTTTGTTGAGCTAGCAGCTGATATAAAAATGCTTGCATTGAATGATGATTGAAACACTTTCCTGAATTAAAAATGTAGTTTTGATGTATTGTGTGGGCATCCAAAGAGAAATCTATTGTGTTGAAGAAGATAGGTAATGAGGATACCCAGTAGAAATAAAATGAGATGTTAATAAATTTAGGAATAAATGTAACATTCTTAGACAGGAAGCCAAGAACATGGATATGACCAAAAAGAATTAAAGGACCAACTAAGCATTTCTCTGGTTACTTTGCCAGCAGGAACCTTTGCCTTATGTTAATGATATTAAATTGAGAAAACCACATGCCAATGAGGTAAACAGTAACTAGGTTTAGTACAATGATTGCTCCTTGAAGAGTGGCCTGGGGAGGAGTTTGGAAAGGGTTTATAAGCAAAGGTAAAGATCATGAAGTACGGAATTTGGTCTCCAAGAAAGATTTTAAACTGGTGTGTATGTTTTGGAACATTTGAATATTGCAACCCTGATGTGATCCCCTCTGACTTGATTGTGGAGAGTGTAAACCAAGAAATACATGCTTGTTGCATTGCCTGTCTCATCAGATACCCTTTGCTGAATGGATGGGATGTTGGTCTGGGAACAGAGGAGTTTATTCCCTAGCTGTTTATTGGTGTGAGTTTGAGTAGCAGACTGGAGCTACAATTGATCTCCCTGCTCCTTATATTCTCAGAAGGGTGAGGCCTGCTCAGAGGAGAGACGAGGAGAGTGAGCCAGCTGTTTCCATGGTAGTCAGGACCCTGTCTCTGTAAGCCGTATTTTCATGGCATGTTATTATATTGCCTATACTTGATGGCTAGGGCAGCAGGTATATATTGTCATTCTTGGTTGTATCCTGTTAAATATTATTATTAATAATATCTGTTCTCTTAATAACCATAAAGAGAAAATAAGATTAACTACTTTATCAATTCCTTTAAAAATACAAATATTTTATGTGCTGAAAGATACAATATTATGCTTGAATTATGGGATGGTTCAGCATGACAGCTAACATTCATGGAGTACTTACTCTTTGCCAGGCAGTGCTGACAGCACTTTATATTGATTATTTTATTTAACTACCATATGTCGATTAACTCAATGAATCCTCAGAAAAATCCCTTCAAAATGGAAGCTATTATCATAATCGTTCCTATTTACCTACGAGGCCCAGAGAATTTAAATATGTGTTAAAAGTCCCACGGCCAGTAAGTAGCAGGACTGGAATGGGAACTCAGAGAGACTGTTATTATACCGTATCACCTCATTGAGTAGGAACTTTGCATATTGAATAGTCTGGCACATACACTTTCCACACTTTCCATATTCATGCCCACCCACAATGATTGAATTTGGATTTTTTTTTAACAAATGCTGTTTTACTTTTCATAGTCATTGAGCTGCCAGATTAAAACTCAGGGTTATTGAAGACTATAGCAAAACCATTTATTTACAAAATTCTAAATACCTCTTGTATGTAAAGAACACAAACAAGAATTGGAAATAGAGAAAAATAAGACACAATTCTTAATCTTTTGTAACCTTAAAGACAAGAGAATACGTTGTCATACACAAAGCTCCTTTTTAAAAAAGTCCAGTTAGGTGCTGAGAGAATTTGGGGCAGTTATGGTTTCCTTGGCTTCTGGTGAGTGATGGCCATCAGGCCTGAGAAAGGAGAGGCTGTACTCATCCTGCAGAAAACAGAAGTTCCAGGTCCGCCAAAGAGACAACCACTCTTTCAGGTCAAACCACCAACTAGTACTAGAGGTGAATGCATGACAGAGTGGAGGGTGGCCAAGACTGAGCCGGCTGGTCCCTGGGTGGTAGGAGCAGTAGCCATGCTGCTGAGTGCACAGACTCTAGTGCCACATGGTCTGGGGTCACATCCTAGCTCTGAAACTTATTGTCTTTGATAAAGTTTGAATGTTTCCAAAACTCTTTTTATGCCTCATTTTCCTCCTCTATAAAATGAGGATAATAATAATAGTACCTACCTTATAGGGCTTTTATGAAGATAAAAGTAAATGTAGGTAAAGTCCTTAGAATGAGGTCTAGTATTAGCTGTTATTGTTATCATCATTGAGAGAGGCAGGAGTGAGTCCATGGCAGGAGAAGCACAGCCTACTTCAGTTGGAACAAATGTAAACCCAAGGAACCCATTCCTCCCTCCCATCTCCGAGAAGAGATTTCTCTGCCTCCTGGTTGTTTCATCTTCTGAAAAGATTTATGACAATGAAGTACATGCTTGTGCTCCTACTCCCTCTTTTAATTAGAGTTATTTCCATATTAGATAATAATTCATTGTTAATGATGTCTCCTTTCGAATATTTAACAGATCCTGTTTCTTCTTTGGCTTTGGACCATGGAAACCAGAGCAGGAAATAAGATGACCACAATTGCAACTCAAAGAGAAAATTGCATAATCCTCAGTGATACTGATGTGCTGGTGCCTTGCCTATGTGAAACAATGAATCTTGAACCCCTAGTTCCAAATCTTCTGAGTTACTTTTCATTGCTACTTGGAGGCTTTGGATGGAGTGTCAAGGAAGTAAAGTTAATTCTCACTTAGCCATTATGACAAAGGGGACACTAACTCCAAGGCCCTCTATTCTGGCCTTCCTGTAGCTGCATGTCCTCTAACTGCCATCATGGGTGAGGAGTCAAGGGATTGTGCTGTCCAGGGCCACACTCTTCTAGACCATGCTCTGGACATGCAAGACCCTATAGTTCTCAACCCAGATGAAGTTGAGCTCTTTCTGGTGACTACACAGGCTTTTTGTCAAGGTTTAGCTTCATGAGGTGAACTGTTCCCTTCAGGCCTGCATCTCTGGGTCCTATGTGGGACTAGGGAACAGCTGTTTGTCAGGGGTTGTGGATGGAGTTGGCTGTGCATATGGAGTTGGCTGTGTTCACATTTATGGTTATAAAACCTACTGTGGTTCATTGCTGAGTTGGACTTGGAAACAAATGAACATGGGGTAGGCTTATCTTCCCCAGCCTCTGCAGTCTGGTACAAGCACTTCAAGACGTCTGAGAATTCTCAGTTTGAGGTGGCCTTTCAAGATGTTATGAATGTATATTTGCCAAGCCAGAAGGATGAAACATAAATGATTTGACAGTTTGTTAGCTTGATTCACAACTTCTAAATACTTAAATGTAGGGTACATGGGCCTCCATTTGTACTTTTGCCCAAAACATCATGAATGTTAGGAGTGGGCCTGATTAACATAGATACACATTAAAAAAAAAATCCATTCTAAATTGTCTTTGATTTTCTTTGCCGACACAGAAGTGCACAAAAAACAGAGACAGTTCAAAAGCAAGAGCCGAGGAAAAATGAAAAATACCAGGGATGACTATCCATTACCATTTTTATTCTTTCTTTACCTTGCAAATGAGATTTCTGGAATGGGAAACATGATCACAATTAATAAATCAAAACCAAGAATGGGACAATTTCATTGGAAGGAAAAGCAGAAGAAAGCAGAGGGAAAAATCCCCAGACGTCAGTTGTACCAAACAGGATATGTATCTGTTCTCTGTCAGCCAAGCTTGGTGTCTGAAAATTGTTGAAATATCTGGAATTCTAAACAAAAATTCAAGGAAAATTGGGGGCTTCTGGGCAGCATATGAGAAGTTAAGAGGAAAGGAAATATTTAATCTTCTGTGAAAGTCACAACAACAAATAATAGTGTTAACAAGGTAACAGGTAGGTGTAGCAGGGTGTCTGTTTTCCTCTTTCCACATTTCTTACATTTTTCTCTAAATGTCTGAAGCCACAGCTTATTGGAGAGAGGGAAGTACCCCTTCCTTCTCTCCTTAGAGCTCCTGGGGAGTTGCATGTACTTGCTTGGTGTGGTGGTGTTCCTGGCATGTATGCAACTGCCAACTACGCCTGACCTCGTAATTTCAGCTTCAACACACGCTGCCAACCTGTTTCTGTATCACGTGTGAGGAGGTGAGAACTAGCAACAGTTAGTACAGAAGAAACAGAGTCTTAGAAATCAGGTTCTTTCCATTTGGATTTTAATCCTGAGGACCAACAGGGGACTCCTTTGATAAATTAATCTCAGCCTCTCCAGCTACAATCACTGTGGACTCTGGCTGAATCTCAATGAGCCTCAGTTTTTTTAGGTGTACCATGAGAACAACAACAACCTATCTCAAAGAGTTATTGTGAAAATTGCCAACAGAGTACCTGGTATATATGACATGCTTCCAGAATGTTTTGGAGTCTCTTCCAAATAGTATAATATTTCAAAATTGGTATACATTTATATCAGATGCACAGTTTCTTTTTCTATTTAAATAAAATGACTTAAATAAATTTATAATTATTATGTAAATGCATTTAAGTTATTCGTTACATTTAAATGATTAAATACATTTAAATTGTTGTTTCCTACCTGCACCCTTCCCCAAGTTCATTCAGTCATTGTCTCTGCATACATGTCAGAGGTATAGTTCTGGAGAGCGAGTCTGGAAGGAGGGCCAAAATGAAACTAGAGGATGTTGTTTGATTATTTTCTGCCTGTCTTCCAAGGAACTCCTGAGTTAAAAATGCATCTGGCTCCCATTTCCTGCGGAGTTTTGCTTATTTGAAATGTTCAAGAAATCAATTGATCCGACTTCAAACAGACTGTGTTTTGCTGGCTGTGTAAAAGCCCAAACCCCCAGCTATGTCACTCCCAAGTCTGGACTTCAGCAGCAGCCAGCTCCTTTCATACCTAAGGAAAGGACTTCTTTTTGGCTGCTTACCCTCTGTGCTGAGCCAACTGACAGGCTGGGAATTGAAGCAATAAATCTCTGTGATTCTTCATATTTGGAATTTCTCCTGTTGCTTCTGATAAGGAAATGACAGAGTCTCTCATCTCCATGCATGGAACCTCAGAGAAATTTGTAATCCACATCATGTTTTGCTCACAAAATGGAAAACAAAATGTGCTAAACCTGGCTTTGAGTTAACCCAGATGGTTTCGAGGGCTTGGATAGTGAACATAGACATTATCTTTGTTCTTAACTGGATTGCACTTGGAAATTCCTTTCTATCTTAAAATATTCTGATTTAATCATTCATAATGTGTGTGTGTGTGTGTGTGTGTGTGTGTGTGTGTTGTGTGTGTGTGTGTGGTGTGGGGGTGGGGGTGGCAGAAAATTTTTTACTATGTGAAGGTCTTTGCAAAGGCTCTTTCTTGCCTTCCTGTAGTAAGAACAGACCTCACTATTGGTGCATTCCTTTCTCCACCCACTTCCCACATCTACTTTGAAACTTCCAAGTTTTTTACTAAGTCTCAATAACTGACAAATGAATATGATGGGGGATCAGCAATTCCTCAAAAATGGAAAGATTTTTCCCATGATCTATCCACATTCTCTGAGAAGCCAACCCAGGTCTGGCTAACTCCCTGCATGATCACAGCGGAAAGATATTCTCAAAATAAGACAAGGAAAACATTAAAAAAAAAAAGTCTCTAGTTGATTTTGAGTATGTTCCGTCCAACAACATCACTGACAACATTCACTGTCTGGCATTTTAGTGGAAGTGGTAAAAACAACTTGGAACAAAAAGCTTCATTCAGCAGCAGTTCCTCAGCTCTAGGCTTACCTGAGCTAGGTTTCACTGCAAACAAAGAGGAGGAGATCAATTGTCCACAGTCAGAATTCTGCAGGGGTTGGGTTAGCATTGATGTGATGTCAACTAGCTCAGGGGTCTCTTTCCTTGGTTTGAGCTACACTATATCCCATTTAAAAATGAGTTTCTTTCTCTCTTCTGAGTCTACAGTCAGCTCCTAATTTTGATTTTGTTGGCACAGGGTAAAATGATCAATGGTTCTGACACAATCGCCATTTTGAATAAATTGGTCTATCTGTTCTTTTTACTATTGAAACAATTGGCTTGATGTTCACTGATTTAACTAGCTCTTTTGGTGTCGGGTAGATACATCTTTCTGAACTAGGAAAGCAGTCCTTCTGCGGCTAATAAAAACATTGGCTAATCTAAAAATCATGTACAAGTGATCTTGGAATGTGTTTCTTACTTATGTTTGAACATGGGTGTGTCTGATATCCTAAGAGTTCATTTCAAAGAAAATATTGAAGCCATATAGCAAAAACTATACCCAGACTTTCCATTTTAACCCTTACTTAGTTCTTTTCCCTGTCTATGCAATGATTTGGGACAGAGTAGATTGGAAATAATTCTGGGTTAGAAGTCTTTCTTTCTACTTATTTAAAGTTACAAAAAATTTTTAGAAGCTCGGAGAGAAAAAAATTATATAACAAACAAGTTTTTATTTTGCATTTACTATGCATTTGTTAAATGCATTCATTTAAAAATATTTCTTTGGTGTCTACTGTGTGTCAGGAACTGGAGATACCGTGACAAATAAGACCTGTAAGATTCAGGTTTCTCATGGAACTTATATTTTAGAGAGCTAGATAATAAACCAAACCAGATCATTTTAGATAGAGGCAAGGGCTTTAGAGAAAAAGTATCTTGTGATAAGATGGGAGTGAGAGTGATGCTACTTTAGATAGGCAGTTGGGGAGGGTCTTCCTGAGGAGGTGGCAACTGAATACGTGTAACAAAGAAGCCAGTCATATGGCTCTGTGACTATGCAGGCAGAGCACCCAGCAAGTGTCAAGGTTAATAATAGTAATTTATTTGAGGATTAAATGAGTTAAGATATGTAGAGCACTTAGAAAAGTGCCTGGCATCCATAAATGCTGATAGCTTTTCATTCATTAATTTATTCAGATTATCCACCGGTTCCAGTATCAGTGCATGAGATATGTGGAGAGTCCTAACTTCAGAGAACTCACTGCAGACTCCAGTGCAGTAATTCTCAATATGTAGTATACAGACCATTTTCATCTTACTCATTGGTCTTACATGTTCCCAGTCTCCTGCCCGAAGGAGTCTGACTAGATAGACTTGGGGAGGGACCAGAAATCCCTATTTTCTATAAGCTTGTTTCAGCTGATTCTTAGGCCCACTAAAGATTGAGAACCATGATCCCAGTGGATAGATTGTAACTAACCTATAGTTCCCTTCTATACAGTAAATGTTACAGCATTAAGTGCAGTTGACCCTGAACAATACGGAGGTTAGTGACACCAATCTTTGCAAAGTCAAAAACTCCCACATAAATTTTGACTCTCCCCAAATTTAAATTGTCCCTCAAGTATCCACAGGGGATTGGTTCCAGGAACCCCCCCAGATACCAAAAATCCATGGATGCTCAAGAATTTTATATAAAGTGACATAGAACAATGCATACATTTGGCCCTCCACAGCCACAGATTCCCAACCACAAATAGAAAATACTGTTTTCAATCTACGGTTGGTGAATCTGTGGATGCAAAACCCCGGGATGTGGAGGGCCAATTGCATATTTATTGAAAACACACACACACACACACACACACACACACACACACACACACACCTGTATATGGAAGTGGACCAGTGCAGTTCAAACCCATGTTGTTCAAAGGACAACTGTATAAGCAACTACCCCACTGCAAAGAGTACTTCAGAATGCTCAAGAGTAGCATTGCCCAGTTTATGGAGCCATAAATATCATGGAATTATGTTTCATAATTAACATCCTATAATCCTTAGGTCTAATTTTCTTGTTAATCTTGAGCTGGCTGCAGGTGTTGTGTGTTTTGGATTAACCTGCTCTTGGCCATGGTTTGGAAGGTTTGCCTGACACTCTTAAAACCTGCCAAAGAATAAAAGGCTTTTACCTTTTAGAAAGAATGTGCCAACCAATGTTTGCCAAAGTCTCTTGTATTCTGAAAGAAATTCTATTTGTAAGTAGATTGGCCTAACTGAAATTCCTCCTGTGGACTCCTCCCCATACCTATTTTTAAAGTGCAATGTCACCAAAAAGAGGGACAAGAAAATATATTCTTCCCCTTGGCTTTCTACTAGAATGCATCCTATTAATTTTCTCACTTTAGAATAACTTATTAACATTTCTAAAAGATTCAAGGATCTCAAAGGCATTGGATACAAGAACCTACTCATGCTGATCTATCCTAGACTGAACGATGACAGCCTCTAAAATCCAGACTGGATTACAGGCCAGCCTATGCTGAAGGGTGAGGCTTCTGTTTTCCCATCAAATACTTTCCTACAAAATGTTTACCATCCAATGCCTTTTTCATTTTTCTTTCTCTTTACAAGTTTCCATCCATAGCTACTAAATAGCTATGACCAGATAGCATGATGGCAATGAAAAAGAGACTGCATCTGAGCATGAGGTCACAACTGGTAAGGCTAAATGGACTAATGTAAATTTAAGGTAAATTGGATCTTAGGCATTGATCTTAGAATCTTAGAATTGAGTAGGTGGTCCAAAGAAGTCAACTTTTGGCGCTGCTAGCCTGTCAATTATTCAGTGTTTTTTTTTTTTTTTAACAAATATGTTTTATTGATGTTAGAGAGAGAAGAAGAGAGAAGGATAGAGAGATAGAAACGTGGATGAGAGAGAAACATCATTGATCAGCTGCCTCCTCTATGCCCCCTACAGGGGATCGAGCCAGAACTTGGGCATGTACCCTGATAGGAAATCAAACCAGGGACCTTTTGGTTCATGGGTCAGTGCTCAATCACTGAGCAACATTGGCCGGGCGAGTATTATTTGTTTGTTTCTTTGTTTTTAACTCAGGTTAATAATGCCCCCTCAAAAAACAATATGAAGAATGGGTAAGAAATGTAGACCACATTAAAACTGATGAAACCCAGGAAAATGATCATAACTAATTAGTATCCATCAGACAAGTTACTGTTGAAAAGGACCCATCCTCTGTAACAGTGGAGGCCTGGCAAAGGAACCACATTTCCTTGGAATATGGTGTCCTTTCAGTTTTCTCTGTATATGAGTCAAATAATTTCTGTGTGTATTGTACACTACTGTTTACTTAGTTTTGGCTCTATCCTGAATTAACTGGTGATTTTGGCTATGTCTTTGTACCCCAAAGTGTATTCTCCTTATTATTGATTATGCATACGTGATGTGATGGCACCATCCCCAAAGCTTTGAGGCCAATCTCAGTACAATAGAGCTGCCTGTAAATTCAAGACTCTGGTTCCCATAAAACAGCCACTGGCTCACTAATCCAACACATTTCTTCCCCATTTCCACTGTAATATTTCTTTCTCAAGAGTTTAAATCTCATGCTGATAATTAACATTCCTTTAAACTTAACCATGAACTTTTACCTTGTACATATTAAAGAGTGAAGAGTTAAGCTTCCATTATTCATATTTATAAACATGTCTTAAACAGAAGACATGATTTTATAATTCTCTGGTCAATGGGTCTTTTAAAAAAATTCTTTATTGATTAAGGTGTTACATATGTGTCCTTATTCCCCCATTAACCCCCACCCCCGTCATTCATGCCCTCACCCCCCTGTTGTCTGTGTCTATTGGTTAGGCTTATATGCATGCATACAAGTCCTTTGGTTGATCTCTCCCCCTTACCCCCACTCTCCACTACCTTCGCTCTGAGGTTTGATGGTCAATGGGTCTTTAAAACTATTTTACAAAAGAACATTTAGAAACATCATACCGGATTGGCTGATTATCTGGTTCAGGATTCTATATCAGAGTGGGATTCCATGTGGTGGCTGAATAGTATTATTGCTATGCATGGCTCATCCTAAAAAGGTCATGATATATCCTAAAGATTCTTGACTTAGAAATTCTTTTCACTTAAAAAATTAATTCTGAAATAATAATAACTAGTACATTTAGAGGGTTATACATTTCTACTAAATCTAAAAATAATAATTTTACCCCAGACTTCTGTATTTTGGAAAATGATATTAATATTTATTCAGTTGCTTGGGTTCAAAGTCTAAGAGATGTTCTTTAAAAAAAAATTTTGCATCAAAATTCTGAGAGTAATCCTATCTTAACCCTTTGCACTCACTTGCTTTTTTCGATTCCTTTATTCTACTGCTAACCGTGTCGAGTCACACTCGACATCCAAGTGCAAAGGGTTAAAGTTAATATTTATTTTGATAAATGCATAATAATTCTTTAAATTTAAGTTTTGAGAAAAACTATGGTTAAATGACATTGCATGGCCCAAGTGGTGTGGCTCAGTGGTTGAGCATTCACCTATGAACGAGGAGGTCATGGTTTGATTCCCGGTCAGGGCATGTGCCCGGGTTGCGGGGTCAATCCCCAGTAGGGGATATGCAAGAGGCAGCCGACTGATGATTCTCTCTCATCATTGATGTTTCTATTTATCTCTCCCTGTCCTTTTCTCTCTGAGATCAATAAAAATTATTTTTAAAAAAAATGACATTGCATGATCACAATAAATAATATTGAAAACGAATCCTATTTCCCTAAAATATAGTTTCTCAAAATTACCACAGTTTTTAAAGTTTGATCTTACTTGGACAGCAAAATTCTTTTTTTCCTATTGTGATAAGAACAGATAAGATGATATCTACTCTCTTACATATTTAAGGGTATAAAACAGTAATATTAACAATAAGCATGATGTCTTAACAGTAGACCTCTGGAACTTATTCATCTTGTATACCTGACACACCCATTGAACAGCAATTCCCCACTTCTCCCTCCCCACAACCCTTGGTGACCACCATTCTATTTCTGCTTCTAGGAGTCTATTTTACATACCTAGAAGATTTTCTTGATATCTATTTTTCTCACATATCTAATCCATCAGCAAGTTTCAGAATCTCTCCATAGAAACTTATCCTGAGCCACTATTACTAAGGCACCATCGTATTTTGCCTAGACCACTGTAATAGCCTTTTAACTGGAGTCACTGCCTTCATTCTTGCCTCAGGCTAACCTCCCCAGAGAAACCAGAAGAGTAAAGATATAGACCAGGCCTTGTTACTCTCCTATTCAAAATCCTTCTGGCCCTCCCTACCCCAGTTTGTATAGCTCCTAACACAACCTGCAAGGTCTGCATGATCTGGCTCTACCCTCTTCCTTACATCTTCTTAGTAGTCATTGTGCTCTGGCTAGTGGTCTCCTTATTCTTCTGGAACAAACACATCTGGCTTCCAATCCTGGGACTTTCCACTATCTGCTCCTTCTGCTTAAATTGACTTTCAGACCTTTGTAACACCCAGCCTTGGTCAGACCTCTGGCCAATGTCACCTTTGCAGAGAGACCTGCCCTGATCATCCAGTTTAAAGCAGCGCCCTCAATCCCCCATCCACAACATTCTCTATTCCTTTATCTTACTTAGGTTTTCTTTATTACTAGACACTGTATTGCATATTTATTTGTTTTCCTTTTTATTGAATTATCTCCAACTAGATAGGATGTAAGCTCTGAAGGTGGAATGTAATTTTTGGCTTCATTCACTGTTAAATTTCCCAAACCTAAAACAGTGCCAGGTACATAGTAGATTCTCAACACATGTTTATTGAGTGATCAGTAAAGAGTTTTTGCTATCCTCAAGGTTGAATTAATTTTTTAATCATGTCATTTTGTATAAGAAACTTCTTTCTAACTCAATTATCAGAAGAGAGTAATCTGAGATCAGGATTTTATTGTTAAAATAAACTATAATTGTGGGGCAAGCATAGGCCTAATACCAGTAATTAGGATATGTGTACCCTCAGTCATTCACAAGGAATGTCTGGAATTAAGAAGTTTGGACCTCAATCCACCAGCAAAGATGTGACTTTTCTTCAGGAGTCCTTTGTTGAAGACCCCTGGGGTATAGGACAGGTAGGCATGCAGAGCTCAGGTGCACAGGCCAAGTGCAGCATCTAGGAAGAGATGTGAAACATAGACCTCCCTGGGTGAGGTCTTCACTTCTCTGCAAACTCCATGAGTGTTTTTTACTACTAGCACTTCTGAACAATAGACCAGGAGATAAAATCTGTTGTCCTACTTTCAGTCAAGATGGAGGCATAACTAAATGCGGTACTCGCATCCTTCCACAACCACATCAAAATTACAAATAAACTACAGAACAACCATCATTTAGAACCACCTGAAATCTAGCTAAATGAAAGTCCTACAACTAGGGATTTAAAGAAGAAGCCACATCGAGACTGGTAGAAAATATAGAGACGTGGAATGGGCTGGTGGCTGGTCTCACACCCATGTGTGGTGGATAAAAATTGGGAGAAATATCTTGGCTTTGGAGGTCTCCCCCCCTGAGAATTGAGGAGTCCCAGCCTCATGCCAGGCCCCCCCAATCCTGGGTTTCAGTGTTAGGAAGAGAAGTCCCCATAACTTTCGGCTATAAAAACCAGTGGGGATTTTGGCTGAGTGAGACAGAGGGCTTCTGGAGTCCCAGAGTGCCTGCGTGTGGACTTACTTGGACTCACTTCCTTTGAGCTCTAGTGCTGGGGAAGCAGCTTGAAAGGCAACAGAGACATAAGGGGAGGAACTGAATTTGTTTGCATCAAGGTGAGAGCTGGGGGACTTCTGAGATGCCCCCAACAGCAGTTGGGTGCCATATCTAAATCCCCATCAACCTGGCTCACACTGTTCACCTCACCCTGATCATTCACTGAGACCCCATCCCACCCAACTTGAGGGCCCACTCAAACTGTTTCCAGTGGCTTTTCCATACAAATGGCCTGTCTTTGCTCATGCTTCCAACTTTCCTAAAATCTCTCAAACAAGCAGCATCTAGCCTCAATGTGCCCAGTAGCTCTCACTATGTGCCCTCAGACCCAGCACTAGCAGCAGCCAGCCTTGGTTCACAACTTGGCCTCACCTGGGCACCTCCAAGCCCAGCACAAATAGCAGTCATTTGAAAATCACTCTGTAGCTCATGCTGGCTGACCCTGGGAAGAACACAGGTGGTGGCTGACCTTGGCCTGCACCTTCTGGGAGGCTCCAGAGCCAGCACACCCAGTGGACAGCTTCAGACTATGTTGAAGCACCGCCCAACCACCTCCACAATTGGCACACTCGAGGGACTAACTCAGTGGGCACCAGAGCCCCGCAGAAGTAAGTCCTGCTCTATGGGGTGGGCCCCTGCACAGCTGATTCTCCACAGCCAGTCCTTGGGGGTGAATCTCTCCCACTGAAATGCCAACAGCAATCAAGGCTCAACTACAAGAGGAGGGTGCACACAGCCCACATGAGATCATACCTAGAGTACCCAGGGTGCCACTGGACCCTATAGAACACCTACTACATAAGGCCACTCAATAAGTCTGGGAGACATACCAGCTCTACCTAATATATAGAAACAAATACAAAGAGGCTGCCCAAATGAGGAGACAAAGAAACATGTTCCAAATGAATGAAAAGAACAAAACTCCAAAAAAGAAAAAGGAGAAGAAGAAGACGACGACAAAATGGAGACAAGCAATCTACCAGATGCAGAGTTCAAAACACTGGTTATAAGGATGCTCAATGTTCTCAGTGTGAACTTCAACTGAGAGATAGGAAATATAAAAGCAGAACTATAAAACATAAAAAGAACCAATCAGAAATGAGGAATGTATTAACTGAGATGAAGAATATATTACAGGGAATCAATAGTAGAGTAGATGAAGTGGAGGATCAAATCAGTGATTTGGAGGATAAGGAAGCAGAAAACACCCAATTAGAACAGCAAAAAGAGAAAAGAATTCCAAAAAATATAAAGATAGTGTAAGGAGCCTCTGGGACAACTTCAAGCGTACCAACATCTGCATCAATGGAGTGCTGGAAGAAGAGGGAGAGCCAGAAATTGAAAACCTATTTGGAAAAACAATGACAGAAAACTTTCCTCACCTGGTGAAGGGAATAGACTTACAAGTCCAGGAAGTGCAGAGAGTTTCCAAACAAGAGGAACCAAAAGAGGCCTATACCAAGATAAATCATAATTAAAATGCAAAAGGTTTAAAGACAAAGAGAGAATCTTAAAAGCATCAAGAGAAAAGCCATTAGTGACCTACAAGGGAGCTCCCACAAGACTGTCAACTGATTTCTCAACAGAAACTTTGCAGGTCAGAAGGGAGTGGCAAGAAATATTCAAACTGATGAAAAGCAAGGACCTACAAACAAAATTAATCTACCCACTAAAGGTATTATTTAGAATTGAAGGTCAGATAAAGAGCTTCACAGATAAGAAAAAGCTAAAGGAGTTCATTATCACCACCAAACCATTATTACAAGAAATGTTAAAGGATCTTCTTTAAGAAAATGAAGAAAAAAAGAGAAAAAATATGAACAATAAAATGGCAATAACTACATACATACCAACAATTGAATCTAGAAAAGAAAGTAAACAAACAAGCAGAACAGAAACAGACTCATAGATACAGAGAACATTTTGACCATTGCCAGTTGGAAGGGGTTTGGGGAGGAGGTGGGTGAAAAAGGTGAAGGGATAAAGAAGTACAGACTGGTTTTTACAGCATAGTCATGAGGATGTAAAATATAGCATAAGGAACAGAGTCAATAATATTCTAATAACTATGTATGGTGTCAGATGGGAATTTATTGGGAGGGTCACTTAGTAAGTTATATAATGTCTAATCACTGGGGTGTACACCTGAAACTAATATAATATTGTATGTCAATTGTACTTAAAAAATAAAAAAAATATTTAAAAATAAAAAATAAAGTAGAAAAAAATCTGCTGTCCTATCTTCCTTCCCACATTGCAGGATAATTTGAGAAAAAGCAATACTGTTACTGCCCTTTGTCTCCTTATTTGTGACCACATTCACTGGATAAGTTGAACTCTACTCTAAAATTTGATCTTACTTTAATGAACTCCAAAACCATGTAAACTACATTTTTATTTTTTCTACTTTATAGGTGAAGAAAGTAAAGCCCAGAGAGGTTAGGCAACTTGTCCAAGATTGCAGAGCAAGTTGGAAGGTGATTCCAAGTTGGCGTTCTATTTGATCCATAATTGTCTTTGTGTAAGTAGAAGCATCTCTTTAGTTATTGCACATGGGCTGATTTCATTTGGAAGGATCATACAAAATTAATTGCTTCAGTTTGTATTCTGGGAACTGATGACTGGTTACAGGTGCCAATTGTTTTGGTAACTATTTTAGGTTGCTGATATGAAAAAGGCTGGTTGGAGTAAAATCTCTCCAGGAGCTATCTGGGTTCAATCCCAGTACTACCAGTTTACTTTCTGGGCAACCTCAGGTATGTTTCTTAGTACATCTGTAGTTATATTTCATGTCTGTAAAATAGGGAAAATAATTGTATCTATCTCATTTGGTTGCTGTGAATAACCAAACATATATAACGTATTAAAACAGTGCCTCGCACATAGGAAGTGATATATACTTGTTTATTTTTATAGTACTTAGATACAAATATACATACGACTAAAGTACGTTGGAGCTTGTCTCAAGATTTCTCATCTTGAACATAGTTTTGTAAAAAAAAAAGTAAGCATCATTTCATTCTGTATTCCCTAGATGTAGTAACTCAAAGCTGTCACTAGATGGCAATTGTGATCCATTTTGACTTCAATTTTAGGAGAGCGTTGTGAACTCAAGTTGTCTCATCCCCACAAGGTGGGCTTCTAACAAAATTGTATGCTTTTGTGACTTACCCACATGCACCCAATTCTCCTTATGGCAGTCCAGCAGGAGCCTGAGTTTTACCTGCCTACATCCCATTGTGAATCTGTCATATCCTGATATCAGGAGTGCTGTTGTCCGGTGACAAGAAGGCTGTTACAATCCCACGGTTCTCAAAGTGTGGTTCCTCCCATCCACCTCAGCATATGCAGGATCTTGTTAAAAATGTAATTCCTGGGACCCTTCTCAATCTGTTAACCAGGAATCAGTGTGTAACAAGCCCTCCTGATGATTGTGTGGCCTGCTAAAGTTTGAGAATCACTGAGATGGACCAACATTTAGCATCACATAAATGTTGGTGCTGGGCGGGTCCTCAGAGAATATTCTGCCTAACCTGCTCATTTTTGCTGAGCAGGAAACTGACTCCAGAGAAGTTAAAGAACTCACTGAAGACACAGGGTTAGGCTTTTGGTAGAGCCAGGACCCAGACTGCTAGGTTGTATCCCCTAGCTTTCCCCACCACACCCTGCACACCTTTCCTCCTTCAAAACAGAGGCTACCTGGTACACACATACTAGCCTTATACTTACACATAAAGAAAAAAACTCACCCGGCAGGCATGCCTCAGTGGTTGAGTGTCGACCTATGAACCAGGAGGTTCAGGTCAGGGCTCATGCCCAGGTTGCAGGCTCGATCCCCAGTGGGGGGCGTGCAGGAGGCTGTCTATCCATGATTCTCTCTCATCTTTGATGTTTCTATCTTTCTCCCTCTCCCTTTCTCTCTGAAATCAATAAAAATATGTTTTTTAAAAAACACCACTTACCTATACGTAGGAGTTGATTCATTCATGTCAATAGAGATTTCTACAAGATATATAAAAATGTGTGTGTGATGCATTGAGTGTTGCATTTTCCATTGTGTGTGTGTGTGTGTGTGTGTGTGTGTGTGCGCATGTTGGAAGTGAGGGGAATCAAGTTAAAAATGTCATGTTCTCAATTGCTATGAGAAGCATATGTACAAGGTCTTCTGGGAAATGGGCGAATACAACTAAGTCAGGCATAGGGAAGACAGGTAAGAGGAGGACACTTCAGAGCTGAACTCTCAGTGATGGGCAGGAGCTCACCAGGAAAGGACATTTGGAAAGAGAGATCAGCAAGTACAAGGGTGTGGGACCATGAAGCAGTGTGGGCAATTGCGAGTTTGGTTTGACTGAGGGGAAGGGCGTATGTGGAGGAGTTATAATGTTATAAATAATAACAATATTACTACTATTAATATCTGACACTTACTGAATGTTAACCATGTGCCAAGCACTGTACTAAGCATTTTGCATCTGTTATTAGTTTATTTAATCTTTAAACAACTCCTTTTGTTGTTGTTAATCCTCACCTGAGGATCTTTTTCATTGATTTTTAAAGATATTGGAATGGAGGTAAGGAGGGTAAAAAAAAGAGAGAGAGAAGCATTCATGTGAGACAAACATTGATCAGGTGCCTCTTGTACGTGCCCCAACTGGGGATCGAACCTGCAACCCAGGTATGTGCCCTTGAACAGGAATCAAACCCATGACCCTTCGGTGAGTGGGCTGGTGCTCTAACCATGGAACCACTGGCCAGGGTTTAAACAACTTTTAAACTGCTCTTATTCCTATTTCATAGATGACAATAGAAATTCATGTACTGTTCTATTTTCCTTAAATCAAATGTTACTATTTGCATGTCTTAGACACTGAACTTAGGAAAAGAGCCTTAATAGTGACTTGTTCCAGGACAATATCTATAATGGGTAGTAAGTATGTATTTTGGGGGGATGAGGAATATGTTTTTAATACATATAATTTTATTATAAGCATATTTTTCATTAATGCATAAGATCAGGAGGCTTTTAAATATTGTTTCTTTTTTAATTCAAGGGATGAATATCCCATTATTCTTTGGTCTATCAGCAACTGTGGAAGTAGCCAATTTCTTATGATAATAGATGATTATGTCTATAAGTGGCAAAGAATATTCCTTTCAATTATTTGGTTCACTGAAGAAAGGAAGCTGAGTAATGAGTGAGTGATCTGGTCTGAAATCATTGGCATTGTTATACATTTTTATTTTTATTTTATACACATTCACTGTAAATGTGCTTTTTGTATATTATATGAATATTAGTCAATAGTAGCTAGCATATTTTTTCATTGCACAGGAATACTGACAACCAAATTAAAATTTAAATTATAAAGTTCTGGTAGGATTTGAAATACCTGGCCCTTCCTAGATAAGCTTCCAGAAATTCCTGGATTCTTTGGGATATTTTTCAGTGATTTCACTTTTTCCTGAGAAAATAACTTTTCTGTTCCTTACTTTTCTCATCTGAAAAATATTGGTATTGGATGAGATAATCTTGAAGGCCCCTTTCATCTCTAACAGTCTGTGGATTTACGATTTAATGACTAAATAGCACGAATAACTCATTTCTGAGCTGTCTTTGTAGTAAAATTTTAGTGTTTTTTCCATAAAAGAAGTTATCAGACCAAATATTTTCCCATGATTTTTTAAATGGGATGCCTAAAACAGTTCTGTATTTTACTTTTTAGGATCACTAAGACCCTATCCAGCTTGAAGATGTGATTATATGATATACTAGTGCCCTGGTGCATGAATTTGTGTACATTGAAAAGAAATTAATTAGAAGGTAGCCCGTCTCACCAGTCCCGCCCTGGAGCCAACCTCCCATGACCCCTCGCTGGCTGGATGCACCTGGGGCGGTGCCACAGCTAGAAAGGCATCTGCGGAGTGAGTGAGATCCCTCCGGCAGGTGAGGTCCCTCGGACTGGCCTGCGGGGATTGGGCCGAAACTGGCTCTCCGACATCCCCCAAGGGGTACTGGATTGTGAGAGGGCGGTTCTCGGGTGACGCACCCCGGAATTGGGCTCCTTCCTCTCTGGTTCCAGGGTGCATCACCTGAGAAGTGCCACTGCCAAGTCACCACAGCTCAGCAGCTCCTGTGTTGAGTGTCTGCCCCTGGTGGTCAGTGCGCATCATAGCTACCAGTTGGATGGTTGGACGGTCGCTTAGCCTTTTATATATATAGAGTTCCCCATGAAATTTTATGCATCTCAGAGGCTAAGACTAAGGCCAGTTTTAAGTAGATGCCATTTGATATGAATAATGACCAGGTTTGTCTTAAGGTAGAAGAGGTGCACTTTACATAATGCTCTGCTTTCCTCATTGCTGCTGTTATAACTTTTTTTTTTTTTTAAAGATATGTTTTTATTGATTTACTTTTTATTTTATTTTTAATTTTATTGTTTAAGGTATTACAAATAGTAGTACATATGTCTCTCTTCTTTTTTCTCCCCATTGACCTCCCCCTGGCCTCCCTTACCTCTTGGCACTTGCCCTCATCCCCCCACCCCCAGTGTCTTGAGTCTGTTGGTTGTGCTTATATGCATGTTTTTATTGACTTTAGAGTGAGAGAAAGGGAGAAGGGCAGAGATAGAAACATCGATGAGAGAGAAACATCAATTGGCTGCTCGCCCCCTACTAGGCATCAAGCCCACAACCTGGGCATGTGCCCTGACCAGGAATCGCACTAGTGACCTCTTGGTTCATAGGTGGACACTCAACCACTGAGCCACCAGCCGGGCATAACTTTGAGTTTTAAGAGCTCATACTACAACCTTGATCTTTACATTCATGTTCACAGCTGAGGGTAAACTGCTTTCTCAAGAAAGACTAGGAATACCAATCCAATTTTCACCTTTCTTGTCTAGAGGACTTGAATAGTCCACAGGTTGCTTTATCTTGAATCAAAGGAAGGGCAATAACTCCTGGAAAAGAAGAACCTATAAATATATTATTATTTTAAAATTTTGTGACTGAGAACAAAATTTGCATTTTACCCCACCCAGATAATTTTTATCTTTCTCATTTGCAGTCAATTTTGGAGTTGATTAGGATAACTTTTTAAATTTACTTATTATAAAAGCAATGCATGTTTATTCTAGAATTATTACAGAAAAGTTAAATAATGAAAGAAATATCTAAAATTCTGCCATCCAGAGTTGGCTATTGTTAATATTATTCATTTTATTTCATTCTAGGCAAGCATGAATATTAAGAAATTTGCAACAAGTTATACATTATATTTTGAAGTCTTCTTTTAATAATCAATATATAATTGGTTTACATACATACATTTTAATCTCTTCAAAGATAACATTATTATTGTTGTACAAAAAGTTACAAAACTCTTTTGTTTTCACTATTTTGTGATTGTGCCATTTTGATATAGGTCCCCTTTTTGTTTGTCTTTATCTTTCCTTTTTTCAAAAAACATTTAAGGTAATTTCAGCCCATTTTCCACCAAGTAAGAATAATATATGGAGGAAGGTAAATCTCTGAAATTCATACTACATAAATATACTATATGTAGTATGCTGTGCACAAAATTCATGCACGGGGGTGGGGGGTGTTGTCTCTCAGCCCAGCCTGTACCCTCTCCAATTTGGGATCCCTCTCACAATCCAGGACTGCTGGCTCCCAACCGCTCACCTGCCTGCCTGCTTGATTGCCCCTAACCGCTTCTGCCTGCCAGCCTGATCATCCCCTAACCACTCCCTGGTCAGCCTGATCAATGCCTAACTGCTCCATTGCCGGCCTGATTGCCCCTAACTGCCCTCCCCTGCAGGCCTAGTTGCCCCTAACTGCCCTCCCCTGCTGAACTGGTCACCCCTAACTGCCCTCCCCTGCCAGCCTGGTCACCCCTAACTGCCCTCCCCTGCAGGCCTGGTCTCCCCTCAACTGCTCTCCCCTGCTGACCTGGTCACCCCTAACTGCCCTCCCCTTCCAGCCTCATTGCCCCTAACTGCTTTCTCCTGCTGGTCTGGTACTCCCCCAACTGCCCTCCCCTGCAGGCCTGGGTCCCCCCAAACTGCCCTCCCCTGCAGGCCTGGTCCCCCCCAACTGCTCTCCCCTGCAGGCCTGGGTCCCCCCCAACTGCCCTTCCCTGCAGGCTTGATTGCCCCCAACTGCCCTCCCTTGCAGGCCTGGTCCCTCCCAACTGCCCTCCCCTGATGGCCTGGTCACCCACAACTGCCCTCCCATGCAGGCCTGGTCCCTCCCAACTACCCTCCTCTGCTGGCCATCTTGTGGCAGCCATCTTGTGTCCACATGGGACAGCCATCTTTGACCACATGGGGGCAGCCATCTTGTGTGTTGGAGTGATGGTCAATTTGCACATTATTCTTTTATTAGATAGAATTAGATAGCACAGAGGCCTGGTGCACAGGTGGGGCTGGCTGGTTTGCCCTGAAGGGTGTCCTGGATCAGGGTGGGGTTCCCTTGGGGCGTGGGGTGGCCCGGGCAAGGAGCCTGTGGTGGTTTGCAGGCCAGCCATGCCCCCCGGCGACCCAAGCATAGGCTGGAAGCAGGTATCTGGGATTTATTTATCTTCTATAATTGAAACTTTGTAGCCTTGAGTGGAGGCCAGGGCAGGCCAGGGCTGCAGGAAGCTTGGCTTCCTCCATCGCCAGGGGCAACCCAAGCCTCCTGCTTGCTCCAGCTCTGTGGTCGCCACCATCTTGGTTGGGTTAATTTGCATACTTGCTCCTGATTGGCTGTTGGGCGTGACTTGTGGGTGTAGCAGAGGTACAGTCAATTTGCATGTTTCTCTTTTATTAGATAGGATTATTTTACATTGGCTATCTCACCTAATAGTCTAATGTCTCATCCTCTCTAATAAAATGGTAACATGCAAATTAACCATCACTCTGCTACATATGCCACGCCCACCAGCCAAGCCAAGCCCGCCAGCCAATCAGGGCGAGTATGCAAATTAACCCCATCTAAGATGGCTGCAGCCACAGAGAGCAAGGTTTCCCAGGTAACAGAGCAAGCCAAGCTTTCCATAGCCGTTGCAGGCCTAAGCCTCCACTCAAGCTACAAAGTTTCAATTATAGAAGGTAAACAAACTCAAACAAATGGCGGCAGAATGGAGCTTGAGAGAGCAGGCCAGGGTTGCCGCCGGCAACAGGGGAAGCAAAGCTTTCCGCACACCCTGGCCGGGCTCACCCGCTTAAGGCTACAAAGTTTCAATTGTAGAAGGTGAATTAACTGCCACAGAAATGGCTGCCGTCCTGGAGGGAGCAGCAGGCTTGGTTCCGCTCCAGGCTACAAAGTTTCAATTGTAGAAGGAAAATAAATTCCAGACACCAGGGCCTCCGCTTGGGTTGCCAGGGGGCGTGGCCGGCCTGCAAACCACACAGACCCCTCGCTCAGGCCGCTCCACGCCCCAAGGGAACCCCACCCTGATCCGGGACACCCTTCAGGGCAAACCAGCTGGCCCCCACCCGTGCACCAGGCCTCTATCCTATCTAATAAAAGAGTAATATACAGATTGATCATCACTGCAACACACAATATAGCTGCCCCCATGTGGTCAAAGATCCTGCCCCCATGTGGACACAAGATGGCCACCACAAGATGGCCAGCAGGAGAGGACAGTTGGGAGGGACCAGGCCTGCAAGGGAGGGCAGTTGAGAGGGACCAGGCTTGCAAGGGAGGGCAGTTGGAGGTGATCAACCCTGCAGGAGAGGGCAGTTAGGGGTGACCAGGCTGGCAGAGGAGGGAAGTTGGGGGCAAACAGGCTGGCAGGGGAGCAGTTAAGCATCAACCAGGCTGGCAGCAGAGTGGTTAGGGGGTGATCAGCCTGGCAGGCAGAAGCGGTTAGGGGCAATCAGGAAGGCAGGCAGGCAAGCAGTTGGGAGCCAGCAGTCCTGGATTGTGAGAGGGATGTCCGACTGCCCTTTTAGGCCCGATCCCACCAAGATAGGGCCTAAACGGGCAGTCGGACATCCCTCCAGGAGTCCCAGATTGGAGAGGGTACAGGCTGGGCTGAGAGACAACCCCCCGCCATGCACGAATTTCGTGCACTGGGCTTCTAGTTCATTCATAATGTTTAATGGGAACATATTTAAAGTAAAGTGTGCTACAGAGTCATAAATATACTTTACAGTTCTTTCCATGGTGCTATTACTCTAAGCCTTTCAAGCACTCAGCAAGTATTATATAAATGAGCATTTTGAGGCATTGACTAATGAAGGCTGACATTTTCCCTGTGGAAGATGTGTGAGAATGACCAAATCATTGCTGCTAATGCACACTGCTCTATGATTGACAGTCTTTGGAAATTTGTCTCAACCACATCAAGACAGGTGCATAAGCAAGTCCCGTACTGTGAAATCCGTACTGTGGGCTTTGAACAATGGAACCCACCAGTCCAGTGCTGTCCAATACAAACAATATGAGCCACATGTGTGACTTCATATTTTCTAGTAGCCACATTAAAAAAGTTAAAAGAAACAGTTGAGATTGATTTTAATAATATATTTTTATCTAACTCAAGATGTCTAAAAGTAATATTTTAACATGCAAATAATATAAAAAGTATTAATGAGATATCTTACATCTTTTTCATTCAAAATCTTAGAAATCCTGCATGGATTTTACACTTGCAGTACATCTCAGTAGCGGCTAGCCACATTTCAAGGGCTCAATCACCACATGTGAGTCATGGCTACCATACTGGACAGCATGGCTCTAGTCATTCCCACTAGGACAGCACCAGAGGGCAGCAGTGTGGTGTAGAGGAAAAAGACAAAGACTAACTTGTAACCCCCTGTCTGTTCCTGGCTCTGACATTTGTTATTGATGTGACTGTGAACAACTGATTTAGTTTCTCTGGGTCTCAAATTCCTACTCTCTATAATGGAGCTTGTTAATAACTGCCATGCTCCTCATAGGAGGCTGTGGAAAAGATTAAATAAGAGATTATATGGGAAAGTGCTCTGTTAGATCATAAAGCACAATACACATGTAAGGCATTATTACCCCTTTTATTGTAGATTTACTCTCATGACTTGCCCAAGGCCACATTCCAAGTGGGTAGGAGAATCAAGCATAGAATCTGGGGCTTCTGACTTCCAGCCATCTGCTTCAACTAAAGGCTGTTCATACCAGCTGGTTTTAAAAAAACAAAAACAAAAACAAACAAACAAAAAACCCTCCCCCAAAACCCCAAACGCTTTTTATTAAAAAAATGGGGGAGGAAGAGAGTGACAGTAAGAAATAAATTCCATATTGAATAGTTAGGATCTTCTTGGCCACTGTCTTAATATTCTACATACAGGATATTTATATACCTATACATCAGAATTACAACTATCAAGGATTGGACTTTACTACTGTCATATAATATAAACCCCCATGTTCTTCAAAGTTTCAAAGAACTTCTAAATTGAACTGTGGTTTACCCACTCTATTTATCTCCAAAATATGGTATAACCACAAGAAAGTCCTTCCGTAGTTGGTTTGATTAATAAAACAGATATGGATCAATGCAGCAGGTTTTCCATGGATTATTCTTGGTTACAGATGTAGCTCATTAATCCCATGTGTGAGACACCACTTCTCAGTGAGAATCCAAGAGACACATGAGTCTCTGAACAGAAAGTGAGAATAATTCAGTTCAATACATGTTTATTTGTGCTTACTGTGTATAAGGCACATTAGATATTTTCATGAGCAAAAGGAGTTCGTTACTATGATAATTGCCACTTAGAGAGATGTAATTTAACTTGAGAAAAATACAGAATATACCTACCAAAATGTGTATGTTATGTGATTCAGAAATCCATATTTTCAGAAAGTAAAAAGATGATCAGAAAGGAAATTCTAGGTTATTAAAAAATAATTTAAAAAGTCATGTCCTTTACTTTTGTGAGGGCACACAGTTATCATGCTCTATTTCCATTTTCCCTAATTGTAATCCTATCATGGTTTTCATATTTAATTTTGAGGGGGCATTTTTTACATTTGTTTCAAATGAATTTCTTCACAGAACTTGAAAATCACATAAAATATTTACAGTTTTATACTATGTAAATTAAGCATAAGCCAAGTTAATTTTCACTGAGACAAAAACTATACATTCTAAAAGTTCATTCTTATTCTTTCTTAAAAATGACTTTCAGTTTGTTATTTTTATTGGAAAACTATCAACTATACGCTCTGGGCCTGCCTGAATTGATGACCATGTTGAACCAATGAAATTTTTACTTTCATTGCTGTTGACTATTGAATGAAATAGTTTATTGAGTAACCTTTACATTTTATTGTTTTGCACCCCAGTTTAAAAACAAGGCTTAATTTTTTAAAAGTCTAATAAATGTATTTTTTATATTTTCACCATAACTTTACAAGCAACTTATCTCCTCTGCTCTATAATAACCACCTTCTGCATCTTTATGATTTAGTTTAACATTATTACTGTAATTTTTTACTGGGTGAGCCCATTCATGCCTTTGGCAGCAAGATTTTGTTACAAGAAATTCAGAAGCTGAGCCTGCCATTGGTTACAACAATTATGAAGTTTCCCTGGATTGGGGTCAGAGCCTTACCCTGACATTTTGACTGTAATGGGAGGCCTGATTCCTTCATCAGAGTCTCCAAATATGTGATAGGCTTGAGTTCTATAATGTGTTGCTTAAATGAGCACATATATTTTATATATACATATATTTCAATGGTTTTGCATTATAAATATTTCATTTGATTAACATCTGGCCTTGATAAAATCCAGCCAATAATTAGTGGTATCTGTAATAAAAATGTGATACCTTATGAGAGTTATTAACATAGTTGAATTTCTCCAGAAACTCAGGATTGATTCATTCTAGACCAGATGTGGTCATGTGGCATTAACTGCAGAGCTTCTTGCTGTGCTTTTCTTTTTGTTCAAGGGCACCTCCAGCAAGAACACAGAAATGTGAGGAATCTTAACTACTCACACTTTAAATTACTAAATAAAATTAAATAGACTATAAAGAGTCATTGTACTATTCAATATTCGGAAATATTGAGCTGTATGTCCAAAAGTCACACTTAACACCAGGCAATAGTAATAAACATAAGATGGCTGTGGATACTATGAGATAATGTCTACTCGTCAGATATGGATGGCATTTTTCCCCCATCAAACTTAAAACGTTAATGATATACTTCATATATTAATTGCTCCTTCTGAGAGATCAATGTAGGGACAAAAGAGATTCTGGTATACTGTTACCACTTTTCACTGAATATATTCAGTATCATCTATACTAATAAAAGGGTAATATGCAAATCAGTCCAGATGCCCTCACAATAATGACTGAACAGCAGGCTGCATGGGGCGACCA
This sequence comes from Eptesicus fuscus, assembly GCF_027574615.1. Classification (NCBI taxonomy): domain Eukaryota; kingdom Metazoa; phylum Chordata; class Mammalia; order Chiroptera; family Vespertilionidae; genus Eptesicus; species Eptesicus fuscus. The sequence continues at coordinate 80,030,691 of NC_072475.1, read as the reverse complement.
GGTCGGCAGGGGGGGCAGTGAGGGGCAACCAGGCCAGCATAGGGGGGCACTGAGGGGTGACCAGGCTGCTGGGGGGGAAGTTGGTGGCAACCAGGCCAGCAGGGGGGGCAGTGAGGGGCAACCAGGCCAGCAGAGGGGGACAGTGAGGGGTGACTAGGCCAGCAGGGGTGGCAGTTGGGGGCGACCAGGCCGGCAGGGGGGGTCGGGAGGGGCAACCAGGCCAGTGGGGGGGGGCTGTTGGGGGCAATAAGGCCAGCAGGCAGAGGCAGTTAGGGGTGATCATGCTGGCAGGGGGGGGGGCAGTTAGGGGCGATCAGGCAGGCAGGCAAGCAGGTGAGCAGTTAGGAGCCAGCGGTTCTGGATTGTGAGAGGGATGTCCGACTGCCAGTTTAGGCCCAATCCCCAAGCCTAAACAGGCAGTCAGACATCCCCTGAGGGGTCCCGGATTGGAGAGGGTGAAGGCTGGGCTGAGGGGACCCCCCCACCCCATGTACGAATTTCATGCACCGGGCCTCTAGTATGTGAATAAAACCATATGCTATATCATGTTCTGTTTCATATTTGCTAGATTGTCTTAGGAAAATTTAGTACATGCCACTTCAGTCATCTGAAAGGAATCATTTCTTCATTACAACTCATTACTTAAAACTATAAAATATCAGCCAGAAAAAAAATTGGGCCAATTAAGAGAAATTTGATAATTGTCCAAAAAGCACATATAGATATGACTGGGAGATGATAAGATTATTTTAATTTTTCCATTTGCACGGGGGAATTATTTATTTTACAAATCTCCAGATCTTCTATGACTTGAAACCCTCTGCTGAATCATGAAAAGCAGCTCAAGTTAGCAATTTTCATCTGCAAAATCTAGCTGCTAGCATCTGGTGAACACTTGGATAACCTAGTCAGGGCCTATGGAAATGATTATTTTAAGACTCTATTCAACATGCCTGGACTTATAAAACCAGCTAGAATCACACTCTGCACATGTATTTTACTGTCAGGGATTTAAAAACCTGGCATTAGTAAAGATAGTCTAAAGGCTTTTGCAGCAGTGGAGATGGGGATAGGAGATAGGACAGGCAGGCAGGCTGGATATCCAAGAGTCTTCCAACTCCTCTCCCCACCCCGCAACTTTCCCTGTGCACCACCAGCCAGGCCACTGAGATGCCTTCCATCGCTTCTCACACTTACATTTAGACTTGGCTGCCTGCGGAATCAGGACCAGCGTCCTTGCCTGTGCCTTCCTGTGGCACGCCTGGGCCTGGTTTCTGCTCTGCTTCCAGAACAGTGTCTGAAATAGAAAAACAGGATACTTTTACTCAGAGATTTCCAGCCAGTGTGCCTGCAAGAATTTTTAAAACATGCAATACCTGACTATTTAGTCAGAGTACTGACCTCTTTTCCTTTAGATTGTTAAATAAGTAAATGACAACGGCCAACACAACAATAGCCATCTGGTGTGAATGAATCAAAATTATGTCTATTTTTTTGTGTCAGATGGGCAAAAAATATATTTTTTGGTGTGCTGCAGAATTTTATTAATTAGTTTATATGTGCTATGAGATGAAAAAGGTTGAAAATCACTGCTTTTACTAAATTGGAAAGACAACAAGAAGCTGAATTATCAAAGTGTATTGTTTTTGGATCATAGGAGAAATTACATAATAGGAATTTATAAATACACATTGAAGTAGAAAATGCTATTATTTGCCAAAATTTAAAAGCACATGTAGGAGATATTAGGGATATTTGCTGTTTAGGAGAGAGAATTTTTTGTTGTTGTTGTAATATGTGCAAATGTATACTTATTTATTTTTACACATATACTATATATAGTTTCTGTCCAAATAAATGATTTATTGTATATCTTTATTGCCTTTCATGGTTATATTATGTGCTAAGTTCTCACTAAAATAACTCCCATTAATACAGATTTGAGATAATTTAGAAAGGATTTGGGCATTTGTTAAAGAGGAAACAAATTTCTGAGGAAGTTATACCTCTGGGAGAAAAGTTAGGTTTATTTTAGAAAAGTGAGCTTTTCCAGCAACACATTTTCCATCTGTCTGTATACAACAGTATTTGAGCTAGAAATTATTCTTAGTTATTTATCAAATCAGGTCTGATAGGGCTTTAATTTGGCAACACTTATAGGTTTTTGTGTGAGCTTTTTGTGTAATTTAGTTGACGACACTTTATGAATTATCTATAATTTAGACTTTTTACAAGTCATATTGGACTTATTCCCACTTAAACTGAGTTTCAGAAATTTAACTCTGTGTTTTGGATAATACATACTTCATTTTGTTTTGTTACAGTTCATAGAGACGTGTTTAGGAAATATTACTTACATTTGTTGTTAAAAATGGATTTAAATAGGAACAACTTCAGACATTCAGATAAACAAAAATATTTGAAAACTAAGATTGATTGATTAGGAAATAATTGCAGAATTGGGTATCCAACTTAGAATTTCTGCAATATGTTATAAGTGATCTATTCTAGAGCAGTACTAGCCAATAAAACTTCCTGTGACAATGAAAATGTTCTATATCTGTACTGTTCAACATGGTAGGCACTAGTCACATGTGGCTACTGAGCGCTTGAAATGTGACTAGTACAAATGTGGAGCTGAAGTTTTAGTTCTTTTTAATTTTAATTAATTTGAATTGAAACACCCACTGTGGCTAGTGGCTACCTTATTGGAAATTGTAGTTCTAAGAGTTTATCTGTATTTGGTATTCAACATGAAAAAAGGAAATATTTGAGTGATTTTAGTTGCTGAATGTCTACAAGACATGAGTGTCCCCAAAACACAAGGTCCAGGCTCTGGTATGTGGCCTTTCATTGGAGTCCTCACAACGTGTGCACAAGCCTGAAGGGTGGAAATAGCCGCGTTCTGAACTTTGGCTAAACTTGTGCATATTCAGGTATAAATAAAGTTGTGTTGCTCATAGGTGATTTGAAAACATTTTGCCTCTGGAAGGCCATGCGATCTCAAATTATCTCTAGTACTATAGTTCAGTGACATTAAATGAACTCAAGGTCTTGACTTTTCCAGCCCACTTCTGCTAAGGTATGACTGCCAGGTAATAGAGACAGATATGAAAGAGATACTTCATGAACATAGCTGCCTCCATGAAAAAGAAATTCCACATTCAGACTGGATAGCAGGACCAGGCTGAAAAATACTTTGGCACCTCTCTCCAAATAATTTTTCAATAAATATTTATTGAGGACTACTATGTATAAGGCACAATGCTTAGTGTTGGAGATAAAATATTGGGGGAAAATAGATACAGCTCCTGGACTGATGATGATTAATTGCACTAGATAATAATATTTTTCCAATATCTTCTTCTTCCAAAATTTATTATTTTCCCTTGGATATGGTGAAAATAAAGCAGGAGAAAGATACACAGGATACATAGAAACACTGAGGATCACTATTAGGCGTGTGTCACATTTTACTCAATTTACTTCTCTCTGCACAGCTTTCACAGTTCCGCACCCAGATAGATGAAGAAAGCAGTTTCTGAAATGCAATACTGGAAGCAGAGAAAACGACTAAAAACCCCCAATTACCATTTTTAGAACATGGGATGAGCATCATTGTTTAGCATTTGAGTGTTTACCACATATTTTTATAAGGGATTCTTTCCTCTCTATGAGCCAGAAGAATGTCCTTTAAAATAATTACCAACTAAAAGACTTTTCTTGCTGTTATGTGATGACACATTTTTTTACTTTGCCATTCAAAACATCGTAAGAAAGAGTGCTACAATCACCGCTCATGAAATGAATCAAATGACTCAATTTTCAAGCACCATTGCAAGACCTGAAGGGAACTATTAGCTATACAGGAAATATGTAGCTTATTGTATTTCAGTTCATGTTGGAAGAAAGAGCCAGAATGTGGCAAAATACTGAGCAAGAACTATTTAGTCCAATTTCTTTTTTTTCTTCACAGAAAAAATGCACAATTAAATGTATGATTCAATCTGCATTTTAGATGAATTTTCAAATGTGTCACTGATGAAAATTTAAGGAGGAAAAGGATTAAAAATTAAACTAAATTAATGAAACAATAGTACATAGTACTTAAAGTGTTTAAAGGCCATTAAGTCTTGTCTCCAAATATATTAATTGATAATGTCCCTAATTTTCTAGACAGACACTTTGAAAATAATTTTAAAAAACTAACTACAAAGCAATGGAAGAAGGTAGAGGGGAAAAAGAAATACATTTATTTATATAAATAATTTAGAACCAATTGCAGATAAAATATTATAAATAAAGTTAAAAGGTGAAGGAGAGTTTGCTTTATTCTTTTAAAAAATATATATCATATGGAGGTTTTAAAACATGCCCACAAATTCTTTGACCCTCCTCGATATTCCCCCCATGGAATCTGGGAGGCCTTGTGACAGCTTTGACCAATAGAACACAGTGGAGGTGGGTACTATGTAGCGTCTGGTGCTGGGTCATAAAAGGCCACAAAGGTGTTGCCTGATGTGCTGGCACACTGTCCTTTCGAGCCCCAAGCTTCCAGGTAAGAGGTCTGAATCCCCTGAGACCATCGTGCAGACACCATGTAGGTGCTCCCGTTGGCGATGCCAAAGAGCCAGCCTTCCTTCTATCTCTGCCAGGCACTACACTTGAGTGAAGCCATTTGGGGCCCTTTAGATCAGCCAATCTGCCAGGTGACTAATCCGTGAGAGCAGGAAAATCTCAGCCAACACCCACACAACTATGAGATAAAATAAGATGTTTGTTGCTTTAAGCCACTAAATATTGATGTGAGTTGCTATGCAGCAATAGAAAACTGAAGCATACCCTCTTGTATGTTGCATATTTTCACAATAAAAAATTTAGAAATTGAATATAAAAGACACTCTGGGAGGTCATTTGCCAAAATGGACAAAGAAAGTCTTCGTATCCTTCCTATATAAAGAGATCCTACAAACACCAAGAACAAACTAGTAATACTATATAGGAAAATTGGCAATTAAATGAACATATAATTCACAAAAGAAAAACAAAAGGTGAATATGTAAAAAAAGTTCAATCTCATTAGGAAGTAAAGAAAATGTGAATTAAACAATGGGGTTAAAATTTTGGTTATCAAATTGGCAAAGACAAAAATAATATTTAATGTTGGTTTGGATTAAGTGAGAGTATAAATGGCACAAACTTTTTGTACATCCAGAGCTTTTAAAATATATATTTGACTTTGCTAGGAATTTAGGATTTTAGGTAAGAAGTAATCAGAAATGAGGGAAAATATAAAATGTTTATTACAGTTCTAATTCCAGGAGCAAAAATATAGAAGTCTAAATGTCCATCAATAAAGTTAAATAGCCCTGGTTGGTTATTACTCAGTGGTTAGAGCATCAGTCCATGCACTGAAATGACAAGGGTTTGATTCTCAATCAAGGGCACGTACCTGGGTTGTAGGTTTGATCTCTGGCCCTGGTCGGGGCATGTACAGGAGGCAACCAATGAATCTCTCTCTCTCTCTCTCTCTCTCTCTCTCTCTCTCTCTCTCTCTCTCTCTTCCTCCCTCCCTCCCTTCCACTCTATCTAAAAATCAATGGAAAAATATCCTCAAGTGAGAATTTAAAAAAAGTTAAATAAATTATGTATTTTACATTACTGAATATTATTTTATTATAGATTAAAAATTTAAAGGTGTGTTATTTGCTAATCCTGACCTGAGTTACACAACAGTAGCATAGAAAAACTGGGACTTCATGGTCACACAGACCAGGCTCTGACTCCTGGGTTTGCCACTTACTTTTGCTGGATATTTGCAAATTTGATTTATCTTTCTGAGTTTCAGTTTTAAGAAAATGGGGCTAAACACCTATTCCATTGGGTGTAGTGATAATTAAATGAGGTTATATTTATGAAAAAGCATAATAGTTCATCAGTAAGTATTATCTCTTTTCTTACTATCCAAGGATACCATCTGAGCTCCATATTCAAATTTACAACCCTTGCCAAATTCACTAAAGGTTCTTCTACTCTGGCTCTTTATATATACCTCTTTACACCACAGTCGAGTCTCCACACCATAGTCAGAGATATTAAAAACAAAAATAAGTGAGTCAAGTTCTTGCTTACAATTCTTCAATACTTCTAAATGCAATAAAAAGTGCATCTACTCTTGCCCCAGTTTCCATCTGCAGATGTGGTCAACTTTGAAAAAGTAAATCAAGTCATGCCATTCTCATGCCTAAGATTCCCCCAGCCCCCACTCTTCTCATCCAATAGCTCCCCATAGCACTTATAACAAAACTAAACTTTTTTTTTTTTTTGGCTTCCATGCCTCATATAATTCCACTTTGCCTACAATTTTGTCCCCTTTTCCCCTTGCCCTCTATTCTCTAGCCATTCTGGCCTTCTCCTTATGAAAAACATCATGCTGGTCCCCACTTTCAGGCCTTTGTTATTCTTCTGCCTGTAATTCTCTTCATCCAGACACTGTTGGGCCCTTCACCATTTAAATCTCAACTTGAATGTCACTTCTTCAGAGAGGTTTTTCTTGACTCTCCAATCTAAAGTCAACTACTCATTTTCATGTATCTCTAATTATCTTTAATTCCATAGACATAGTTATATTTTTCTTATTTAATGACACCTTTTATTCATTTACTAGAGGCCCAGTGTATGAAATTTGTGCACGGAGGGGGGCCCCCTCAGCTCGGCCTGCACCCTCTTCAATCTGGGACCCTTCAAGGGATGTCTGACTGCTGGTTTAGGCCCGATCCCTGTGGGCTGCCTGATCGCCCCTAACTGCCTCTGCCTGCCTGTCTGATCATCCCTAACTGCCCTCCCCTGGAGGCCTGATCACCTCTAACTGCTCTGCCTCAGCCCCCGCCACTGTGGCTTTGTCCGGAAGGACGTCCAGAAGATGTCTGGTCTATCTGGTCTAATTAGCATATTACCCTTTTATTAGTATAGTCTTCTTCCACCAACCCTTCCTCTCTCCCTATCCCTCCTTGAGAGCAGGGGACTTGTCTTGTTTATTGGAACATTCCTTACAACCAGAACTAGGATTGGCTCATGGTAGGTGTTCTGTAAATATTTACTGGATGCCTTGCAAATACTTTTTGTACTTCTGAAACACAGAATTTAGCAGTTCAGAAAAAGACAGCATTTGACATCATTTAAAAAACCAGAAACTATGAATTATAAGGGCATTTTGAAAAGCTTTGGTGGTTCTGATTCGAGATAAGTACGTTGCTTCAATTTTGAATAATGAAAAATCCACAAACAAAATCACAGCAGCATAAAATTATTTCAGAAGTGTGATGAGAGCTCCTCTGTCAAATCAGATACTTTTAAAACTATACTACCACTCAACAGGCTCCTTTCTTTGAAATGAAGAATGTGCACCTCCCATCAATATTTTTACTCCTGTCAAACATGTGATTTATTTACTGGATAAGAAACTAGACTCCCCTTTCAGCACTGAAAGTGTTGAAAGCAGGGTTTCATTTTTTGAGGCTGGCTTAATAAAAGCCTCTAGAATGAGGAGTTTCCTTAATTACCCTATTGGGTGGATGGGAGTTAAAACAGTTCCTCTTTGTAATGTATAGCATGGTGACTATAGTTAATAATTCTGTATTATATATTTGAAAGTTGCTACAAGATCTTAAAAGTTCTCATCACAAGAAAATTTTTTTAACTATGTTTAATGATGTATGTTAACTGGACTTATTGTGGTGATCACTTTGTATACATATACACAAATATTGATTCATTATGTTATATACCTAAAACTAGTATAATGTTATATGTCAATTATATCTCAATAAAAATATGAGAGAAGCAAAACAAAATTGTTCCTTTTAGTGTCATTTACTCTGAGATACAGGAACCTTAGTGGTTGGGCCTCAATGGCCTGGTATGATCATAAGATTCTACAGTAATGAAAACTATTTCTATAAAATCCATGAGAAAAATCTGAATTGCTATTTATAGACATACCATACTATTTCAGAAATTTTATAACATTCAGACACTCAGGCACAAGTTTTGATGTGTATTTCAACATAGTCTAGCCCCACTAGTTTTGAATTTTCTCTGCAAAACAGGCTGGCCACACTCTTCTGATTCTTGAAGGGTAAGGAAATACACATCTATAAAAGATATCCTTTGGACCAGTCTCCTTGCTAAGTGTGTTATCTGTGCAGTCTCATCTAATTTTCACAACCATGTACAAATGAGTTAAGGCAATGAGAAGACAAACTCCATTCCTTCACACAAGGTTGAAAAACAAAAGAACTGCTTATTCTTACCCCATTGACATTATCCTCAGGATTTCAAGGGACACTATCGTTTACTTTACTGATTCATGGACATTGTCTGGAGCACAAGTATTCACTAATTAACAATGCTATTAAATTTGGCACAAGATTTCCATAGGATCTGTGCATCTGGGTTGTTTAGAAATGCCAGGACTTAGGAAAGACAATTGGGTGAGGCACCTTGAGGTTCCTGGAAACAATTCTTACTGTCCTTTGGAGAAGTGTATCTGATTTGGTTTCATTGCAGCTTAATAATGTTCAGAGAGCTGGAGGAAGGGGTGGGAGGGCCCGGGAGGGCCCATTTCCCCTTTTCCACTCATCCAAAGGAACTTCTGAATCCTTCAGCTGATCTTTACAAAAACTTAAGGTTGCAGAGTCTCAGATAAAATTCTAGGATGGAGAATTCCAGTTCTATGAAAACAGGATCAATTCTGAACTAACAACTAAATCCTGAAAAATTAGAATAAGGAGGAAAAAATGTAAGGTTGTACTAAGCCACCACTGGAGGTCTGGATTGCTGGGTCATTGGTCTTCTTTTCAGTACATTTTGGTTAGATAAACATTAATTTTCTTTTATTTATAAAACCCATGTTCTGGTTTCATGATAATATTTAATGGTCACAAAGTTCAGAGAAGCTAAGTCTAAAGGATCTGGTAGTAAAAGGACTGAAAATATCTGAATATTTAAAGTAAATCTGAAATGTTTGGATTCTACTAGTTTGGAATAAGAAAGGTGGGAGTAAGAAATTAATCAACACTTTAATATGTGAATAAATTTGAGAAATAGTGACTTTAGTTCACAGAACTGGAGAGCAATAGCTTTACTGATTGGAATATAAAATTAGGCCCTTACAATACAACTTAAGTGGTGATATTTGACAGGAAATAGTCTATGAGATTTTTATTTCAGGTGCATCCTTCTGCTAGTTTGCAATAGATAGAAATATAGCAAATGTTTTCCAGAAGGCCCTTATCCTTGCTAAGAAAATATAGAAGGTTAAATTATAATCCTTTTTAAATGAAACCATTGGATGAACCTTCAGACAGGATAAAATATTGAGAATCTAATGGTGATTCCAGGTGTGGTCAGAGATCTTCTATATAATAGAATTTAGGAAATAGACTAAGACCATGCTTTTGTAAGGCAAATATTCATGGAGAATCTAATATGAAGTCTCCTTTCTGTTATCTAGATATTTGGCATTATAGAGCCATGATTAAGTTGAACTAAAATGTGCAAAGTAAGGGATTTCTTTGTTTAGGTAAGTATATTATGATATCCTTGTTCAATCTTGTCTTTTGCATTATAATCTATTCATATAGTCATCCATACAGTTAATTAATTAATTAATTAATTAATTAAACATTATACCTTATCTAAGATGACTTGTGAAGCAATTTGTTTTGAGCAAGTTTTAAAAAAATGCTTTGGGTGAGTAAAATTTGACTTAGTTTTACTTCTAGTTAAAAGTTCATTTATTCTTGCTGTAGATTAAATTTTGATGATACTGACTCAGTAACAGCTAACTAATAAAATGAAGCATGGAGATAATCATTTTATGCCCCTTTGAAATAAACGTATAAAACTTCAAGTGCATTGCTGTAGTCACTTGTGAAACAAATGTGAGGACCATGGTAGGAGAAGCAGGAAAAAAAAAAATGTGTTGTGTGTGTTTGGGACATAACCAAGGTTCTGAAACACTTCAAAACCTTCATAGGAAGAGCAGGATGTGAACCAGACTCTCTTGGGACACAGGACAAGGCTGAGTTCCATTTTTGCTAGAAAAATATGTTCTAGATGATAGCTTTTTTCTTTTCTTGAATGTGATAGTTCCTTCTATGTCCATAACAAACTATACTGCCCGTAATTCAAGGTCAAATTTGATTTCCAGAGAAAGCCCTCTCAAAAAAAATATTGTTCTAAATTAAGCCATAGTTATTGGGGATATCTTACATGGCAGGCTCTGTGCTTAGTATATTAAATAATATATATTACTAGAGGCCCAGTGCATGAAATTTGTGCACTTGGGGGGGGTTCCCTCAGCCCAGCCTGTGCCCTCTCGCAGTCTGGGAGCCTTTGAGGGATGTCCAACTGATGGTTTAGGCCCACACCATGGGGAGAGCGGGCCTAAGCCAGCAGTCTGACGTCCTTAGCACTGCTGTGGAGGTGGGAGAGGCTCCTTCAAGTGCCGCTGTGCTCGCCAGCCGTGAACCCTGTCAGAGCGCACTGACCATCAGGGGCAGCTCCTGCATTGAGCATCTGCACCCTGGTGATCAGTGCATGTCATAGCAACCAGTCATTCCACCATGGGGCTGAAACCAGCTCTCTGACATCCCCTGAGGGGTCCTGGATTGCAAGAGGGCACAGGCCAAGCTGAGGGACCCCACCCGTGCACAATAAAGGCCGGGGAGGGACATGAGAGGTTGGCCAGCTGGGTAGGGACTATGGGAGGGCTCCAGGTCATGTCCAGCCCATCTCACTCAGTCCTGATCAGCCAGACCCCAGAAGCAAGCTAACCTACTGGTCGAGCGTCTGCCCCCTGGTGGTCAGTGCACATCATAGCGACGGGTCAACCAGTCGACTATCTGCCCCTTGGTGGTCAGTGCATGTCATAGTGAGTGGTTGAGCGGCCTTAGCATATCATTAGCATATTACACTTTGATTAGTTGAATGGCCGACCAGACAACTGGACACTTAGCATATTAGGCTTTTATTATATAGGATATCATTTAATCTCCACCACAATCCTACAATAAGTCAATCTTCTTACATTTAATGGTTTAATAATACTTTAAATTAACTAATCACACACACATACGTATGTGCTGGGGTTGGGAGTGAGTGGGGAAGGTCAATGGAGAAAAAGAAGACACATGTAAAACTTGCAACAATAAGGAATTAAAAATAACCAACCAACTAACTAACTAACTAACTAACTAACTAAATATCAATGGGAAAAATATCCTTGGGTGAGGATAAACCAAAAAATCCTATCTAATAAAGAGGGAATATGCTAATTGCTGTCACACCCTCACAAAGATGGCAGTGCTCACAGCCAATAAGGAGGGAATATACTAATTGACTGCCACACCTTCAAAGATGGCAGCGCTCACAGCCACAAGACGGCGGCGCCCAGTCCCCTCAGTCCCCCAGCCACCCAGGACTAGCCCAAGGCACAGGCAAGCCTCAGATGGCAGCTGCCCAGCTGACGCCAGAGGCATAGGCAAGCCTCGGATGGTGGCTGCCCAGCCACCCAGGGCTGGCCCAAGGTGCAGGCAAGTCTCGGATGGCGGCTGCCCAGCTGCCCAGGGATGCCTGAGGCTCAGGTAACCAGGTCCAGCTGAGGCTTGCGCTACCGGCAGTGGCAGCAGCAGAGATGTGATGGGGGCGTCACCTTCCCCTGATCGCCGGGTTGCCTTCCACTCCTGAGGGCTCCTGGACTGTGAGAGGGGGCAGGCTGAGCTGAGGGACCCCCCTCCATTGCATGAATTTTCATGCACTGGGCTTCTAGTAAATAAATAAAATAAAATTATTGTTTCTTAAAAAAATAAAAAAGAATGGTCATGTGTTGCCCACCTGAGTTGGCATGCACAATACTGTGCATAGCATATTAAACAGACTCCCTTCTTCGCCCCCTGGAGCTCACAATAAAAACCAGACAGATGTGGTGAACACAGTGGAGCAAAGAGATGCACAGCTGTATAAACAGAGAAGTACAACAAATTAGAGAGTTTTGGTATAAACTGTGAGTGCAAGTGTTGTTTGTGTGCTGTAAATGCGGGGACATTCTGCAAGTTGCAGAGAACCTACTGGTATCTGTGTGAAGGTAGGGAAGGAGAGATTGATAGTAGTGGTGGAATCATCCTGCTTATTTAAATTAGGAGGGAAAAGTTTTCCTTTGAAATGAGGACAGCATTTCTACTTTCACATATCTCCTCTGAGGGCACATGTATTGTTACTAAAGTTTAGGTTCGTCTAAGAGATTAAGTTGTAACCAGTTTAAAGAAGAAATAATAAAAATATATTAATCAGGGCATAGCCTGCCAGGGAGATTTCATAAGCCTTCTTTTCACTGGAAACCAGGCTAAAAAGAAAATGAAAACCAGAATGTATTATAATTGTACATTCCATTTATAACCAACTAGCACATGACACTTGATTTTCCAAGGAAATGATTACTTTGGGTGAGTCTCTCTCCCTCCCTCCCTCCCTCCCTCCCTCCCTCCCTCCCTCCCTCCCTCCCTCTCCTCCTTCCTCCTTCTTCTCTTCCTTCCTTCCTTCCTTCCTTCCTTCCTTCCTTCCTTCCTTCCTTCCTTCCTTCCTTCCTTCCTTCCTTCCTTCCCCATTTCTTGCCAGGCATATCTCTATCTCAACCATTCTGGGCTGATAGGTATCTCTCTTCTCTTAAACATATCCAGATAGGGAATTTGAAGACTGCCTCAGGAATCTTTTCCAGGGTTTATAAAACCTTTGCTGCCAATAAACTCTTTTTATCTAACTTAAATTCCTTTGGTGGCAATTTAAATTAATTTCCTCTTCTTCCCTCATTAGAGAGGAGAGTACTACCTTCAGCACACCTCAGCCTTCTTTCCTGGACACATAGGACTTCTAGTTCAGACTCCATATATATATTTAAAAAAATTTTTTTTTTTTTTTTACTTTGAATTCTGGCTTTTTCCTAAGATAATCTACTAAGATCCCTTAAACTTGTGAGTTTTTACAATTGATTACATGAGGTTCATTCCATAAACATTGACATGTCAATATGTTCCATCTCTCTAGTTCCAACCAGATCTTATTTATTAGGTCATAATAATCTAAAAGAATGTTGGAATTTATTTATTTATGTTTTTTATATTATTTTTTATTGTCTAAAGTTTTACATATGTCTCCTTTTTCCCAATTGACCCCCCCCCAGCCATTCCCACCCCTGGCAAGCCCCCACTGCCCCAGTGTCTGTGTCCATTGGTTATGCTAATATGCATGCATACAAGTCCTTTAGTTGCTCTCTAACCCCCCTCCCCTACCATTTGTCTCTAGATCGATCTATTCTTGTTCATCAAATAATGTTGATCATTATATCCCACATATGAGTGAGATCATGTGATATTTATCTTTCTCTGACTGGCTTATTTCACTTAACATAACGCTCTCCAGTTCCATCCATGTTGTTGCAAATGGTAAAAGTTCCATCTTTCTTATAGCAGCATAGTATTCCGTTGTGTAGATGTACCACAGTTTTTTAATCCACTCATCTGCTGATGGGCACTTAGGCTGTTTCTAAATCTTAGCTATTGTAAATTGTGCTGCTATGAACATAGGGGTGCATATATCATTTCTGATTGGTGTTTCTGTTTTCTTGGAATATAGTCCTAGAAGTGGGATCACTGGGTCAAATGGGAGTTCCATTTTTAACTTTTTGAGGAAACTCGATACTGTCTTCCACAGTGGCTGCACCAGTAGCAGTACAAGAGCGTTCCTTTTTCTCCACATCTTCACCAGCACTTGTCTTTTGTTAATTTGTTGATGATAGCCATTCTGACAGGTGTGAGATAATATCTCATTATTGTTTTGATTTTCATCTCTTGGATGATTAGTGACTCTGAGCATGTTTTCATGTCTCTGGCCTTCTGTATGTCTTCTTTCAAAAGTTTCTATTTAGATCCTTTGACCATTTTTTGATTGGATCATTTATCTTCCTTTTGTTAAGTTGTATGAGTTCTCTGTCAATTTTGGAGATTAAACCCTTATCTGAAATATCATTGGCAAATATGTTCTCCCATGCAGTGGGCTTTCTTGTTGTTTTGTTGATGTAGAAGCCTTTTATTTTGATGTAGTCCCATTTGTTTATTTTCTCCTTAGTCTCCATTGCCCTAGGAGCTCTGTCTGTAAAGACATTGCTACGACATATGTCTGCTATTTTGCTGCCAATGGTGTCTTGTAGGATTTTTATGGTTTCCCGTCTTACATTCCAGTCCTTTTAGCCATTTTGAGTTTGTTTTTGTGTATGGTGTAAGTTGGTATCTGGTTTCATTTTTTTGCATGTATCTGTCCAAATTTCCAAGCACCATTTATTAAAGAGACTGTCTTGACTCCATTGTATGCTCTTGCCTCCTTTGTCGAATATTAATTGAGCATAATGGCTTGGGTCGATTTCTGGGTTCTCTGTTCTGTCCCATTGGTCTATATGTCTGTTCTTGTGCCAGTATCAGGCAGTTTTGAGGACCGTGGCTTGGTAATATAGCTTGATATCTGGTAATGTGATCTCTCCAACTTTGTTCTTCTTACTCAGGATTGCTGTGGCTATTTGGGATCTTTTTTTATTCCAGATGAATTTCTGGAGAGTTTGTTCTAGATCTTTGAAATATGCCATTGGTATTTTAATGGGGATTGCATTAAATCTATAGATTGCTTTGGGTAGTATGGATATTGTAATGATGTTTATTCTACCAATCCATGAACATGGTATGGTTTTCCATTTGTTTATGTCTTCCTCTATTTCCTTTTTCAATGTCATGAAGTTTTCCCAGTACAGATCTTTTACGTACTTAGTTAAGTTTATTCCTAGGTTTCTTAATATTTTTGGTGCAATGGTAAATGGCATTGTTTTTTTCGTTTCTCTTTCTGTGGGTTCATTATTGGTGTATAAAAAGGCCATAGATTTTTGGGTGTTAATTTTGTATCCTGCTATATTGCCAAATTCATTCATTAGGTCTAGTAGTTTTTTGATGAAGTCTTTGGGGTTTTCTATGTATAGTATCATGTCATCTGCGAATAAGGACAGTGTTATTTTTTCTTTTCCAATTTGGATGCCTTTTATTTTTCTTCTTGTCTGATCGCTATGGCTAGAACTTCCAGTACTATACCGAACAGGAGTGGTGAAAGTGGGCATCCCTGTCTGCTTCTTGTTCTTAGGGGAAATGAGTTTAGTTTTTGCCCATTGAGTATGATGTTGGCTGTAGGTTTGTCATATAAGGCTTTTATTCTGTTGAGGTATGATCCCTCTATTCCCACTTTGCTGAGAGTTTTTATCAATAAAGTGTGTTGCATTTTGTCAAATGCTTTTTCCGCATCGATTAATATGATTATGTGATTTTGTTTCTCAGTTTGTTTATGTGATGTATCACATTTATTGATTTGCAGATATTGTACCATCCTTGCATCCCCAGAATAAATCCCACGTGGTCGTGGTGTATGATCTTTCTAATGTAATGCTGATTTCAATTTGCTAGAATTTTGTTGAGGATTTTAGCATCTAAGTTCATCAAGGATATTGGCCTGTAGTTCTCTTTTTTTTGTGGTGTATTTATCTGGTTTTGGGATTAGGGCAGTGGTCGGCAAACTCATTAGTTAACAGAGCCAAATATCAACAGTACAACAATTGAAATTTCTTTTGAGAGCCAAATTTTTTAAACTTAAACTTCTTCTAATGCCACTTCTTCAAAATAGTCTCCCCAGGCTGTGGTATTTTGTGGAAAAGCCACACTCAAGGGGCCAAAGAGCCGCATATGGCTCGCGAGCCACGGTTTGCTGACCACCGGATTAGGGTAATGCTGGCTTCATAGAAAGAGCTTGGAAGTGTGCCTTCCTTTAGAATTTTTTGGAATAGTCTGAGGAGGATAGGTTTTAGTTCTTCTTTGAATGCTTGGTAGAACTCCCCTGTAAAGCCGTCCAGACCAGGGCTTTTGTTTGCTGGAAGATTTTTGATCGCTGCTTCAAATTCATTGGTAGTTATTGGCCTATTCAGGTTTTTTGATTCTTCCTGATTGAGTTTTGGGAGATTGTAATTTTCTAAGAATATGTCCATTTCATCTAGGTTATCCATTTTGTTGGAATAGAGTTGTTCATAGTATTTTTTCATAATTGTTTGTATTTCTGTGGGATTGGTTGTTACTTCACCTCTTTCATTTCTGATTTTGTTTATTTGGGTCCTCTCTCTTTGCTTCTTGGTGAGCCGGGCTAGAGGTTCATCAACCTTTTTTATCCTTTCAAAGAACCAGCTCTTGGTTTTGTTGATCTTTTGTATTGTCTTTTTGGTCTCTATGTCATTTATCTCCGCTCTGATCTTTATTATTTCCTTCCTTTTGCTTATGCTGGGCTTTTCTTGTTGCTCTCTTTCTAACTCTTTGAGTTGTATGGTTAGATAATTTATTACCATTATTTCTTGTTTTTTTTTGAGATAGGCCTGTAGGGCTATGAACTTCCCTCTCAAGACTGCTTTCACTGTGTCCCATAGATTTTGGATTGTTGTTTGTTGCTATGATGTTTTTTATTTCTTCTTTGATCTCTCTGGTAACTCAGTCATTGTTTAATAGCATGCTATTTAGCCTTCAGGTGTTTAATTTTTTTAAATTGTTTTTATTGTAGTTGATTTCTAGTTTTATGCCATTGTGATTTGAGAAGATGCTTGATATGATTTCTATCTTCTTGAATTTGAAGACACTGCCTGCATCCCAATATGTGGTCTATCTTTAAAAATGACCCATGTGTACTTGAGAAGAACGTATATTCTGTGGCTTTGGGGTGAAATGTTCTGAAGATGTCAATTAATTCCATCTGATCTAGTGAGTCATTTAGGATTGATGTTTCTTCACTGATTTTTTTGTTTAGAGGATTTGTTCAGTGGTGTTAGTGGGGTACTAAAGTCCCCTACTATGACTGTATTTCTGTCTATCTCTCCCTTGATGTCCTCCAGAAGTTTTTTTATGTATTTGGGTGCTCCTATATTGGGTGCATATATGTTTGCCAGAGTTATATCTTCTTATTGAATTGCTCCCTTTAGTATTATGTAGTGGCCTTCCTTATCTCTTGTTATGGCCTTCACTTTGAGGTCTAATTTGTCAGATGCAAGTATTGCTACCCCAGCTTTTTTCCCACTTTCATTCACCTGAAAAACCTTTTTCCATTCCTTCACCATCAGTTTGTGTGAGTCCTGTGTTCTGAGGTGGGTTTCCTATAGACAGCAGATATATGGGTCATGTTTTAGTATCCAGTCAGCTACCCTATATCTTTTGATTGCAGCATTTAATCAATTTATATTTAAAGTTATTATTGATAGGTACTTGTTTGTCACCATTTTTATTCTTTATGCCTGTGTTCCTTCTTCCCTTATTATTTCTTCTTTTTACAGCAGTCCCTTTAATATTTCTTGCATTGTTGGTTTGGTGGTAATAAATTCCCTTAATCCTTTTTTTGTCTGTGAAGCTCCTGATTTCACCCTCAATTTTGATTGATAGCATTGCTGGGTACAGTATTCTTGGATTCCGACCCTTCCTTTGCATGACTTTGTATATTTCATTCCATTCCTTTCTGGCCTGATGTGTTTCTGTTGAGAAATCAGTCGCTAGTCTGATGGGGGATCCTTTGTAGGTAACTTTCTGTCTCTCTCTGGCGGCCTTTAAGATTTTTACTCTGTTGTTGGTGTTTGCCAATTTAATTATGATGTGTCTTGGTGTTGTTCTTTTGGGGTTCATCTTGTTTGGGACTCTGTGAGCTTCTTGGACTTGTGTGAGTTTTTCCTTCCCTATATCAGGGAACTTTTCTGTCATTATTTCTTCAAACAGGTTTTCTATTCCTTGCTCAGTTTCCTCTTCTTCTGGCACCCCTATTATGTGGATGTTGTTTCATTTTGTGTTGTCCCAAAGTTACCTCAGGCTCTCCTCCTGTTTTTTAAGTTTTTTTTTTCTCTAGATGCTGCTCTGCTTGGGTATTTTTTTCTACCTTGTCTTCTATCTAACTGATGCAGTCATCCACTTCTTCTAGTCTACTGTTGATGCTTTCTATTGAGTTCTTTATTGCAGCGATGTCATTTTTCATTTCTTCTTGGTCCTTAATTTCCTCTTGGTTCTTACACATGTTGTTGAATTTGTTTTCCATCCTTTTCAGCAACCTTATGACCATTGCTCTGAATTCTTTCTCTGACCTATTTTTTGCCTCCATTTTCGGTTACTTCTTTTTCTGGTGATTCTTCCTTTTCTTTCATATGCAGACTGTTTCTTTGTCTCTCCATGGTCGCTCCTCACTTTCCCTAGGCAATATCTGACCTTTCCGTCCATGGATTGCCTCACCAGCTGTGTTTAATTCACCAATTCTGGGTGGATGTAATTGATTCAGCTGTTCCTTCTATCTGCTCTGTGAGAAGGTGCAGGGCTCGTCCCTGTATTTGTGCTGCTTTGTCTCCTTCTGGACAGACTTTGTAGGTGTCCATGGTCAGAGAGGCTGGAGTCTTGGTGTTTCTGGGTTTGCAGTTGGGGCATCTTGTCCCTGGGTGTTGTGGTTGTAGGGTCCTGGGAGGTATCCGAGGTCTCCCTGGTTGAAGGTAAGTCTGGGCTTCAGATCACCGCCACTCTCCCCTTCAAGATGGCGTGATCTCTGTGGCAGAGACGTCTGCTCCAGCAGAGATTTCAGCAGCAGTAGCGGCTGCCTGGCTAGGGGAGCCCCATCCAGTAGTCCCCAACAATTCCTTGGAATATAGCTGTGCCTCACTCACAAATATAGACACTCCCTGCACATCACTGCACTCTCCTTTCATTCTCTCACTCACACACTATCTTGTAGGCTGCTGTCCCCTTGGCAGCCATCTTGGATCCTCCTGGAATTTATATTATATGTTTTCTTGGAATGGATGAGATAGTCTCAATATATTAATGACAATTCCCTACCTCTTAATACCTTGGGCAAACAATTTACCTCTAGATATTACAATGGGAGGAATGTCTTGTTTCTTGGAACTATAAAATGAGAAAATGGACAAAGTAATTTTAAGGCTTTTTTTACCCAGAAAGGTCAATGTGTATCATCTTATTATTGATTTCTCAGTCAAGGACTTCTATACTCTATTTCTTAAAAATTTAAATTGAGGTTTAACTTACATATGATACATTAATGTCAAAGGGTATGTGTTGTAGTATATGCTAAATCATTTGTTAGTTTATTATTACCTGAATGTTTTTGCAAGGCAACTGATATCACATTTATTAAATAGCTGTTCTTAAATAGTTTTTAGTCCACTGGAAAGGAAGCTATAATTCTCTATCTCCTCTATCCACATGGATATGTGTCCTGTCTTTCATGCCTTGGAATCTTTTAAAGCCCATACTAACAAAATGAGTGTTTCAAAAAATATGATGAGACATAGAGTTCCCTTTAAAAGATGATTCTTATATTTCAAATACTTAAGAAATATGAAATTTTAAAAATTACTGTATTGAAAGAATTTTCAAAAGTAGGACATTTTAAAGACTCCATGGCAGAAATATTTTTGGGATAGATCTCGTTCCAGTGATTCTATTATTGAGTGATCAATTTCCACTTCATTTCCTTTTAAACTTTTGCTGAACTTCGAATTAAGTATCTCAAGGCAGACCACGGTTAGCCACATCACCTCCTTAACTTAAAAAGCTGAGTGTCTGAAACATTCTCAGGGACTTTATGATAAAGGTAGATATTTTCTCATATTATTTTACTTTCATCCATCAGCCTGCCTTGCTCTTGCGCCTTCTTTTGCAGACACACCTTACTTTTAAATCATTTTCTGCTCGACTTGAAAAATGTTCTTCATCAAACCTAATGGCTAATTAAACAAGGGAAGTCCAAATTTATTCATATTCCAGATAGCAAAATGGGATGAGTAAGTGTATAAACTTGAGCCATTCTTCTTCTATTACAAGGTTGTCAGAAATTTGGTTCCCCCCATAAACAATCTACCTGGGTTTTAAGCCATATCCTTTTCCCTCCTCTGGGCATCACCATGCTCCTCTCTTCATCTCTCTCTTAGTCCTTTCCATCCAGGCTGCGATGGAGGCTTTTGTACCATCTGAGCTCAAAGCAAGCACTGGCTGGCTGACTGGTCTGCTTAGCATTCAGATAACATTTCTAATGGTTCTTCTCATATTTTTGTTTCGTCTTGCACCTCATAGCTCCACTATATGCTGTGTCCCTGAGTAACGTTTGCACAGTAGGTGTGCCTCATGGCTTTGGTGTGTGAGTTGGTAGCATGGCATGCTTGCACTCCCCTATCTTTAGTGCTATTTTCGAAAGTCTGAGTGGCTTAGAGAATGCTCTTTGCCACACCTTTCACCTTTTCATCACTTTCATTTCTTTTAGGTCTCCACTCCTCTCCTGCCCCTTATTTGCCTGCCTCTTTCCTTCCATTCCTTTCACCACACTGAAATCACAAACAAAGCCTCAAAGGAAAAGTGGGGCCAAGCAAATCATTATGAAGGTCTTTCCCCCTATTTGAGTTCATTAACAGAAACTCCTCACCATCTTCCTAAGGTCTCTACTTAAATGATTTTTTCCTCCAGTTTAATTCCAAAAACAAAGATGTTTTTTTGTTTTTTGTTTGTTTGTTTTTTAATTAGCTGATAGTTCAGAACGAGGCTCCGGGTTTTGAACACATGGCTTGTTCTTTCAGCGTAACAGTTTCCTGTTACACTATACACTAAGCAGCTCATTCTTATCATTTATCTGCAATGATAAACCAATTCACACATGGCTCACAATAATGGAAAAGACTGTTTTAATTTAGGTTCTCTCAGGTATTATGCTAACCCACATGATATATTTATATGAAAGGTTGTTTTTTGGTGAATTGAATTCCTGTGAAATCCCCTGTTGAAGATCTTTATTGTTATTATTGTTATTATTTTGTAATGTTATCATGTTGAATTCTGAGAAAGAAAACTTCAGGTTAGCTGGGGAACCATGTAGGAAGTCATCCAGAACAATACAGTAGACATACACAGTAAAAATTGTCATCAAGAACATGGCAAATGGAAGGTCTATATGATTTTGGAGCTTTTATGTTTCACATCTTGCCACTTATTTCTTTCCTGAAAATCCACCTGTCATTTATTATTAGAAAATAATATAAGGTATACTCATTCTGAGTCTTGGTCAGCCACATACAAAAAGTTATCTTGCCTCTTGTGCTATAACCTTAGCAGGGAAAGATCAACTGGTTATATATAGTATTGGGGATCCAGCCAAACGAGAAGTCTTATGACAAAAGTGACAGATTCAATTGGATCTACTCTCAATAAGAACTGTGTATCCATAGACTTTGGTTCCATAAGATCCAAGACAGCTTTGGTCTTAGAGACCAATGTCACAAAAATGGTCCAAGATAGGCCTGGATCAGAAACCGTAAGTAATTATAATTCTAGCAGTGTGGATTCACAGATGTGCAAATAGGCACATAAATACTAAATCTGATCTAGCCCGAAGCAAATGTTAGAACTCTGCCAACCCCGTGAGATTGAGGAAGCTCTAAACCCCATTTACTAGTAAATGGCCCCCTTGCCATTAAGATCAAGTCACATCCCTGGTACTGCACTCAGAGCCCTGTTGACTTCTGCAGCTTCTTTTTTCCTCTCTCCTCCCGCATTTCATCTATACTGAACTACATACTGTTAAAGCAAGTGAACATACTCTCTAGCCTTTGAACACGCCATATACTCTTATTTCTAATTTGCCCGTTTAACATATCCTTCATTTTTTCAGCCTAAATGCCATTCCCTCCTTGTCTGTTCCCTTGTGTTTGGATTATTAGTTCCTCATATCTTCTCCCAAATGCCCTGTACTACCTTATCAGAGCAATCACTCTGTATAAGAATTGCCTGTTGACTTGTCTGCCTTCCCTGCATGTTCCCCTTCCTTCTCCTCAAACCTGAAGATTAGGATACTGTCTTGATCACTATTATATGCAAAGTGCCTGCCACATTGTAAGGCTGTTATGAGGAATTAATGAAACCATTCTTCCATTCAGTAATCATTTACTCAGAGCTCACTGTAGGCTAGGAACTCCTCTTAGTGTTTGAAACCTATCAATAAACAAACTCACACGTTTTTACAAAGTTGATATCTGCTAAAATATAAATAACTCGTTCAGTACAGTGCCTGACATACTGTAATAATAATAATAGTAATGATACATAGCAATTTACTGAGTACTTACTATGTGCTCTACATCGTGTTTTCATGTATTATTTCATTTTAATCCTTAAATAAAATTTCTGAGTTACTACTATTGTTATTCCTACTTAATAGGTGAGGAAAGTGTGAGAAATGTTAAGTAACTTGCCCACACAATTAACAAATTGTGTAATACATGCCATTGAGTCAGCTTTGACTCCTGGTGACCCTATGATTTAGTGATGTCCATAGTCCTGTCCTCAACAGCCCTGCTCAGCTCTTGTAGACTCACGCCTATGCTTTCTTTAATGAAGTCAACCCACCTGATATTTGGCTTTCCTCTTTTTCTGCTGCCTTCTATTTTTGCCAGTATTATTATCTTTTCCAAAGAACCCTGCTTTCTCATGATGTGCCCAAAGTATAACAGCTTCAGTGTTATCATTTTTGCCTCGAGCGATGTTTCAGGCTTAATTTGCTTTAGGACACACTTGCTCATCTTTCTGGCGGTCCAGGCTATCCGAAGAACTCTTCTCAACACCATATTTCAAATGAATGAATTTTTTTCCTCTTAGTCTTCCTCATTGTCTAATTTATTCACCCATACATAATAATTGGGAATACAAGATGTGGATGATCTTAGCCTTGGTCTCTAATGACACATCTTTGCTCTTGATGATCTTTCTTAACTCATTTAGACACAACTGTCAGTCACTTGTGTAGGTCCAGGTGAATTTTTTCTACATTTTAAAGAAAAGATTGTAAGATGGGATGAGAAGCAGCATATCTGCTGTCCTTCCCTGCCATCCCTAACTAGTTCTAATTAGCACAAAACCTCAACCAAAATTGCCATATTTAAGTTTTTGTATTAGTTTTGTATGTAATCTCAGAAGTAAATCAAGAATGGTCAAAGAAACAAGAAAATGTTTGTTCTCCTCTCTGCCCCCTACCCAGTCCACTGAGTATTAATTGAATATCTACTATGAGCTCATTCATCACAGTGTTCTGCTTCATTGAAATTAGATAAACCTGAGTCCTGGTACTTGTCTTCAAGGGGCCAGTAGTCAAACTGGGAAGATAAGATGTACAGAAGGAATGGAGAGAACATCATACACAGTAGATAATTGTGCTCTCAGTTGTGTGTACAAGCCTTGTGGACTGTAGGAGTTCAGAAGAAAAGGTGATTTATGAGGGCCAGAGAAGTAAGGGAAGATATCATAGAAGAGATGGGAAACTGGGTCTTGCAGAGTGCATTGAGGTTGGGTAAATGAAGAGAAGAGGGGAGATTATTGTGCATATGGGGAAAGGTACGGCAATGGAATAAATGTTTGTAAGATCGTGAAGACACTGGTCTGGCTAGAAGAGAAGAAACACTTTGGAAACTGATGACTAATATGTGTCCATGCAGCAAAGGATATTCTAGAATAATAAGCAGAAGAGTAATAAAAAACTGAGTTAGAGGAGCCCTTAGAGAGTATTTGAATTGGGCAATTTCATTCACAACAAATAATCTAGCTCCAAATTTGTCACTGGTTTGTAATACACGGCAAGTCAAGCTCTTTGAAAGGTGATCACCATTAGTTTAAAAGTATCAGAACCATCATTGGAGTAGAATAGGTTTTAAGTTATAAACCTAATTGGGACTTGGTCCTCTTCTGATGTTAGCTCATCACTAAGTTGCACAACTTTGTGAAAGTTATTAATCTTAGTTGGGCCTCAGGTTCACATCGGTAAATAATAGGAGTTTAACCACTAAATTTCTGATGAGCTCTAAGAGCTATGACTTTATGATTACTTTTTCATTTTTGCACCCATGTCATCTTTTATAATTGATACATTTGGATGGATTTTCACACTAAACTCAACTAAAAGCCTGAATTTCTCTTTTTCTTTTCCTTAATCCTCACCCAAGGATATTTTTCCATTGATTTCAGAGAGAGTGGAAGAGAGAGGGAAAGACAGAGAGAAATATTGATGTGAGAGAAACACATAGATTGGTTGCCTCCTGTACATGCCCCAACCAGGGCCTGGGCCAGGGAGGAGCCTGCAACATGCCCTTGACTGGAATCGAACCCGGGATCCAATGCTCTATCCACTGAGCCAAATCGGCTAGGGTAAGACTGAATTTCTCTTAAATGGGTTGTTCTATGTAGTATATTGGGTGTATCACACCTTTATGTGATCATAAACAGTCAAATCATAAGATAAAAGATTTTAGGCTAAAATAAGCTTTGCCAGCCATAGGCTGAAATTGAAAATAGTGCTTAGTCAGTTAATGGAATGATATTGATGTATATTATAATCCTATCTAATAAAAGAGTAATATGCAAATTGACCATCACTCCAAGACACAAGATGGCCGCCCCCATGTGGTCAAAGATGGGTGCCCCCATGTGGACACAAGATGGCCACCACAAGATGCCCTGCGGGGGAGGGCAGTTGTGGCCAGTTAGGGGTGACCAGGCTGGCAGAGGAGGGCAGTTGGGGGGGACCCAGGCCTGCAGGGGAGGGCAGTTGGGGGGGACCCAGGCCTGCAGGGGAGGGCAGTTGGGGGGGACCAGGCCTGCAGGGGAGGGCAGTTGGGGGGCCCAGGCCTGCAGGGGAGAGAAGTTAGGGGCAATCGGGCCGGCAGGGGAGCAGTTAGGTGTCAATCAGGCTGGCAGGGGAGTGGTTAGAGGGTGACCAGGCTGGCAGGCAGAAGCGGTTAGGGGCAATCTGGCGGAGGCAGGCAAGCGGTTGGGAGCCAGCAGTCCTGGATTGTGAGAGAGATGTCCGATTGCCCGTTTAGGCCCAATCCCACTGGGTCGGGGTCCCAGATTGGAGAGGGTGCAGGCTGGGCCAACGGACACTCCCCCGTGCACAAATTTTGTGCACTGGGCCTCTAGTAAATAATAAATGCCATTTACTAAATGTTTATTTTGCATCAAATATTTTACAGTAATATTTATCATTTATATAACAACCCTTAATGTAAACATGGTCTCCTATTTATTGAACAAAACACAGAGTTATAGTAACTTTCCCAAAGTCACCTAACTCACCAGGAGCAATGCTGAGATTTATTTCCAGGGCTGGCTAAACACAAACCTATGCTTTTAAATTATTTTGCTGGGAAAATCCTTATTCAGTAAAGGATTCAGTGGCAAACATTTCTAAAACTTAACATAGGTCCTCTTCTATATGGAGCTAGGAAAACTTGAAGCACATAGGGAAGATGGAAGATTTACTACCTTTAGAAATAATTAGGATTTTGAATTCCCTATTATGTTTAGTCCAGAAAGTCAAATACCATGGATGGAATTTGAAAGGAACTGAACAATCTTATGACTAATAATAGCATTTGTAGCCATGAGGATTGAAACCAAAAAGGAGCAAACAGCAAGTTTTAAGGTCAAATATTCAGCACCAAGAGGTTAGCAAAATACTCCCCCACCCTCAAGTTCAAATGTCAAGCAAAGAAATGTTGAGAATTTACTGCAACTGTGGCTTGTGCCATTAAGATTTCTTCTAAGGAGGGGCCCACCTACTATAATTTCTGTCTGGGTTTCTATTTTTCCCAGCATTGTTGACAAGGTGTGCTGATTGAAATTCTTTTTTTAAAATATATTTTATTGATTTTTTTTTTTACAGAGAGGAAGGGAGAGGGATAGAGAGTTAAAAACATCTATGAGAGAGAAACATTGATCAGCTGCCTCCTGCACACCCCCTACTGGGGATGTGCCCGCAACCAAGGTACATGCCCTTGACCAGAATTGAACCAGGGACCCTTCAGTCTGCAGGCTGACGCTCTATCCATGGAGCAAAACTGGTTAGGGCAATTGAAATTCTTATTTTTAATAAGCCTTCTTTCTATGGGACATTTGAGAGTGTGCTTATAAAAATTCCAGTGTCAGTATTAGTAAATTGATCTATATATTATCTTTAGGAAGTCAATGAATTTACATTTTGGTCCTAATCATTCTGACGGAATGTTTGTCTTAGAAGTAATTTTTTCCAGTGCGACTCCCTGGTGCTTATTCAAGACACGGAATGATGGATAAACTTTCACAGGCTGATGGAAATCAGATAAACAGGGTATTTCCCAACCAACGTGAGAATCAGAATACTCAGAGACGTCGTTTGCATATGTTCATACAGCAATCAGTTATAGTTAATAAGTCTAGTAAGAAAAGTATTACCCTGCCCTATGCCAGGTTATGTCTGGCCCTAAAATTACCAACCTCTGTGTGCCAGAGTATGGTAAAGTGAGATGTGGCACACCAGGATTTAATTTAGACACAAGCAGTCTGCTAATTGCAACCTCTTTCACCTTTAATGAAAGGGGTTAGACCAGTATAAAGTGTACTTATTTTAATAAAGGCAATCTGAGAAATGCTCCAGAGTGAATGCATAATACCTTTTAATTATATCTCATAGACTCCATGAAATGTGGAAGTACAATAGACTGTTTACAGAAGCAATCTCCAGGAGTCCACTAATCTTTGCATATTGGTCCAGAGCAGTGATTTTCAACCAGTGTGCCACAATAATTTCTAAAACATGCAATACCTGATTATTCAGTCAGGGTATTGACTTCCTTTTCCTTGGAATGTCAAATAAAAAATGACAACAGCCAACACAACAATAGCCATTCAGTATGAATGAATCAAAATTAAACCTATTTTTTTTTTGTCAGATGGGCAAAAAAATACATTTTTTAGTGTGTTGTAGAATTTTAGTAATTACTTTATGTGTGTCATGAGAGGAAAAAGGTTGAAAATTGCTGGTCTAGAGAGTAGACATTTCAGGTCTCCAGCCTAACTCTACTGTTAGCATCCCCTTTCCCCTAGTAATGACTAATTCTAGTTGTTTTTCAAGGAGAATACGAAGACTGTAAAATCAGAATGCATGCCTTTGTTTGTTCTTCCATTTTCTCAAATTCTAAGGAGAATTATTTTGTCTTTGCTGACAGTTTATGTACCTCTGATTCAAGCAAATTTTTGCTTGTTCTGAATACATGCAGATAAGGGTGGCACTGGCAGGCTGTCATTACAGATGCCACTTACATTACAAGAAAACATGAAGTAAAAAGAAAACAGTTAACAGAACTAATTTGACCTGCCTGGACTAGGATTATTTATAGGGAGCCTGTGTCAGGACATGGCACTCTCACCCACCCAATGGCATACGCCCAGTACTTCAGAGTCATTCCTGAGACTCCTCTTGCCCCATTTCCCATGTCTAAACCATTGTAAGACATGTCAGGTCTATCTTTAAAATATATTACTAGCCCAAGAAATTACTAGTCTCTACTACTAGTCCAAGCCACCACCATTTCTCATTTGTTTATTTTAACGGTTTCTTAAATGTTCTTCCTGTAACCATTCTTGTATCCCTATCCCATCTGTCATCTCATTCAACACCCAGCAGTCATATGGACCCATTAAAATTATAAACCAAATCATATCACCCTTCTCTCCCAAACCTTCCAATGACTTTTTGATGCACTTAGAATAGGCACAAACTCCCCTTAGTCTGAAAAGCCTTAGCGGAACCTCCAAATCCATCTTTTATAACCAACTGCTATAAGCACAATGACATTATTGCTCTTCTTGTAACACACAAAGCTTACTGCTATCCCTAAAGGTTTTACTTACAATTCCTCTGGCCTGGAACATTCTTCTTTCAAATTTTTAAATGTTTCAAGTCTGAGCCCAAATATCATTTACTCAGAGGGGTCTTTCCAATGGAAAGTGACTCCCCTCATGTCATTTCCTATAGCATTCCATATTTATTCTTTATGGCACTTGTCATCTGAAAGTATTTTGGTTATTTGTTTTCTTGTTTATGTCTGTCTCTTCACTAACCTATGAGCTCCTTTAGAGAAAGAGTTTTGTCTGTCCTTTTCTTTGCTATCCTCCAAGAGCCTAAAAGCATGCTTCAAATATTTGTTGCATGAATTAATGGATGGACAGATGGAAAGATGAATGATGGATAGATAAATGGAAACAGATTCCAGGGACTACTGCCAATGAACATAAAGGGAACTGCTCACAGGTGGTCAGTAGGATGCAGAAGTGTATTTAAGTTGTAATAGCCCCAGAACAAAGGTCAGCTCCTCAGATAGATTCCATTTCATCATTATATCTGTTGAAATTTTGGGAAGCACTAGAACCCTACATTGAGAGCTCCACGAATGTTTCCTTAAGAATATGGAAACTTTATGGGATTAGCTTTAGCAACTGTTTCCTTCTAGCCAGCTAGTGCTAATGCTTATGGTTTACTTTCATAGTGAAGGGTGCCCTTGGGGAAAATTGAATGTCATGACTTTGAGGTGGGTCAGCTTTTAGCAAGTCCAGTAGAGCACTAAGTCAAAAACAGATGGTCTGGATAAAAAAACCAGCAACACATAGAGCTACTTGCATTACAGCTACAATTGTGTGGTAGTGGTCTCTGGGCCACTAGTCATGAATACATATGTTTTTAGATGTGTCCAGTGAGAGATATGTCAGGGACTGTCATTTAAAATATGAAAGTCCCAATTTGTCATCCAAGTGTATCAATGATTAGACTCCCAGTTGGGTGTGTTTTCCATTTGCTCGATTTTAAGTGTGAACCTGTAGATACATCCAGACTGACTTTTTCTCCTCCCCTTTTATCAGAGCCACAAGCTCCCTGCATTCTGTTTTTATACAGGAAACCATGTTAAGTAAAACAGCTTCTCTCCATAAGATAAATCCTTTAGTGGCCAGTCTTGAGCAAGTTTTTTCCTTCTGTGCAACCACACACTCTGTATTTCAATAGGACACTGTTAACATTTCTTTTAATTGTATTTTTCACAAATCCACTCCCAGAGCCTATAATACTCTTAAACAGTAAGCCAAACAATTACAGTGGCAACTTTATTAAAACAATACTCTGGCTCATTGAGAGAGGGATTAAACAGGGCTCCAGGAAGCTCTCTGGAAGCATGCTTAGCTCACAAGAGGTTGCCCAATGCCTAGGATCAACGACTGAAAGAATGCTTTAGACAGAAAGCACTAAAGGTCTTAACTGAGGCAGGATTCAAGTAACCTTGCTGTGAGAGTTTAAAGCTTTATTCCATAGAAGCCTGTGGATTCTGTTTTAGGAGGTGCTAAACCAATTGCCATTTAACAAGCATTAGCTTTACTGGTTTCTCTCTTCCTTAGTCTATTCATGAGGGAGCATCTGGCATCTAGCAAATTCCTGGGGAAGCAAAAAGAGAAGAAATATATCCTGTTCTAATTTTATCTTAAAGCTTAAATAGGTTGCAAATGAAGTATGAGAAGACTTTGGTGGAAAGTGGAAGGAATCATTCTTGGTTAAGTTCAAGGTACTTCATGATATTCATTCTGGCTCTGTCCTTACTGTTTGTATGAGCTTGGGCAAGTTACATTAATTTCTCTGTTTCCTTACCTGCAAAATAGGAACAATAATAAGAAGTAACTCTCAAAAACTATAATCAGGATGAACATAATGTTTGCAAAGCACATAGGAGGGGCCTAGCACAATACGAGGACTCTGTGAATGCTAGCACCTGAGTTTTTATTTCAACTTTTCAACTTTTTCCCTTGTTCAGGTTGAAGAAGATGCTCTTAGTGTTGCAGGAACTTTTCTTTTTCAATATTTGAGCCACAAAGTCATCCAAAATCTCCTACTACGGTGATCAACTGTCTCAGTTTATGTGGACTGAGGGGTTGCCAGGGATTCTGGACCTTTAGTTCCAAAACCAGGAGATACCTGGGCAAACCAGGCTGGAGAGTCACTCTACCTCTGAAAAGGTCTCATGCTTAATTCCCATTTCTGTAAGGTCTTCCTGAGGCTAGGTAACCCTTCAAAAACAGTCACTCTAACACTCTTTGAAATCTACCTTGTTTCTGGAAAATCTTTAGATTTTTTTCCCCTTACATCATCTCTGTAGACATGGGCAAAAGGCAGTTTTGTGTTTCACATGCCAAGAGAAAGCAGAGTTCTCTAGGTATCTTTAGCTGCTTGGTTTTCAATTCAAGCAGCTAAATAAATCATGGGCCCGGATGTCCGGTAGGCTGGGAGGTGGACCATGGGAAGGAATCAGGATAAATGGAAATGACTTTTGCCATTGGCGTGGCCAGTATACCTTGCAGAGTGGTTTTCCCCTCAATTTTAAACAGATCAGTGTTATAAAGGGAAATGTACTCCATATGTTCCTCAGGCCTTTACCCTCAATTCACAAAAATGCCATCTTCTTAGAGAGGCAGAGTTTCCAGGAATTGTTTGGAACCTTTTTCTAAAAGAAAGTACCATTTGAATAGTCACAAATAACTCAGTTTTTCTTCATGGTTCTTAGTGAGGATAGTAAGATCTGATTTTGGTTTTTGCCTCAAATGGCCCTAAGTGCATTCTCCCTTAACCTTTTAAAAGTTCTCATTCCAAAGTATATCTTTGTCCCTTTCCAAAGAGTACAAATTTTCTGTATTGCTCACTTCCAAGTTTACCTGAATTTAATAGAGCTCAACAAAAACCTAACAGGCTCAAGTATTTTTATGAGTGGAAAGAAAAGTCACGAGCAAAGAGCATCACTTCTATTTATCGATAGCATTAAAATGATGTACTTTTAAAAAAAATCTTAGTTTGGAGACATAAAATCATAATTAAGGAGGTTGATAAGTAGAAAATATTATCCCTACTTTGCTGATTTTTTTCCTTAAAAATTCTTTTAAAAGAATCATACTTAATTATATTTCTCTTTCTCCCATATTCTCTTTCTCTACTCTGAAAGCAAACTTGACCTGTTTTCCATGACCCCATCAATTGCCTCTAAGCTCTGACATGGTTCAGTTTGTCAGAGAGGCCTGAAATCCTTTGTCATTTATCAATCAGCTTCCCCCCCCGCCCCCACCTCCCTCAAGTATTAGGTCACCTCCATTTGTTTGTCTGGTCAGAATTGGCTTCCTTTTCTGAGATTGGAAGCCAGATTGGTTCAACACCAGAATAGAAACCTGTAACTGACATTGGTTTTGCAGATGTGCAAAAAAAAAAAAAAAAAAAAAAAAAAATCCCAGGAGTTTTGAATAAAGGAAAGAATAGAGGGAAAGGTTTTGAGAAGAGAAGGGAAAGTGTTTTCAGAAGTCTGAAAAAAACAACAACACACCAATTAGGGGCGTGACATCAGAGGAATGGCAGTGTGAGAGATCCCCTTGGTCTCTCCCCTTGAAGTTTCAACAATTTGAACAGCTATAATTCAACAAAGGATTCCCTGTTCAACACACAAACACATCTGAGAGATCCATACATTAAAATATCTAAAGATGGACAAGTAGGAGCAAATCTGGAGGCAAGAAGAGAGAAAAACTGAGCCACTAACATAGGTCTGCAGCCCAAGTTCATTGTGGGGCTCAGCCCAGAGAGGGGAGGAATCAGGCTGTGGCTGGCACTGCTTTTGGTCAGGGGGAGCAAAGAGATTTAGTGAGCATTCCTGTAGGAGTAGGCAGTACTAGCTGTAGCTGAGCCCAGTGACTTGGGTAGGGATGAAGCACAAAGGTGTGGCCATGGTTGTCTGGCAATTGGCATTCCAGACAGAAAAACAAAGCCACAGAGCCTGGCCAACTTCCATTAACCTCCCAGATCTCACCTGCTCTCACCCTTCGTGTCAGGTTGCAGAGCACATTATCTGCAAACCCGAAAGCTGGTACTGCAGCAATACTTTTCCCCTGAGTGAAGGGCACACCATGCAACTAATCTCAGGAACAGTTGGGGGTGCAGGGGGGATGCCATAGAGGTCTTCTGGTTACCATGGCTAGGAAGGCAAAGCAACAAAGGAGGCAGCCAGGTTCCCCCAGCTTGCCCCAACTCCACACATTGCTTCTGCACTGCCAGGGGCTTCTGGCTGTAGGGGACAGCATTGGGATTTCATGGATTTGAAGCCCCATCACCCCATGTGGGGTTGGTCCCCTGGGACCCAAGTGACTGGATCACAGGGGAGGCAATTTGCCACCAC
The DNA here is from genome assembly GCF_027574615.1 of Eptesicus fuscus. NCBI lineage: Eukaryota > Metazoa > Chordata > Mammalia > Chiroptera > Vespertilionidae > Eptesicus > Eptesicus fuscus. Next base: position 79,998,482 of record NC_072475.1, on the reverse strand, counting down.
TTGGCAGAGAAGTGCAAGAGAGCTACAAACAAACAAACAAACAAACAAACAAACTTGTGACTCAGTGCCAGCTACTGTAAAACAATGGAAAGACTTCTTTTATCAATCTACTAAAGAAATGCCACTCATAACTAAATGCCTAGATAGAGAGGAAAAATACATCAAATACTATGAATAACCAAAGTAATGAGGCAACTCAGAAAGAAAATGAAAAATCTCCATAATATAAACTTAAAGACTAGAACTGACATTGTGAAATATGTGATTTAAATGAAAAAGAATTCAAGATTGCAGTTCTGAAAACACTCAACCAGATGCAAGGAAACACAGATAGGCAGTTTAATGAACTCAGAAACAAAATCAATAAACAAAGTGAATACCAAAGAGATTGAAACCTTAAAAAAGAACCAATTAAAAATACTGGAGATGAAGAACTCAATAAAATAGATAAAGAGTGAACTACTGAGCATAGGCAAGAGAGCTGACCAGATTGATGAAAGAATTAGTGATATCAAAAATAGAAATTTAGAAATGATACAGAGGGAAGAATAGAAAGACTTGAGCATAAAAGAAAACTTAAATAACTCTATGAGAAATATCTGACTCCATCAGAAAGAGCAATCCTAATATATAAAAAGCCAGGGGCCATCACGACCGAAACAACCAGACAGACGACCAAACAGCAGGCTGGGTGGGGCAAAAAGGCTGGCACGGGGGTTAGTGAGGGATGACCAAACAACTGAATAGCAGGCTGCGTGGGGCGGCCAGGCCGGCAGGGGGGTTAGTGAGGGACGAACAAACGACTGAACAGCAGGCTGCGTGGGGTGACCAAGCTGGCAGGGGCCAGTTGGGGGTGACCAGGCCGGTGGGAGGGGCAGGTAGGGGCAACCAGGCTGGCAGAGAGGGTCAGTTGGGGGCACCCAGGCTGGCAGCGGGGGGCAGTAAGTGGCGACCAGGCCAGCAGGGGGGAAAATGAGGGGCAATCAGGCCAGTGGAGGGGGGGCAGTAAGGGGCAACCAGGCCAGTGGGGGTGGGGCAGATAGGGGCAACCAGGCTGACAGGGGGGACAGTTAGGGGCGATCAGGCAGGCAGGCAGGTGAGCAGTTAGGAGCCAGCATTCCCAGATTGTGAGGGATGTCTGACTGCTGGTTTAGGCCCTGGGGATCAGGCCTAAACCGGCAGTCAAACATCCCCTGAGGGGTCCTAGATTGGAGAGAGTGCAGGCTGGGCTGAGGAGACCCCCCTCCCCCTGGTGCACGAATTTCATGCACCGGGCCTCTAGTATAAGAATAATAGCTATACTAGAAGAAGAGAGGGAGAAAGGAACAGAGGGCCTATTCAAACAAATAGTTGATGAGACCTTTCCAAACCTATGAAAAGCATTAGATACTCAAATCCAAGAAGCAAACAGAACACTTAATTACCTCAGTCAAAAAAATCTTCTCTAAGGCAAGTTGTATTAAAACTTTCAAAAATTAATAACAAGGAGAACATATTTTCCAATGTTATATCTGATAAGGGTTTAATCTCCAAAATTTATAAGGAACTCATACAACTTAACAAAAGGAAGATAAACAATCCAGTCAAAAAATGGCCAAAGAACCTAAATAGACACTTTTTGAAAGAGAACATACAGAAAGCCAATAGACATATGAAAACATGCTCAAAGTCACTAATCACCCGAGAGATGCAAATCAAAATGACAATGAGGTACCATCTCATACCTATCAGAATGGCTATCATCAATAAAACAACAAACAACAAGTGCTGGTGAGGATGAGGAGAAAAAGGAACCCTCTTGCACTGCTGGTGGGAATGCAGACTGGTACAGCCACTATGGAAAACAGTATGGAGTTGCCCCCCCAAATTAAAAATGGAACTCCCATTTGACCCAGTAATCCCACTTCTAAGAATATATCCCAAGAAATCAGAAACACCAGTTATATAGGATATATGCACCCCTATGTTCATAGCAGCAAAATTTACAATAGCTAAGATTTGGAAAGATTCTAAGTGCCCATTAGCAGATGAGTGGATTAGAAAACTGTGCTACATCTACACAGTGGAATACTACACTGATGTAAAAAAGAAGTAACTCTTACCAGTTGCAACTGCATTAATGGACCTGGAGAGCATTATGCTAAGCAATATAAGTCAGTTGGAGAAAGATAAATATCACATGATCTCATTTCATTTGTGGAATATAATGAACAACATAAACTGATGAACAAAAATAGACCAGAGACACAGAAGCATGAAACAGACTGTCAAACCTCAGAGGGAAGGCAGGGGAGAGTGTGAAGGGGTGGGGATAAGAGATCAACCAAAGGAATTGTATGCATGCATATAAGCATAACCAATGGACACAGACAGTAGGGGGTGAGGGCATGTGTTGGGAGGTGGGAGTGACCAGGGAGAGGTCAATGGGGGAAAAAGGAGACATATGTAATACTTTAAACAATAAATAATGTTAAAAAATTAATGACAAAGAAGAATTGTCAAGGAAGCTAGAGGAAAAAAACAAAGTAGCCCACAAAGGAAAGCCTATTAAGTTACCTTTGGACTTCTCAGCAGAAACTCTATAAACTAGAAGAGAGTGAACCAAATATTCAAATATACTGAAGGAGAGAAATTATCAGCCAAGAATAATATATCCAGCAAAGTTATATTTTAGATATGAAGGAGAAATAAAGACTTTTCCAGACATACAAAAGCTAAGGGAATTTATCACCAGAAAACTACCATTGCAGGAAATATTCAAGGAGGTTATTCTACATGAAACAAGGAACAAAAGGTCACAAAACTACAAGTAATATCACCAGCAAACTCACAGAACAAATAGGGATAATTTATGACAACAAAGGGGAGGGGATAAAGGTCTAAATTTGCAAAGAAGAATGGAGATCAGATGCATTCAAAAGAAAAAGGACTACTTGTATATACGAAACGTTCTTTTCATAAGCCTAATGATAACCACACAACAAGCCGCCCCACCCCAAACTTGGAAATGTAACTTACAAAAAATAGAAAATAGAGGGGAAAATTATGGAATACCATGACACAAAAACAATATACAAACAAACAAACAAACAAAAAACAAAGGAAAAGAACCAATGGAGGCATAGAACTATCAGAAAAATAAATACAAAATGGCTATAGGAAATCCTCATACATCAATAATAGCCCTTAACTGTAAATGGACTGAATTCACCAATTAAGGGGCACAAAGTAGCAGATTGGAACATAAAACAAAAACCATATGTGCCCTTCAGGAGACACATTGAAGCTGCAAAGACAAAGACAGACTCAAAATTAAAGGGTGGAAAATGATTCTCTAAGCAAATAGCATCCATAGAAAAGTAGGTATAGCCAAACTTATATCTGACAAAAATAGATTTCAAGATAACAGAGGTAACAAGAGCCAAAGATGGACATATTATAATGATAAAGGGGATACTACATCAAGAAGACATAATACTTCTTAATACATATATGCACCCAATCAGGGAGTACTGAAATATATAAAGCAACTACTAATAGAACTAAAGAGAGAAACTGACAACAGCGCAATCATAGTAGGGGACTTAAATACTTCATTGACAGCTCTAGATAGATAATCCAAACAGAAAATCAATCAATAAATATCAACTTTAACTGATACATTAGACAAAATGGTCATACTTGACATTATAGAGTCTTTCATCTCAGAACATCATATTATACATTCTTCTCCAGTGCACATAGAACATTTTCAAGTATAGACCATATGTTGGGACACAAAACTGCCTTCACAAATTTAAGAAGATTGAAATTATACCAAGCAGGTATTCTCTGATGAAAATGCTTTGAAACTAGAAATCAGTTGCAAAAAATAAGTTAAAAAAAACCTCACAAATATGTGGAGATTGAATAACATATCATTAAAAAATGAGTGTGTCAAAGAAAGAGTGAGATCAAATGATCCATAGAGACAAATGTAAATGACATATCAAAACTTCTGGGATGCAGTGAAAATAGTAATAAGAGGGAAGTTTATATCATTACAGGCCTATCTCAAGAAAAATATCAAATGAACAACCTAACATTACATGCTAAAGAATCAGGGAAAGAAGAACAAAAGGAGCCCAAAGTCAGCAGAAGAAAGAAAATAATAATATCAGACCAGAGAATGAAACAGAGAACAAAAAGACTATATGAAAAGTTAATACAACAAAGAACTGGTTCTTTGTAAAAATTAATAAACCCCTGGCTAGACTTACTAAGGAAAAAAAGAATAGACTCAAACAAAATCGGAAATGAAAAAGAAATTACCACACACATCACAGAAATATAAAATATTATACTAGAATACTATGAAAGACTATATGCCACCAACTTCAATAACTTGGAAGAAATGGATACATTCCTAGAAATAGATAACCTTCCTAGACTGAATCAAGAATAACCAGAAAATCTAAATAGACCAATCAACAGTGAGTAAATTAAAATAAGCATCAAAACTCTCACCCAAAATAAAAGGTCAAGCCTAAATTGCTTCACTAGTGAATTTTACCAAACATTCAAAGACTTGATACCTATCCTTCTCCAACTCCTCCAAAAATTGGAAGAAGAGGCAATAATTCCTAATACATTTTATGAAGCCAACATAACTCTGATACCAAAACCTGGCAAAGATTACACACACACACACACACACACACACACACACACAAAAAAAAACACACACAAACAAACAAAAAAACCCAGACTAATTTCTGTGATGAGTATACACACAAAAATCCTAAACAAAATACATATTGAATAAAATATTATTAAACAAATAATACATCATGCCCCAGTCGGTGGCTCAATATACTAAGAATGTTGTGGGTTTGATTCCCCATCAGGCCACATACCTAGGTTGTGCATTCTATTCCCAGTTGGGGCACATACAAGAGGCAGATGATTGATGTTTCTCTCACATCAATGTCTCTCTTCTCTCTCTCTCTCTCTCTCTCTCTCTCTCTCTCTCTCTCTCTCATGCTCTTGCTCTCGCTCTCTCGCTCTCTTGCTCTCTTCCTCTCTTTAAAATAAATAAACATATCCTCAGGTGAGGATTAAAAAATAATAATACATCATGATCAAGTGTGGTACATTTCAGGGCATAAGGATGGTTCAGTATACAAAAATTAATCAATGTAATAACACAGGTTAAGAAAACAAAGGATAAAAATAATATAATCTTATCAATAGATGCAGAAAAAGCATTTGATAAGATACAACATTCATTTATGATTAAATAACTCAATAAAATGGAAAGAACCTCAACATAATAAAGGTCGTATATAACAAACTCTCAGCTAATATCATACTCAATGGTGAAAAACAGCTTTTCTTCTAAGATCAGAAGCAAGACAAGGATGTTGACTCTCACCACTTTTATTCAACACAGTATTGGAAGTCCTAGCCAGAACAATCAGACAAGAAATAAATAAAAGGCATCTAAATTTGGAAGGAAAAAGTAAAAGTGTCACTTTTTACAGATGATGTGATTCTTTATATAGAAAACCCTAAAGCCTTCACCAAAAAACTATTAGAAACAAATACAGTAAAGATTAGTATACAAAATCAATGTACAAAAATCCACTCCATTCCTATATACTAACAATGACATTTCAGAAAAAGAAATGAAAAAAATAATTCCTTTTGCAATTGCAACGAAAAATATAAAATACCTAGGAAAAAACAGAGTATGCAAAGGCACTATATACTGAGAATTAGAAAGCATTATTAAAAGAGATTGAAAAAGATACAATGAAATGGAAAGATATTCCATGTTCATGAACTGGAAGAATCAACATAGTTAAAATGTGCATATTACCTAAAGCAATATTTAGATTTGATGCAATCCCATCAAAATCCCAATGGCATTTTTTAAAGAAATAGAACAAAAACTCAGATTTGTACAGAACCACAGAAGACCCCCAAATAGCCAAAACAATCACAAGAAAAAAGAACAAAGCTGGAAGTATCACACTACCTGACTTCAAATTATACTGCAGAGCAATGATAATCAAAACAGCATAGTATTGGCAGAAAAACAGACATGCAGACAAATGGAACAGAATTGAGAGCCCAGAAATAAACCCACATGTATATGGACAAATAATTTTCAAACAAAGGAGCCAAAACATACAATGGAGAAAAGAAAGGCTCTTCAATAAATGGTGCTGGAAAAATTGGAATACTATATGCAAAAGAACCCATTTGCAACAGCACGGATGGAACTGGGGAGAATTATGCTAAGCAAAATAAGGCAGTCAGAGAAAGATAAATATCACATGATCTCACTCATTTGTGGAATATAATGAACAACATAAACTGATGAACAAAAACAGATGCAGAGACAGAGAAGCATCGATTAGACCGTCAAACCTCAGAGGGAAGATAGGGGAGGGTGGGGGTAAGGGAAAGAGATCAACCAAAGGACTTGTATGCATGCATATAAGCCTAACCAATGGACACAGACACCAGGGGGGTGACAGCATGAGTGAGGGACGTGGGGGAGGAATGGGGGGATAAGGATACATATGTAATACCTTAATCAATAAAGAAAAAAAAGATTAAAGCTAGATTACAGTTTGTCTTTATGTACAAAACTTAGTTCAAAAATGGATCAAAGACATAAATATAAGATCTGAAATAAATTACAGAGAAGAAAACATAGGTACTAAACTTTTGGATGTTGGTCATAGAGAACATTTTATGAATTTTACTCCAAAAGCAAGGGAAGTAAAGGCAAAAATAAATGAATGGAACTATATCAAATTAAAAAGCTTCTTCACAGCAAAAGAAACTGCCAACAAAACAAACAGGCAACCAACCAAATGGGAGAAGATATTTGCAAACAACAGCTCTGACAAGGGGTTAATATAAAAAAAAATATAAAGAACTTCTACAACTCAACACCAAACAAACAATTCTATTAAAAAACTAGCGTTCCTGTTGCAGGAAAAATCCTGCAATAGGATTTCCTGCTGCACTCTACCCTGCCCCACCTGCTCTCCTCCCTTCTCCCCCTCCCTGCCTTCTCCACCAGCCCGCCTGCTTTTCTCCCTTCTCCCCCGGTCCTGCCTGCACTCCTCCCTTCTCCCCCGCCCCGCCTCTCCGCCAGCCCACCTGCTTTTCTCCCTTCTCCACCAGCCCACCTGCTCTCCTTCCTTCTCCCCCGGCCCCGCCTCCGCTCCTCCCTTCTCCTCCCCCTCTCCCCCTGGCTTGCTTGCTTCTTTGCAGCTTTGCTCCCTTCTGCACTCTTGGCTTCTTTCTTTGCTGTCTTGATATGCAAATTAGCCGCCATCTTGGTTGGGGTAATTTGCATACGCATACTGTTGGTTGGTGGGCATGGCTTGGTTGGTGGGCGTGGCTTGGGTGTAGCGAAGGTGTGGTCAATTTGCATATTTGTCTATTATTAGGTAGGATGGGCAGAGGACCTGAACAGACACTCTACCAAAAAGACATATGGCCAACAGATATTTGAAAATATGCTCAACTTCACTAGCTATTAGGAAAATGCAAATCAAGTGAGATACCATCTCACACCTGTTAGAATCTCTGTATCAACAAGATAAGTAATAGCAAGTGTTGGAGAGATTGTGGAGAAAAAGGAACTCTCATTTACTGCTGGTGGGAATGTGAATTGGTACAGCCACTATGAAAAACAGTATGGGGGTTCCTCAAAATATTAAGATTAGAATTACCATATGACACAGCAATCCCTCTTTTGGGTATCTACCTTAAATTTTTTAAAACATTTATTTGCAAAGAAATATGCACCCTCATGTTCATTGTAGCACCATTCACAGTGGCCAAGATATGGAAACAACTGAAGCACCCTTCCATAGAGAATTGGATAAAGAAGATGTGGTACATGTATACAATGGAATACTACTCAGTCATAATAAAAAATGAAATAGCACCATCTGCGACAACATGGATGAACCTTGAGGATATCATGCTAAGCAAAATAAGTCAGTCAAAAAAATTAAAAAACATATTTCACTCATATGTGGGATATAACACTGAAACTCATAGACACAGACAACAGTATGGTGGTTACCGGAGGGAAGGGGGATGTGAGGTGGAAAAGGGGGCCCAATATATAGTGAAGGAAGATGTTTGACTTTGAGTGGTGGGCACACAAGGCAATATGCAGATCATGTATCATAGAAATCTTATTAACCAATGTCACCCCAATCTATTTAATTAAAATAAATACAAAGAAATAAAAAATTAAAACAAAACAATTCATCATATTTTGACTCTTATACTTGTTTCTATTAAAGTGACTCACTTTCTCTACATTTTTAATGTAACTACCGAATATCACAATTTTTCTTTGCTTTCTCTTTTTGTTGTTGTTTCTCAAAATCAGAAACCTTTCAAATTGCCTCTTTACTTGTAAACCAGAAAAGGAAGTGATTTCATATGTGAAATAATGAAGTGAAAAAGCAGTGCCCGATCACTGTGAAGATTTGCAATTGGAAAAAAATAAGTCTAGGAAAGTCTTGGAAATGTCATAATAAATGGCCCAGGGTAGCCAAATATTCTGAGGACCCTCCTCCCTACCATTGATGGTTTGAGGACACATTTGCCTTTTGTTCCCTAGGTAGAGTTCCAACATGGTGAATTTCATCTCCTGTAGGTATGGTCTTGGAGTGGGGCCAGAAATTACATAAGAAAATATAGTATTCACTTTCACCCAATTCATCAAGAAATTATGACTTAACAGCAGAACTTTCCAGATTCTTGACAGTGCAGGCAGCAGGGGCCCTGGACTCATATAGCCAGGATGTTGACTTTACCACTCATTTATTCGCTTCATCACGTACCATTTATGTGACTGGGGGCTAGTTATTGAATGTCTCTAATTCTACCATTTCACCTATAAAATAGGAGTAATAATAGTAACACCAGTGACTGGTAAAAATACCTGTGCCTGGAACAAAATTATTATTAAAAGTTAACAAGGCTGACAGTAGCTGAGCAAGTGTTTTAAAGTATTGGAAGGTCAGTGAAAACCTCTTCCTTTATGCTTGCATTTCCTTAGCTTCAGTCCATTCAATGTTTCTGAAATTTTGTTTATGGAGCACTGGAAGCTTAGCTCAGTTTAGCAATGTCCCTTTTATTTGGACGTAAGTCCAAATAAACCAATAAGAAAATTTAATACAGAAAAATAATACAATTATAACTATTTTAAAGAACGGACTGGTCAGGAAAGACTGCCCTGAGAACTGAAGCTCAACCAAGGGCTAATGGATGAGAATGAGCTGCTTTTATGACTGGTGGTTGGTGGAAGTGCTGTCTGGACAGATAAGAGCAGAAAGAAATGTCTTGGAGATGGGGCAAAAGGACCATATAATGAGGAACTTCCTTTCTCTGGGAGCCCCAAACTCAAAGGGTCCAGGGTAAGCATCTCAGTTTCATTGCTTCTGGGTGTTACTCTGATGAAAATAATATTTCATTAGGGTTGCATTTTCAGGTAAGCATTTGGAAAGCAAAGCCCAGTTTTTCAGGCAATACTGCCTAATACAAAAAAGAAAAGAATTAGGCAGGAAGAAAGGAAAGGAAAGTATGCACCCCGGATCTAGTTTCACCCTCAGACTATTCCCACCACTGGAGACAGAGTGGTTGGAAAATGCCTTCATAAGTAAAATTCGGTGGTATAATTAGAAAATTATCTCTTCCTAGAACATTTTGTGAAATTCTGCCGTGAGGTGTCAACAGGTCTTTGTGGGGCTCTCTCCAGCAGAGATCGACTGACATGTAAAACACAGCGGAGTTCCAAAAAAGCCACTGTAAAAGCTCAAGTATGTAGAAGGAGTTGGGTGTGCTTGCCAGTACGGTTTTTACAAAAAAGAAAAATTCTGCAGAGATCAAAGAAGGGCGAAGGAAGTGGGCTCTCGCCTCAGGCAGAAAGGTTTTACCATCAGAATAATTCAGGCTGGTAACTTTCTGGCAAAGCAAGTCAATGGGCCAAGTGAGAGAAGCGAATATCTGAGCTTTTGATGTGGGACAAAAAGGAATGAAGACCCAGTGGTGAAAGAGAAATGAAGAATTAGGGGCAGCCACTCCTGAGTTATGTGTCTGACCACAGACTGTCTTGAGGTCTCTGGCGTTGTCTTTAGTTTCCAGTTCTAGGATAGAATTTGCTCTGCGCTTCCTCAGATGCCTGCTCACCATGTTCCCCTGGCAGTTGTGTCTTTGAGGGGCAGAAATCAGGCTAACCCCAAGGGAAAAGAAGTCCGAAATGGTGGACCTATGAATGCGTGTTAAAAGGTGAAGGGTGCCCAGCGGGTGGCTCAGTTGGTTGGAGCATCGTCTTGTACAGCAAAACACCATGAAGGTTGCAGGTTCCATTCCTGGTCAGAGCACATAACTAGGTTGCTGATTTGATCTCCGGGCCACATATGGGAGGCAACCCTTGATTGTTTCTGTTTTACATTGATGTTTCTCCCTCTCTCTAAAAAAATCAATAAAAACATTCTCGGGTGAGGGTTAAAAAAAAAAAAAAAAATATATATATATTAATATAAAAAATATATAATATATATATATTTTAAAGGTTTTTTTATTTCTTTATTGATTAAGGTATTACATATGTGTCCTTATTCCCCCATTGCCCCCCATCCTCCACTCATGCCCCCACCCCCCTGTTGTCTGTGTCCATTGATTAGGCTTATATGCATGCATACAAGTCCTTTGGTTGATCTCTCCCCCTTACCCCCACCGTCCCCTACCTTCCCTGAGGTTTGACTTTCTGATTGCTGTTTCTCTGTCTCTGGATCTGTTTTTGTTCATCAGTTTATGTTGTTCATTATATTCCACAAATGAGTGAGATCATGTGATATTTATCTTTCTCTGCCTGACTTATTTCACTTAGCATAATGCTCTAAAGGTTGAAGGCTGAGGTAGGATAGTGGAATTCATAAATGGGAGTACATCTCTGGACTGAGAACCTTAGGGTTCAAATTTTTTTTTATTGTTGTAATTAATCCTCACCCAAGAATATTTTTTCCATTGATTTTTAGAAAGTGGAAGGGAGGGGGTTAGAGAGAGAGAGAGAAACATCTATGTGAGAAAGACACATCAATTGTTTGCCCCCTGAACACACCCTGCCTCTCCAACCAGGCTGGGGATGAAACCTGCAGCCCAGGTACTTCCCTTGATCAGGAATTGAACCCATGACCCTCTGGCCAAGGGCAGACACTCTAACCATTAAGCAACACTGGACAGAGCTAGGGTTCAAATCTCACCAGCTTTGTGATTTGGAGAGATGGTCTACCTTTCTTTTCCTCAGTTTCTATATCTGCAACACATACAATAGTATCTACCTCACAGGTTTGTTGGGAGTATTAAATGAATGAAATGTAATGTCCTTAAAGCAGTATCTGCACATAAGTGCTTAGCATATGCTATTATTTTGTTGGATATACACATGAATTTAAATTAGCAGGCTTTTAAATTGTTTATTTGTTTTTATTTATTTTATGTTTTTCTTACTTGGTGGCACTTTTTCCAATCTTCTTTCTGCGACTGCCCTAAGTTAGGCAGGGCCTGGGTCTGATCATGTAGATCCTCTTACTTTCCTACTGCCCTACCTAAGGGGTCAGGAGCAAAATAAAATGAGGGCAAGGGACAGCCTGGGGATCTCTTCCTGAGCACACTCACCAGCCTCATAGGGAGGTAGCTAGGCACTCGCCTTCCCGGAGATACTTTGCATCCTTACAGGCTGAAGCAAGGAGGATAACGGTCAGCTCGCTGAGGTTTTAAACTCTTTGGTTTCACTACTAATATAAAGCAGGAAGCGCTCTCTAGATGGATGTGAAATTGAACTTGGTTCCATCTCGGGGCTCGAGGCCCTTCACTGCAGACCAGCATGGTGTCTGGTGTGATCCTGTGAGCAGGGGGTTAATTCTGTGTGTGTGTTTATAACTGATCATGTTTCCTTTTCATGTGGCCTGTTAGAAAGCCTGGGCCCTATCTGTAGCCAGCCTTGGGCAACCGTACACACGTTGCCTCTTCCGTGTACCCCTTTCCTCCATACCTTGTTTCACTTTTCTACCCTGAGTTCCTCTTTGACTCATCTTCTTCACTTATTTTTAATCTATTTTATCTTGCTGCATTGTCTGCATCATTATAAGCTGACCCAAACTCTTTGGAACAAGGAAAGTTAAAGCTTTAAAAAACAGGTATGGTATAAATCAATCCAAGGCATTGATCATTCAACAAGATTGGTGCAGATCCTGGCAGCTCCCCGACTTATATTAGCTCTCTTCCTTGATACTGTATATGAGAATGTCCCCTTTGCAGTGATTCCAAGAAAACCCAATATTACTCATGAACAGCAAAGTTTACATACCTTTCTCAAGCCGTTACTAAATCTACCATTGCAGAAGTGCAAAGGTCATGTCTGAATTAATTATTTGGGAATGACATAAAAATATGCACATTAAGGTGAGTCAATTAATGTAACTTGTGTTGTAGAGAGAAGCCTGCTGACAAAGTCCAGACTTACCAGTCCCAACCAGCCAAGGAGTCAGAACTGTTTATCATGGTATAAAGGACATTTGGTAAGAACACAAGGCCATTAGTCTGAAAATGTGTTTAGGATTTTGGAATTCTAACCCTGAAATTCTATCCAAGTTTCAGCAGTTTTTCTCCATTTTCCCTTGGGAGAATGACCATATCAGGTATTAGTTGAGCACCTTCTGAACTAAGTCAGTTTTAGAAAATGACTCTGAACTTCCAACTCTCCTTAGCTGGGTTCTAGCTAAGAAGACAAAAGAAGAGAAAATAAATCACTCTGGAAAAAAATTGGTTTTCATTGAGAAAATATTTCCCGCTCTTTCAAATAAGATTATGTTAAGAAAATAGAAGACCTAAAGTAGAGATTAACATCCTTTCCTACTATTGCGAATTCACTCAGTCACTGCTTTTCCAATACTGAGGAGGGTAAGTGCAAACACAAACCTGTAAGGTTCTGGGCAGGGGTTGGGGGAGAGAGGGGGGATTTGGGGAGGCCAAGACTATATTGTCCTTCACTTTTCTGAAGTGTGTTCAGAGGCTACACATATTTCCTGGCTTAACAGTAATATATTTAACTGTCACTCAGTTCACTGTAGTTATGATTAAGGATCATAAATTTGGACTTTTTTCCTAAAATGCCCAAGATGTTTATGAAAACATAGAATAGAAAGATATGCAAAAACATAACATGAGTTGAAAAAATTATTGACATTTTAATATAAATATTATTATTTATCATAATGTGCTTCTATGCTGGGAAGATGTTGAAATTGAGTAAATTGAATAAATAGTTATTGATTTTTTACTTTGTTCATTATGCCCCCTAAAGGATCATACCGTGGGGCAGGAATTTATTCATTACCCAAATCAAATCAAGTCCTCCTGCTTCTTAAAAAAAAGTGAGCTTCTGAGTTCTTCCAATTTTTGAAACATAAACCTTGTTTTTTATGTGCAGACTGTTGTGTATGTCAAGTAATCTGCCTTGTATTAGTTTTCTCAACCACTACTGTGATAGATATCTCCCGTGAGACCTTTGCAACAGAGCTGTTGCATGAGCTTTTCTCAGCATGCAAATGATTCAAATATAGCAAAAGAAAGAGAAATAAATAAAATCAAGTGGTGTATAGTCCCTTCTTCTGGGCTTTCATGCTGTCCTTGAATTAAGGGAAGGCATCATGAAAATTCTTATAGACAAAAAACACAAGGAACCTACTATTTACTACCGGGAAGAGCTCCCAATGACATAAATCAGTAGTCAGAAACTCAGAACATAGGTTGCCTCTAGAAACGATAGTGGTTGGGCTCTCGGCTGGTCTTCAGACAACCACTTAATTCATAACAGAGGCTCTACAAATTTGTTAAATGAGTAAATAAACTCTCACTGTGAGTCAGTACATCAGAACTACTTGGAAATTCTAATGGGAAAACAGGTTTTGGAATCAAATAACTTTGATTAGCTTATTCTGTGGGGGTCAGAAGCAGAATAACAAGTAGGCTAGAAAGGCAGAGCATAGATAAAGTTGTCATCTATTTCTTGGGTATAACGTCTGGTCTGTCAAATCTGAAAGATACCACCATTCTACAGTCCCTGCTGGGCAATTCTCCCACCTTTTAATATCTTCATTCCCAAACTATCAGACATCTAGGACCTTCTTGATGTTCCAAGCTGCCTACTGGGTATCTTGCCTTGCGCTGTCACCCAATTCATGGGATACATGTTCAAAATTGCCTGGTTCAGCCTTTCTTCTTTCAAATCAATCAAAGCTCTTGCTCTATCAGATTAGGGCCCTCCCACTTGGTGAGAGAAGGGAAGCCCCTTTGTACTCCTAGAGGTGTATTTATGTGCTTTACAAGATTCAGATGGGTAGTGTGGAAGTGTTATAACATAGAGTAAAATAATCCAGGCAGTTCAGAGTCTGAAGGGCTTGGAGAGAGAATGGAAGAAATTTGACTGGCAGGAGGGAGTGAACACTGAGGCAGAGCCAGTGCTACCAGGAATCTGAGCCCAAGACTGCTTTCCAAGCAGGGGCAGATGCCCTGTGTACTCAGCACTGTTATTAAACCACTATCTTTGCATTCCCCCTGCACTCCTTTTTGATATAAGATATACAAGTCTTGTCCTTGACAAGGTTGTAAATTCCTTGAGTGTAGGAAAATCCTATGTCTAGTACTTCCTTTGTACCTCCTGTAAAGTGTTAAGGCACTTTGGTTATCTTGTGGGATTCATTAAATGAACTTAAAAATCTCTAAAAATTGAATGAGAAAAACACCATCCTTGAATTATAAGTTTTATTACATAATCATTTATGTATATGTCACTTCATTTTTACCTAATCATGCAATTTTATATATTATTTATGTAAATTATGGCTCTTTATTAATATTCCAAATTCTAATTTTGAGATTTCTAAAACTCTGGTACATCATAAAAGAAGCTAATTTAGTTATGGTTCTTTGTGTTCAAAGATGGTGTTGAAAATAATGATGATAACATTCTCTTCAAACTTTTGACAACCAGGCATTTAATTTTTTTAAATGGAGTCATATATTATTATAATAACTTTGTACAGTGGCAGATGGGTACTGGATTAGACTTACAGTGATCACACTGTAAGGTATATAAATGTCAAATCATATGTTGTACAGCCAAAACTAACATAACATGTATGTAGTTATACTTTAATAAAAAAAAACAATTGCAAGGAGAATCAACATGATTATAATACATATTTAGTGAAGAATTCCTTTACAAGTTTTAAATTACTGAAGAAACTCAATTTGGTAGGGAATGAGGGAGGGTTGAGAATCACCGACACATGATGTCAAAAGAGCAATCACTGAAAGGGAATCTCAGCCCCCTTCATGTTCTCCTTAATTTTGGATTGTGTAGGCAAAGAAATGTGCTAGGCACCCTCCCAATATTGCAGTTGACAGTTAGGTACCTCTACAAAGTTATTATTAGGTTCTGATAATAACTCTTATATTCCTGACTTGTAATAGACTTTTTTTTTAAATGACAAAGCCAGGTATTTCTGACTCATTGTCTATCAAGTGCAATACAGTCCATGAAATAATGGAAGTGGAATGAAAGAAAATTATGCTTCTTCCCACAATTAGGACTGTTCCTAGTGGTCTCCATCCAATGAAATTTGCATAAGTTTTCCTTGCCTCTGACTTTGACATCTTTCTTGAGAAGTGATAGAGTGTAGAGGTTAAAAGTATGACCTCTGGAGCCAGGTTGCCTAGGTTGTTATCCTGGTTCTGCTATTTATGGCCTGTGTGACTTCTCTGTCTCAGTTTTGTCATGTTCAAATGGGAAAGAGTACAAATCTCATAACTCATGATTTTTAAGTGAGTTAATATCAGCATCTGTCCTTGCCTCTTAAAAAGTCTGATCTAAACAGAGCAACTGCAGTGATTCTTTTAAAATATGAGTCAGATCCTGTCACTCTTCAATTCAATACTCCCAGAGTCCCCATCTCCATTAATGTGAGAGCCGAGGTGATGGATCTGCATTGACCTGTCTGACTTCGGCTTCTACCATTAGTCTCCTTGCTTATAAAACTGTAGTCCCATTGGCTTTCTTGATGTTCTTCAAACACACCAAACATACTCCTTGTTCAGGACATTTGCACCTGTTGTTCCCCGTGCTTGAAACACTTTCCCCTAGAAATCTTCCCTAGCTCACTCCATTTCTTTTAGGTCTTTGCTCAAAAATGACCTTTACACTGAGACAGACGTCTCTGATCATATCTATAAAAAAGCAAATCCACCTTACAACATCCATTTCTTTCCTTTCCTTTCTCCATAGCACTTTACATCATCTGACATGTTATGAATCTAGTTGTTTTCTTGCTATCTGCCTCCCCACTAGAATGCAAGCTTCTTGAGGGTGAGAGCATTTTTTTCTCACCACTTCACTACAGAATCCCCAGCATCTAGAACAGTGCCTTACAAATATGAAATAGTACTAAATGATCATTTATTGAATAAGTGAACAAATGAATGCACTTAGAACAGTACCTTGCATATCTGATGCTACCCATCATTGTTGTCTTCATCAACATCATCATCTTTATTATTATCTCACATGAATTACAATCTTCTCTGGATTGTCTTTGTAATGTTAGTAGCCAAAAAAAATTCCTGATGCAATTGTAATCTTTATATACTGATCTTTATATTGTCTTTGAGCACTAGTCATTCCTTAGCTACAGTTACTAGAGGCAACTAGACTCTACATGGATTTTGCTCATTATATGTTATGGCATGTCAATGATGTGTATAGTATGGAAAAGGCCTGGCTTAAGCAAGACTGAAGCAGATTAAGTTGGTCACACTTCATCTTTCCTTTCTGTTCTTTTCTCTCTTTTTTGAGTTTTATGACAAGTTAAGTTAGATAAAGGCCATATGTCTCCCAACATGGAGAGAAGTTGTCTTATAAACAAATTTAGAGTTAGTGCTTAGTAACTTAGTATCATCTCTCTCAGAATGTTTGAATTTTAAGAGTGGACACTAGGGATAGAGTATTGCTTAACGTGAAGCTCAAAATCCCTAATGATGAAAGTTGTTGACATGTGGCAGGGCTGGGGAAGCAGACAGGGACGGTCTTTCCATTGCACTTGAAATGACATTAAGGGAAAGACTTCTTTGACCCATGGATAGTTATTGGCTTAGATCATCTCATTCTTTACTTACAAGCTCACTCCTTCTGAACAACAGAAGTATGAGAGGGCAGAGGACACGAATGGGCTCTTTCCAATGAATGCTTTCATGTAAAACTGATGCAGTGAAAAGAGCATGGAATTGTGAGTTAGAAGTCCTGGAACTGCCTCTAATTATAAAAAATGTTACTGAAAAGGGTCTCAGTCACACCTGCATGGGATATGATTGCTAATGATCTTCCAGATCTAAAATTTGTGATTTCTAGATTTCCATAATTAAGTGGCAGTTGATAGTTGAGACTTCTCGTTAAGGAGGGGAAAGGAAGGGGCATAAGTGCCCTAGGTTATAGTGCCATGGGATTCAGAAGCAGACTGAGAAAGGATTTGGCAATTTAAGAGTTATCATTAAGCTTCTACTTTAAAGAGGACAAAATTAGGAGGGTAATGTGTTTCATGTCAATAAACTTCTGCTTCCTCAATGTGTCTAATTTTCTTTTCTGTACCACAAAGGGTGGGTTCCCAAAAGTTAAGGAAAATGGAGATCCTCTCAAGTATGTGTTGTATCGTATTGACAGCAAGATACTCTACTGCCCAAGGATATGCTCCTCATTTTTGTTAAGGAAAAATATCACCCACGAAGTCCTGGGGTAAACCTTCTAAGGGAAAGTTTGTACTGTGTCCACCCATATTATGTTTGGCTCTGGTCAGTACCATTATTTTTCTCCTTTTATGTTTTAAATGGGGTGAAATTTGCAAGCAGAAAGGAAAATGCAAACACAAAATCTTTCAGTATATATGTGTTTTATGAAAGGTAAATTTAAACCAAATGAATTCAAGGCTAGTATTTTGCTTAGTACCCTAAACTAAAAATGGGCGCAGTTTGCCAGTCCCCTCAGCCAGGGCCTCACCATGGTTTTAGATGCTCTCCAGTGAAGAGGAAGAGAAACCTATACCATTGCTGAGTATTCCTTGTTTTGCCTTTGTTCTTATAAACAAGTTTCTTCTGAGTCTAGGAACTTGATGTAAAATCATGAAGCTATGGGGAGAAGGGTGGAGAAGCCTATGCATGAGAAGCGACTAGAACTTTCTAAATGTAAACCAGACAACCTACATGTTTATACATGGGTACTTGTACCAAGTAAACAAAACATTGTCCAGATGCCCAGTACACACACTGCCAGGGGGTGGGGTGTGTGTGTGTGTGTACGTGTGCATACAACACATCTCAAAGGGTGTCTCAACAACTGTGCCCTGGTAGTGAAAGTGTGTCTAAGTCTGGGCTTCGCAGATTTCATAATCAGCTGGGTGAAGACAGTTAGAAAATAGTCCTGTCAAAGAAAACTGTAGTAAAAATGGAGAAAGGCAGCCAAGCTGATTTGGCAGAGTTAAGACTATCCCTCCTCATTGTCTTTAGGGTCAGAAGTTAAGGCAAGTAAGTGAAGATGAGTCTGAGAACTTATTTCCTCCGTCAGTAGAAGATGGTGAGAAATGTCCTGCTCTTCCAAAAGTGTGACCTATTGCCCCACAGGTCAGGGAGGGTCAGGTGTGTGGCTGCACTCTGCTGGGGCTGCATGGTGTTGGCTGGCTGCCAGCCCAGGGGAGGGGGAAGATCTGTGCCCTGCCCACTTCTGCCAGTACTAACTGTGGGGCTCGGAGGATGCTATTTCAGTAACCCTGGCCTCAGCTTTCCTCACCTGTGGAAATGAGGACGTTTGAGATGATGGTTCCTAAGGTTTCCTGTGCTCTCCACCTTGTTGTCAGTGCCTTGGTTCTTGGAGCAGCCTCATCTACATCACTTGGGAGCCCATTAGAAATGCCGTCTTGGGCCTCACCCCAGACTAAGTGCTCAGAATCTGTCTTTTCATGACACTGCCAGATGGATCATATGCATATTAATGTTTGGTAGCGATCACTTTAACATCCCTTTTTGTTCATATAACTATTTTATCAACAATTATTAACTTTAACACATTATAAGAAAGACTCTATATTGATTATGACTAGATTGGTTAATCTACACTAAAAAAGAGTAAGAAAGAATGTCTGTGTGTGTATATGTGTGTGAGAGAGAGACAGAGAGAGATTTGCTTAGAATGGAGAAAGCCCTGTGCTCAGAGTGAAAATGTACTTGAGAAAGTAAAGTAAAGCCTAGGAAAGAAATCCTTTAAAAGGTCTGTGATTTGAAGCTCTCAGATAATTTCTCAGTAGTATTATCTGTAAAGTATTACTCAACTATATCTGTAAAGTATTACTCAAATAACCTTTGAGTATCATCTCTGTACAAAGCACAGTGCTGGGTTCTGCTGAGGACAGAGACATTGCAGGATCCTAAGGTGAGAGTGGGAAGGTGCCGTGGAGATGATTTCTCCATCCCGGTTCCTCGTGGCACAGATACAAGATCAAGGCATAGGGATATTTGTGATCTCTTCCCAGAGTCACACAGGAAACACAGAGGCAGAGCTGGGACAAGGAATCAGGTCTTGAACGAGAGATTGGAGGTTTTGAAGACCAGTTTACAGGCTGTTGCAATAGTCCCAGTAAATGTTAATAAGAGCTTGGTCAAGATAGTGATAGTGTGAGTGGAGGGTAAAGATGAAAGAGGGATGGCTAAGGTAGAGCCTTTAGAGCGTGGACAGTCTTTGGCTATAGGGAAGTAGTGAAGGGAGGACAGGAGTTTGTGAGTAGATGTGATGGAGAGAATGGTATTTTTAGTGAAGAGAGATGTGCCGTGAGGGGAGGTTTTAATATTGGACATTTATCACATGGATAAATTCTGGAGCTAGTCTCTAACTATTCTACCAGCAGTACTTGTTTCTGAGTTTCACATTCTACATCATGTGGGCAATGGTCCTTCTCCATTCCTTCAAATCTGACTCCTCCTGGATGGTTTCCTTCTCTTTGATGGAGCTTTTCTTGACAATACAACCTCACTCTACTCCTCCTCTGAACTATATCACTCATCAGGCACGTAATGATTTAATTTATTATTAATATAATCATTAAACTAATGTTCAGTTCTAGGCTTTGGCACAGGCTTAGTCCCTCTTTCAACGGAGCATACATTCTAGTAGGAGAGATACATCATAATAAATATACAATAAATAAACATACACAGCAATTCCAGACAGTGGCAGTGGTGCAGAAAAAATAAAACAGAGTGACGTGCTAGAGACTGGGGACTACTATCGTACTGGGTTTGAGTGGAGTGCTTTTGCTTCTAATTGCCTATGTGTTCTCTCTCTAACTAGACTGTAAGTTCCTAAAGGGCAGCGATCCAATCTTATGTTACTGTGGCAACCTTCATAACACAGAGTGGTCTATTGATGACAGGGTAAGATCTTATCACAATTTTTTAAATAAATAAGTGACCGTTGAATGCTTTACTCTAAAACCTTTTCTGTCATCAATTCTGGCATTTCCCCTACATAATATTTGTATTGTGAGCTGGCTAGGTAGCAGTAGTGCTGTCAGTGTGTGTGTGTGTGTGTGTGTGTGTGTGTGTGTGTGTGTGTGTGTGGCATGACGAGGGCTATATGTTAGAAGTGATGAAGAAATAAAAAGACATGCATTCATAAATTTCCCCAAAGAAATTGGCCTTCCAGGTGGAAGCAGCTGCATGACTCAAGTATATCTCAGGTGTCCTCTGACTATCTGTTGTTGGTGAGAATTTATAACCGTCATTGTTGGAACTGTGTATTTTTCAGCTAGAGTCACTCTTAGGTGTTGAAAGATTCTCAAATCACCTCTCTAGTGCCAAAGCACTTTCAGTTAACTCCCTACATCGTGCTTTTATCTCAGCTTCCATGATCTTTCTCAGGAATGCCAGCATTTTAAACAATTTGGTTGTTTTCTCTTTAACTTCCTAATCTGACCAACTTAATTCTGAGTCATAAACCTGTAAAGTTTATTAGCAGATCTAATCATCCCCAAGGTTTCTTTATAGCAGCTACTCCTTTCGTCTCATGTAGTTAACAGGAAATGTGTCATACCTCAGATAGGCACTCGGGTCTTTGTGTTGATTTTACATTTTTGTATATTTCAGGTGGGAATTATAGCCAACTGACTAAATTACTACACAATAAATTTTTAAATGAAAAAAAAAAAAAAACCCTCAAGAAAAAGTGGGTTTGAGAGGAAGATGGTGAAAGTATAACAAAACAGATCCAAATCAGTTATGCCTGAGTCTATCATATGAATTCCAAATCAATACCCCTATTTCTACTTTGGTTACCACATCAAGGTCTGGTAGTCATAATCTGGTATAAACATGGCTGGTTCTGTTATGATGGTGCAGTAACCAAGTGACCCTGGGGCCTGGAGACAGGCTGCTGGGTGTCTGTGCAGAGAGGCTCTGGCAGGTCTAGTCTGTGAACTGTTGGCCACATGCAAACAGTTCTCCGACCCCTCCAGGTCCATACCCTCTGTTCAAATGGGTATTTGGATATTCATCAGCCTGATTTGGTTCCCTTCTTTGACGCTGTTTCAAGGTCTCTCCCTGACTGAGCTGCTGTTGGCTGCTCTGGGTGAAAATATCCAAAGTCTCAGAATCTTACTCCTTGGTCCAGGCTTCTTGTGGTAGGTGTTCCCAGCAGATCCTTCCTAGCCCTGAGCGTAAACTCAGTCAAGCTTAAATCTCGTTAATCTTTTCTGATTGGTGTTCATAGCAGCACAATTTACAATAGCTAAGATTTGGAAACAGCCTAAGTGCCCATCAGCAGATGAGTGGATTAAAAAACTATGGCACATCTACACAATGGAATACTACGCTGCTGTAAAAAGGAAGGAACTCCTACCATTTGCAACAGCATGGGATGGACCTGGAGAGCATTATGCTAATCGAAATAAGCCAGTTGGAGAAAGATAAATATCACATGGTCTCACTCATTTATGGAATATAATGAACAACATAAACTGATGAACAAAAACAGATTCAGAGACAGAGAAGCATCCATCAGACCATCAAACCTCAGAGGGAAGGTAGGGGAGAGTGGGGGTAAGGGGGAGAGATCTACCAAAGGACTTGTATGCATGCATATAAGCCTAACCAATGGACACAGACACCAGGGGGGGTGAGGGCATAAGCGGGGTTGGGGTGGGGGGCAATGCGGGGCATAAGGACATGTATGTAATGCCTTAATCAATAAAGAAAAAATATGCCAACAAAAAAATCTCATTAATCTTGATATTTGGAGGAAGACATTATAATTAAACATCCAGGAATGTGCTACTGAAGTTGAAACTTTTGATATGTTTGTTCTCTCTGCTTTGTTCAATTCGAATGCCAGGATAACCAATTTTTAGAATTCTAGTATGTGTTATTAATAAAAAAGACTTCAACCTTTATACAGACCTAGCTGATGTTCCTTAATTTGTTTATTAATTCTTTAAAAAAATTGAATGATTCTCATGTACCATGCAGGAGGTCAGGAACTCTGTATACAAAGATGTACATGACCTATGGTTCTTACCATCATGAAGCTTATGTTCTATGGGATACTCATGAAAAAAATGAGACCAACAAATAACTGAAATAATTACAAATTTTGGTAGTGCTGAGATGGGAAAAAATACGTGTGTGTGTGTGTGTGTGTGTGTGTGTGTGTGAGAGAGAGAGAGAGAGAGAGAGAGGAAGAAGGAGAGTGAGGGAGAGAGAGAACATACAATTGGTGTTATGATGTAAAATTACTTTTATTTTTAATTTTTTATAAAGAAACTTGACCATTAACTGTAAATAATACTCATGGAATAGCAATTAATAATGAAAAACCTTTAGTTTAGAGACTTATCGATAAAAAATAGGCCATTACAATTCAATTATCTTAGGGTTTATGTGATTAATAACCAAGAATGGCTTTTTCAATTGCTTAAAAGTTGTCTAAATTCTATTTTCTCTTCCTAATCTCTTAAGATTAACATGCTATGAGGAGACCACAATGACCAATGTAAAATACCTCATTAGTAATTTTAGTAATTTTTACTTTGATTACATGTTGAAGTGATATTTCAGACTTATCATGTTAAATAAAGTATGTTGCTAAAATAAATTTTACCTGTTTCACTTTGTTTTAAATTTGGCTGCAAGAAAATTTACAATTTCCATATGTGTCTCTAAGTCCTATTGAATAGACTGCTACAGAATTTGGTATAAAAATTCATTTATTAGATTAATTTATTGTAGTTTAACATGTGTACCCTTAACAATTAGTAGAGTAGTGGGAACAAAGCAGAAAAGAAAAACTTTGTCCCAAGGTGAAAAGAGACTCTTGTCACTGGGAGAACATACCTTTGTACATATATTCAATATTGAATTAGAAAAATTTGTTCAAATGTGACCATAATATTACTCTCTCAACCTATATATCCATCCATTTCATTGTGGCTATTTGAGGTATGTTTGGTTTTCAAGCTACAGAAGGTTTCAGCCCCTTTAGGCAAAAATGTTGGTTGCTGAAGGAATTATTGATTAAAACTGGACTTGTGAGCATCCTGGATGGTGGACTCATGTGGTTTCTGTCACTGTTCATAACTGAATCACACACTGTGGTGGTGGTGCTCTGTGTGTGTGCAGGGTGGGACGTGGGGGGCGGGCGGTGGTGAGAGAAGGAGGGAAGGGGAGGTAAGCATCTGGCCTGAGTATTGGAGGCTTTTCTACCACTTGGAAGAGGAATGAGACACCCTGTAACTCAATTCTTCTCTAACCACCTCCAGGAATAACATAATTTCATTAAACAGCAGTCATTTTTAAACTAAAAAAGAAGTCTTTTCCAAAAGGAGAAAATAATTGCTATTCATTTCTTGTAACATTAACACTTGGCAATTTCATCCCACCATGTTGGTAACATTCTTGTGAAACATTACAATAAACTGCACAAGGAAAACTAATAATGACATCTGTGTACTAATTAGCTGTGTGGTTTCAGGAAATCTGCTTTAGCTCTCTGGACTTCAGTTTCTTTATGTGTCACAAGAAAGGGCTTGGATTACCAAAACTTTTAAAAGATTTAATTCTTACTGCTAATTCTGCCCTTAGGTTCCCCATCCACAAGAATGGTTGGATGGTGGTGAGAGAGGGTCAGTGTGAGATGCTAAGAACAGAGATAGAAAGCTGTTGCATTAGCTCATCTGGGGATCTTGCTACAATGCAGCTTCCACATTCCTAACAAGATCCCAAGTGATGCTGGTGCTATTGGTCCACAGTTTGATTAGCAAGGTGCGATGATCTCCCTCCCCCTAATCTTCTCATTCAATAGATTAAAGTGGGTCTTCAAAAGGCAAAATGATTTGCCCAAGCTCACGCAACAATTGAGTAGTGCAGCCCATACAAAAACTCCTGATATTATGACCATCAATCAGTTTGATGACAACATCACTTTCTACATCTCAGATATCCCCTCCGATGCCAAAACCCTTGTTTGATAATATTTTGTGGCTTCACCTTCCTTAGGATTCCCTCTGGGCTCAGTGTTTTGGCCACACTATCTCACTCACTTTCACAATATCATCTCAAACCACATGCAGTAGTTACTAGAAAAATTAAAATGGACAAACAAACTAATCTTCAATTCATGGCCTCAATATCCATTTAGAATGACCAGTGCATGTTGATGGACTATGTATGGAGAGGAAGTAGAGTCCAATAAGGAAAATATCCTATTTGCTAATTCCATGAATTTTAACAGCTTCCCACTAATGCTCTTCAGGTGATATCAGCTTTAGCAAAGACTGTTTTTGATATCAGAGCCCACATTCTGTGGAGCTTTAGGAGTTAAGATAAAAAGAAGTTAATTACTTCTCAAAGCAAAAAAATAGCCAGCACAAACCATGTGATAGCCAGTAAAAAAATTTCCAAATTGTCTTTTATGTTCAATTATCATTCATATTCAATAATATTATTTAAGTTCCTGGGGGTACAAGGCAGTGATGGACAAAGTTAATCCAAAAAGGCAGTTTCACCTCTACCTACTTTGTAAAAAATGAGACTCCATGCATTTAAAAATATCCATTACCCTAGAGCTTGTTCTCTTTAGTCTGAGAAAAGAAAATATTCTCCAATGTAGATAGACTAGCATTTCCCAAAGCATGTTCCTTAGAACAGTAGTTCCAAGAGATGCTCTTAGAAAGAAAAGGGTTTTGTTAATAAATAAGTTTAGTACTCCTGGCTTAATATATATTTCCCTTAAGTTTTACAAAGCACAGTAGAATATGAAAGTCTCTGAGAAGTCCTATAATAAAAATATCTTTTAATTTTGTTTAATAGCATTTCCCAAATTATTTGACCATAGATTTTCCCCAAGCCCCCATTTTTCTCATGAAATGTCTATTAGGATCCTGTTCTGTGGGATATACTTTGGGAAATGCTGCTCTGGATTATTTCCCCCAATTTTTAGTATGCTTTTTCTGTGGTTTTCTGGCTAATGTCTTAGGTTAAACATATCAGCACAAGCTACCTGGTAATTATGTATTTTAAGGGCATACATTTTAACTATTTTATATATACTAGAGGCCTGGTGCATGAATTCATGCACAGGTGAGGTCCTGCCGGCCCATCCCAATCAGAGCTGACTGGGCCGGGCCAGCCAGGGGGAGGGGCTGTGGGCAGTTGGTGGGCTGGCCCCACCCCCTGGTCAAACTCCTGGTTGAACTCTTGGTCGGATTCCTGGTTGAGGGGACAATTTGCATATTAGGCTTTTATTATATACTAGGGGCCCAGTGCATGAATTGGTGCACCTTGAAAGGAACTGTGGGCTGGGAGGCTGCAATGGGCACAGGGGTGGGTCTCGGCCCATCCTCCATGCCCCGACCTGGCCCCTCCTGCCGCAGCTCCCGGTCTCCTGTATGCTGGCAGCCCCAATCCTGCCACCGCTGCTCCCATGTGCTGATAGTGTGGGCCCCGCTTGCACCCGCCGAAGGCACAGAGTGATTGGCTGCCAGTGGGTGCGAGTGGCAGTTGCTGCCCTGATCACCTCTCAGGAGTAGGGGGAGGTGGAGAAGCCCTCAGGGGCGATTGGGGCTGGCAGTGGCTGCTCGGACTTGCTGATGGCACCAAGTGATCAGGGCTGGCGCTGGACACCAGCTGCGGGTGTGAGCAGCAGCTCTGGCATGAAGCGGGTGCAAGTGAGGCTATTGCTGGCAGCGGGTGCTAGAGGTGGCTGCTGGCCCTGATCGCCCCTCAAGAGCAGGGGGAGGTGGAGTAGCCCCTGAGGGGTGATCAGGGCCAGCAGTCGCCACTCACACCCACTGATGGTGCCAGCCATGGGTGCGAGCAGGGCTGGCGCTGGCAGCAGGAGTGAGCGCTGGGTGGGACCGTGGCACACGGGAGCAAAGAATTTTCAGTAACCACTAGAGGCTTGCCCCGATGATAGCTACCGGTGCCCTGCCTTGGTCTGGCACCCCTGCTCGCCTGCTCCACCATCCTGCCGCAGCCAATGCCCACCATGTTCCGAGTGCATCCTGTGGTGGTCTGCGCACGTTATAGCGACCAGTTGCTCGGTTGTTCCTCTGTTCAGTCTCTTCGCATATTAGGGTTTTACATAGAGAGAGGATATTTTAAAAGCAAAAGGAAAATTTTTAGGAAGGGTGTGTTGAGATTTTCCTTCTGGTTGTGAGAGCTCCCGGCATCTCTCTGTGAGCAGTTTGGTTTATTATCTAATGTTCCCTCATCTGTGAGGAACTAGAATAAATGGGAAAAACATGTTTAGAATTAAAAATAAACGTCAGGCTTTGCTGATGTTGCTCACCTCCAGAGCAACATTTCTTTAAGTATCATATATGCATCTAATGGTGAGATAGGTTTAAATGGCACATGGACAGACATGAAACATTTTCTAGCTATGTATTTAATTTAAGGTAGTTTAGAAAAATTATAATAGCATTCTAAAACATATGGTATCATGTATATTCATGTTAAAGTAGTATTTATGTTTGAAAAAATAAGTTGACTTAAAGACAAATAGCAAGCATATAAATAATGGCAAAAAGAAACTGTGAAAGAGATGTACAAATGACTATCGCTTGGGAATCAATGCCGGGGGAATTAGTCAGGAAGTGAGTCCTGGGACTTGACCTGTGTCCTTTCAGAAACACCACCCCCTTGTGTTTGAGAACTATCACAGTATAATGGAAAGGTGATTGGATTTATGTTCAGGAGATTTTGGTCGTGAGAACAAGGATAATGAGACACAGTTCCTGCTGCCAAGATGTTGCTTTTGTAAGATGTTACTTCCTAAGGCACCCCTCTCAGTCTGATACCCCCAACATTGGAAGCCTCATACACAACCCACACTTGTACATATCACATACATGAGTTAGTGCCAATGAATAAGATACAAGTTTCTTGTATTTTGTACAAATGAAAAATAGTACAGTTATGCTCCAATGCTGAGATAAATAACACACATTTGCCTTTTTAAAGTTAGCATCAACTAATATCACCAGATCTTTTGCCTTCTATAAATTAGGACCTTTAAATGGACCATTACAATAATTTGGCTGCTTTCTGTTAGATCATTGATTCTCCACTTAGGATAGTTTTTTTTCTTCCGCCCAAAAATGTAAAGACGCATTTTTGGTTGTCACAATGGGAGCAGTGCTATTGGCATGCAGTGGCTAAAGGCCAAAGGTGCTTCTCAAATTCCCACAGTGCACAGGACAGTTCCTCACAACAAAGCAATACCTGGCTCAAAATGCCAATGGTGCTGAAGGTGAGAAACCTTGTGTGAGACTGACTTAGGAAGGAAGAATTAGACATAAGGATTGCTGAGTTCAATCACATAGGATCATTGGGCATATGTGAACAAAAACTCTATGCTTCTAATTTTATTTTTCTCCAGACAAAAAGTAATGATAATACAGTAACTTATCTGTGGTATGCTGAACAATAGACTCCCCAAAATGTCCATGTCTAATCCTTTGAACCTGTGAATATATTATTTTATATGATAAAATGGACTTTGCAGATGTACTTAAGTTAAGGATCTCGATATGGGGATATTTTTCTGAATTATACAGGTGGGCCCAATCTAGTCACAAGAGTCTTTATAAAGAGGAAGACAGGAAAGTCAGAGTTAGAAAAGATGTGATGTGAAAACAGGTTGGAGTGACATGCTTTGAAAACAGGGGACGGGGCCATGAGCCAAAAGATGCAGGGAGCTTAGAAGATGGAAAAAGCTAGGAAATGGATTTTGTCCTGTAAAATTCCTTTGGACTTCTGACCTCCGAAATTGTAAGATATTAAATTTGTGTTGTTTTATGCAACCAAGTGGTAATTTGTTACAGCACAATAGGAAACTAATACACTATCATAATTTGAGAATGGATATGTATTTCCACATATAGCTTAACTAGATTTTAGCACACAAAATACAGTCAAACCTATAGCTATCTGGAACATTTTTTCTTTCAGGGTATGAAAGGCATTTTGGGGTTTTGCATAAACATCCATGATCATGCTGGTGAAGTGCTGGGAGGTTTTAACAGCTGGTTGATAGAATCTTACATAAGCTAACTTTCTCCGTGCTGCCTTCTTTTATAGGCAATTTATGGGTAAAAGAATTCATCAACTGTGTTGAAAGATGCAGAATACAAGGAACTATTGTGACAGTGGCTGTACGATTATTTGTTGAAATCTCCAAATTACAAACATTTGTTATGCTCTCACTTAAATCGTTTCATTTATTTTTTGCAACAACCATATTAAGTTGGCTGTTATTATAAGAATATTATAAATTTTTCACAGAAGCCCCACTGAAATGCTGCGTTTCCATTGAACCCTGAGTACAGATGGTCCATATCAAGTATGTTTGTAAGTAATTAGATGGCACCCAGAGTACAGCATGTAGTAACTGTCAACACCTCGGGTATGTATTCACTGGTGTGCCTTTGTGCAAGGCTGCAGCCTCCTGCCCCTACACCCACTTATCACATGGAATGCAATTCCTCCATGTATCCCTTGCCTTTTGTGAAACTTAAAAGTTTTATAATCATATGGTCCACAAATCGTGTGCCCACACACACACGTGAACAGGTAAGGGTAACTGACATTTGCATAGTGCCCGATAGCCCACAAATGCTTTTTACCACCATCCTATATAATAAAGAGCTAATATGCTAATTAGACCAAACAGCAGAACGACTGTCCGGATGACCTTCTGGATGAAGCCAGGGCTGCAAGGGGCTGCGAGGGGCGGTGAGGGCCGAGCCCCTTGCACCGATTTCATGCATTGGGCCTCTAGTTGTCTTATAATTCTTAGCACATTGTTATTATCACTATTTTACAGGTTAGAAAATGGGGACTAAAAGAGTCTAATATCTAATGTTGATAAGGTAGTGGAAGCAGGTGGGACTTGAAGTTTATTTCTCTGACTTGGAAATTACTGGTCAGCCTGCTGTGAGGTGGCTCATTGCATTTGGACTTTCAGAGAGAGACACAGAAGCTGGTGATCACATTGAGCATTTATAGCAGGAGTGGCCCACTATGTCGCCCAGTCATCTGGCCCCTAATGTTCTGCTCATAAGACTATTTCTCTGCTGTTAGGCCTTGGGAGAGCTCCCGAGACTTCACTCTTCTCCTTTGGCTGGGAAAGGAAGGTATTTTTCTGGCTTCTGGCTTTAGTCACCAAGTTCTGAGCTGAACACCTCACATGAGTAAAGTAGCCTGACTATTGTATCCATATATATTTTTTAATCACAGAAAACTGCATGGATGGATGAATTAGCACTATTATAAAGAATGTTATTCTATTAACTACCATATTATAGACTTGAATAAACACAATCAACAAGACATGGCCATAGGCTTGAAATACTCAGAAGTAAATTCTACACGTTTGGACTGAAAGCGAAATTACTCTGTGTGGGAAGCCATCAATCAGAAGGAGAACAAATAAAGAGGAAAAATTTAAAATTGTAGGGGAGAAAAATGTATATCAACATAGGGTATGGTATAGACCATACAGGTAAGAGAGACTTATTTCTTCACATTGACACGTTTTATTTGGCAAATTTTTAAGTTCACGAGGAAACTGAAAAAGACAGATTAGCAAGGATGAAAAGAATAGCATACTATACTAATGTTACTATCCAGTAGAATGTGACTAAATTAATATTATTTCATGGTGATATATATATAAAATATAATTCAAAATAAAAGATTTAAATGTGTGGTATTTGGAAGATATTCATATTTTGGGGACACTAATGGTGTACAAATTTTTATTCCTTTTTCTCACCACTTTTGATGATAGCAAGACAGCGTTAAGCATTATCCCTTACCATCAGCTTTTAGTGCTGTATTTTGCATTATTTGACATTTGTGTTTTCACTGCCTGAGCTTTATTTTAGCTGATTGATATCATTTTTTCCTTAGAGTCTTTATAACATTAAGAATAATTTTATTTATTCCTTAGAGTGAGGCATTAAACTAGCATATTAAAAATTTTTAGAAGATGGCAAATTTTGAAAAACACTTAGAGCTATTTTTTATAAATAGCATTATTCATCTGTAGTTATAACTGAAAATGTGGGGAGAAAAGTATTACACCAACATGCAGGATGACAATCCAGTGTAAAATATTTCCATTTCTTTTAAGAGCGAGACTTGAGGTCCACTTGAATTCTTGCACTGCCTCCCCTTCCCAGGGCTTTTTTAAATTTTGGCAACTTTTTGCAATTAGGTAATGGAAGCACAATTCCCATTTAGAAAATTATTCTATGAGGTGCCAAATTCAGACTTTATGAAGAAAATACACTACCTTAAGAAATGATTCTATCATGAAAATAGCACTGACAAATAGCAATGGGAAATAGGTTATTGAGATTTGACAACACTCCATTTCAGCAAGAAAATGAGGTATGACTAGTTTGAACCAAATGACAAACTCTTTATACTATAAAGAATAGTAGCTACTCATTCAATAATGCTGTATGTCTGCTGATTTATCTTTTCACAGCTTTTGGGCTCGAATGCTTATAAATGATCCAACAGTATGCTATCCCTCCCACTTTAGGAAGGCAAGCAAAGAGATGCATTTGGGTTTGAATCCTAACTCTAACACAGTAGCTAGGCACCTTTGAGTAATTTAGATACACTTTCTAAAGCCCCATTTCTACAGATATAAAATAGAATAATGGCCATGGCCAGTGTGGCCCACTTGGTTAAGCATAGTCCCATGCACCAAAAGGTCACTGGTTTGATTCAGGTCAGGGCACGTGCCTGGGTTGAGGGCTTGATCCCCAGTAGGGAGTGTGCAGAAAGCAGCTATTGATGTTTCTCTCTCGAGTCAATGTTTTTTTTTTTCTCCCTCTCTCTCCAAAATCAATTAAAAATATATTTTTTAAATGGAATAATAGCCTCTGCCTCCCAGGATTGTTTTTAGGATTATAGAGAATGTATATAAAATGTCCATACAGTCCCAAGCACCCAGGAGGTCTAGGTTCACAGTGATTAAACTTGAGGAGAGAGCTCTTCATATAAAGCCATACTCTAAGTGTGCTGCTGGTGGCACGGTTGGCTGGGTCACCTGCTACTGAAAGGCCTGAGTGAATGCAGGACACTGTATTTCAGACCAGATGACAACAAGGTAGGTTCCCAGAGACTGAACGTGTTTGACTGTTCTGAACAGTTTATTTAGTCAATTCACTTAAAAAATTAGCTCATTTCAGAGCTTGGCCCCCAAACCTGGTTTCATGAAATGTTTGATTGTTTTTAGCCTATGGTTTTGGTCTTATAGAGGTAAAGTTAAGAGTCTCTGCTAGTCCACATTCATAGCACTTCAGCTTGGCTGAAAGAATCTGCTGTTGTAAAAACAGAATGCTTGCAATATGACAATATTGGCTTAAATATCTGGACTCTTTTTTTATAATGTGAGCTTGTTCGAGGTACAGTCAGGGTAAGTGGAAAGAATCATTTCACTGGAAGGATTCCCGAGGGTTCGTTTGGAATCACTGAGTCACTGAAGCTCAGGCTGGAAGAAATCATGTGGTCCCATCCACCTGCTTCCTGGCAGGACCACCCACTCCCTTTCACAAACTAGGATTTATCATGTCCCTTAAGGGCTGCTGAGGAGGGAGCTCTGGAGGTTTTAAATAATTGTGAAAGACCCTTAAATATTGCACTTAGTTATAGCAGTTCTCACATCTAAATAAAGCAAAAAACAAACAAAACAAACCATTTCCATTTCCAATGAATGGTCTATCAATCTTAGTATGTCTGTGAAATAAGTTGCAATTTATATTTTCTCTCCTGTTATTTTTTTCCTCCTTTTTCCAACCAGGAGACTTCATTCATTTATCATTTACTCATTTATTCATTCATTTAACCAATGCTTTATGAGTGCCAAAAATGTGCCAGGCCTAAGACTTGATATGATTTTGGTAAAAACAGAAAAGGAGCAAAAGATAGACTTTGTCTTCTAGAATCCAGAGTCTCATAAAGGGAGAAAGACATGTAAAAGAATAATAAAAACATGATAAACACTGTAATAGAGATATGAAAAATTCTATGAAAGTACAATGGAGAAAAAAGCAAATAAGACCTCTGCTGGTGTTTTTTCTCTCTGGATCTTTTCCTGGAAAAAGCATCTTACATTCAGAAGATAACAATTCTCCATTCTTCCTTTCTGCAGTTAGAAGCATATTTCACAACACTTTACGTCAGAAATTCTTTCTTCTGGAACGTAAGTCCCTTGTGCGGAAGGGAAAGTGGGAAGGGACTCACATTGACTGAGTGGTAAACACAACACCATGAGGTAGTAATTATTTTTCTCATTTTCCAGATTTTATTCACCATTGAATTTCTAATGGACTGTGTAGGTGCTGAACAAATAGTGTTGAATAGGTAAAAGGGGGAAACTGAGCATCAGAGAGGTTAAGTGACATGCCTGCGGTCACAAAGCTAGTAATTCTGATATGTTCTGTGGTCCTTACACAATTCCAAGGCACTTAAGCCATTTCTAGTGATTTTGGATTTAGTGACAATGAAGAATGTCAGATAATATTTTTCTGTATAAAAGGTCTTCTTACAGTTAGTCATATTCAGTAGCTTCACTTTCTATTTCAAATAAAGCTGGCATTAACTAGGTGAGAATACATTCCCTGCATAGAAGTAGTAGTGTCCAATGGTGAGAACAGTTGGCTCTGGAGTCCAACTCTCTGGGTTCAAATCCCAGCTCCTTTGCTTGTCAGCTACTAACAAACCTTAGTCTTTTTTTTCCCTATAAAATGAGAATAACAATTACATTTCTCTCACAAGGTGCTGATGAAAGGAGATAATAAATATAATGCAATTAGTGCAGGGTCTGAATATAGAAGACCTTAATACATGTGAGGAATTATTAGTGTCATATCTGTCCCAAGTTTCTAGAGGTGGTGAAAATCTCTCTTAGTTACTTGTTTCTAAGACCCAACCAGGAAATTCTTTAGGTCTAACCCAAAGTATCACCTTCTGCTGTAATCAAAGGTGGTTTCCTTGAGTTATAGTCTGAGAAAATATATCCCAGCTGGCCTTTCATATTCTTGGTGACTTTTACTAAGCCAGCCACACTTAAGACTTTTTGTTTCTAGACTAAATACACTCCCTGGTCAGAAACTCTTTCTATATAAATCCTTCTTTTCTCCCTCTAATCTCCCACTTTTCTTTGGACCCTTATGAATCAAGGCCATTGGTGTGAAAATTTTGCTTATTAAAAATACAAGAGATTTTTCTTAGAAAATAGAGTCTACAATTGCTGACTTAATGCTACAGGAAAATCTCAGCCAGGGATAGGTGAAGTAACAGTTGCTAATGAAGTCACTCAGAGATGAAACTTTCTCTGGATATTAAAAATACACCCCAGTACATATTTATATATCTTTAGCCACAGTAACTTATCTTGTAAATGTGTTGGCCCATTTTTCTTACTGTCCCAAATAGAGATTCTGATTTGGCCATTGTCATGCCAGAAACATATTGAACTTTTTCAACAAACATAAAGCAATTTGCAAAAAAGAACAGGAAAATTCTGGAAAGATCTGTGGAGATAGTTGATCCTATCTCTCTCATTTGACAGATGAACAAGCAAGGCTTAGAGAGGTTAAATGACTTGCTCAAGATCATACGCCAAGTTAGTGAGAGTGCAGCACTCTGATTTCCATTTCAAGGCTCTTTATTTGATACCAAGAACTGCCTTTCATGTTGCTGGTTTCAACAAACTAATAGACTACTACTGATATATAAAATGAAATTGTCTAGCAATGAGTTGATTATAATTTCCCCATTTTCTGGGCATGAGAGAGAGCTAATAGTAATACAATCCTACAAAAAGAACATGAGTGGGAAGGTTGCTGCCTCTTTCTCATTTTCTTTGCTATTATACAAATGTCACTTCCCACATGTCTAGCTTCCATCTGGATTCAACACAGAAAAGGGAAGTTGGTAGTAATATTATTTCGTATTCTTAAACTGACCTCCCTTGGCTTTTACAATTACTTAATGACTGTTTTCAAACACGCCTTGGACTTAGAAGATTGCAAACTTGGCTCTGAAAGGAGCAGTCTTATTCCTCAGGCTATTTTCTTAAGCTCTGAAAGCTTTAGTGAAATAATGCATTATTATGTCACATATGGTGCTCATCTTAGTTGACTGCTAGAAGCTGCTGAGTTCCATATCTGTAAGAAATATCCATATGTGGGTAGAGTATGTGTGTCAACATTTATATGAAGAATTATATTCTGTACATATAATATATATATATATATATACATATATATTTTAAATATGTTTTTATTGATTTTCTTTTTAGAGAGAGAGGAAGGGAGAGGGAGAGAAACATCCATGAGAGAGAAACATTGATCTGCTGCCTCCTGCATGCCTCCCACCAGGGATCGAGCCCACAACTGGAGCATGTGCTCTGACCAGGAATTGAACCCACAACCTCTCTGTGCTTGGGACAATGCTCACCCAACTGAGCCACACTAGCCAGGGCAATTATTTACTTTTTTTAATCCTTCAGTATTTGGGGCATTTTTATTTGTAGTGGAGGGGAAAAAAAAAATCAAACATGTCTTTAAGTGTAAGAGAACAAAACATGAGTCCTAAGGAATTGGTTTTTTGAATAAGTTATCTGGTATTATCTAATGTGACAGTATTATTGCAATAAGTTTTTATTATATATGTTCTTTTTTCCAACTACTGCTCCTCAATATTATAATTACTAGTAACTGTTTCGATGGAGAATTTGAATAATTCTGCCACAGATATATTTTTAAATCATATACAAGGGAGAAGTGAACAAGTCTTGAGAGGTGATACAGTTGCAGAAAAACAATGACCTAAATATGGAGATCTAGTTTACCATCTGGAAGACTTCTGGGGCCCCGTGTGCTTGCTTCTCCATAGCTTGTCTTGTAGATGAGCATAGTGCCAGCAACATATCCTTCTAGTACAAAAGTGTAAAATGCATCTCCTTCCATATTCACCACTGTCTTTCCTTTCTTAAAAGACCTCTCTCGACCAATGAGAACATTTCATCTCAGACACTTAGTCACATGAGGCATTGAGTCCAAGTCAGCATGGCCAAACAATGGTTGAGAAACAAACCAATGGTTACTTGAGGATTAGCACTGGCCAGTGACTCAGTGCTCAACATTTCAGACAAGTTGTTTTGGGAATTGTATGGCCTCCAGCAGGAAAGGCAAACTTGCTCACCCACGTGCTGTGTTGAGGGATCAGAAAGCAAGGAAGGTGGAAATTTGTTCCCCAGGATAAATGTGTTCCACCCACTCCTAGCCACAAGTGGGAGTAAAGGGTGGGGCTTTGGCCTAAAGGGTGGAGTCACACTTGTCCCCCTCCTTTCCTTCTAGGGATGTTGGGGAGACCAGTGAGATCATGTCTACGAAGTGGATTGACTGGAATGTGCTCATGTTGTCCAATGTAAATTATGCCAGCAAGATTTTTTTAAATTTTCCTTTTCTTTTCTCAGAACTCTCACAAACCATTGGCAACCTGTACAAATTGTCCCATGTCCTTAAGTTCAAGTCCCTCTGCCAGCACACTCTGGGTAATTCATTTGTGGTCTGTCTGTAAATGGCCAAATCCCAGCTCTTTGTCTTGCAGAGCCTTCCCATGGACAGCTGGAGCTATTCTGAGTGAGAAACTGTATGGAAAAGTACAAAGGAAGATTTGTGGTTGGCCCTGATGTCTATCAAATTCATATAAAGTCATATAATATATAAATTCTCTAGACCTTGCCTGAGATGGTACAGTCGGCCAACTATATCCATGGGTTTCACATTCACAGATTCAACCAACTGGTAATTGAAAATATTTGAAGACAAATGCTATGGTGTTGCTCATGTGTACTATGTAGTTAGGCCTATGAGGGTTGCATCTGTATTCAACATGTACAGACCTTTTTCCTTGTCATTATTTCCTAAATAATACAGTATAGAACCTATTTACATAGCATTTACATTGCATTAGATATTATAAGTAATCTAGAGATGATTTAAAGTTTAGGGGAGGATGTGCCTAGGTTAGACGGAATTACCACCCATTTTATATAAGGGACTTGAGCATCTGAGGGTTAAGGTATCCGTAGAGGTCCTGGAACCAATCTCCCATTGGATACTATGGGACAACTATATTCAGAAATTCTCTTTTAGTTCAAAATCACTTCTCTAGATCCCTCATATATTTTTATATGAGATACCTTCAGGTGTTCCACATGAAGAAGTTATATGATCATATGGAGGATTATGCTTTTAAGAGAGCCAGAAAGACCTCTGACAATCATGTATTAATTTATTTTCTTTTGGTATTCTCCCTCTAAGATATAAAACCAGCAAATACCATGGCTTCCACAGAAAATTTCTTGAAACATATTTCTATTTTCTGATGATATTGGGGAACCACTGGTGAATTTTCAAATAACCATGACATCTTGCTTTTAAGAACTGTAGCAACTAACAAAAAAGAGAAAAAGCAAGAAAGATTTGTATATTGGTTTTAAAAATGATTATTAACAATGTTTTATTTATATGGATTTTAATCTATTTTTAAACAGATTATTACTCAAATTATTACTCTTTAAAGTCATTTATTCTTTTTCAAACCTACTAAACTGATGTATTTAATGCTTTTTTAATGCTATCTTTTTAAAAGTTTCATTTCCTCTTTGTTTAATATTTGTATGTAGAAGTTAATTGCCTCTTAAATATTAGACTTTGAATCCAATGGATTTGGTATATGCATTTATTAGTTACAATAATGAATGACAAAATTGTATGTTTTTCCTTTTCAATTCTTATGCCTTTTATTTCTATTTCTTGCCTTACTGCACTGACTAGGGCCTCCAGTATAATTTTGAACAAAAATGGTAATAGTGAGCAACCTGGTCTAGTTCCAAAGTCACAGGTAAGGGTAATGTTTGCTGTAGAACTTTTGTAAGTATGCTATTAGATGAAGGAAGTTCCCTTGGTTTGCTAGGCACTTTTGTCATTGATGGGTGCTGAATTCTATCAAATGCTTTTTCTGAATCTATTGAATTTATTATGTAACTAGAGGCCTGGTGCACGAAATTCGTGCATGGGAGGATCCCTCAGCCCAGCCAGCACCCCTCGCAATCCAGGACCCCTCGGGAGATGTCCGACTCCTGGTTTAGGCCCGATCCTGCAGGGATCCCCTGCGGGATCGGGCCTAAACTGGCAGTTGGACATCTCTCTTGTAATCCGGAACTGCTGGCTCCTAACTGCTCACCTGCCTGCCTGCCTGATCACCCCTAACCACTCTGCCTTCCTGCCTGATCTCCCCTAACCACTCTGCCTGTCTGATGCTCCTTACTGCTCGCCTGCCTGCCTGATCACCCCTAACCGCCTCTGCCTCAGCCCCTGCACCCGGGTCCCAGGCTTCCCTCCCTCTGGCTGGCCACAGGCACTGGGACCCTGGGTGGTTTTGCCCGGGCCCTGGCTTTGTCAGGAAGGATGTCCGGAATGACGTCTGGAAGATATCCGGTCTATCTGGTCTAATTAGCATATTACCCTTTTGTTAGTATAGATTTTCTCTTTTTCTGTTAATGTGGTGAATTACAATGACTGATTTTGTATCATATTCCACACTTGCATTTCTAAAATAATACTGACTTGGTTATGCTAATAATATTTATGATTTTCACATCCATGTATTTGCTATTTTTCTTTTTTGTAACATTTTTGTCAGGTTATGCTGGGCTGATAAATAATAGGAAACTGTCCCTTATCCCTTTTTTGTCTATTCTCTGTAAGTGTTTGTGTTAGATTTATTATTTAAATTTGGAATAATTATTTAAATTTGGAATAATTCACTGGTGAAGCTATCTGGATGTGGAGTTTTCTTTGTGGGAAGTTTTATAAAAATAGGCTTAGTTTCTTTAATATTATCAAACCTTTCAGCCCTATTTTTTTCTGTGTAAATTTGGTATAATTTCATATAAACTGTCATCTTTACTGGCATAAATTGTTTCATAATATTTTCTAATGCCCTTTTTAATGTTGGCTACTATTCCCACAGTAATAATGTCAATTATTATCATCTGTTCTTTCCTTTTTTCTTTTTGTTAATCCTCACCTGAGGAATTTTTTTCCATTAATTATTAGAGAGAGTTGAAGGAAGGAGGGGAGACAGAGAGAGAGAAACATCAATTGGTTGCCTTCCACACCCACCAGGGACAGGAATCAAGTCTGCAACCGAGGTATGAGGTATGTGCCCTTGACTGGAATCAAACCCGGGACCCTTCAGTCCTCAGGCCGACACTCTATCCACTGAGCAAGACTGGCTAGGGCTAATCATCTGTTCTTTCAATTTTGTCAGGTCATTTCAAATTAGCACATTTATTTATGCCAAAAAAGTGAGATGAGCGAATACTGATGCGAATCACACACTCTTTTTGATTTCTGTGATGTCAAATGTGTACATTAACATAAAAGTACTTCTTCAGCCACAGGAGGAGTCAAAATACTAGTTACGTTTGTGGCTTTAGTGAACTGAGGTCCACTACCAATATCTCATTAATATTTGAAATATCACTTTTCAACTGCCTTTTGTTCCTGAGATTATTCCTAGGATGAGTTGGGGAACATATGAACTCCCTGGATGAAGACTTTGGTGTTCATTTGGGAGTAAGGAAATTACTAAAGTTACTAACTAAAATACACCTGGTCAGACATTTCAACTTCAAGCAGGGTAGTCTTATAAATCTGTTACAAAATTGAGCACCTTCTGCTTCATTAGCTACCAGCTAAGGTGACTTGGTTGAGTAACCTAACTAATTTGTAGTACTCTTTTCTAGTACATGAAGTGGAGTTAATATGATTTTCCCTTTGTGCAGCTCTAGTGCTTATAGTAAATAAAAAATATTGTAGGTAGTGCCCTATGGTCCAGGGAACATCCAGAAAGAAGGTCCAAACATGTGAATTTGATAGAGGCACTCCTGATTTTATGATTCCTTTCTGGATCAAAAGTAAAGCAGGAAAGTAGCCATAGAAAGAAAGGGAGTTTAAAGTGTTAGTTTAGTGCTAGCTCTCAGTACCATGTCCATAAGATAGTCAGACCAGCCCCATTGTGAAGTCTCAAATCGAGGCATTTGAGAAAATGACAGTAGAAGCACAGTACTTCAGATTGTGGATGGTGATAAAATCAGAAAGAATACTCAAACAAAGGGCTTTTCTCCAGTTCCTGGATTGCCTTAATAAGATGGTACATTTTTGGATGGAAAAGAATTCAGAGGTCATTGAGTCTGGTGCCCTAATATTCCCCGAACAAAACTGGCACCCAAAGATGAAGTAGCACCTATAGTGAAGAAACTAATGTCACAGGTGTGTCTTGCTTTAAGGAAAACCAGATTACAAAATTCTAAATGTAAAAACTGACTAACAAAAGGGTAATTATTACCTTATAAAGACATTTTATTAGTCAATAAATTACCCTCTGCAGTATTCATTAAGCAACAAGTTCCCAATGCATTTAAGAAGTGATTCAATGCTCAAATATCTGATTTTCAGGCAATTTCAGCAACCCATTTATTGAGGAAAGCAAGGTGCACTAATATTCTTTCTGTGACTGGCCACTGTGAGCTTAATCATATACCAATTTATGGCATTTTCCCAGGCGGTGATGTATGTGAATGTTGTTGCTTTGGCTGAACAAAATGTGGGGTCTGAGCTGTGCAGCCAGAATAGGGAGGGTGAACCGGAAGCTGTGGCTGGAGGCGCTTTCATGTCTGAGGCAGTGGCAGGATATTGCCTTCCTTCTTGTCAGCCACACCTTCACGACTTTTTAAAAAATGGATACAATACCTTTTATCACAAAGGTATATTAAAAATGAAACAGAAGTTGGGTGGAGTAGAAATACCACAGTCCAAATCCTTTACCTCCGAATTGACAGGGTGGGGTGAGCAAGGCACTCCTTGCCAAGGATGTTTATCTTGGCCCACAGGACCCGCAGGGGCTGTGAGGGCCCAATCTGGCCACAAAGCTAAGGGTTCTTCTTTTGCCTTAACTCCTACCATTTGTAGAGATTTCCTATAAACATTCTCAAAAAAATGTTCTGATTTTTTAAAAAAAGGGTTATTTGGAAAGGCATCCATTCATGAAAAAAAAAAAAAAAAGGAAGAGATCATGAAATGTGATAGCATAGCATTGTTTCTTTGTGTGTGCCTCAAGATATTATGCCTTGAGATTTTTCTATAAAACTATGAAATCATTAGGCTTGGTGATGATTAGGAACACTTAGAGATGCATATGTGAAGAGCCTCATGGAAATGTGAAATATAATTATAAGCAATATGTACTGAGGTCTGTTTTAACTGCTTTATATATATTAATTAATTTAGTCCTTATAACAATCCTATGAGGTAGGCACTATTATCATCACATCATCTCTACTGTTCAGATGTAAAAACTGAAGTACACAGGGGTTATAAAGCTTGCCAGTGATCACACAATTAGTAGCAAGTGGTAGAGGCTAAATTTAAACCCAGGCAGTCTGACTTTAGAAGTGTAAATCTTAATACCTATGCTCTGCTACTTCTTTACAAATGGTACATAAAATGAGACTAAAAACAAAACAAGCAAACAAAACAAAACCCCAGCCCTGGCCGATGTGGCTCAGTTGGTTGAAGTGTGTCCGTGCACCGAAAGTTGCCAGTTCAATTTCCAGTCAGGGTACATACCTGGGTTTTGTGTTAGATCCCTAGTCGGGGTGCATATAGGAGGCAACCGATAGATGTTTCCCTCTCACATTGATGGTGTTTTCTCTCTCTCCCTTCCTCTCTAAAATCAATAAGCATGTCCTAGGGTGAGGATTTAAAAAATATATCCCAAACCAACAATTGTCTCAGAATCAAAGTGAAATAAAGGCAGGAAAATACAATAAAAATAATAAACAGCAAAAAATATTTTCTCCCAAAATACTGTTTCTAAAAATTTACTTTCATATAATGTTAAGGACTAATAAACTGTTCAATGCAGTGAATAATAAACTCCTGTTATTTACACCAAAGGTAGAAACAACCATTTTAATATAGGAAGAGATATAAAATGATTTAAAGTAGGAAAAATGAATTAATAACTTTACATTTTCAGAAAATCTATTGAAAAGAAATGTAGAAAACCTGTGGCTGGTAATCTCATAATTGATTTTGAAGGGAAGGAGGATGTCCTTAATATCTGAGTCTGAAAATTCACTCAAATTCCTTTTTGGTAGAAAATTCAAGGACTTTTACCCTTAATCAGGAAAGGCAACCAAGCCTTTCTTCCTCGTGGTTTGGTGCCAAAGTGAGTGACACTAAATTATGTGTTGCCCTCTTTCCAATATGTAGTAAGTTTTATGGACCTAGGACCTTGTGTCATTTTCACTAAAAAGGGTTTGTTAAATGCTAAAGTAAAGTGCACAAATAATAGAGTCAACAGAAATAAATGTTTAATTCAAAGAAGTGAGTCTATTTATTACTTGTAAAAGACTACTTCAATAAGATATCTGGCTATAAGAGTTCTCAAATCTATTTTTTTCAGCTACAAAATTGATTTCTGGAAAGGTTGGCTGACAAACCAGATGTATGAAGCATATCTTTTAACTGAAAATACATTGTAATGTCAGCTATGATAGAAATTTTAACACATTAGCTACAAAGCTGATTTCAAACCAAAGAGAAATATCTAAGTATCAGGAAATAGAGGGAATTTGTCATTGTAGTGAGTGGTGGTTGATGCCAAGCAGGCTAGGGTTAGTAGCATTAGATATATGCTTTAGAAGCTAATGTCTAAAGCTCTTTGCACAATGGAAAAATATATCTGGAAATGGTCTGTCCAGGTCATAAAAGGAGCTAGAACAATCTGGTCCAGAGACAGGCCTGGGATATTGCTGAGGATGTAGCCTGAAACAGGGCACCTGCCCCGGGCCATGAGAGGAAAGACTTATGGAAACTGGAAGTCTAAATCTAAGCTGTTTGTGGGACTAGAATCTGAATACCTCAAGCAGAACAGACACACAACCAGGTCTAAGGTAATCTGGTCTAGAACTGGTGACACTTGCAGATCCTCAGCAGAGGACAATGAAGAACTACTCCAAAGGAATCTCCACACCAGGCTGTAATCAGTATAGAGGTAGGAGGCAACTCTCTTTGAAGA
The DNA here is from genome assembly GCF_027574615.1 of Eptesicus fuscus. NCBI lineage: Eukaryota > Metazoa > Chordata > Mammalia > Chiroptera > Vespertilionidae > Eptesicus > Eptesicus fuscus. Next base: position 79,955,621 of record NC_072475.1, on the reverse strand, counting down.
TGAGCTCACAGACCAAAACGGAAAAGGATCAGCAAAACTCATTGCTTAACAGAGAGATAATTGATTCAACTAATGGGAGAATTCTATTAGATAAGTTAAACTACTGATAGAGAATTATCTAAAAGAAAGTTAAAAATAAGGACAGTAAGAATAGTTAATGATAACAGAGTAAATACATTTATAAGGAAAAGGAGGAAATACTGAAAAATGGGGCATATTTAAAAAGAGAACCAAATATAAATTATAGAAATAAATATGTTCATTAAAAATGAACATATTTATTTTTATAATTTATATTTGGTTCTCTTTTTAAAAATGAACATATACTGCCCTAACCAGTTTGGCTCAGTGGATAGAGCATCGGCCTATAGACTGAAGGGTTCCAGGTTCGATTCCAGTCAAGGGCATGTACCTTGGTTGCAGGCACATCCCCAGTAGGGGGTGTGCAGGAGGCAGCTCATTGATGTTTCTCTCTCATCGATGTTTCTAACTCTCTATCCCTCTCCCTTCTTAAGTGTAAAAAACCAATAAAATATATTAAAAAATAAAAATGAAAATATACTGTTAATAAAAAAAAACTTGAGATGAACTAAACATAGGATTAGATAGACTGAAGCATAAGAACAGTACTCAGAATGTAACTTAAAGAGAAAAAGAGATGGAAAAATCTAAGTTAAGGAAACATGAAAGATAGAGATGAATAGTTCCCATATACAATGGAAGTATCGCAATATTCCTTATGAATCAGTAATAGTTATTTTTTTTTACATAAAAGAAGCAATGTCATCTACATGTAAAAAATTTAGATATTGAAACAAAGAATATGTTTTCTACCTCTCTTTTCAATAGCTTTTCTGAAAATGTGCATTTTACCTGCCTGAGCTGTGGTGCCTCCCAGGTTTCACCAGTGTTAGATTACTGTGTCTTTTCTCTTTCAAAGCTCTTTGGCTCTAAGGTGGATCACTTCGTATAATTCAATAAAAGCGTTCTTGAAGCCCAGCTGGTGTGGCTCAGTGATTGAGCATCTACCTGTGAACCAGGAGGTTGCGGTTTGATTCCCAGTCAGGGTACATGCCTGGGTTGCAGTCTCAATCCTCAGTGAGGGGCACGCAGGAGGCAGCCAATCAATGATTCTCATCATTTATGTTTCTATCTCTCTCTCCTTCTCCCTTCCTCTCTAAAATCAATACAATAAAAATAGAGTTTAAGAAAGTGTTCTATGAAGACAAATCAAGTGAATAACTAAAGTTCCCCAAGGCCCTTTTTTTTTCTCTTTATAGCAGTTTTGGGAGAGTTAGTCTAGATAATTGAATACTTCTCTCAAAAATTGGTGTACATAATCAAGAGCTTTAAGTTTTCTACCTTAGACCATCCCCTCCTCAAGAGAATTTAAAAAAATGTTTCTGAATCTCAAAGCATTCGAAGAATTGTCATTTCTGCAAAACTTTCAATGTTTTATCACATACATCTTAGTTATTACTTTTATTTTTTCATATTTAAAAATAATTGCACTCCTATTTCTTTGACATCTTCCTTCCCAGTGGTTCATGCTCCATATTCTTTAAACATCTTTTTACTCAAGGATTTTGGTACTGTTGCAGATTTGTAGAGAATTAATAGAAATGAATATACTTCTCCTGCCCCCAACCCCCCCCCACACACACCAGGAAAGATAGGTATGCCTCTGTGAGGAAGGAAAGAAGGCAATGCTCCAGCATCCCAAGAGGCAATGAAAGAGGATGTCCTCACTGATAGACCCTAATAGTCCCTCCACTGTTTTCTCTCCAAAAGCTGATTCCAGCTGGGTTTACCCATTACCATAGGATAACAGAATGACTAAATTTGACCAATGTTAGATCTGACACTATATGAATGGAAGAATCATAAATGTGTAGTTTTCATTTCATATATTTCCTACAGCCATACCTGACATGCAAGAAGAGATTACCATTATTATTCAAATTCATTTTTGGTTCAGAAAATTTCCTATATGTGTCATTTAGGTAATTACTGCAATGTCAGAGTGATATTTTCTTGTTTTGTTGTTTTCACATCACTTAAAAAAAATAAGCTCTTCAGCTGAAATATAAAATTGTATATATTTCACACCAAGGCAAAAAAGATAAATCTGATATAAATATATGAAATATAAACCATTTCTTATCTTGGGTCCTACAAATGATGAATTGCATATGTTTTTGAGACAGAAATTAAAAAGTATTTGGTGAGCACAAGATGGTCTTTAGCCAATAGCCAGCAGGAAACTTAAGACCACAGCCTAATAGGCCAACCACCACATGAGCTTGGAAGAGAATTCTTCTCCAGTTGACTTGCAGGTGAGCCTTCAAGGCTGGCTGACACCTTGACTGCAGCCTTGTGAGAGACCCTGAAGCAGAGGTCCCAGCTAAATTATGCCCAATGCCTTACCCATGAAGTTGTTAGATTATAAATGTATATATTTTTAAGGTGCTAAGTTTGTGAGTCATTTGTTAAACAAAAACCTACTTATCAATTTATTTATTTTACACATCCTTTGAATTATAAACTTCAGACTGGACACCCTGTATTCACCTTTGTATAATCAGAACCTAACACTATGCGTGGAACATAGTAGCTGCTTAATAAATATTGTTTGAACAGTGTGGGAGTGAAGCAAGTTCACTAGCTTCCTGGCACCAACTTTATGAGCTTTGTTTTATTTAAGTTCTGAGTCTCAAGTTTTCTTATGTGAAAACTTAGAGGGTTTAGATTTAATTAGTATAGCTCAACTCACCTGAAGCAATTTTCATATCTCAGTTTTTCTTTTTAAAAGTATTAATGATATGGGAGACACTAATGATATTAATGGTATGTGTAATATATTTTATTAGATGACTTGATCTTCAATGTACTTCTCTGTTCAGGTATCTTTTAACTCTGATGTGTAAAAAGTAGTTATGGCAAAATCGTGTGACTTCAAATTTTAGAAACGATGACTCTACTTTAAAAAATCCTACAGGATTAAATACTAAGAACACAAAAACTGGAATAAATTTATAAAAAATTAAAATAAGTTTTCAAAAGAACATTTGATGACATGTAGCATGACATTTAACAGCTTTCTTAATTAAGTGGACTAAAAACCAGATAACACAATTTTAGACAGGAATTTCTTTTTCCATGCTGACAGGAAACATTTGTTTTGTTTTATCCAGACGTTTTTTAAAAAATGCTATTTATAATAGTTTTGCCAAAGTGGAAAGAAAAAAAAGAGGCCTACAAATTCTCATTCATTTCTAATTTTTTAAAAAAATTTCTGTACTATCTTTTCAAATGTTTTTCCTTTCACTGAGTGTTTAGCTGATAGGCAAAGCATAATTCACTCAAAAGACTGATGGATAAGACATTGTTCATTTTCTGGGCCAGCACATATGGAGAAAATAATTCTAATTAAGCACATTGAATAATTCTTGATGAAATCAGTTATCTATCAGTTGGAGCTACCTTTCCTTCCTCTCCACCCTCTTCCTTTTAAGAGTTATTTCTCAAGGCCAAAAAACCCAGGCACAGCTGACACTGAATTTTTGTTGTTTAAAAGAAGAGAGGATGTTAAACACTTTTGTTTTATGTAAGACTGGGGCTTCCCATCTGTCTGTCTATAGGCATTTCTTTCCTTCTACTTTTAATCTGTACAGACATTGAAACATTGATTGCAAGAAAGAATTAACTTTCCATGTGGTCTCTCACTACAATATTTTTCTATCTCCTCTTAAGCACATCCTGTCCTATTATTTCCCATCATAAGAAAGATAGGGAACAATGATCATATTAACTCTCAAGTACTAACAATAAATTAGAATTGGAGGGAGCCACATTAGATAGAGGAAAAACATCTTCCAATATTACACAATAGATGGTCTTCTTTGGGAGGTTGTGTAATCTCTATTTGGGAGAATCTTTAAGAAGAAAACCATTTATATAGGTAGCATGCTTTTGATAGAAGAAGTTAAAGAAGATGAAACTTCCTGCTCTTTCTTTTTTTCCTCCACCATAACAGCACAAACTTAATTAAAGAATATCAAGGCATACTATGCTTGCTATGTATATAGCCAGCAATAATATTTGACCCAATGATACTTCTTGCATTAAAATGAAATAGTTCCATGGCTCAGAACATGGAACCTAAAGGAATAGTTGAGGAAGCTCAGAGCGCATTTAGGTGATAGCATACTGCAGCAATTAGAACTAGGGTTTTGGTACTAAATAAATGAAAGTTTGGATTGAAGTCCTATAATTGAAGGACCAAACCATATGCTGTGCAAGTTACTTAACCTTACAGAATCTGTTTCTTCTACAAAATTCAGAGTTATCATGAATACAAATAAAATATGATAAATCCTCTCCATACAACCTGGTGCAGAATAGACAATAAATTAGCCTGAACTTAAATTGACAGAAGAGGAAAATGAAAACTAGATGTTAAGACTTGACAGTGATATGTAGTGAGTTATAGAACTTTTGATGCAACAAAGGGGATTTCTTCCATAAAGTTTTGTTTTACCCCCATTTTCCCATTTAATTGCCATAACATTGCATTTGTCTGAGAAAAGTAGATGTTGTCCCTTATTACTAAGAGATCAAGAAAAGTACAGAGAGGGAAATTGGTTTAAATAAGAATGTGATTCAAGTTTCAATGAAAAATTGAAACCAATAAAATTAGATTAACCCTCTCTCCCCACAATAACTTTTCACACTAATCTGAGTTTTTGTTCTCCGAATGCATATGTTATAGAGGGACATATCCAATGTGTTCATTTAAGATCCAAAAAAAAGCTGGTGAAATTGTGAGTGTGAAAGTGAAACCACAGGGACTGCCCCACTCATTTATCTAAATTGTGGCAGAGTGAAAACCCTGTGATAAGGCCCACTGTACGAATTGAACCCCAAGGAAGAGAACTCCAAAACATCTGTAAATTGTGGAAATTTCTGTCCATTTTGGGATTCTAGGAACTCATGAGACATTTTGATGCCCAAAGAGCTTTTAGCAAATAGAGATAAAAGACTGTTTCATTATCAAATATTTCTGTTTTTAATGCCCCCTAAGCATGCATTTTATTTTTAAAATATTGTCCTTGTTCTTTTCTCACATAGAAGATTTTTTCCCTTATGATTGGAGCACTGTAGAACCCAACTTTGAACCCTGCGAAATTTCAGAGTGGGGTTTGGAAACATCTGCATGGATCTGAAGTCTCCATGATTTCATCCTAGGTTAATGACATGATACTCACAAACTTCTTTAAGCAGGTTTCAGTTCGATATCTCGAATTTCTAGTCAACTTCTCAAGTACTTAATCCTGGACCCAGAATGTGTTTATTGAATATTTCCATCACTGCTTACAGAAGAAGGCACTATGCTAGGCCCTGACAGAGATGTGAATCCAAAGGGCAGCCAATCTTCATGAAAGGAAATATCAGGAAACACTGTTGTCTAACAGTGGATATTTATGTGTTAAATAAAACTCAAAGGAAAGCACTTTCCAATCAAAGAAAGAAAGAAAGAAAGAAAGAAAGAAAGAAAGAAAGAAAGGAAGGAAGAAAGAAAGAAAGGAAGGAAGGAAGAAAGAGAAAGAAAGGACAGCCAATCTTTTCTGTAGCACAAATAACAGGATGTTAATGGGATTTTTCTTGTTGCGCTGAAATAGATGTGTAGGGTCTCAGAAAGGTGGTAAACCTAAAAAGATTCACCAATTGTACCTGACACATCAAATGTGGTTTTACTAAGAGACCCCAGAAGTAGCAGACCTGTGGCAACCAAACTTAATGTTTCTTTTCCTCCTCCACCCCATCCACCCTACTCTATCTGAGAAAGTACAAGAAGATGGGGAGAGTAGAGGAGTCAGTGCTTTTGGTGAAAAGTATTTCCTGTGGGGAGGGAGATGGTAGCTACTTTCCACTTCCCAAAGCCAAGTTATTGGCTTAGGGCAGAAAGATAGGGGGCTCTAAGAACCCCTTATAAAAGTTAAGGGTGCCTGCAAGAAGGGGAACCTGGCACCTGCTCCTTGACTTTCCAATTTGAGAAATGGCAATACTGAGGAGCGTTGGTGGGGGCGGGAGGGGCCACCGAATAGCACTCAGTGAAGATGCTTCGCTCAATGGATAAAGCACTTCAACTACAGCAGGTTAAGTAAAACAAACACAGCTGTCTATTTCTTCTCCCTCCTCCCACCCCAAACACTTGGAAGAACAGGCCTCCACAGAGGGGAAGTGAGAAAAAGGGTGTTAAAACCAGAGCCAAGGCAAGCTCAGCATCCATAACAGGGTGCTGAGCTGGGAGGAGAAGTCAAACAGCGGAGGGAGAGGAAAAAGATTTACACGAGATTTGAGGTTGAACTGGATTGAGCTTTCAATTGCTGAAAAGTGACCAGGAAGATTCAGAATCTATTCAAGATGTCATTAAGGACAGCCAAAGCTGATTCAGTCAAGCCAATCTGAAAGTTGCCATTAGAGAAAAATAACCTTGTTTTTACATTCATTCATTTGTTCAACAAATAGTAGTTGAAGGCCTACATTGTGGCTGGCACTATTCCAGGCCTTGGACATTCAGCACACAGGGAACAAAATAAAGTCCCTGTTCTTTAGAGCTTACATTCAAGTGGGAGAAAGGCAACAAACAGACAATAGCATGGTTGCACACTGAATTCTACATAATCATAGCCTTCCTATGGTGGAGAATGTACTTATAACATTCATTCAATGGAATAGGATTCTACTTAGATCCCATGGATAGACTCCACTCTGAGGTTGCTGCTATATTCAGTGAGTATTTGGTACCAAGGGGTAGGCTTTTGTTTATTTGGTTGTTTGTTTTAAGTAGGATTTTATTTATTTTATTTATTTACTAGAGGCCTAGTGCATGAAAATTCATGCACTGAAGCGGGGGTCCCTCAGCCCTGCCTGCCCCCTCTCACAGTCTGGGAGCCCTCAGGGGCGGGAGGCGACCTGGCAATCAGGGGAAGGCGACACCCCCATCACACCTCTGCTGCTGCCACTGCCAGCAGCACAAGCCTCGGCTGGCCCTTGTTATCTGAGCCTCGACTGACCCTGGGCGGCTGGGCAGCCACCATCCAAGGCTTGTCTGTGCCTCTGGCCAGCCCTGGGTGGCTGGGGGGCTGAGGGGACTGGGCGCCACCATCCTGTGGCTGTGGGCACCACCATCTTTGAGGGCGTGGCAGTCAATTAGCATATTCCCTCCCTATTGGCTGTGGGCACTGCCATCTTTGAGGGCAGGGCAGTCAATTAGCATATTCCCTCCTTATTGGCTATGGGTGCTGCCATCTTTGCAATGGCGTAAGGGTCAATTAGCATATTCCCTCTTTATTAGATAGGATTTTTGAACCTCCAAATCAATGAATTGTGATATTTTGATGAAATGTCCATTGTATGCAGAAAATTGTTGTAGGATTTATAGAATTAGCAGGACTAGGAAAAAAACTCAAACTAATTGTCTTTTCTTAGATGTATGGGGAAATTCTAAAAAATATTTTAGATTTTTACAACTTCCAAAAAACCTAGATTTTTACAACTTCCAAAGAAACCTGGCTTTCATAAGAGATCAAGGTGGGTCCCTTTCTTTGGGGGAAAAATAATCTCACCATCTCCATCCCTTTCTTACCAAGCTTGTTTCCTTTAGTGTAGACTTGTCATGATTTTAGAAGTCAATCATAAGAGAAAAAAATTACAGTGGGCATTGCTGGAAAATAAGATTTAAAGGTCAAAGAAGTCAGATATCAGCTTACATTGGGATCTGGTAAGTTTATATGGCTCTCTGCAGTGAAAAGACAAACCAAAACACTACCACCTTGATTAGAATTCCTTGCAAATAAAAACAACCTTGTGTTTGCTTGAACTCTGCAGGCCAACATTAAGAAACATAATGAGGACAAGAAACAGAATTCTGAGGGGACTTAGAGACAACAGAAAAGGGATGTGAGGCCTGTTACTTGTGCTGTGCTTAATGGAACTAATAAACATACTCTTGGAAGACTTCAAATGGACACTTTGTGGTTGATGTAATGGTCAATAAAAGCAATGAGTGGGCTATGGTAGATGTTGACTCTGGTGAGGAATGGGTAAGTGTTTCTCATTATTCTCAGCACTTGTGATCAAATGTTGAAACCCTTTTTCACCTAGCCTGGACAGAGTGGATTCTTTTACCTAGAGTGAAAACATGGCACCATCCAGGAATTTGAAAAATGCCTCCCAATCAGAAATGCCATTATTTCTCTTCTTTGAGTAGCTAAACCATAGGGCCTTGGTTACTTCTTGTCCAAGCTATGCCCCTCCCCAGCAGGCACAGATGCAAGTGAGAGACAGACTTTTTGGAAAGCCAACAGGGTAGCGGTCAAAGTGATCTAACTCAGGATTTCAAAGCCGAGTTGATGCCATTCTGTGAAGAGAAGTCTTTGGAAAACCTTTATGTCTGAGTGAGGGGAGCCCTAACTCAGAGAGCTGGGCTTCCCTGAGCACACTGTGATTCTTTCACGTGATATTTCACATTGTCTTGTAATTACTAGTTTTCTTGACCTCCTTCACCTGGATAGAGACCTTGTTTACTTTGCTGATCAATGAGACCCAGGGCCTGCTGTAGTCCTGACTCATAGTAGGTACTTATTATTTCCTAATTGAATGGACAAGTGACACAGCTCTGGAGAGTGACGGGTTTGTGGGGTTCAGCTGTGTCTGTTGTATGGTTCTGTGGTGGAAACTGTCTTTCCCATAGCAGTAGTGGAGGGTGACATAGACAATTTGCAGAGGCAGAATCGGGCTGTCTGATCATGTAACACCTATATGCTGTCCTTCAAGCATACAGCTCAGGCCAATGGCCTCTGTGTCCAGATCTTGGTCTAGGAAAGGTGATGGTTGGCTAGTTTTAGACTCAAATTTTGTTGTGATGCATGGCATACATCTATAAGCCAGATATTATCAAACATAGACCGAGGGACTGCAAATCTGAAATTTACAGAACTATTTAAAGACACCAATGCAAATGCCAGCGTGGTTAAGAACCTGCTGACATGGCCATCGAGTGCCAGAAATGCAGCTCCATCAGGCTTTCTGGACTCCAACTACAGTACCATTTCTACTCTGTCAATGACTCCCAAGGCCTTTTCTGGGGGAAGGGGACATATCAAATATTGCAGTTTTGCATATTGATATCTGAAAAGTATTCCAACAATTTGGATTGCTTAATTGTTGTAGTTCCCACTTCTCTCCAATGCTGCCTACTATCTACTTTAATGGACACCTGTAAGACACCTTAAAAACTTTTCAGGTGCTTTCTTAAATTTGTACTAGCTATACATGTTGGTTGAACATTTTTAAAAAATTTTTTATTCATCGTGTTTAGAGAGAGAGAAAAAGGGAGAGAGAGAGAGAGAGAGAGAGAGAGAGAGAGAGAGAGAGAGAGAAACATTGATCTGTCATTACACTCATTTATGCATTCATTGGTTGATTCTTGTATGTGCCCTGACCGAGGATCAAACCACAACCTGGGTATATCTGAATGATACTCTAACCCAGTGGTCGGCAAACTCATTAGTCAACAGAGCCAAATATCAACAGTACAACGATTGAAATTTCTTTTGAGAGCCAAATTTTTTAAACTTAAACTTCTTCTAACGCCACTTCTTCAAAATAGACTCGCCTAGGCCGTGGTATTTTGTGGAAGAGCCACACTCAAGGGGCCAAAGAGCCGCATGTGGCTTGCGAGCCGCAGTTTGATGACCATGGCTCTAACCAATTCAGCCACTGGGCCAGGCCAGAACATTTTTCAATCAATTCGAAAGTTTGGAGATAAAAAGCATAAGTACTAACCACTCAACCTCCTCACTCCCCACCATTTCCCAAGGGGTAATCCCAATTAACAGTTTTATGTGTACCAGTGTTTTACATACTCATAGATGCACATACCCACATATATACATATATGCATATGTACATGTATATAGCTTTTTTAATTAGAAAAAATGAGATAATTGTTATGGGTTGAATTGTTCACCCCTGACCCCATTCAGATGTTAAACTCCTAACCCTTAATACCTTAGAATGTGACTTTATTTGGATAAGGTTGCTGCAGATGTAATTCATTAAGATGAAGTCATACTAAAGAAGGGTGGACTCCTAATCCAATATGATTAGGTGTCCTTATAAAAAGGGAAATTTAGACACAGAGATAAACATGCACATAGAGAACATTATGTGAAGATACAGGGAGAGATTGGGGTAATGCATCATCTACAAGCCAAGGAATTACAAAAAATGCCAGGAAACCATCAGAAGTTGGTAGAGAGATATGAAACATTCTTCCTCATAGCCCTCTAAAAGAACTACCTCTTCTGACATCTTGGTCTTTTGGCTGCCAGAACTGTGAAACAATAAATTTCTATTGTTCTAGGTTACCTAATTTGTAGTATTTTGTTATGGTAGCCCTAACTAACTAATAATATAGTCATTATAAGGATGTTGTTCTGAAAATTGCCTTTTTAAACTCAAAATATACATCCTTCTAAGTCAATACATGCATTTATACAACATTTTTTAATTGTTGCATGGAATCTTATTCAATGGCTATTTCCCATTTTAAAAACTTGCATATTTTCACTATTACTGCAATTAGCACCATTATTTTTTTAAAATGTGGTAAAACACACATAATGTAAAATGTACCATCTTAACCATTTTTAAAAAAATTCTTTATTCTTGAAAGTATTACATATTTCACCTTTTTTCCTCTTTGACTTTTCCCATCCCACTCCCACCTCCCAGCACATGCCCTCACCTCCCTAGTGTCTGTGTCCATTGGTTATGCTTATATGCACACATACAAGTCCTTTGGTTGATCTCTCTCCCTTACCCCCACCCTCCCCTACGTTCCCTCTGAGCTTTGATGATCTGATGGATGCTTCTCTGTCTCTGGATCTATTTTTGTTCATCAGTTTATGTTGATCATTATATTCCACAAATCAGTGAGATCATGTGATACTTATCTTTCTCTGACTGGCTTATTTCACTTAGCATAATGCTCTCTAGGCCCATCCATGCTGTTGCAAATCCATCTTAATCATTTTTAAGTGTACAGTTTGTACTGTAAAGTACATTCACATTGTTGTGCAATCTCCAGAATTCTTTTCATCTTGAAAAATTGTCATTCTATACCCATTAAACAACTTTCCATTCCCTCCTTCCCTCAGCTCCTGGCAACCACCATTCTATGGTACTTTCTGTCTCTGTGAATTTAACTATTCTAGGTACCTCATATAAATGAAGTCATACAATATTTGTCTTTTGTGCCTGGCTTGTCTTGCTTAGTATAATGCCCTCAAGTTTCACCCATGTTTTGACAGGTGTCACAATTGTATTTGTTTTAAAGGATGAATAATATCCCATTATATGTATGTGTAGACCATATTTTGTTTATCCATTCATTCATCTATCAATGGAAAGTTAAGTTGCTTCTATCTTTTGGCTATTGTGAATAGTGCTGCTATTGAACATAGGTGTACAAAAATATTTTTGAGCCCATACTTTTAATTCTTTTGGATATATACTCAGAAGTGGAATTTCTGGGTCACGTGATAATTCTATTTTAAATTTTTGAGGAACCGCCATACTGTTTCCCATAGTGGGTGTGTCATTTTACATTCCTACCAACAGTGCACAGGGTTCCAATTTCTCCATAATCTCACCATTTTGTGTGTGTGTGTGTGTTTTAAATGGTCATCATCCTAATGGGTGTGAGGCTATATATCATTGTGGTTTTTACTTGCTTTTCCTTAATAATTGGTGATGCTACACATCTTTTCATGTACTTGTTGGCCATTTGTATATTGTTGGAGAAATGTCTATTCAAGTCCTTTGCCCATTTAAAAAATTAGGTTGTTTATTTTGTTGTTGTTGTTGAGCTGTAGGAATTCTCTGGATATTAACCCCTTATCAGATATCTGCTTTGCAAATATTTTCTCCAATTCCATAGGTTGCCTTTTCACTTTATTGACTGTGTTCTTAAAGGATGTTCTTATATCTTAAGACAAACATATGAGTACTAGAGGTGCACGAATTTGTGCATGGGTGGGGTCCCTTACGGTGGCTTGCGGGGATTGGGCCTCAGTTTGCACCTTCAGGCTTGCAGCCCCAGCTCATGCCCCCAGCCTCACAGCCCTGAGCCCTGCTTGGCACTCCATGTGACCTGGCACTGCCCCCTCACCTGTTCCACCATCCCGACCCCTCAGTGCCTGGGAGCCGGGCGGTGACCCTGCCCCCCCCCCCCCCCCCCCCCACCACCACTGGTCGCCATCTGCGGGTCAATTGGCGAAGTGATCGGGTCCCCGCTCACACCTGTATTGGCCTGGCAATGCCTGCTCACCTGCTCCACCATCCCACCAAGATCCCGCTCTCATCAGGGCCCATCGGGTTAGCAGTGCCTCCACTGCTGCCTGCTGCCAGCACCATGTTGCCAATGCCCAACATGTTCTGCCCCGCCCCCTGGTGGTCAGCACATGTCATAGCAAGCAGTAGAACTCATGGTTGAATTCCCAGTCAAACAATTTGCATATTAGGCTTTTATATATATATTTCTGTAAGATAGATTCTCTGGGTGGAATTCTTAGTTAAACTTCCAAAAGTTGTACCAATTTGGACTCTTACTAATAGTGTATGACCATTCTCCCATCTCCATTCCTTTGTCAGCATTGCATAAGAGATATATTATAAAAATTGACATAGACATTGAAAAGGATATTTTTATACACCACCATTCTTTTCTTCAAACAGTAAAAGTCTGTTACATCATGGTTAGCTATTAAATGAATTTTGGTTAAATCATGTTCCCTGGACCTTTAACACATTCATACAGTAAAAACCTATAACTCAGAAATTGGTTCTGCCCTCAGCCTTAGGGTAAAACGCTTTTACTCTTTTTACTAAAAGCTCTATAATTAGTTCTTTTACCTCAAGTGATTTATTCTAATGAATGGTGCCATTTTATAAATTGAGTAAATAAATCCACTCCAATTCATAGCTGGAGAAATTATAGGAGAAGCCAGTACGCCAGAATGTCCAGTCGATGCCAAGGATTCAGTCTCTCAGCATAGAATTTTCCCCATTGCCAGCCCCTCTGTGCTGGGCTTAAAAAGCAGTGCAACTGAAATATCTGACATTGGGAAACGATGGGCAAAGATGTCCCACAGATTTGGTGGGAGTTGTGTCATGGCAATCAAGAAAAGGACCTGGCCCATGAGAATATATTGTGGCTATATTTTTAAAAATATTTATAGGAAGATAATCACTTTTTTTAGATCTTGGGACCAGAAGGGGATAAAAGCAATGAAGTTCTCACCCTTAAATCATACCACCTGTTAAAGGCAGATGAGGTTCCCACACTAAGTTTAGGGAGGTCATGCAAAGCCACCATGCCCTCACACATTTCCTCTTCTTTCCCTGCTGGGACTTTCTGCACAGAGCGCTTGTGAAGGATGAACCATGCTTTGGATGAGCACTGACTGTTCTGTGTAATTCTGGGTTGGAACACACATGTTTCACTCTTCCTAACATCCTCGATTGCAGTTTATTAAAAACCAGAGAAGTGGGGCCTGGTGCTTCCATACGGCCTTTTTTGGTTTATTGGCTCTATTTGCTTGTAAAAATATGTTTTCAATTACACTTAAAACATTTGGTTTGAACGACTTTGGGAAAGTCAGAGGTATTGTTTTTCCTGCCCACATCACATATGTTCTGGTTTATTAGGGACTTACAATGCAGTGTGCACTGATATCAAATGGCCAGTGATAGAACAGAGTCCTGGGAGGAAGGTGCAGAGTAATCTTAAGCTATAAATAATAGAGGAGTAACAAAAATCGGTGTTTATTCTGGACTCGTTGTGAGCATGACAGATTATGGGCATGACCATAAATGACAAAACTATATGTGAAACCCAATGGGAAAATATGAGACTTCTTGGAACACAAGATCAAAACAGGAAATGTTGGTTTGAGGTGAACCTCTTTTCCTCAGATAGAACTTTCTAGATTTTTTTCCAGCCAGCCATATCTCATTATTTTTCTTTGACAATAATGCAAAATTGGAAAGACTTTAAAACCACAGGCTCAGTGGGGCCTAAAGGGGACATTTTTGCTTTCCTCAGAGAAGTAATAGCTGACAACAAATTCTTCCTAGTTATTATTATTAGCATTTTTGTCCAGGTCTTGGACAAGAAAATATTGCTTTATTGAATGCTGGTTAATAGTCATCTGCCCATACAGAATGCATAGATGGATTATCCTGGCAGGAGAAGGGAGGCCACAGTGAAAAGTTAAGTGACAGTTTAGACTAAAGTGCCATGAAAGTATCCCCCCTCTTGCACCCCACACTCCCGTACACATGACCCTGGTGGGAACTTCTAAGGGCCAACCACAAGTCAGCTATGCATTATCCATGAGTCATGCATCATTTATACAGCAACAGGGGCCTCACAGTGCTGAACTAGCCACCACCAGGGAAGGATATTTCTTCCTACTGTTTCTTTCTACTTAACCAGATATTGTGGTTGTCCCCATTTGCAGCCTAGGACCTTAGGTGCATAAGTATCACATGGGATGCTGGTTGAAAGTGCAGATTTTAGGCCAGATTTCAACTGTGAGATTCTACTTCATTAGGACTAGTTGGGGATGGGGAATCACAATGCAGTTTGTCCTTGGACCACACTATGACACACTCTGGGAAACTCTGCCCAGGATGAGGGTGAGGGGACTGGCTGGGTGTTGTGAGAATTAGTTTTTTGTTGTTGGCATGATTGCTAAGGGCCTGTCTTAGACCTTCCTTCATGCCTTTCACTGTTGGTGGCTAAAGACTTCTTGATTTTGGACTTCTTTGACCAGTCTTGTGACCATTCACTTTTTCTAGAACCCTGGTCAATCCTTGAATCTGTTACTTGGTCTCTGTTATCTGTGCTACTCTGATGATCATTTGCACATCCTTTATTCTTTCTTCCATTCAACCAATACTAAGAACCTGTACTTGGTTTCAGGCTCTGTGCTGGGGACACATTGTTTAGTAAGATAGATGTAATTCAGGTCATTGTGGGATCAGCAGGAGAGACAGTCAGTTAATTAAAACAGCTATAGTGACAGTGTTAGATGCTGTAAAGGGATATGGGATAATGTGATCCAGTCCAGGTGGTATGGCAAGGAATGGATCTGGAAAGAGATGGACAGGCCCAGACCAGGCCTTGTAAATCCTTGCCATTACACCTTGTGTCACCACCCCCACTCTACACTATAATCACAGTTTTCTCTGAAGGTAACTGTCTCTCTTCTCATTAGGGGCTTTCATTCACACGGCTCTGTCTTTCAGACGGGAACACTCAGCCTTCTCATCACCGCTGATGGAGTTCGGGCTTTAAGTTTGAGAGCCATGAGATATCTCTGAAATATTTTAAGCATTTAAAAAATATTCACTGAGGACATGTTTTTATTGATTTTAGAGAAAGAGAAACATCGATGTGAAAGAGAAACATAGATTGACGGCCTCCCCCATGCGCCTTGACCAGGGAATCGAACCCGAAACCTGAGCATGTGCCCTGAATGGGAATCGAACCTGTAACCTTTCAGTTCCCCGGGAGAACCAACTGAGACACATGGTTGAGTCACAGTCCAGCCTGCACTGAGAAAGAAGGCTACAGCTGCGATGGGCAGATGGTGCAAGTGATTCAGAGTGAAGTTCAGTAGGTAGGAGAGATGGTATGAAAAGCACCCAAAGAATATGTGAGGGAAGAGACTTAGGAAGAGAAATACTTCTTCCACTGTAACAGGGGAAAAGGAGCAAAGGATAGAATGGCCTGCAGGGAAGATGTGCATGGTGACAGTAAGTTGAGGATGTTTTTATAGAAATTTCCTGCCAGGGAGAAAAGAGTGACCCTTGAAATGGCTAAGAGTACTTCAGGTAATGAGAGTTTCTCACTCAGAAAAATTCTTGGAGTGATATGTAGGATAAGGCAGGGACTCAATCTTATCAGCCAAAGAATCACACTAGTTACTTAGAAAAAAACTTTTTTTTTTCAGATTGTGACTGTCTTTAACATTTAAAACAAAAAAAAAACAACTATAAAACATTAAGAAGTCAGGGACACACTAGGTCTTACAAATAAATGAAAGTGAGTGAAAGCCCTTTGTCCACTATAAAGTCGTATGACTATATTAGATGTGACAGACTGCAAGAAAGCAACATCTAAAACAACAAAAAGCATGACATCTGCTCAACCTTAGGATGTAATAATGGCCTTAGTATCAGAAATCTCTTAGTGAAGACTCTGAGGGCATCTTCGGCTTTCTGAACCATGTTAGACCTTTTCCTCCCAAAGAAGGATGGAGCCAGCTTTTTGAGGCACAGAGCTACACCATTTTCCTATTGGCACGAAAAGTAAGATTAAACTGAGAAACCATCTTAAGAAAAAAAAAAAAAAAGAAACCAACTCACTATTTCATTGAGGCAAAGTTCAGCTCCTTCTTTTATCAGAAAGTTCTAACAACAGAGAAGGGCTTCCATGGGGACTGCCTGCCCAAGCAGACTTTCCTCACAAACGCACAACTCCGGACAGATTTGGAATGTGCCATTCTTTTTGCAAAACGTTTTTCCACTCTTGGCCTTCCAAAACCCATAGTTCAAAGCTTCACTACTACTTTTTTCTGTGGGAGCAAATTGACCACAACACTATTAGAAAAAGACGTGAGTCAGTATGTTTGGCTCTTTGTTTCTTTGTGGTGTTCTCTGGAAAGAAAAGATTGTAAGGAAAGAAAAGCAGGGAAAGAAAGACTAACTTCCTTTGCATCTTTTCCTTGAGGGGTGTTTGCTTAAAAAATAATAACCCCAAAGCAGGCTATTATTGAGATTTATATTAAGTATTTCCAAGTTTTGAAACAGGAACAAAGTCCACCATGCCCTTGTGAGGTAAGCTTTTGTTTTTCTCATTATACAAATAGATAAATTGAGTCACTGAACAGTGAGGTAATTTCCCTGGTCTCAGATGCATTAGATGAAAAGAAAACATGAACTTAAGGTTTTGGATTCCAGGTACCCCCTTTGATCATGTTTTTATTGGAAGCCGACAATCAAAATGGTAATGATCAGAAGTTAGGGAGATGAGGTTTTCTAGCTTAATAGAAATTCTACATCATATAATTTAGACATAAAATTGACTGTTGAACAACACTAGTTTGAACTGTGAAGGTCCACTTATATGTGAATTTCCCCCCCTGTACTCTTTTGATCGGTGATTGGGAGTGATCCGGGGGGCCAACTGCATGCATGGTTCTATACCATTTTATATAGGGGACTTGAGTATCTATGGATTTTGGTATCTGCAGGGCGTCCTGGATACACCAAGGGACAATTTAAGCTTTGGGGGAGTCAAGTTTTATACTGTGCAGGGGCTTGGTGCCTCTAATTCTGATTGTTCAAGGTTGAACTGTGTATATTTGTGTGTGTTGTGTGTGTGTGTGTGTGTGTGTGTGTGTGTACATACACACTCATATATATTAAAATAGTTATTTTCAACTATTCCTAGTCTTTATGGAATGAGACATTTTGGACAATTAATTTTACATGAATAAGGATCAAAATATGCATGTTTTGCTCTGATATATTTAAATTACACAATTTTATTAATTCTCAAAAAATGCTACTAACTATGTCAATATTTATATTCCACTGCAATTCAGTGTCTCCCTCAGGAACTTCCCAAGGCTATATGACTACTTGTCTCCTCAATGAATGCCTTTATGCCTTTAAAATTCTTATCTTTTTTAAAGCTTCTTTTCCTATTCCTTTATTGCTAGGCTTCCATACTTCTTTCTGCTGTCAGTACATTTACTTATTGTAGCTCCTTTCCCTTTTCTAATTAAGTATTCTAATCTGCAATGTTCTTAGTACACAGAGAACCATGTTTGTTAGAATAATTTGTAAAGTAGAAGTAAACAGGTTTGAAATGAGGACTTCATGTGATTGCTTATGAATACGAACCTTAATGACCACTGTCTTTTATTCTGAGTCATTTTGACTTACTTTTGTTCTCAGTTGTGTTCTATAGGGTGAAAGTTTTCAGAAATTGGAATTCTAGATAAATGAAAAGATAAATATATTTTAATTCTAAAACTCAACTTGGAATAATTTAATGTTCTTCCAGTGATTAAGAAGCAATTATTGAAAGCAAAGACTCAAGGTTATTCTTGGGACCATCAGTACTCATTGTACTTGACAACAAAATTAAGATTTCCTAACTATTTTAGCTGAAAGAATACCAGGTAAAAGATAGCTTCCTATTTCATAGGTTTTTATATAAGTATGTTGAATGTCTGAAAATACACTGAGTGGCCAGATTATTATGATCTCTGAATGCATAATAATCTGGCCACTCATTGTGTGTGTATATATATATATATATATTAGAGGCCCAGTTCATGAATTCATGCATGGGTGGGGTCCAGCCAGCCTGGCCTGGGGG
Organism: Eptesicus fuscus; assembly: GCF_027574615.1. NCBI lineage: Eukaryota > Metazoa > Chordata > Mammalia > Chiroptera > Vespertilionidae > Eptesicus > Eptesicus fuscus. The sequence goes on along the minus strand of NC_072475.1, from coordinate 79,937,092 downwards.
AGGGGACATGGGCGGTTGGCCGGCCTGCCTGCTGGTCGAACTCCTGGTGGAGGGGACAATTTGCATATTAGCCTTTTATTATATAGGAATATACACTGAGTGGCCAGATTATTATGCGTTCAGAGATCATAATAATCTGGCCACTCAGTGTATGTTTAATACGGTCCTGACTGATTACTTTTTCTGGCACCTAGGGAGTGGACCAGAGCTTGAATATATTATCCTCACCAGTCATTGAGTGAGAGCCTTTTGCTAGTGCAGATGGACATGTGAGAAAACACCGGCCCCCAGGGAAGGCTCACCACACCTTGATTGGTATGAAAAAATGTACAAAAAGTGGTCTCCCCTTTAAAGGAAAAAAAGAAAAGGGGTCCTTACATTCCCTGTACATTTATGCTCCAAGTGGCTTTTTACTGGTTTCTATATCTTTCAGCTGTAAACCACAGGTGCAGGTGAAATAATCCTTGATGGTATCTAACACAGAACTTGAAACATGGTAGGTCCCCAATAATTATTTGTTGAATGAATGAATGAATGAATGAATAAGTGAGGTTAAGATTGGAATCGAAAACAAACAAAACTAGGGTAATTGAACTTGAGGGGCAAAATCTTTTAAACTCTTATTCTCTTTCTTCCTTTGTCTTTATGAACTAAAATGCATCCACTGTAGCTTATAATTTCCCTTATTCAAATATTGGGCTTCTTAGAGCCATTTTCTTTAGGAAGCCTGAGTTGAAAGATTTCTTAATAATTAAAGTATAGTGATAAAATGGGTACAACTTATTTATTTATTTATTTTTATAGATTTTTATTGATTTTAGAGAGTGAGGAAGGGAGAGGGAGAAAAAGAGAGAGAAGCATTGATTGGTTGCCTCCTGTACTTGTCGTGATCAGGGATTGAACCCACAACCTGTGTGTGTGCCCTGACTGGGAATCACACTGAGAACCTTTCACTGCATGGGATGATACTCAACCAACTGAGCCACACCAGCCAGGGCAAAAGTTTAGGACTTTTTTAAACTGAAAAATGAAATTTATGTAAGGTAGGATTCTGGTGTGTTGACAATAAATACCGTAGGGAGTACATACATGACTTAAGGTATATTACAGCATCAAAATGCAGGGGCCAGGATGCATTTGGGATGCCAGAAGGCTCAATGGGAGTTCTGTAGAGCACAGCAGCATAAAACTTTAAAAACTCATGGGATGAACCAAGACCTTAGTTGAGACACTCAGGACAGCCATCTTTTCCTGATGAGGACACAGCTGCCATAAAATGTGTAATGCCATGGTGAAGAGAGGAAGGTGGCCTTGATCTGGAAGCAGTATGCAAATCATGGTAATTTCTTCCTTTGGGGAACTTGTGGGGAGAACGAAGTAGGTTGTGGGTTCAATCCCTGATCAGTGCCATTTAGAACAAGCAAACAAATAACAACAACAAAACAAAAAAATAAATAAGCCCTCCTTCCCACTAAGAAAAATAAAACCCAAACTCTAAAAGACCAGGAATCTAAATTAGTGTACAAAGTTGCCCACATTACCACCATCACAAGCTAAGAGCAGCCCCCTGGAATAGGAGTTGAATTAATTAAATAAACTACAAGCAAAGGGATCCTTAGTGCCCTCATCTGCAATCTGTAGAAAGGCACATTTGAAGCTTCTACTCACCCCAATGCCCACTATGCTGGCACTTAAGTAAGCATTCAATAATTAGTAGTCACTACCATCAAATAACATTTACTGGTCACCTTCTGAGTTCCAGACACTTTCTCACATACTGTCATATAAAACATTCATGACAAACCTGAGTGGTAGACTTATTTTAGAGCAGAAGAAAGGAAGATTTCCCCTGTTTTGGCCAGTGTGGCTGCATTTGCTGGTGGCAGAAGTGGGACTAAACCCCATGACTTATGCTAAATTCAAGTGCTTTTATTCACAGCGCTACAGTGGCTTCTCATAGATGATTTCATTCAGATGTTTTGATATTTTCTCCATAAATGCATGTTGGCATTAATTAAAAAAGAGATCCAGTCAGAGAAATTTAAGTATCACATGATCTCACTCATATGCAGAATTTAATGAACAAAATAAACTGATGAACAAAATAGATCCAGAGACATAGAAGCATGGAACAGACTGTTGAATCTCAGAGGGAAGCTGGGGATGGAGGGTGGATGGGGAAAGATTAACTGGGGAATTTATATGCATATGTGCATAGCCCATGAACACAGACAGTAGTATGGTGAAGGCCTGGGGTGGGGTTGGAGTGGGCTATAAGGGGTCAATGGGGAAAAAAGGGGGATATCTGTAATACTTTCAACAATAAAGATAAATTTTAAAATAAAATAAAATATCCTTTAAACAATACAGGCTATTTTTATTTTTATTTAATCTTATTTATTTATTTATTTATTTATTTATTTATTTATTTATTTTCTCTTACATTTATTGACTGAATTTATAAGAAGTTATTATTTACATTAAAGTAGCAGGTAAAAGGGTACACTCTCACCTGTCTAAACATAGGGACTGAATTAAACTTGGATTCTCCCATTTTTAGAAGAGCAAATGTATTCAGCTCAGCATGGTTACATGAAGCAAAACTGCCATAAACACAGGGCACCAGCACCACTGAGTTTGTAACATCTTAAAATACCACTTACTTTTTATTTTATTTTTAATTTTTTTTCAAGTTATAACATTTTATTTTATTTTATTTTATTTTATTTTATTTTATTTTATTTTATTTTATTTTATTTTATTTTATTTTCCTTATCCCCCCACCCTCCCCACTCATGGCCTCACCCCCCTGGTGTCTGTGTCCATTGGTTAGGCTTATATGCATGCATACAAGTCCTTTGGTTGATTTCTCCCCCTTACCTCCACCCTCCCCTACCTTCCCTCTGAGGTTTGACGGTCTGACCGATGTTTCTCTGTCTCTGGATCTGTTTTTGTTCATCAGTTTATGTTGTTCATTATATTCCATAAGTGAGTGAGATCATGTGATATTTATCTTTCTCTGACTGGCTTATTTCACTTAGCATAATGCTCTCTAGTTCCATCCATGCTGTTGCTTGTGTGTCCTTTAAAATCATAAACTATATGGAAGACAACCTACAAACTATTCCTGCTGATTATCAGTGGGTTTCTTATGTTGCTGGTCCTTCCACCAGTGCAAATCTGTTTGTCCACAGATTATTAATAGGATGTTGTGGATGATTCTTTGGAGATAAAATGTCAATGATATAGCAGTTAAAAAAGAGCACAGGAATCTGGTCTATTGGTTTCTTATTCTGGTTCCGTTACTATAGCTATTTGACTTTGCAGAAGTTACTTAACCTATCACACAGTTTCATGTCTCATAAGAAGAGCAGAATAAAATGCTATAATGTAAAAAAGAGCTTTCAGCATTCTGCTTGGCACAGAGCAAACCTACAATAATATTAACCGCTATTATTGTTGAGAATTTGGGTTCTATTTTCTTGAAAAGCACATTTTCAGTCACTGAATCTGGTTTACTAAGTAACCTTACAGGTCATTCTGTTTTCCTTTGCTGCAGTTTCTCATTTATGCTGCCAGAATGCTCTGGACCATTCTTGGATGTGGTATTATACGTCAAGGCTCATCTTGGACTCATAGGAAAAAAAGGACTTCAGGAGTTTATAAAATTTACTTAATCTTCCTAAGCCTCCACTGCCTCACATGTGAAATGTATATTAAATCCTTCCTTATGTAATTCAAATAAAGCAATGTATAGAAAATACATGTAAGAAACTGTAAATTTCTCTATAAAGGTTACTTATTGTCATCATCATTGTCTTCACATTTAAAAGTTCCCTAATTAAGATATTTACTAACTAGAAGCCCGATGGATGAAGATTCGTGCTAGAATGGGCTTTCCTTTCCCTGGCCGCAGGCACTGCCTTTCCACTCTGGCCCAGCCCCTTTCCGCTCAGGCCCCAGAGCCACCTCTTTCTGCTCTGGGAGCCACCTCTTTCCGCTCCAGCCCCACCTTCCCATGCTACTCAGAGGCCCTGAGAGACTGGGGGTGGGGCAGAATGCCTGCGTCATTGCCATGGCGATGAGGCAAATGTCCCGCCCCCCCCCCAACACTTGGTGCCTGTGTATGCAAATTAACTGCCATCTTTGTTGGGTTAATTTGCATATCACTCCTGATTGGGTGGTGGTGGAGGTATGGTCAATTTATATGTTTGTCTATTATTAGGTAAGATACCCTTTCATTGATGTGGTGGTAGTAAATTTTATTTCATATAAACAAAAGGAGTCATGAGTTCTTTCTTTAGTCACTGGCTCATGTCTGCAGATGAGAACTTTATTCATATGTATTCCAATGTGATTTAAACACATGGTGATTCTTTTATGGCAAAATATAAAAAATTTACAAGTGAAATGCTATTGCTATCTTTACCATTTACTCTAGAGCTTGTTTGTGCTGCAATTTGTAAATATTTTACAAGGCAGGGTAAAATACAGACCCATAATTATTTCTCAATGTTGTCTGGCTCATGATAACAGGGTAAATTCTTTTATTCTTTTAAAAAAGTTTTCATTAAATGTTATTTCAGTCACTCCAAATAAACTTAGCTGTGAATGGAGAAGACACAGCTGATTGCCCTGGCTCCTTGAGAGTCTCCCGTGTCCTTGTCCCATTCTTCACTGAGTCAGGAGGAAGGCATGTGGTGTGACCAACCTCTGAAATCATTAAACATCTCCTGTAAACTGTTGCTGCTAGAGACTCACTCTGGTTTATTTTCTAAAGGCTTATTAATAAGTCAGAATCTAATCTGCAGCCAGACCATTTGATCACTGTGCTTTTGGCTTTGCCAGGCACTAGATTTTATGGCATAGTTGGCCTGTTGGCATGATAATTCCTAAGGGCCTTTGGGAAGCCAGTAAGTGCCAGGGCCTTATCATTGTCAAATACCAAGGACATGCTACCGCCCCTGACCTGCTGGTAGAGGATTTAGCCTTCTTCAAAGTGCCTCAGGTTGTTCACCAGAAATAGAGACAAAACTGCTCTGGGAAAATCTATGCTAAAGAGTTAACTTCCTTCAGAAAGTGACTGTTTCGGATTCATGAGCACAATCTTTCTCAGTAGAAATGGTCATATTAAAAATTGAAGCAATTCTATATCTCAGAACTTAAAATATGTCTTTCCTCCAAAATGGAAAAGAAGGGGTTTAATAAATAATGGGACTTTCTCTTTCAGAGACTCACTTCAAGTTGTTCTTCATCTCATTTTGTTTGTATAGCATTAAGGATCCAAGTAGTGGTACAATGCCATTCTAAGTGGGTTTAAGCCATTAAAATAAAAACAAAACAAAACAAAAGCCACCCGTACTATTTAATTATTTATGTAGGGAAGACTTATTTAAGATAATACAGCAATTAGAGGCAGACCCAATAGTCAAGAAATGCATTGCACAGAACATATAATGAACTCTATTGTGGTCCTTCTTGGCACTTACTGGGGATACACAAAAGCATCTTATTCAACTTTCCCAGTAGTTTATATTTTCATCAAGGGATACAAGGCACAGCACATGAAAATTTAAATATTCTGTGTTGGCCAATACAGCAGCCATTAGCCACACATGGCTATTTAATTTTAAATATAAAGATATTATAGTAAAATACAATTTAAAAACTCAGTCACATTAGCCACATTTTCAGTGCTCAGGAGCCATATGTGGCTGGTGGCTACCATATCAGACAGTTCAGATTGGGAATATTTCTATCACTGCAGGAAGTTCTAGAAGATACCCTGATGTCTTCTGCACACTGTACAGGCAACACATAGCTGACATTTATAGTAACTGCTGGTCAGCTCAGAATAGGGAGAGATCAATGCAGTTGCAATATTTTGGAAGACTTTAATAGAACCCTGAATTTATGGTTATTTTGACAGGTGAAGAGGACAATGAGGGATATTCAGCGGAGAAAATAAAAAGGAATATTTGCAGGAATAATAGCCTGTCTTAGATTAAATTCCTGTTACAGTCTGGAAAGGGATACAGATGGAATGGTGGATTGGGGTGGAGGTTGAGGAACATAACTACCAACCTAAGCTGTTTGTTCTATATTTCAGAATTCCACTGAATTTTTTAAAAAAATACTCACTGGAGGATGTGTTTTCCATTTATTGGAGAGAGAGAGAGAGAGAGAGAGAGAGAGAGAGAGAGAGAGAGAGAGAAACATCAATGTGAGAGAGATATATCGATTAGTTACCTCCTGTAAGTGCCCCCCGACCAGGGATTGAACCTGCAACCTGGGTATGTGCCCTGTCTGGGAATCCAACCCACCGTCTTTTGGTATATGGGACAACACTCCAACCAATTGAACCACACTGGCCAGGGATCCACTTAATATTTTTGAGTAGAGTACTACTGAAAGTTCTAGGACAGTGGCACCAGCAAATATTTTTTTTCTTATTTAATTTGGTATACAGAAAGCCAATATTTAATATTCCAATGGGAATTCATCTTGTGCCCCATTGTTAGCTCCAGAGTTGAGCCTAGTAACATTCAATGTGGTGTGTGTGTGCAGGCACATGAATGCACTTAGGTCAAGCTGTATCTTGGAACAACGTATGGGGATAGAGAAAAGGATATTTAGAGCCTTCTTATTCACCGTCACTGCATTTTAGCCCCCCATTCTTTTATTTCTTTCCTCTTTTTCACATTTATTAAGCTCCTATTATGTGCCAAGTATTGAGGTTGAAGAGATAAGACAAAAATCCCTGTGCAAGGAGCTCACAGTCTTGTACCTAAAACAAGCTAAGGCCATTACAGAGTGACCATGGCCACAGCAGGGCTGTGCACAGAGTGCTAGGGGGCGTGGAGGAGGTGCACAGTGTACTCTGGTGCAGGCTGGCTGCAGGCGTGTCTTCTCAGAGGACACCTGATGTGAATTTTGAAGGAGGGGTGCAAATTAATTCAGTGATTAAGTAGGGAATACTACTTGCAGAGAGGGAAGGTAAAATACAAAAGCAAAAATGTTTAGCAGAATGTGACCATATGGAAAGTGCTAGACCTTGTTTCCTCTTTTGTCTTCGGCATAGCAAGAAGAAAGGGCTCGAGGTATACTTATTGCTGTGTATACCCTCATGGCAGGTTAAGCAGTAGGTGTAGACAACATAGACTTTTGTCTAGGTGACTCACATGGCCTGGGGGAATTGTTTAAGTTGTCTTGACTCTCACCATCTGGCTGTGGATTGTAATAAACATAACACCAAAAAGAATGTTCTGATGAGCCAGATTCAAGTATCCTCAACATGCCTAGTACCTTGTTCTACTCTGTTTCTCGTATAATCATGGGGATTTCTACTGCCTTAGGAGTGACAGGCTAGGTTGTCATTCTCTTGACCAGATCAATGCCAAGCAACTTGGGGAGAATTTCTGGAGAAACCTTAGCCCTTACAAATTACCCTAGGGAGAAATGATAGTTGTTGTGTGTGTTTTCTAGTTACACAGCCCTTACTTTTTTGGCTCTAAAATGACAGCATGCTTTTAGGAAAAAATACAAGAAAGAAAAAGAAATTAAAAACAGTATTAAACAAGAAACAGAGCCAGTCGGCAGTGTCTAGGAACAGAGCCACTGGAATTCTCTCACTTTATGAGTCAGAGGTATTGTCATAGGGAGTTAATGTTTTTTCTCCCATTTATGATAGGACTAGAGGCCCGGTGCATGAAACTTGTGCATGAGGGGGGGGGGATGTCCCTCAGTCCATCTTGCACCCTCTCCAATCTGGGATATCCCTCTCACAATCCAGGACTGCTGGCTCCCAACTGCTAACCTGCCTGCCTGCCTGATTGCCCCTAACCGCTTCTGCCTGCTAGACTGATCACCCCCTAACCACTCCCCTGCCAGCCTGATCGACACCTAACTGCTCCCCTGCCAGCCCAATTGCCCCCAACTGCCCTCTCCTGCTGGCCTGATGGCTCCTAACTGCCCTCCCCTGCTGGCCTGGTTACCCTAACTGCTCTACCCTGCAGGCCTGGTCCCCCCCAACTGCCCTCCTCTGCTGGCCCTGTCACCCCTAACTGCCCTCCCCTGCAGGCCTGATTGTCCTCAACTGCCCTCCCTTGCAGGCCTGGTCCCTCCCAACTGCTCTCCCATGCTGGCCTGATCGCCCACAACTGCCCTCACCTGCTGGCCATCTTGTGGTGGCCATCTTGTGTCCACATGAGGGCGGCCATCTTTGACCACATGGGGGTGGCCATCTTGTGTGTTGGAGTGATGGTCAATTTTGCATATTACTCTTTATTATATAGGATGAGACATCGTGAGAGCAGCATGGAGGAGCTGGGAGACAATGGAGTTTGGAGTGTGACTTGGATTTGAATACTGTCTCTGATTCTTCTAGCTATGTGATCCTGGGCAAGTTGCTTGACCAAGTAGAGGCTCAATTTTTTTCATCTTTAAATTAGGAACGATAATCACACCCTTGTAGGGTTAGTATAAAAAACAGAGATAATGAGATCAGCACAGTGCCTGGTCCTACTGACACTTAATAAGCAATATCTCTTATTATAACTAGTAATGGTGAGTTTGAGTTTCTCTGTTGGATGACTCTGAGCTACTTATTTTTCTCAAAGGAAAGGGTTCCACTTTGCTGCTTTTGAGATATTAGCCTACAGGCAATTCTTTGCAAAGGGTAAAGAGAATTCCCAGAGTAGGGCTCTAAGAGAATAGGGAATTTGATGGGGTTGGGAGGTCTGAGTCATAGATAAACCAAATAATCTCCAATGTAGAAAGATTCCTAAAATACCAGTTCCTATTATAGGAAATAGCTGCCCATTGATGATGAGGAAGTTAATGCTCAAGGAAGATGCTTGGCTAATGATCTCGATTAAGGGTATTTAAGGTGAAACAGAATTATCAGCCCAGAGATAGATGAGCTAAATCACAGAATTATCTAGGCTCCTTATTTACTGGATTTATTGCTCATTGTTGGCCATTTCTCTATTTATAACACAATATCCAGACAGTGGAAAAGAAAAGGGAAGGCAGAAATCATTTCAATCTGTTCGACTTTGACCACCCTCCCTCTCTTCCTTCTAACCTTCTATCCGCCCACTCATCTATCAAGAACTTGTAAAATACTTAAAATTATTCTGGCATTTCTACTACTGCTGCTACTACTACTACTACTACTACTACTACTACTACTACTACAAAAAACAGAGTTGGGGACCTAAGATGTTCATCTGCTTCTTCCTTTTTCATCTGGGTTTGGAAATCACACTAGAATTCTTTCGTATTTTATTGGTTGACATAACACATAATCTATGCTGACAGTCAATGTGTATTACATAATATTTAGAAACACTGAAAGTACCATGTCCCAGTAGATGTTGAAGTAATGAAGCAGGACAGTGATTTCTAAACTGTTCCAAAACTGCTCCATAGAATACCAGTCCCAAGAGATGTTCTCAGGTTGGGAAGATTTGTCATTGATTAAGTTTAGGACACACTATTAACTAATTTTTTTAAAGAATGAAAATAGCCCTGACCAGTTTGGCTCAGTGGATAGAGAGTTGGCCTGTGGACTGAAAGGTCCCAGGTTCGATTCCGGTCAAAGGCATGTAGCTGGGTTGCGGGCACATCCCCAGTAGGAGGTGTGCAGGAGGCAGCTGATCGATGTTTCTCTCTCATCGATGTTTCTAACTCTCTCTCCCTCTCCCTTCCTCTCTGTAAAAAAATCAATAAAGTGTATTTAAAAAAAGGAAATATATGTAGCATATTAAGGTATTTTAACCTTTTGCACTCAGATGTCGAGTGTGACTCGACACAGTTAGCATCGGTAGCAGGAATCGAGAAAAAAGCAAGCGAGTGCAAAGGGTTAAAAGTTTTGCAGAGAGTATAATTGATCATATTGCTTCACTGAGTATTTCTAAAATTTATTTGCCCGCACAACTTTTTTCTGTCCCAGGTGTTACTGTTTTGAAAGACACTTTGGAAAATGTTGAAAAGTATCACTCAGAGATTTTACTTAAAATTTCATCTTTCTTCAGTTAAAATAAAAATTTTAAATCACAAAACCTTTTTATGTGTGTGAGGAATTACCTTTTGACTGGTGTAAAAATATGGACAGGTGAACATATAGGCCTTTTGAGACTCTCAAGCCATAATTTTATTTCTTTTCCCTTTTCTGCTTATTCTTGACCTTGTCTGACCCTTTGAGACACGTGGAATTTGTTCTGGATTCTAAAACACAAAAATGTTCTTGCTATATCTTGGAAGGTTATGTGCTTATTTGGAATTTTATTCCCTTTTGCCTTGGTTCTGTATAAATACCATGAGCCATGGTACTGAAACTATAATCCATTCACTATACTAAGTAACAGTAACCACATATGCATAAGTAGCATCATTCTGTAAAATACTTGGCAAAACTTCAAGTGTCTCTACATAGTAAAGGGAGTAGTTATTTGAGAACCATTCTTCTATGTAAGATAAATAAATTAAGGCATAGAGATGATCAATGACTTGCCTGAAGCTCCAGAAAGAGTCAAGGTGTTTTTGAAATTAAAATACTGAAGATTTTCTGGAACAGGGATTTTCAGGCCACATGCATACCAACTTCCTGGCGTCATTTCTATTGACATCAAAAATAGCCTTAGAAAGAGGACTGCTCTGTTCTTTTGTGAATGTCATAATTTTTACAAAGCAAATAGTCCTTCTCTGATGTGCCAGGGATCTTTTTCTTTACAGTCCTAACTGATCTCGATCCCCCAAAGGATTCTGAATTATGCAAGTATCTCAGGTCTTAACAAGCCATCACTACACAGTTGTGCAATGGAAATGTTCAACAGAAAAGTGTTCACTTTGGTCTAGGCAGGGCTCTGGCTGTTCCCTGGAGAGACCCAGAACTAGGAGTGCAGGTTCTGGGCCATCTTGGTTGGAGATCCAAGCTCCCTAATAAGCTAGATCCTGCTTGGCCCCTTATGCCTCCTGCTTTCTTCCAGTTCCCTTCCAACCTCTTCTGTTGACAGGAGGGTCTAGTCCTGGCAGGGCCTCATGACTGACTTCCCTTTTAAACTCATGAGAGCCCTCATCTCTCTGTGTTTGTCTCTCATTGAAACCCAGCTGCCAGGGTGTGTTTGTTACTGAACTGAACATTTAGTCTTGAGCATTTATTGTGGTCTGGTGGTGGCCTTGGAAATAACATTTTCTAAGATTGCTTTGGTTTTCTTTCTAATAAACTTCTAGAAGCCTGGACATTTCTGGCATTGCTGAAATGTAGGTGATTTATTCCTAGAGGCTTACATTGGCTTTTTTTTTTTAATTAATGGAAACCAACAATGTGATATTTTAGCTACTGGTGGCAAAGGACACCTTACTCTGCCTCTTATCAGAAAAATTCAAATCTAAAGACCCCTCTGGGAATAAGTCAGTTTTCTATCCTCAGGCCCCTGGTTCCCTCTACTGGTGAAGGACTCCCCTCCCCACTCATTTGAACAGCAGGGGTTTGGAATAATCTGGGAGCTGGAAGGGGTCCTAGACATGTTGTTTAACTAGGAATTGTGGATCCAATAGCATATTTTTGCTGCAGATCCCTTTTCTCCCCTCATTCTTCCAACCTCAACAATCTTGGCCATCTTAGCCACAAATTTTTAGCTCCACCTAGTGTCTCCTTTCATGTAGTTCTTGGCCTTGTCTTGTGTCTACCTTTTAACAAGAGGCTTCTTGTTTGAATTTATAGTGCTGATGAACACCATGAGACTTGGACTTTAAGAATGGACAGTTGCTAAGAAGTTTTGTATAGAACTCTAACAATATATAGTCATCACTCTGAATTTATGAGCTAAGTTTAGGTTTATCTTTAGAGTGTGCATGGCAATAGTTGGAACAACATACTACATGGGATGGATGATAGCTGCCAGAATGCCTCCCAGCTGCCCCAGGACAATGCTCTTCAAATAGCTCTTACGATTCACTGTCCTCCTGTTGAACTGAACTGAAGTAGGCTATGGCTCATCCATTCTTCTGGGTAGCACAATTTCTGTATAAACTAGCCATAGTTGCCCTAATATATGAAGCCTTAATTATGGAGGCCATTGGCCCAGACTTTCAGAAAAACAGCTGTTTTATCTAGCTAACAGAGGGGAATGGAGAAGCTCCCCAACAGGCTAGATCCATTTTTTCCCCCTGGAGAAGCCAACAGCTGACACCCACACCCACTATTCAGTTAGAGTTGGAAAAGTAGCACATGAAGTGATTAATTGTCTTTTTATTTCAGCACATCAAATGATGCCAATGTCTAAATATCTTGTGATGTAAACACATCAATAGAGAGCTTAAGAGAGGCAGTCTTCAAGAAAAAGTTACTTAAAAGAATGTTTTCACAATGATGCTTAGTCATAGACTATGTAAGTTTTAACATACAATAAATCAATTTCAGAAACACAATTATTATTTCAAAGATATGCAAACAATTGTCAGTCATGCTTTAGAGGAAAGTGAAGACACATCTGGGGTAACATCTGTCCACTCACTTAGGGTAAATTGTTTCCAGAAATGCTACACGAATATTCTTTTCTACCTTCATCATTTTCTATATTGGAGTAACCTTATATACTACCAAAAATTGTGTTATAATCTTAGCAGAAAACATATTATGACATAGATTTAGTATGCTGGGCAAGATTCAAGTCTAAATGAGGTCAAATGAGGCTCTTTCCCTAACTGAAGCACAGTCAAGGGTTAAGAAGAGTTTTGATGAATGCTTACAAAGCTTTCATCCATGTGAGCCAGTCCTCAAATGGTGCTGTACCAACAGAAGCCTGACCCAAATAGGATCTCATCTCCAAAACATTTGAGAGGGTCTTGGTTCAGACAATCATATTAAAAATACCTCCTCCAGGATCTCAAAACTCTCTCTGATAGGTCTCCCTCTTCTGTTTCAGAGAATAAACCCTCTCAGCTGCACCATCCTGTGTCTGTATCTCAGTCCCTTGATGGCCCCTCCTCTTTGTCACAGCAATTCTCATGCCTACATCCCTCAACCAGTGTGTCCCTCAAAGTTTTCTCTGACTGTCCATTATGTATTTTGCCCTTTTTTTCATTAACGACTTGGGAAGGTGCAAGTGTTTATTGGGTGGGAGAAGAAGAAGGTTATGTTGTAAATTCATCTCAAAATAATACATTTGTTCTGTCATATAAATATTAGAACTAGATATTTGGTTGTAAACAATAGTATAACGTCTAGTATTCAGATAACTGTGGGAGGACTAGTGGAAGTACAGCAGGCAGGAAAATGGGTTGGCCATCAATAAGGCTGAAGAACTCTCCTACATTTCCTAAAGCAAGGGGGAATCTTAAATTTGATATATTTGAGAATCAAGTATCTATGAGTCCCTATAGACTCTTTAAAAAGATCTTTATGGACTGAGTTAAGAAAAATAAATATTTTATACTTAGCTTTTTCTTTTTCCCCATTCATTCACTATTCCACTCAACACATTTACCAAGGAAATACTACATACCAGGTCCTGGAATGGAGAAAATCTTGCAAGGTCCCTTTAATGATGATAATCAGTGATTTCATTCTTCACAAGGGTTTGGATCAATGTTTTTAGACAGTCTATAATAAAGGTACAGCTACAGCTTCCAAATCTCTACCAGGTTATAGTTTCTGAGAACCCTACACATTTAATACCAACAGAATTCTCAGTACAGTCAGACATCTTAGATACACACCGTGTGGGGAACACACATTATAATTATTCAAGACAGATCACTGATTGGGGAGTTCAGCTACATGACATCTAACCCTGGTTCTGCTACGTGTGTCTAGGTGACCTTGGGCAAGACATTAACCTCTCTGACTTTTTCTCATCTGTAAAATTAACTTCAGTTAAAATTAGCTCCAAGGATCCTTCCAAAATTTATATTCTGTGATTTTTCTCAATAAGTTTTTTAATCCCCAACAAGTTAGAATAGAGACTAGATAAATGAAATTGCTTAGAAACTTTATTTCAGAGAATCTATTGGAGGCAAGTAGCAATTTTAAGTTACATTTCTTCTGGGTACATGAGTTAAGGTTTAGATAATGTAAAGCCTTTTTATTTGTTGGAGTAAAAATTTACATTCTGCTTAAGAAAAGTATGAGACTTTTGGTAATGAGGAAAGCCACAAGTATGAGTGGTACTCCAGAAATTTGATATATAAGAACTGAGCAGAGATTTCTTCTAGTGAAAGAAAAAAGGGATAGCACAGAGAGGCCATGACTGCATTTGAAAATCCTATGCTAAAGGGAAGAAGGACAGCTTTTGTTTTCCAGGAAGGACAATGGAAGTGAGCCCAAAATTAATGGAGGAAATTGAAGGTGAACCATCAGGTGTGTTGTAATATTTTATATTATGCTACATTGAGAAGTTAGAATTCAGAATTATTTAACTGATTACTCTAGGATCAGTTTTTGGGAACATTTTTGTTCCAGTCACTTCAGTTAGAATGGCTTTGTGGATTTGCACACACAGGGCCCCCAGATTATAGACATTCTGACCTTGTTTGACTCCCTTAACCCCTTCCCTGCAAATGTATTTGCTTGAGGAAAGACTAAAACCTCCTTCCTCAAACAGCAAACATAGTTACCAAAACTATGGTGGAATGTCAGATTAGTGCCTTCTCTCTGTTGGTGCTGAAATGTGCTTAATTTATCACTCTTTACTCCTCATCTCTTTAGAAAGGGGAAGTTTAGCAGAGCTCTAATTTTATACTGTGGGGTATAAACTGCTATCAAGCATTGTCAGGTCATTGGAAATTTTTTTCCCTCTTATATTCTCACCTTTTGGTAGCAATTTGTGAGCTGTTCCTTTTAAGAAAGCGGGTTAGTAAGAAGTCCGTTTCACACAAAGCTGAAGAGAAAGAGTCTCTAAATTCCAAAGGGCATTTATTCTCCCCTTAACCCTCTCTTCTTCTCTCCTTTTGTATATTTTTTCTCAATAGCTGGAACAGTGCACCTCTCCAAAGAGAAGATTGCACTCTAGTCTGTACCATCTTTAAATTATGCGTATGAATGTTGATGGAAGAGAAAGCTTAGGCAAGAAGAAAGACCTAGTTCTCAGAGGGTTACTTGGAGGACCAAAGATTGAGAAATATGGCTGCATCTCAATTACTCTGCAAATTGTCATACCAAAGTGGATGACCACGGATAAGAAGGAGTGCATTGCTGCTTCTAACGTTCAAACCATTACCCAGCACTGGGTCCTTTGGGAGAGTTAGGGCTGGTTTTCTTGATGTAAATTACCCATCAGTTAAATATACATTCTGAGGATTTTTATGCCCATGATATAGCTTTTAAAATTATAACTGGTAAAAATAATGTGGGTTTTAATGTGGGGGCAGACCTGCAATCCTTTTGGTCTTTAGAACTTCTCTCCTGTTAGAGAAGGACACAATAGAGATAGATTTTAATTTATTAGAGAAAATACTCTTATTGATTTAAGAAAGAAAAACAAGAGCTGGTATAGAGTTTTGATCTTCTTCATCTCCTCATTTCCACAAAAATAAGGGCAAAAAAATTTGTGTTTGTAACAGCGATTCTGATCTTTCTATTCTCTTGGAGCACTTTTTAGGAGTGATTCCTCCCAGCTTCTCTCAATGTGTTACTTATTCCCATTCTCCTTTACCTGATTTTGATTCACAAATGGAAATACAATGGGGTATACTTCCTGATGATGAAAAGAATATTGTTTGTACCTGTGGGAACAGTGAAAATCTAAAACATGTGTTTCCCTAGGCGTAGCAGGCCCTTAAAATTACCAGATTACCCTCCTACTGCTCACCTTTTCTTTTTTGAGAAACTTATTAAAGGAGTCAGTCAGAACCTGCTGAAATAATGTTGCGTAGTAATGGCAATGAACCCAATCTGGGGGCAGCCATAAAATGGCACAAAGAGGAGACTCATGTTTTGTCTCCACACCCTTTGCAAAGGGGGAGACAGTGGAGAACTACATGAAATCTCACCACTGATTTTTCTACGTGTCATCTTGCCCGATGTGTACCCCATGAAGAAAGAATCATTTCAAGTGTCTGGTAAAGGCCCCTGTGGAAGTTAGATCATGAGCAATCTAGGATGATCTCAGCCAGTTATTCAGGGTGTTGAACTTGATGGCACATGGGGAAGGCAGTTACTGTTAAATGGCTCATAGCTGGTGGGGTGGGTCAACTGCCAGGAAAAGCAGAAGCAAACCCTGGGAGAACACTTTACATCTCCAAATTTAGGAGCAACAGGGAGCTCTTTTACACTGGGAGCACTTTTATTTTCTCCCAGAAAAGATAATTTCCCTCCAGGGGATCTGCTGAATGAAGCAGTGTATTTTCACCCTTGTGATGATGGGCGTGAGTCCGGCACTACCATAAAAGAAGAATGAACTTGGACATACCACACACTTGGTTTGGCCTTGTCCCATACCTGTGCTCTTGTCATGCTTGATCACCCACTTACAGCAGATATGAAGCAAGCTGCCCGCACTGTGGCTTGAGATAAAAGCTATTTTAATATGCCCAGGTCACATAATATCTTGGCCAATAGTAATTTTATATCATTTTCTTAAAGGAAACCGCACTCCTTGCAATACTTTTTTCCAATGAAACAAAATTTCACATGACAGAAAGCTTTACATATAACTCTTTCATTTGAATAATAGCATTGAATCTCCTCCATGCCAAACAGAATTTTAAAATATCTTTATTATTTCTTTTGATATGCAAACCATAAGGAGAATAAGTTTGGAAGACTCTCAGTTAAATTGCTAATGATTCCACTTTCCTTAATAGTGGAGCATTTTTTTTTTTATGGCTCTTGTGAGTTTTTCAAGTTAAAAACTATAAACAAACCAAAAAAAAAAAAAAAAGTGAAACTTTTCCTCTTTTACTTTACGAACCTTAAGAACTGAAATAGCGTTTTGGTTTCCTGACTGCCAGCTTTGATTTGCATTTTTAAGCGCTCTTGAGCAATTCCCCAGAGGAAGCACTGGAAAAGGGCTTTTCTCCCACATGAGAGTGTTTCATCCCACACAGCCCACAGATTTTGATGGCAACCTTCAGGGACCAAGTGTCTGGTTTTACAGAAGCCGCTGCGGAGTATATTTTTCCTTCCACAGGTGCACACTGCTCATTTTCAGACCTCAGAAATAAGAAGATAGCAGTCTTTTAAAATGTGGCTAGCTTAACCACTGGATATCTCTGTGAGAATTGGGTGCCAATCAGGTTGATTTTCATTTACTAGATGAGGGAAAAGAGGGTGGCAAGCAGGGTTCAAACCTCCAAAGCCTTCCTGCTGATCTTCCTTTATAACCATCTGGTGTACATAGAAATACTGTATAACCTGGCCTGTGTTTTTCTCTACCGTAAGACATATTGAAATGCTTTATGTTTAGGTGTGTGAATAGAAATTCATGAAGTCCTTTTATACACTTTCTTACTTCCAATCCAATTCTCCTTTTAGGAAGGCTTAAAAAGATAGCTTTGTGAGAGCACACTCTGCCATGGTTTGTAAACTTGGATTTGTTCTTTCCTATCTACCAGCCACCTGATTACCGTCTCTGTGGAAAGGGCACCCGTTCACATCATCATTTTTTCCAAGGACTTCAACCTGGAAAGATATTTTTTAAAAGGACTCACGGAAGCTGTATTGGGGGTTTGGAAAACATAGCAAAATTGTTAGCAGACCTTTTGACTGTGCTATTTTTAGGAAACTAATTGTGTTCTTTTAAAGTACTTTTTTTTTTTTATAATGGGACCAAGTTTTCCTTGCCCCCACTGATATGTGAGATATTTACAATGAAAAAACCTTCAGTAAAACACCCTAAACAGATACATTTTAACCTCAGCAACAGTCAGCACCAGAGAAAGTGATTTTAAAAGAGAAGAGGTTTTTGCAATACTTATGCTCCTGTTTCTGCCCAGAATGAACTTTTATTTTACCGTTCAAACAGAAGTTTGTTTGCAAACCAGTTGCCAGTTAAAGGAGCAGCTGATCTGGCATCCCTAAGAAGCAGCTCTAGCCAAACAGCCCATTGACCAGAGGACACATTCCCAGCAGCTACCCCTAGTAGGTAAGATCCTGCGGAGTGTTACCTTACCTTGAGCACGTAAGATCCAGGAGAGAGGCTGGGGGCTCCCACAGGAGAGGACCGGGGAAGTGCTCTGATCCGGTGCTGGTAACATGCACTTGGCTTTTATGGGCAGGTGGGAGGAGTCGCTCCTCGTGGTAGGTGGGCAGGGAAGGAGCGGCGGGCGGGCAGCCCCGGGAGGAGCTGGACACTCTTGCATGGGGAGGGGCGGAGAGGGCAGAGCCCGAGCCCCTGGGAGGGAGGAGAGGCGGGGGTGGGGGATGGGGTGCAGGAGCTGAGGGAGGAGTGCAGACTGGAAAGGCAGGAAGGAGAAGGAAAAAAAAAAAAAGAATGACGAGAAATAGAGAAAGGGATGTGGACCACATGTGGGGAAAAAGTTGGGAAGAAAATGAATAGGAAATAGAGAGACACCCAAACACGCAAGATCTGGAAGGAAAGAAGAATTGCATTATTTTTCGGTTTTGTATGGCATTTTTGGTGGGACGGGGGTTGGGGCGGAGGGGGGGGGGGGCTTCTGGGTGACTGTTATCATTAAAGGTGTTTTCTGTGAATTTGAAAAGCTATATAACGGTTCCGGAAAACTGAAGGGCTCCTAAGCCAGGCAAAGGAGGGGAAGCTGGGCGTCCGGAGGAGCAAAGCCCAAGTGCTGGGCGGACGCAGAGCGGTCAGGGACGTCCGCCGGCGGGATGGAGCCGGCCGCCGCGGCGCCCCCAGCCCGGCCATCCCACCGCCCGCCCGGGGACCACCCAGCCCCCCCGCCCCCGCCCACCCCCGGCGCTGCTTATTTTACAGGACGGTCCCGCCGCCCGCAGCGTGCGGCACCCCGAGTCCCCTCTTGAGGTTCTGCAGCATCAAGGTAAATCCAGCAGAGGTTGGGGAGGACTGGCTTGTGGTGAAAGGAGCCTCACAGCCAGCCTGCGTCCTCCAACATCTGCTTATGTAACAGGATTTCAGGGCTCTCTGCCCTCTGGTTATTTTCGGTATTTAAAAAACCTCTCATTCCTAACCATTGGAAAACGTCTTGGTGCCATAGCTCTCTCTGTGTGTCTTAAACATTAAGAGAGGATTCGACCACAAGCGGCTGAAGGATCAGGCAGAAATTCTTAACCAGTGCATTCAGAGAAAGAAAAACAAGCTCCTTTAGCTTCTGAGTGGTGACTCACTTCCCAGCCTGAGCTTGGTTTTTGCCACCAAAGGAATGAAAGCATTTTAAAAGAGAGAATTTGAACCTTGGGGATGGGGATTTTGAGAGGGGCAGGGGGATGGTGGGTGGGCTGGGAAAAATAATGGAACTTTTACGGCATATATATATAACTCTATATAAAACTATATAGAACTTGACTCAGTGTTCATCACAACCTTATGAGGTAAGTATGATACATTTTTGTGTAGTTTTTTTTTTTTTTTTAAGAAAGAAATCGTATAGGGGTGACTGGATAAAGAAGTGGAGGGATTAGCTAAATGACATATATGCATGCCCCATGGACAAGGACAATAATGTGGTGAAGACCAAGGGAGGGGGAGGCAGGCGTGGGAGATTGACATCTGCAATGGTGGCAACATTAAATTTTTTTAGTAAAAAAGAAAGGAATCTCAAAGGGCTTAAACTACTAGCCGAAACTAACAAGAGGGGGAGCCACAGCTGGTGAGTTTGCAAAGCGAGTGCACTCTGTGCACCTGATGGCCATATAGAACACCTAGCCTGGTCCCAAGTTAGAGAGAATAAAAAATGTGGGCCAAGAGCAGGGTTTCTCCAAGTGGGTACTACGGACATCCTGGGCCAGATGATTCTTTGTTGTGGGGATCTCTCCTGTGCATTGCAGAATGTTGAGCAGCATCTCTGGCTTCTACCCACTAAATCCAGTAGCACCCCGCCCCCCCCCCCCCCGCCCCCCCCTCCCCCGCCACACACACACACCAAGTTGTGAAAATCGAAATGTCCCTACACTTAGCCAAATGTCTCTGGGGGTCAAAATTCCCTCTTCCCTTTAAGAACCATTGATCTAAAGAGATCCACAAGTATAAAAGGGGATTTAAAAGAAATCTGTTATGTAAATACCCAGTAGGGCATTTGGATGATAATACTACTAGCTGCCATATGTGCTAAGTTTACACTGGACTTAGTTTTTTACATATTCACATTTCTATCTGTCTGCCTCTAGAGACCAAAACCTCAATTGCTTCCTTTGTAACTAAATTTATTCTCAATTGGATACACCTGGGAATCAATAAGTAAGACCCCATGTACCTGAAGTATGAAGGAAAATGAATGATATATGAGAGGAAAACAGTAATATCTTTACCATAAATAAATTAGAACAATTATCTAATATTACTCATGATTTTTGACATTGATTTTTTCTCTTATTTATAGTATTTCTTATTTCTATGCTTTCTATTCAGATTATACTCAGCAACTTTTTGGGCTATGAAGAAGTTATATCTAGTGGTTAACTAGCTAACAGAAAATAAATACTCAATTGATACATATAGTTTGATTAAATAAATGACATTATTGGAACACTGACGCATAGAGAATGGTCAGTATTTATTAGTTTAATGAATGAATAAAAGAATTAATGAATGCCCAGAAAGCTACAACTTTCACCTTAGCTGTCCTGCCCATTTGCTATTTGGTTTTACTCTCTTCTTATCCTCCATACCTCAGCTTTCCTCTTTCCAAATTGTTTGTCTTTTGAGGATGTGGCCAAATTCATTAAGTCTTTGAAATGAATAACCCCTGTGACTGGACCTAGAAATAGGACTGCATTGACTATTCCGGGGCTGACCCTTGAAATCAGACGTGATTTTACAGGCAGGATGCCACTTTTTAATTTAGCAAAGAAATGTGTTCTGGGCAAATTTAACAGGACCCAGTTAGAGGAGTGTCTGGGTGATAAACATGTTAGTAGATAGTCTCATCAGATTACAGCCAATCATCTTTTCAATCCTGATTTAATGCCTTCCAAACATTCCAGTCCCATCACACAGTGGGGGAAATAGAAACAGTAAAGGCAAGAAAAGCACATTTGAAGGGAAGGCAATTGACAGCTGTATTTTTCTTCCACTTTTTTCTCCTTTACTTCCTCCCTCCTTTTAAACCTGAATATCCAGCCAGTGTAACAAACGAGCTCCTTTCTTTCTGTTGGGATGTTGCTAATGATTAGTTCATTTCTCCAGTTCACACTGGCCTGAATCTGATTCAGTAGCAGATCTGGACAATAAGTCAGGAATCCAGGAATGTGATCTGTTTGCTGACTCTTAGCCTGCCCTTCTAGAATCTCTCTGAAGGTGACTGAGGTTATTTTTTTTAACCTTTTTTTTTTTAATTTCTTATTTTATTGTTTAAGGCAGGGGTCCTCAAACTTTTTAAACAGGGGGCCAGTTCACTGTCCCTCAGACCGTTGGAGGGCCGGACTATAGTTTAAAAAAAACTATGAACAAATTCCTATGCACACTGCACATACCTTATTTTGAAGTAAAAAAACAAAACGGCAAAAACACCTTCATGTGGCCCGTGGGCCGTAGTTTGAGGAAGCCTGGTTTAAGGTATTACAAATGGTAGTACATATGTCTCCCCCCCCCCCCCCCCCCCGCACTGACCTCTCCCCCAGCCTCCCCTACCCCCTGGCACTTGCCCTTGCCCTCACGCCCCCAGTGTTTTGAGTCTGTTGGTTGTGCTTACATGCATGCATACAAGTCCTTCGGTTGATCTCTTACCACGCCCCCCCCCCCCCCCCCAACCCTCTCCTACCTTCCCACTGTAGTTTGACAGTCTGTTTGATGCTTCTTTGAAATGACCTAGTTTGGTCTTCTGTGGAAAGAAAGGAATCCAATGACAATATACTAGATACTCTGAAGTTTCCACTGTGTGGACATATCAGCTATAAATGATTACCTTATTTTAAAGAACTTTGAAATGGAAACTTTTTTGGCTTAATTAGAATTAATCAATTAATAAATATTTACTAAGAGTGGACACTAGACAGTGTGGAGCATTTAAAGCAGAGGAAAACAAGAATGTAGATCTGTTCTCATGGAGGAAAAAAGCATGAAATCCTGGTAGTTCGGTAGTAAAGAGACTTCAGAGAAGAGGAGGCATTTGAGCTGAGCCATGGAAAGTAGCATTCGCATAGATGGGCGATGAACAGTAGGGCAAGGGAGGGAATGTGTTCAACTGGGAAAGACACATGAATATTTGAAAGGTGGTGACTTGGCCAGCATGACTGAAGGGAAGGGCCTATGTAGCAGAACAATGAAGCTAAGAAGCAGGAAAGGAGAGGTGGGGTCAGCCTGTGGAAGGCCTTAAATGTCACCTCAGTAGCCTAAAGTGTATCCTGTAGGCAACGAGGAGTCATTGAAGACTTTTGAACAGTAGAAAGTAGAATAGCATGATGGAAATGGAATATTATTAAGATTTAACTTTTTTAGAAAATAGTGTCTTTATAGCAGTTTTGCAGAGAAATGCTTGTTGGTACGTCTAGGGCAGTGGTCGGCAAACTGCGGCTCGCAAGCCACATGCGGCTCTTTGGCCCCTTGAGTGTGGCTCTTCCACAAAATACCACGTGCGGGCGCACATGTACAGTGCGATTGAAACTTCGTGGCCCATGGGCAGACATAGGTTTTCGGCTCTCAAAAGAAACTTCAAGGGGGAGAGATCAACCAAAGGACTTGTATGCATGCATATAAGCATAACCAGTGGTCACGGACAATAGGGGGATGGGGGCATACGTGGAGAGGGGTTTGGGATGAGAACAATTATGTGGTACCATAATCAATAAAGAAGTTTTAAAAAAAGAAAGAAAAAGAAATTTCAATCGTTGTGCTGTTGATATTTGGCTCTGTTGACTAATGAGTTTGCCGACCACTAGTCTAGGGCCATTAGCATACTTAGAAATAGAGAAAACTAGGTGTTTTTGCCCTGCAGACCTGGAAGCCTGTGTGAGTTGACAGAAATGAAGGTGGCTTTAGCCCAGAGTGTTTCTATAGAGCACTGCGTGGTTGTGAGGAGAAGGCAGGATTCTAGCGCTGTGCGGCCAGATGACAGGTGGAATTAATGTGAAGGCTATTGTTTGCTCCTGTTATAGCTTTAAAGGTAACAAAAAAAGTATCCGTCCCCAGGTAATAGGTCTGATGTATGAGATTCTTGAGTTTTCAAGGGTTACTGGATTAGAAAACAATGGAATCTGGGGTTGAAAGATTAATCTTCACGTTTTCAAACAGCCAGCTTTCAACTATTTTATATGTGTTACCCTTGGCAAATTTCAACCTTCTATTCTTCCTGCCACTCCTAATTTCTTCCGAATGCAAGTGAACATGGCTTTTGGTCTAAGCAAAAAAACAGGAAAAAAAAAAATCACTGACTATTTGAAGTTCGAGGTACAGAAATTTTCTCTCCATCCATCAGTCAGTCAGCTTAAGCTGGTGCTAAGTATCACCAAATATGACCTTGGCCTGCAAGGCACTTACAATTGCCAACTCTCCTACTTCATTTAATAAAATAAGGTTTTATTTACAAAAGCTGAAAAGGCTCACAGCACAGAAGAAAGGCACACCTCTCCTGCATTCCAGAGGAACGTCGGATTCTGTGAGTCACTGTTTTCCTGTGAGTCCAGATGGTAGAGAGCTGACTGACTCAGGTGATCTTACAGATGATTGCCTCACAGCTCCCGCTGGCTTTATAAAGAGCACTGGGTGCAGAGTCAGGAAATCTGGGGTTTAGTCCCAGCTTGGCCACTAACTACCCATGAAAACTTGGGGCAGGTGTTTTATGCTTTTTGGATTCAGCGTCTGTATGTAAAATGAGGAGGCTTAACCAAACACTCTAACGTTCTTTCCGCCTTTCAGATGCCTGCTGTGTGCTCATCAATGGGTATTCCCCTCACTCAGCATCCCCATGAAGTCAACCCCACATTCAGTGATACTTGTGCTCAGTTGTAGCATCAAAGGAAGAGCTCTTAGTGCATTAGTCCAGCGATTTTCAACCTTTTTTATCTTGTTAATGAAAAAAAAACCCAATGAAACCTGTAAAGAATTTTGTGAGTTTATTTGAGCCAAATTGTCGACATATGCCGGGAAGCAGAACCTCAATGAATTGAGATAATGCTCCGGAGAATGCAGGGTTACATCTATATTTATACCTTGAAATCAAAGAAAAGGGACGTAGGAGAGTTACATGAAATCCATTGGTGACAGATTAGGGAGGTGGGACAAAGCAAAGCGGGGAAACCTCTGGGATTGGGTGAAAAGTGAAATGATGGACATGTGCTTCTCTTACAGAGATAGATACAGGATACTTTAACGTAATTAACAGTTGACAATTAACTTGATAACAATAACAATGAAGGAATGTCCCGGTGCCATTTGTTGTGCCCTGAGGGGTCCGGGGTAAAAAGGAAGTTACAAGTTACCCAGACATCTCACAGATATGTTATCTTAGAGGCAAAAAGGCAAATGGGCTCAGGAAAGAAGATCTAAGTTGATCTTTGTCAGGGAAGATATCGGACTAGGACATGACTGCCCACTATAACCTGTTTGTAGTTAAATATTTAATTTTCAAACCATCCTTTGTGGTTATTTCAGGTCTCTGAGTTTGCAAGACGGCCACGCAGGCCTCCCCTGAGCTTGTCAGGTTAGCGTGTGGCTCCTTTCTTTCACAATCTTATGGTACACATAAACTAATTACTAAAATTCTGTGGCACACCAAAAATATATATTCTGGGTTTTTTTTTTTGCTGAACTGACAAAAAATTGGTATAATTTTTATTCATTTACAACTGACACCTATTGTTGTATTAGCTGTTGTCATTTTTTAAATTTGACAATCTAAAGGAAAATTGGTCAGTGCCCTTGACTAAGTAGTCAGATAATGCATGTTTAATTTATTCTTTTTATATATTTTTATTGATATCAGAGAAGAAGAGAGAGAAAGAGGGAAAGAGAGATAGAAACAGCAATGATGAGAAAATAATTCATCAGCTGCCTCCTGTAAGCCCCACACTGGGGATTCAGCCCACACCCTGGTATGTGTGCCAATTGGAAATTGAATTCTGACCTCCTGGCTCATAGGTCAATGCTTAACCACTGAACTATGCTGGCGGGGCAGAGAGTGCATTTAAACATTTTTTTTTTTTTTTTTTTTTTTTTTGTGGCACACCGGTTGACAATAGCTGCATTCGTCCTGTGTTTGCTACCAGAGGATTATACCCCAACATTAAACCTTGTATTCTGGATACAGAATCTCAAAAGGTAGGGTCTACCAAGGACACTTAACAGTCACCATTGTCTCTCTAAATCTCAGAACTTGGCAGAAGTCTCCTAGATTTATCTATCATCCTCTAAACCTTGAAGCCTTTTAACCCTTTGTACTCGCTTGCTTTTTTCTCGATTCCTTTATTCTACTCGGGGATTTAATTTTTTAAATACCCCAGATTTTACAAAGCGCGGCAGTAGAATAAAAAACTGGAGTTTCTTTTCATACAAACTTACTTATTTGGATTTTTTAAATTTCAAATTATTGATACATTCAAAGAGTAATTTTGATCTCTATAATTTTTCATGGTGTGATATTTTTTGAAACATTCACCCACATGAAGAGCTGGTTTACATTCACATGTTTCGCAAATATAAATTGTCTCTCTTCTTCCTCCTTTGATTTTTCTGTTAGAACAAACAACACAATCTTTGTGTTTTTTGTTAAGGTGAGGTGTGATTATATGGAGCTTTACATCTAAACATTGCTGTAAGTTAGTGGATAATAATCTACCCCTGGAAGTTAATGTACCATCTCTGAATTCTCCAACAAGATCATGTACTAGTTTCCTAATAAATTTCACATGCATTATCGGTTTTTCATTTTTTCTTTTTTGCCATTCTTTGTACAATATATAGGAATTTACAACACTGACCTCAAGCCCCCAGAAAAACAATTTACACCACCATTTTAGAGTCTTCCTCATAAAACAGTATGTGCCTGTGTAGTGATCAGCTATATCAACACCCCCCATAAACTTTGTATAGTTGGTCACGACCTTGGGTTTGAGAACTATTTCCTTCCCACCACCACACACTCTCCTTTCCACAGACTCAGTCTCTGAAGTGTCCCATGTACTGAGCATTGTGACTATCCTCTTGTCTTTCCACGCAAGAAGCATTACATTTTCATCCCTGAAAGCCACTATCTCTCCTTTCATTAGCTTTGGATGTTTGATAACAGGTGGATTATCTTTCCTATTGGGCATTATTGTCCCTGTCAAGTGTGTTTTTTCCTTGAACAATTCCTTTGCAAGAATGACACTAGTGTAATACCTGTCAGTGAAGAAATGATAACCTTGAGAACCAGGTACTGAGTTTTTCAATCTTTCATGAAGCTCTAAAACTATTCTGCTAGTAAAAGGGAGATCAGGTCTCACCAACGTTTCAGATGTTATTCCTCCATAATAAGGGACAAATGAATGTACGTAACCACATTTTGAATCTGAGAGGACATATAAACGAATACCCCTTTTTGTTGGCTTTTTAGGATTATATGTGATGAAGTGTATCTTTCCCTTGAAACCAACAACAGCCTCATCAACAGCAATCTCTCTTCCAGGACAGAATCTCTCCCTAAATTTCATTTCAAGGCATGACAAGAAGCAGTTTACCTTCTCGGTTCTTGTTCTCAAATCTTTACTTGACTTTTGGTCGTTTTTCAAGTGTAACATCCAAAATATTTGCAAGAACCTTTCTCCTTTGAAAACAGATAGAAAAAATGGTATATGAGACTCAAAATCCATGGACCAATAACTCTGCAAGTTGGGGTGATTCAATACACCCATATTTAGTATTACACCAAGAAAAGCCTTCATTTCCTCTATCATCACATCTTTCCAATTATTCCAAGTGGATCGCTGGGATAGTTCTTTCTGTCTAATTTTATGCCTAGCATACTCATTTGTCTCATCCGTTATATTTTTTATCAACGTCTCAGTAAAAAACAACTGAAAAAAGTCTATTGGTGTGGCACATCCAGAAGGAACTTGAGGTCCAACATGTAACTGACCAGTGGAGAAAGGGATTCTGCTAGGCTCTTTGTCATTCACAGATGCAGATGTCCACTTTTCTTTTTCCTGTTTTCCCCTAGAAACGTAACTTTCACTGGGTCTTATACCCGAATTCTCAATGATATCACCTATATCTCCATCAGTCTCACTCGAATAAACAATTGTGTGTCTTTGTTTTGCCTTTATGAATTCAATGTCACTGTCACTGTCAGTACTTTCAGCCAGATCTTTGGGCAAAGCAAGGGACTTCTTCCTTTCTGTAGTTCCACTAAGACCAGCGATTTGTTCATCATCTCCACTCGCATCCTCGGAGAACTCACTTTCGTCACTATTACATTTTTCACTTTTTTCTTCGTTTTCGAAGTAAAATTCATCATCGCTGCTTTCTATGTCTTTGGAAAACTTATCCATCCTGAGGAGGGGAAATTCACTCAGAACGTGTGATTGCTAGGGGGCAAACCAATCATCCAGCTAAACCCTATGTCATGACAACATCTGTGATATGCTAATAGAAACCTAAACAAACCTAGGAGACGAAAAGATAAGGAAGGTTCTTTACCAAGGGAAGATGATGCAAGCTCAAAAAGGCATGATGCAAGGACTCATGCCTTGGACCCTCCTACTCAAGATTGCTGCCTATGCAAAAGATAAGCTTAGGTGGTGGCATCAGTTGAGATGGCATTTACATTTTACTTGTCCTTTCATGCTAATGAAAACAAGAAAAGATACTGGAAAAATAGACAAAAATCTCCCTTTCCCCCGCGGTGAAACTACGTGTCGAGTGTGGCTCGACATACGAGCTGCTACCGATGCTAACCGTGTCGAGTCACACTCGACATCCGAGTGCAAAAGGTTAACTCCCTTCTGAATCAAGTAGTAATTTTCCTTTTGATTGATGGAAATAGAACCACACCACCCAAATCCCTGGTTTCTGAAAATTCTATTTTTGCCAGATTTACTTAATGTCCAAATTAGTTTAATTGATTTCCTAAGAAGCTCTCTATGTCCACTATAAATTCTTCCATATCCCAAGTACCTCACCTTTTTGTTTTTTAATTAGGAAAAATTTAATTGGTCTTTTTGATATAGACTTAATTACTATAACTCTTTAGTTTCCCAAACTATTAGACTTTCACTTGGATCGCTGAACCTTTTTCTAGCCCTCACTCTTCCCATACTAATAATGCCTAAAGCCACTCCATTCTTTTTTTATACCTTAAAAATTTTCACTGTAGGAATTATTTCATGGGGACAGTGTAATGAAGAGGAAGAAATATAGACCAGGTTTTTTTTTTGTTTGTTTTTTTCCTTATTCAGAAGTGGAAAAGTGAAGATCTTCCAGGGCACTAGAGAAATACGGAATCTCAAAAGGTAGCATCTACCATTGTCACTTAACTGTCACTATTGTCTCTCTAAGTCTCAGAACTTGGCAGAAATCTCTGAACCTTAGACCTTATCAATATGGAAATTATCTTGATTCTAGACTTCGCTTGTTGAATAATTCTTAATTCTGCTTAATCTTCTACTTTCCATTCTTTCTAATTGTAGCTTACTCTTCTATGTTCTTATTAATATTAATCCCATGTTCAATTTTAATAAGTCCTATATTTCCTGCTCAGAAATATAGCTTATACGACTTAAGATTTTCATGAAAATCTTTAACTTTACAGGTAAAATTGTTTATCTGAAACAAGATATCTAACAGGTTTTCTGGTCTTAGACTGGCATGTATTTGTAGGTATATGTTTCCTGTCCCTAAATTACCTGGCATGTTCCCCCAGAGCAATCACTCCAAACACAGCAATGATTATGCCACACTTTTGTTTAGATACCTTTGGTGACACCACACTATTTATAGAAAAATCTGAATTGGTATTCTGGCATTCAAGGCTTCTGTCCAAGATTGTGGCCCAGTTTTTATTTTATTTTTATTTTATCTCATTTGCCTACCTTATGCTTCAGTCAGGGGAAACAATTTGTTTTCATAATGTCTGTACTCTCGACTTTTCATCTTCCATGTGGAGCTCCCCTACCAGGTCTAATTATGGACACATGCTTGGTCCTTTAGTTCTTTAATGCCACCTTCTTCAGGAAATGTTTTTTTTTTTTTTTAACCTTTCTGAACCTCCCAGGGAAATTAGCGCTTCTCACATGACATTTTTCACTGTATATTCACCTCTTTTCTTCTCAGCTTCACTGCTCTGTCCTTGAAGGCCCGATTCCTTTCCCTGGCACTAGGCCTGCCATAGAGTAGGTGGTCAGTATGTATTTGTGGATTGTAAACATTTTTTTGAAAATAAATCATTAAATCCTCTCATACTTTTCTTTATTTCTAGCCCCTTTTACCTCATTCAGATAGAAAACAAAAAGCAAAAAACAAACAAACAACACCCCCCCCCCCACTACCACCGCACAACATTTACAGTTGCTAGTATGTTTCTGGCAGGATCACAGAAACTGGGTTCAAAAGACCAGTTTATATATAGCTTGGTTCCAATTTTTAAGGAATTTACATTTAGGGGACAAAGAATGTTAAGTAGATAATTTTCATTCAAAATGGTAAATTCTATGGTTGAGGTAAGTACTGGGAACTATGGGAACTCAGAAAAGGTCCTTGCTCATCAAGGGAGCTTTGAGGTGGTTACACAAGATGTGAGGTGTAAGTTAGAGGATGACATTAAACGCCTGTGCGCACGTGCACGCGTGCGCGTACACACACACACACACACACACATACACACACACACGTGCACCCACACCTTGGTCCTCTGTGCTTGTTGGGGAAAAGTACAATGATATATGTTTTATGTGCTTTGGTTGGAGATCAGGAGGGTCAGTCTGCATGTTGGCCTGCAAGCTGAGCCTACCTGGTGAGTCAGTTGAGGTACAAGGATTATGTGAGCAGATGTGTTTTAATATTGCTTTGGGAAAAAAAAAAAGGGCCCTTGTACACTCTCCTGGTCTACACCATCACACACTAAGAGTTTTGACTGAGGAAATAAATGAACAATAGGCTATACCTAATGCTGAAAGCCCTGGAGAACTGGAGCCACTTAGTTTTCAACCCTCTGTGATAGCTGGATACTATCTCATGGTGCTTAGTTTCTGTCTATTCCCTTGAAAGGGAAAACATTGTCCAATTTATTCTTAGAGAGTTTCCATGACAATAAAAGGAAAATTTCGAGTCCCACAGACCTTGGTTTCTATATTATTCGTGGATTTATTTCCTAAATGTGGACATAAAATGGTTGGCCCTTGTCATTCATTTCTGCTTAGACCCACCACACGATCCTGTGCACCCTCAATGTATCAATATCAGATATCTTCCTCTCTGGCAACGCACCTATTTTCCTGTGGAGAGGGTCACACTCTTGGAGTTTAACTTGATGAAAAAGGAAACAGGTAAGTCTGTTTGCAAGATAACCTTAAAATCGTCAAAGCTATTGACATGTGTTTAAATGGGGCTTTCGGTCACTAAGTAAAAGAACGGGAAAAGAAGTATCCTGTTAAGAAGTGAGACCTAAATGGAAACAGCGGCCAGATGCTTTAAATTTTTTTTGTAAGTTGTTCCTTATCGTTTTGGCCCCATTGGCTTTTAGAGGAGCCCATGTCACTCTAGCTTGGTTTCACCTTATTTTTCCTGTTCTCGTGTCTGTCATGTTCTAATTTCTTCATCATCTTCTGTGTATTTTGCACTCTTTCCGGAGCTTTCATTTTTTTATTATGCTTCAATGCTGGATTTATTATCATAGAGTTTCAGGTGGGTACT
The DNA here is from genome assembly GCF_027574615.1 of Eptesicus fuscus. NCBI lineage: Eukaryota > Metazoa > Chordata > Mammalia > Chiroptera > Vespertilionidae > Eptesicus > Eptesicus fuscus. Next base: position 79,906,172 of record NC_072475.1, on the reverse strand, counting down.
GGGACCACATCTGGCCACGAGGCATAGGAAGAACACTGTTCAGGATCAGATGGGTTTTTCCATTTCCCATTTTCTCTCTGACTAGACCAAGAGGATATCCTACTGATGGTGACATTTCTGAACATAACTCATGTTTATATCTGCACAAATGGATATTATTTGTTATTTTAATTTGTGTTATCCTCACTTTTGCCTTCTAGGTTATTAATTTCTCACATTGAGAAGTCAGAAATACTGTGTGCTCCTTGAAAGCAGGAAACTGTGTTGCTTAAAGCACTAGCACAGGGCTAACTGCAATATTAAACTTGTTTATTTATTTCTATTTTCAAACTATCAAAACTGCTTATCTTTAAAATCCACCAATATATTTTTGTCTGAGTAATCTTTCTATGACAAGAGTATTTATAGGCCTAGGTATAAAAACTGGTAAATGATAGGTATTTGGGACATACTTTTTAGGTGCCAAACCTGGCTGCTAATTTTTGAAGGGGTTTCAGTACCATTGGTTTTAAATTGAGAATCCCATCTTTCATGATGTTGGTATAGGCAAGAGTCTGGGATATCATGAAGGGAAGGAGTTGGCCTATTACAATGAGCATTATGTAAATATCTAATTCTTTGTTCTCTCTGATTAATAATAATACTAGGTAGAACTTCTGTGGAGTGGAATATTAATGGGTGTTATGAAGAATAAATACTTTTAATCTATGTTTCAGAAATTCTGGATTATTAAAATTAGACAGATTTGCTTATTACAAACTTTGAACGGCTCATGTGCCTTTTTAAATTCTAAAAGGTAGATGTATTATGCATAGTGTTTTCTAAGGTATTTGACTACAGAACCAACACCACATTGAGTCTTCCTCCAAGTCACTTTTTACAGAACTCGTGTTCTGCAGGCCCTAAACTGAGAAATTCTATCAGAGAAATTGCCACACCCCCACCACTAGGACCACCACTAATCCCAACATCACCACTTCCTCTTAAGTATAGATAGCACTGAGGCTTTTCAACGCATTCCCACATGTATTATCTCATGTCCTTTTCATTAGCTGTGATTAGTGTAAGACAAGTGTTACCTCTCAATCTAGTAGATGAGAAAAGAGATACATTATCCCAATAGTTGCTGCCGTACTTGTCAGAGAATTATTGAGTTGTATTGGAGTAAAGACAACACAGGTCCACATCTGGAGAATCCTTGTAATTATAAAGAATAAAGTTTCCCCTGTTTTTAGAGGGAACTTTTCTACTTTGTGTGGTGACACCCACATTATTTCAGATACTGTCTCATGTGGAGGGAGATACACTTCAGGTAGTTTGACTCAAAGTTCCAAGTGAATTTGTCTGTGTGAAACAGATTGATTGAATATTAGACCATAATAGAATTGAGAGGAAATTGGGGGAAGGGTTGAAATCCAAACAAAACATCTCATTCATAGCACAGAATTTTATACAGATTGGTTAGACATTCTGAACCTAGACAACTCATTTGGGATAGGTTGGAAACTTCCCTCTATCCCTAATTTGTATTTGGAAATTCATGTATTTTTAATGTGTGTAGTTTGCACTAAATTTCCACTTCTGTTTTTTATTTTCCTTATTTGACACTGACATGAAATTACTTTCTCTGGGTGGGTCAGAGTCATCTTGAGTGGGATACTTGTCTATAATCAGTGCCGGGGTAGTGGGCCAAGGAGTCTGAACTAACTATTCAATATCGAGGAGGCATAGTTGTGTGTGTGTGGGGGGGTGATCAGGCTAAAATTTGATCTCTTAAGGAAAGGTGAAAGTCAAACATCTGTCTTGTTTTTCAGTCCATTTTCAGTGCCTATTATGATGCCTACTAGAGGCCCAGTGCACAAAATTCGTGCACGGAGGGGGGTTGTCCCTCAGCCCAGCCTGTACCCTCTTCAATCTGGGACCCCTCAAGGGATGTCCGACTGCCCGTTTAGGCCCGATCCCTGGGATTGGGCCTAAACTGGCAGTCGGATATCCCTCTCACAATCTAGGACTGCTGGCTCCCAACTGCTTGCCTGCCTGCCTTCCTGATTGCCCCTAACCGCTTCTGCCTGCCAGCCTGATCACCCCCTAAACCACTCTGCTGCCAGCCTGTTTGCCCCCAACTTCCCTCCTCTGCCAGCCTGGTCACTCCTAACTGCCCTCTCCTGCAGGGTTGATCACCTCCAACTGCCCTCCCTAGCAGGCCTGGTCCTTCTCAACTGCCCACCCTTGCAGGCCGGGTGCCTCCCAACTGCCCTCTCCTGCTGGCCATCTTGTGGTGGCCATCTTGTGTCCACATGGGGGCAGCTATATTGTGTGTTGCAGTGATGATCAATCTGCATAGTACTCTTTTATTAGATAGGATAGAGGCCTGGTACAGGGGTGGGGGCCAGCTGGTTTGCCCTGAAGGGTGTCCCTGATCAGGGTGGGGTTCCCTTGGGGCGTGGGGCGGCCTGAGCGAGGGGCCTGTGGTGGTTTGCAGGCTGGCCACGCCGCCTGGCAATGCAAGCGGAGGCCCTGGTATCTGGAATTTATTTTCCTTTTACAATTGAAACTTTGTAGCCTGGAGCAGAGCCAAGCCTGGGGCTCCCTCGAGGCCCACAGCCATTTGTGTTGGGGTTATAATTGAAACTTTGTTGCCTTAAGCGGGTGAGCCCGGCCAGGGTGTGCAGAAAGCTTTGCTTCCCCTGTTGCCGCCGGCAACCCTGGCCTGCTCTCTCAAGCTCCATTCTGCCGCCATTTGTTTGAATTTGTTTACCTTCTATAATTGAAACTTTGTAGCTTGAGTGGAGGCTTAGGCCTGCAATGGCTGGCAGAAAGCTTGGCTTCCTCTATTACCTAGGAAACCTTGCTCTCTGTGGTGGCTGTAGCCATCTTGGTTTGGGTTAATTTGCATACTCGCTCTGATTGGATGGTGGGCGTGGCTTGTGGGCATAGTTTGTGGGTGTGTCGGAGGTATGGTCAATTTGCATATTTGTCTATTATAAGATAGGATAACAGAGAGTCATTGCCAATAATTACAGAAAAATATGGATTGATGAATAAAAATGTCAAGGGCATCAAGTATCAAGTCAGGTGGGGACAGGCAGGATGGAAATTAGGGTGTTGTGTTGAGTCCAAGAGGGCATCCAGGATGAAGAGACAAAACCTCATACCCAGGCTGTGTCTATATAAAAACTGTTGGAAAGAGATGCAGAAGAAAAACAGTATGTTGTGAGTATGACTCTAGACACCTTTATTAAAGGCTAGACATATTGATGGTAAACTCCATATATACACTCTCATGTTTGCATCTTATAAATATTGTTAATCTTATAAATATTGGCATGTACTTGTTAATTTTCCACAGTATAGGATCAGTTCTTCACTATCTTTACAAAATCCCCAATTATACACCCGCCCCTTTAGATATTGATAAAGAAGTAGAAAGACTCAATGAGAACTTCAAGTCTTGTTACATCTCTTGTGTAAGCAGCGCTCTCTAACAAAGATGCACAGTCAACAAGAATGCACTGGGTGGCAGGGAAAGTCAGCATACTTTTAAGGTTTAACCAAAGAAAATCTACATTAGTAAGATAATTGATGTGGATATCTGGAAGAACCCATAATTCAAGTGGCAGGCTAAATTGATTTTTTCTGGTCCTTGTTTATCAGTTTGTCAAGTCCCTTGAGTAAGCTTCAAAAAAGAGGAGGTTTAAAACTTGTGTCATTCTCATCAGCAAGTTTATTGCATTAGTAGTGGTTAAAGCTCTGGTTTCTGTTTATATTTATACCAGGGCATCTTTTTTTGTTTGTTTGTTTGTTTGTTATTTTTAGCAAATTCATTTTATGCTAGTTTGCCCACTATTTACATGTTACTTTAAAGCACATTGCTAATGGAGAATGATTTTCCAGAGATGAGGATAAAAATGTCTGGGTTATCATGGGACTGACCATGTACACACTTCACTTGTCACCATCTTATTAAGTCAATTTCCAAAAAGGAATCGTCAAACTTTTTGGCATGCACATCTATCGTCCATATATGGGAGTCATTAGACTATGTAAATGCTGTCTTTTTGTAGTCATCTATGCTTTATGTTCACTGGGTAGAGTTACTCAGTAATATAAATAAGTCACAGATGAAGTCTTAGACAAAAAGTTCTTTAAACTGGGGAATAATATGTTTTATTTTTTTAAAAATGTGTTTGTTGCTTCCATATGAGGTTTTGTTTATGTTCTGGATTACAGCCCCTGCCACCATTGTGCAAAAGCCAGAAAGAAATTTAATCGGGTGTTGCCCACAGGGGTTGTGATTTATTATAGTTTTCAGGTTTTTTTTACATCTTACTGAGTCAGTGGACCCAGATGCAACAGCATACCTCCACTACAGAGATCTAAGTCACAAATGTTCAAAAACATTCTTTCATAATTAAAACATGGTGCCATCTCTTTAGGTTTCTTTAAAGATAAAAACTCCCTTAAAAATGATCCTACTTTCATAATTAGCTGTTCCCCCAATTCTTTTCACAAAGAGTATGTCCAGTTTTTGTTTTCCTGAAAACCATTTTCCCAATAATCCTTTTCTAATTATATGATTAATATAATTTCATACATTTCTTTAGCTTACACCTGTTTGCCAGTATGTTCACTCCAGATTTGTAAAAGAAACAAAATTCTAAAAAACAATGAAATTTTCAGAGCATAATAAGGAAGACATTTTATGATGTCAGTCAAAGTTATGCAAGCACCACCACTAAAAAAAGACCCTTTTCCCATGTTTTCCTCAATGTCTAGCCTCAAATCTCTCCTAGTTGCTTCACTGACTGTCAATTTTTTTGTCCTTCTCTCTCTTTGCCTTCTGTATCCAGACTGTTGTCAAGTCTTGTTTACTCGGTTAACATTTCATTCACCCATTTATTCATTCAGCCTGTATTTATTGAACCTCCACTTTGTACATGTAAATGGTTAATCTCGGTGCATCATGGGCACAGCTGCCTGCAACACACTATTCCTTATCACTAGCAAAGTACAGCCCTAATCACTTTTCATTTACTTAGTCCCATGGTTGGCAAACTGCGGCTCGCGAGCTACATGTGGCTCTTTGGCCCTTTGAGTGTGGCTCTTCCAAAAAATACCACGGCCTGGGCGAGTGCATTTTGAAGAAGTGGCGTTAGAAGAAGTTAAGTTTAAAAAATTTGGCTCTCAAAAGAAATTTCAGTCATTGTACTGTTGATATTTGGCTCTGTTGACTAATGAGTTTGCCGACCACTGACTTAGTCCATTAAACTTGTTCTTTAAGAGCCATTCTTCTATCCAGTACCACATCCTGTTTCTTGATACCTTGACTCTTCCTCATTCTTACTAGTTGACTAGTGGGTAGGCAGAATAATGGCCTCCCAAAGATGCCCATGTTCTAATTCCCAGATCCTGAGAACATGTTACCTTAGGTGGCAGCAGGGACTTTGCAGATGTGATTATGTTAAATTGAGATTGGAGTTACCCTGGATTATATGGATGGGCCTAATCTAGTCTTGAATTCTTAAAAGCAGGACCTTTCCTAGCTCTTTTCAGAGAAAGAGATGTGATAAAAGAAGGGTCAGAGCCCCAACCAGTTTGATAGAGTGTCAGCCTGTGGACTGAAAGGTCCCAGGTTTAATTCTGGTCAAGGGCACATGCCTGGTTTCGGGCTTGATTCCCAGTAGGGGGCGCGCAGGAGGTAGCCAGTCAATCATTCTCTCTCTATCATTGATGCTTCTATTTCTCTCTCCCTCTCCCCTCCTCTCTGAAATCACTAAAAATACATTTAAAAAAAGAAGAAGAAGGGCCAGAAAGGGGCCAAGTGCCAAGGAGTGTGGGAGGCCTCTAGAAGCCGGGAAAGGCAAGGAAATGGATTTCACTCTAGAGCCTCTAGATCTAGAAAGCAATTCAGACTTGCTGATACCATGATTTTAGACAGTGAGATCCAGGTTATACTTTTGATTTACATATTTGTAAGATATTAAATTTGTGTTGTTTTAAACCATTATATTTGTGGTAATTTGACATGGCAGCAATAGGAAAATAATACAGTTCCCTTCCCAGTCACGGGCCTTTGTACTTCTTTTTTTAAAAAATATATTTTACTAGAGGCCCGGTGCACGAAAATTCGTGCACGGAGGGGGGTTGTCCCTCAGCCCAGCCTGTACCCTCTCCAATCTGGGACCCCCTCAAGGGATGTCCGACTGCCCGTTTAGGCCCGATGGGATCGGGCCTAAACGGGCAGTCGGACATCCCTCTCACAATCCAAGACTGCTGGCTCCCAACTGCTTGCCTGCCTGCCTTCCTGATTGCCCCTAACTGCTTCTGCCTGCCAGCCTGATCACCCCCTAACCACTCTGCTGCCAGCCTGTTTGCCCCCAACTTCCCTCCTCTGCCGGCCTGGTTACCCCTAACTACCCTCTCCTGCAGGGTTTATCAACTCCAACTGCCCTTCCTTGCAGGCCTGGTCCTTCTCAACTGCCCTCCTTTGCAGGCCGGGTGCCTCCCAACTGCCCTCTCCTGCCAGCCATCTTGTGGTGGCCATCTTGTGTCCACATGGGGGCAGGATCTTTGACCACATGGGGCAGCTATATTGTGTGTTTCAGTGATGATCAATCTGCATAGTACTCTTTTATTAGATAGGATAGAGGCCTGGTACAGGGGTGGGGGCCAGCTGGTTTGCCCTGAAGAGCATCCCGGATCAGGCAGGGGTTCCCTTGGGGTGTGGGGCGGCCTGAGCGAGGGGCCTGTGGTGGTTTGCAGGCCGGCCACGCCCCCTGGCAATGCAAGCGGAGGCCCTGGTATCTGGAATTTATTTTCCTTCTATAATTGAAACTTTGTAGCCTGGAGCAGAGCCAAGCCTGGGGCTCCCTCCGAGGCCCGAAGCCATTTGTGTTGGGGTTATAATTGAAACTTTGTTGCCTTAAGTGGGTGAGCCCAGCCAGGGTGTGCGGAAAGCTTTGCTTCCCCTGTTGCTGGCGGCAACCCTGGCCTGCTCTCTCAAGCTCCATTCTGCCGCCATTTGTTTGAATTTGTTTACCTTCTATAATTGAAACTTTGTAGCTTGAGTGGAGGCTTAGGCCTGCAATGGCTGGCAGAAAGCTTGGCTTCCTCTGTTACCTAGGAAACCTTACTCTCTGTGGCTGTAGCCATCTTGGTTTGGGTTAATTTGCATACTCGCTCTGATTGGGTGGTGGGCGTGGCTTGTGGGCGTGGCTTGTGGGCGTGTCGGAGGTATGGTCAATTTGCATATTTGTCTATTATTAGATAAGATTGATTTTTTACAGAGAGGAAGGGAGAGGAATAGAGAGTTAGAAACATCGATGAGAGAGAAACATCGATCAGCTGCCTCCTGCACACCCCTCACTGGGGATGTGCCCGCAACCCAGGTACATGCCCCTGACCGGAATCGAACCCGGGACCCTTTAGTCTGCAGGCCGACGCTATATCCACTGAGCCAAACCGGTTTAGGCTGTACTTCTTGTTTGACTTCGCATCTCCTGCCTAATGGCCTCCCTTTATTGACCTCAGTTATCTACCTTCATTCAATCACCATAATCATGCATTGATCTTCTATTAAATTCAAAATACAGTTGAGAGCTTGGGAACTATGATGATGAACTAGATAGACATCCTATAAGGATACAGTGTCCACTACGTATAGGAGGGGCTCTGGGGTAAACTGCTCTACCAACTTTGGCAGTCAGTCAAAAAGGAGGTGGTCAGCAAGGCAGTTGATACAAATAAGGGAGTGTTTAGTCCAATATTTGCACAGGATTTTGAAGATAAGTTTGTTCTAGTTTACTTCACAAGTTCTGGAGGAACTTGCAAGAAAGTGAATCTTATGCAATTTGAAATCTTTCTAAGGAGGTGCTGTGCTAGAGTGGAAAGAATATATGCTTTGGAATTAGGCACATAGGTCTGTACTACAATTACTGTGTAATCTTGGAAAAATTATTCAACCTCTCTGAGACTTGGTTGCCTCATTTGTAAAGTGATTAATAGATTCCTCAAAAGATTAATGAGAAAACAGAAAGCACTTATTCTGGGACTTGGTACCACTAGGCTCTAAATAAACACTGGTTTCCTTCAGTCTCTTTCATGAGAAACAATAGATGCAAATATTTCATTTCATTTTGTGCTAGGTTCTACGTGGCACCATTAAAAAAATTGTTTTTTAAAGACATTTGCTTTGCCCAAGTTTGACCAGTTTATATAGTTTCCTTTCTTTTCTTTCTCCTTTTTTGGGGTATTTTTATCCCTGCAAATTAACATACCATAAGATTCATGCTTTTAAAGTGTACAGTTCAGTCATTGTTATTATATTCACAAAGTTATGCAAGCACCACCACTATTTACTTCCATAACATAAAATCACCCCCAAAGCAACTCCATATCCAGTTATTCCCCATTCTGTCCTTCTCCTAGGCCCTAGCAATCATTAATCTACTTTTATTATAATGATCCATTTAATATAAATGAAATCATACAATATGTGGCCTTCTTTGTCTGTATTCTTTCACTAAATATAATGTTTTCAAGGTTCATTCATGTTGTAGCATGTATCAGTATTGCCAAATAATAAAATATTGCATGGATATACCACATCTGTGTTTATTCATTCATCAGTTGATGGCCATTTGGGTTATTTCCATTATTTGGACATCTATATTAATAATGGAGGAATATAAAAATTGTCTGGGAAGAACTACAGCTCTGGCGACACAATGGTGGCCTGGAACGTGCTCGGCGCGGTTCCCCCGGCGGTCTCCGGCTGAGGGGATGGCTCCACTCGCTGCCGAGCATGGACAGACGAGCCCCTGGGGGACATGGGGTGGGAGACTCCGCGCTTGCTGACCTCTGGTCCTTTGAGAATCTCTGCGCCCCGGAAGCAGCCAGGTGTGCACGCCCAGCGACCGGCCGCCGCTGCAGACCCAAGAGCCATCGCAGCGACCTCGGACCAGCCCGCCGCCGTGCACCGGGTGCACCGGAGCCTCGCCAAGCCCGCCGCCCAGCAAGTTCTGTGGCAGCCACCCCAGAGCTTTGAGAAAATGGTCGGAGGAATTGCTGAGAAGGAATTGACCGATGGGAGTTGGGATCGGGAAGACGAGGCCCCGCTGGGTCCCGGATCCAGGTGCGCTCGCCCGGCGACTGGTCGCTGCTGCAGACCCGAGTGCCGCCACAGCGACCTCAGACCAGCCCGCCGCCTCGCACCAGGCACACTGGAGTTTCGCCGAGCCCGCCGCCCAGCGAGTTCCGCAGCAGCTGCCCCGGAGCTTTGAGAAAATGGCCTAAGGAATTGCTGAGAGGGAATTGACTGACAGGAATTGAGATCAAGAAGACGAAGCCCCACTGAGTCCCGGGTCCGGGTGAGGCTGCATACCCCTGTGTCTGGGTGAGGCTGGGTCCCGGGCCCGGGTGAGGCCGCACGCCCCCGGGTCCAGGTGAGGCCGCGCGCCCCTTGGTCACGGGGAGGCTGCGCACCCCTGGGACCGGGTGAGGCCGCGCGCCCCCAGGTCTGGGTGAGGCCACGTGCCCCTGGGTTCGGGTGAGGCCATGCGCCCCTGGGTCCGGGTGAGGCTGGATCCCGGGTCCGGGTGAGGCCATGCACACCTGGGTTCAGGTGAGGCCACGTGCCCCTGGGTCTGGGTGAGGCTGGGTCCCGGGTCCGGGTGAGGCCGCACGCCCCTGAGTCTGGGTGAGGCCACGCCCCTGGGTCCAGGCGAGACCAAACCAGAGGGAGTCGGACCTGCATTACCACCATTTGTCCACCATCCAGAACTGAAAAGTCAGTGCCGGCATGTACACATAAGGAACTGGTGGACATTGAAATTGGGTCTCAAAAGAACCGTTGGTCCAGAAAGAAACTCACTACAGACTGATTCATTTGCCTGTCAGCATAACTATTATTGCTCGTCTCACATTCGGTTCTTATAAGTATATTTCTAGTAACACATGATCTTACTCATCTAGGGGAAATGATGAGCAACATAGACTGATGAACAAGAACAGACCCAGAAACAAGGAGGAATCGATCATACTGTCGGGCCTCAGAGGGAGGGTAAGGGAGGGTGGGGGTAGGGGGGAGAGATCAACCAAAGGACTTGTGTGCATGCATACGAGCCTAACCAATGGTTAAGGACAACAGGGGGGTGGGGGCATCTGTGGGGAGGGGTGTGGGATGGGAATGGGGGGATGAGAACAAATATGTGACACCTTAATCAATAAAGAAATTAAAAAAAAATTGTCTGGGACGCCATCACAGTAACAGTAATGACCAAACAGCAAGCTGCATGGGGCGACCAGGCTGGCGGGGGCGGGGGGGGGGCAGTTGGGGGCACCAGATGGGGGGGGCAGTTGAGGGTGACCAGGCCAGCAGGGGGGGCAGTAAGGGGTGACCAGGCTGGCAGAGGGGGGGGGGGCATTTAGAGGCAATCAGGCAGGCAAGCAGGTGAGTAGTTAGTAGCCAGCAGTCCCGGATTGTGAGAGGAATGTCTGACTGCCGGTTTAGGCCCGATCCCCGGGATTGGACCTGAGGGGACCCCCCTCCCTGTGCACAAATTTCATACACTGGGCCTCTACTTATAAATAATGCTGCTATGAACATTGATGTACAAATATTGCACAGTCACATGATTTTATTTCTTTTGGATCCTAGGAGTGGAGTTTCTCAGATCGTATGGTAACTTTATGTTCACTGCTTAAGGAATTACCACACTGTTTTCCAAAGTGGCAGTACTATTTTACATTCCCATGAGCAATGTATAAAAGCTTCAATTTCTAGAAATCCTTGTCAACATTTGTTATTGCCTGTCTTTCTTTAAAAACAATAACCTTTTTGTCAGTCTTTCTGATTATAGCCATCCTACTAAATGTGAAGTGATATTTCATTGTAGTTTTGATTTGCATTTCTTTGATGACTAATGATATTGAACATGTTTTCACGTGCTTATTGTCTTTTTGTATATTTTCTTTGGAGAAATGTCTATTTAAATTGGTTTTCTTTCTTTTTTACACCATCTCTTCTTGTTTTAAATTTTGCTTTTTTCTTTATACTGCTAGACTTTCTGATTACTCCCAAATGGACACAGAAGGGGGGATTAAGTAGGGTAGTAGTTCCTGAAAGTTATTGAAGGTAGGAACACTGAACTGTGAGGCTGTGATCTGGGGCCTACCCTTGGCTTTGCCACACCTGTCTGTGAGATCATGGACAAGTAGCTGTGAACCTGAGCCTCCTCAACCTATTTGACCAGGTTAATTTTTCTCAATTCCTGAGCTGTAGTATTGAGTATTAACTTTATATCAGATGTAGCACAAGGTCTAGGGGAACAGATAAATAAGGCTTGGTTTTGTGCTTAATGCCCCTTGATATCTAGACACATTTAAATGGATATTACAACATAACAAGATGCCGTCACATGGAAGATAATCAAATACTGTGGAAATGCCAAGGAGGTGGCTTGCTGTCCCTGAGTCCAGCTGAAGGGGCTTCCCACATTAAAAATCTCTGAATCTAGGATATAGTTACCTTGCAGTGTATACATTTTATTGTATTAAATGGTGAGATTATATTTCAGATCAGGAGGCTCAACCCTACAGTTATTAAAGTTTGAGTTCATTAGAAAAACTGACTAATAGAATACCTCCCAGTTCTTTTTATTTAAAAAAATTCTTTATTGTTTAAAGTATTACATATGTCTCCTTTCCCCCCCATTGACCTCTCTCCAGCCATTCCCCTCCCTCCCCCCCAGCACATGCCCTCACCACCCTACTGTCTGTGCCCATGGGTTCTACTTACATGCATACATACAAGTCCTTTGGTTGATATCTTACCCCACCCCCTTCTGCCTTCCCTCTGATGTTGAACGGTCTATTCGATGCTTCTATGTTTCTGGATCTATTTTTGTTCATCAGTTTATGTTGTTCATTATATTCCACCAAGCAGTGAGATCATGTGATATTTATCTTTCTCTGACTGGTTTATTTCACTTGGCTTAATGCTCTCCAGGTGCATCCATGTTGTTGCAAATGGTAAGAGTTCCTTCTTTTTCACAGCAGTGTAGTATTCCATTGTGTAGATGTACCACAGGTTTTTATTCCACTCATTTGCTGATGGGCACTTAGGCTGTTTCCAAATCTTAGCTATTGGAAATTGTGCTGCTATGAACATAGGAGTGCATATATTCTTTCTAATTGGTGTTTCTGTTTTCTTGGGATATATTCCTAGAAGTGGGATTACTGGGTCACATGGGAGTTCCATTTTTAATTTTTTTTGAGAAAATGACATACTGTTTTCCACAGTGGCTGCACCAGTCTGCATTCCCACCAGCAGTGCACATTTTCTCTGCATACTCGCCAGCACTTGTTGTTTGTTGATTTGTTGATGACAGGTGTGAGATGGTACCTCATTGTCATTTTGATTTGCATCTCTCAGATGATTAGTGAATTTGAGCATGTTTTCATATGTCTTTGGCCTTCTGTATTTCCTCTTTTGTAAAAAAAAGTGTCTATTTAGGTCCTTTGCTCATTTTTTGATTGGATTGTTTATCTTCCTTTTTTAAAGTTGTATAAGTTCCCTATAAATTTTGGAGATTACACCCTTATTGGAGATAACATTGGCAAATATGTTCTCCCATGCAGTGGGCTCTCTTATTATTTTGTTGATGGTTTCCTTGGCTGTGCAGAAGCTTTTTATTTTGATGTAGCCCCATTTGTTTATTTTCTTCTTAGTTTCCATTGTCCTAGGAGCTGTATCCCTAAAGGTATTGCTATGAGATATGTCTGATATTTTGCTGCCTATGGATTCTTCTAAGATTTTTATGGTTTCCCATCTTACATTTAACTCCTTTCTCCATTTTGACTTTATTTTTGTGTATGATGTAAGTTGGTGATCTAGTTTCATTTTTTTGCATGTATCTGTCCAATGGTATTGGCACCATTTATTGAAGAGACTGTCTTGACTCCATTGTATGCTCTTGCCTCCTTTGTCAAATATTAATTGAGCATAATGGCTTGGGTCAATTTCTGGTTTCTCTGTTCTGTTCCATTGGTCTGTATGCCTGTTCTTATGCCAGTACCAGGCAGTTTTGAGAAGAGTGGCTTTGTAATACAGCTTGATATCTGGTGATCTCTCCAACTTTGTTCTTCTTTCTCAGGATTGCTGTGGCTATTTGGGGTCTCTTTTTTTATTCCAGATGAATTTTTGAAGAGTTTGTTTTAGGTCTGTGAAATATGCCATTGGTATTTTAATGGGGATTGCATTGAATGTACAGATTGCTTTGAGTAGTATGGACATTTTAATGATGTTGATTCTACCAATCCATGAACACAATATATTCTTCCATTTGTTTATGTTTTCCTCTATCTCTTTTTTCAACAACCTGTAATTTTCCGAGTACAGGTCTTTTACCTCCTTAGTTAAGTTTATTCCTAGGTATGTTAATTTTTTTGTTGCAATGGTAAATAGGATTGTTTTTTAGTTTCTCTTTCTGTGAGTTCATTGTTGGTGTATAAAAAAGCCACAGATTTCTAGGTGTTAATTTTATATCCTGTTACATTGCCAAATTAATTTATTAAGTCTAATAGTTTCTTGATGGAGTCTTTAGGGTTTCTATGTACAATATCATGTTATCTATGAATAATGACAGTTTTACCTCTTCTTTTCCAATTTGGATGCCTTTTATTTCTTCTTGTCTGATCACTATGACTAGTACTTCCAGTACTATGTTGAACAGGAGTGGTGAGAAGGGGCATCCCTGTCTTGTTCCTGCTCTTAGGTGAAATGGTTTTAGTTTTTGGCCATTGAGTATGATGTTGGCTGTAGGTTTGTCTTATAAGGCTTTTATTATGTTGAGGTGTGATTCCTCTATTCCCACTTTGCTGAAAGTTTTTATCAAGAAAGGGTAATAGATTTTGTCATTGCTTTTTCTACATCAATTAATATGATTATGTGATTTTTGTCTCTCAATTTGTTTATGTGATGTAATTGGATTTTTTCGTGTTGAGTTGTATGAGTTCTTTATAAAATTTAGATATTAACTTCTTAACAGATGTATCATTGGAGAATATCTTCCCCAAACCCGTATTTTGCCTTTTTATTTTGTTGATGTTTTCCTTTGCTGTGCAAAAGCTCTTTAGTTTGTATATATATATTTCTTTTGGTTTCCTTATCCAAGGAGTTATATAAAAAATGATTAAGAGCAATATCAGAGAGTTTACTGCCTGTGTTTTCCTAGGAGTTTTATGGTTTTGCACCTTACATTTAAGTTATTAATCAATTTTGAGTTTATTCTTGTACATGGTGAAGAAGGTGGTCTAGTTTCATTTTTTTGCATGTATCTGTCCAGTTTTCCTGACACAATCTATTGAATAGACTGTTTTTACTCCATTGTATATTCTTGCCTCCTTCCTCATAGATTAATTGACCAGAGTGGAGTGGGTTTATTTCTAGGATCTATACTCTGTTCCATTGATCTATGTATTTGTTTTTATGATAGTACTATGTCATTTTCATTATTACAGCCTGATAGTATAGTTTGATATTATGTAGTACGATACCTCCAATTTTGATCTTCTTTCTCAAAATTGCTGTGGCTATTCAGGGTCTTTTGAGTTCCATATACATTTTTGGATTATTTGCTACAGTTCTATGAAAAATGCCTTTGGTATTTTGATAGTTGTTGCCCTGAATCTGTAGATTGCTTTGCATAGTATGGAATTAACAATGAAGTTAATTCTTTCTATCCCTGATATAAGCTCAGTACATGCTTCCATTTATTTGTGTGTTCTTCAATGTCTTATAAGTTTTTGAGTACAGGTCTTTTACCTTCTTGGTTAAATGTATTCCTAGGTGTTTTTTTGATACAATTGTAAATGGGATTGTTTTCTTAATTTCTTTTTTTGATAGTTTGTTATTGGTGCATAAAAATGCAACTGATTTCTGAATATTGATTTTGTATCTTGCTACTTTACTAACTTTATTGATCAATTGTAATAGTTTTTTTGTGTGTTTGTGTGTATGGAATTTTTACGATTCTCTATAAAGTATCATGTCATCTCCAAATAACGAGTTTTACTTCTTCCTTTCCAATTTAGATGTCTTTTAATTTCTTTTTTAACTCTGATTGCTATGACTAGGACTTCCAATACTATGTTGAATAAAATTAGTGAAAGTGGACATCCTGTCTTGTTCCTGACCTTAAGGAAAATGTTTTTATCTTTTCGCCATTTAGTATGATGTTAGCTGTGGGTTTGTCATATATTATCTTTATTATGTTGAGATGTGTTTCTTCTATTCCCACTTTGCTGATAGTTTTTATCAAAATGGGTGCTGGGTTTTGTCAAATGCTTTTTCTGCATCTATCGATATGATCCTATGATCTTTATACATTTGGTTGATGTGCTGTTTCATGTTAATTTATTTGTAGATATTGAACCAACCTTGCATCCCAGGAATAAATTCCACTTGATCGTGATGTATGATCTTTGCTAAATTCAGTTTGCTAGAATTTTCTTGAGGATTTTCCATCTATATTCATCAAGAATATTGGCCTATAACTTTTTTTTTTTAATTGTAGTGTCTTTGTCAAGTTTTGGAATCAGGATACTGCTAGCCTTGTAAATGAGTTTGGGAGTCTTCCCTTCTCTTGAATTTTTTCGCAACAATTTGAGGATAGATGTTAGTTCTCCTTTGAATGTTTGGTAAAATTCACCTGTAAAGTCATCAGATCCAAGACTTTTATTTGTGGTGAGTTTGTTGATTACTGCTTCACTTTCATTGGTTGTAATCAGTCTGTTCAGATTTTCTGTTTCTTCCTGATTCAGTCTTGGAAGATTGTACATGTCTAGGAATTATACATTTCTTCCAGATTTCCCAATTTGTTGGCATATAATTGTTTATAGTATTTTGTTATAATAATCTGTATTTCTGTGGTGCCATTTTGTCACTTCTCTTTCATTTCTGGTTTTCTTTATTTGTGTCCTCTTTATTTTTTTATGAGTCTGGCTAAAGTTTTAGCAATATATATTTTTTATCTTTTAAAATAATCAGCTCTTGGTTTCATTGATCTTTTGTATTCTTTCTTTAGATTTTATTTCATTTATTTCTGCTCTGACCTGAATTATTTCCTTCCTTATACTGACTTTGGACTTTGTTGTTCTTTTTCTAGTTCCTTCAGGTATAAGGTTAGGTTGTTTATTTGAGATTTCTCTTGTTTCCTGTGGTAGGCCTGTATTGCTATGCATTTCCCTTTTAGAACGGCTTTTGCCATGTTCTACAGATTTGGGGTCATTATGTTTTCTTTTTCATTTGTCTCAAGGTATCTTTTTATTTCTTTCATTAATCTTGTTATTAACCTATTCATTGTTTACTAGCATGTTATTTAGTTTCCATGAAGTTTGTGTGTGTGTTTTCAGTTTTTTTTCTTGTAATTAATTTCTAGTTTCATACCATTGTGATTGGAGAAAATGCTTGATATGATTTCAATCTTCTTAAATTTATTAAGACTTATTTTGTGTCTTAACATGTGGTATCTCCTGAAAAATAATTCATGTGCATTTGAAAAGACTATCAATTCTGCTACTTTTGGATGAAATGACCAAAATATCAATTAAATCCATCTGGTCTAATGTGTCATTTAAGGCACTATTTCCTTGTTGATTTTCTGGGTGGATGATCTACCCATTGATATCAATGGAGTGTTATAGTCCCCTACAATTACTGTATTTCTGTCAATCTCTTCTTTTACATCCACCCACATTTGCTTTATAAATTTAGGTGATGCTATGTTGGGTGTTTAAATGTTTATAAGGGTTATATCCTCTTGCTGGATTGATCCCTTTATCATTATGTAGTGTCCTCTGTTTCTTATTATACACTTAGTTTTAAAGTTATTTTGTTTGATATAAATATTGTTACCCCAGCTTATTTTTTTTGTTTCTATTTGTATGAAATACATTTTCCTTTTTTTTTTTTTTTTACTTTCAGTCTCTGTGTGTCTTTTGATCTTAAATGGTTCTCTTTTAAAAACAGTATGGTGTTTCCTCAAAAAATTAAATATGAAACTGGCATTTGACCCAGTGACCCCAATTCTAGGAATCTATCCTAAGAGACCCAAAACACCAATCAGAAGGAATGTATGCACTCCTATGTTCATAGCAGTGCAATTTACAATAGCTAAGATCTGGAAGCAGCCCAAGTTCATAAAAAAGCTGTGCTACATTTATACCATGGAATACTATGCAGCTGTAAAAAAGAAGGATCTCTTATCCTTTGAGACAGCATGGAGGGACCTAGAGATCAGTCTGCTAAGTGAAATAAGCCAGTCAGAGAAAAACAAGTATCACATGATTTCACTCATATGTGGAATCTAATGAACAAAATAAACTGATAAACAAAATAGACCCAGAGACATAGAAACATGGAGCAGACTGTCAGGTGGGTGTACATCAACCAAAGAACTTGCATGGATATATGCATAACCCATGGACACAGACGTTAGGGTGGTCAAGGCCTGGGGTGGGGAATAGGGACAGGCTAGAAGGAGTCAATGGGGATAAAAGTGGATATATGCAATACTTTCAACAATAAAGATTTAATAAAATAAATAAATAAATAAATAAATAAATAATAAACAGAGGAAAAATGGGTCTCTTTTAAATGGCCTATTTATTAGTCTTCTTTTCTTATTCATTCAGCTACTCTATGCCTTTTTTCTATACTTTTAAAACTTATTTAAAATATTTTTATTTTTCTATTACAGTTGACATTCAATGTTATATTAGTGTCAGGTGTACAGCATAGTGATTACACATTTATATAACTTATAAAGTGAACATCCCAATAAGTCTAACTTCCTGACACCATACATAATTATTATAATACTAGAGGCCCGGTGCACGAAATTCGTGCACGAAGGGGGGTTGTCCCTCAGCCCAGCCTGTACCCTCTCCAATCTGGGACCCCTCAAGGGATGTCCGACTGCCCGTTTAGGCCCGATCCTTGGACATCCCTCTCACAATCCAGGACTGCTGGCTCCCAACTGTTTGCCTGCCTGCCTTCCTGATTGCCCCTAACCGCTTCTGCCTGCCAGCCTGATCACGCCCTAACCACTCTGCTGCCAGCCTGTTTGCCCCCAACTTCCCTCCTCTGCTGGCCTGGTTACCCCTAACTGCCCTCTCCTGCAGGGTTGATCACCTCCAACTGCCCTCCCTTGCAGGCCGGGTGCCTCCCAACTGCCCTCTCCTGCTGGCCATCTTGTGGTGGCCATCTTGTGTCCACATGGGGGCAGGATCTTTGACCACATGGGGCAGCTATATTGTGTGTTGCAGTGATGATCAATCTGCATAGTACTCTTTTATTAGATAGGATAGAGGCCTGGTACAGGGATGGGGGCCAGCTGGTTTGCCCTGAAGGGTGTCCCTGATCAGGGTGGGTTCCCTTGGGGTGTGGGGCGGCCTGAGCGAGGGGCCTGTGGTGGTTTGCAGGTGGGCCACGCCCCCTGGCGATGCAAGCAGAGGCTCAGGTATCTGGAATTTATTTTCCTTCTACAATTGAAACTTTGTAGCCTGGAGCAGAGCCAAGCCTGGGGTTCCCTCCGAGGCCTGCAGCCATTTGTGTTGGGGTTATAATTGAAACTTTGTTGCCTTAAGTGGGTGGGCCCGGCCAGGGTGTGTGGAAAGCTTTGCTTCCCCTGTTGCCGGCGGCAACCCTGGCCTGCTCTCTCAAGCTCCATTCTGCCGCCATTTGTTTGAATTTGTTTACCTTCTATAATTGAAACTTTGTAGCTTGAGTGGAGGCTTAGGCCTGCAATGGCTGGCAGAAAGCTTGGCTTCCTCTGTTACCTAGGAAACCTTGCTCTCTGTGGCTGTAGCCATCTTGGTTTGGGTTAATTTGCATACTCGCTCTGATTGGATGGTGGGCATGGCTTGTGGGCGTGGCTTATGGGTGTGTCGGAGGTATGGTCAATTTGCATATTTGTCTATTATTAGATTAGACTAGAGGCCTGATGCACAAAAAATTGTGCAAGGGGCTTGGCCCTCACAACCCTGGCTTCATCCGGAAGGTCGTTCAGCTGCCCAGTCTAATTAGCATACTTTGCTTTTATTATTATAGATTATTGTCCATATTCCCTATGCTGTACTTTATATCCCTGTGACTGTTTTTAACTGCTATTCTGTACCTCTTTTTTTTTTTTAAAATATATTCTATTGATTTTTTACAGAGAGGAAGAGAGAGGGATAGAGAGTTAGAAACATCGATGAGAGAGAAACATCGATCAGCTGCCTCCTGCACACCCCCCACCGGGGATGTGCCCACAACCAAGGCACATGCCCCGGACCGGAATCGAACCTGGGACCCTTGAGTCCGCAGGCTGATGCTCCATCCACTGAGCCAAACCGGTTTCGGCTATTCTGTACTTCTTAATCCCTTTAACTTTTTCACCCAGTCCCCAAGTCTCCCTCCCATTTGAAAACCATCAGTTTGTTTTGTGTAACTATGTGTTTGTTTCTATTTTGTTTGTTAATTTATTTTGATTTTTAGACTTCACATAAAGTGAAATCATATGGTATTTGCCTTTCTCTGTATGATTTATTTCAGTTACCATAATACCCTATAGGTTCATCCATGTTGTCACAAATGGTAACATTTCATTCTTTTTTATGGTTGAGTAATATTCTGTTCTATATATGTACGACATCTTCTTTATCCAATCTTCTATCAATGGATACTTTGGTCTTGTTTTCTTATCCGTTCAGCCACCTGATGTTTGATTGGAACATTTAATACGTTTACACTTGAAGTGATTATTGATAGGTACATAATTATTGTAGTTTTATTATTCATATTTATATTTTTCTTTCCTTCTTCTTTAAGAGCTTCCTTTAACATTTCTTGTAATGATTTAGTGGTGATGAACTCTTTTAGCTTTTCCTGTCTCTTTATCTCCTCTTTGTATCTAAATCAGGGGTGGGGAACCTTTTTTCTGCCAAGGGCCATTTGGATATTTTTAACATCATTCACGGGCCATTCAAAGTTATTAACTTAAAAATTAACCTGGTATATTTGGTCAAACATTTAATTAACTCACCCCTATTGTGATGGTTGGAACTGATTCTCTTTGGTGAGGGGTGTGATCTTAGCTGGTACTGATGATGTTGCTACTCATAATTGCTTTTCCACGTTTGTTTTGGTCAGTCTGGAGCCCAGTCAACTTTTGAGATGTTAAGTTTTGAAAAGAGCTACTCACAGCAATTAAGCTGTTCTGAACACAGATGCATATTTCAATGCATATATCCTCAAAGTGGGAAATTCATCACTGCTTATGTAACATTTATAGAACTCAAGGAATGGGAAGTTGTTGTACCTAGCTTTCAGCTCATTATCACTTTGCAGCTGAATGATTTCGTGTTGGTTATCAGGCACATCAGCTGGTTCCACATTGAACAGTGTAGCAAAGATGTTCAATCCATTTGTTTGAATCTTGAAACTAATACCTCAATTAGTTTTGCACATTCATCAGCATATTCAAGTGTTGTAGAAGGCGTATTCCTTTCAAGTGGCACTTTCCACAGCCTTAATTTAGCATCAGGTGATTTCATGATTGAAAGCAGGGAGCTGAGAAGCTGGTTTGGGCCCTGCAACTTGATCTTCAGCTCTGAGAGGAACTTGGTAATGTCCACCATGAATGCTAGATCATACAGCCAGTGGCTATCATTGAGTTCCCTGACAGGCTTTCCCTTCCTCTCGGTGAACTGTTTGACTTCATCCTCAGTTCATTAAAACTCATGAGCTTGTTGCCACAACTCAGCCACTGCACTTCAGTTGAGAAACAAGATCACAGTACCAGAGTAAAGATCACTCTGTAACTTCTTAAACCGGTAGCTGTTAAAACCTCTGCTTTTGCTAAAACTTATACATGACACTACTATTGCCATTACATCGTTGAACCGCAACAACTGTGCACAGAGACCTTCTTGATGTATGATGCAGTGGCATATAATTAAATCACTTGGATCAAGACTGAGATGATTTAGTTCTTTCTTGACAAATGCTATTAACCCTTTTTGCAAGCCAACCATGGCTGGAGCTCCATCTGTGGTGAGGCCACTTAACTTTTCAAATGTTAGCTCAATTTTTTTTTTCATTGATAAAATCTCTCAAACAAGTCCTCTCCTCTTGTAGTGCCATGCATGGCTTCCAGGGACAGCAGCTCCTCTCACATGTCAAACTCTGCAGTTATCCCACGACCGATAATGGCCAGTTGGACGGTATTTGTTATATCCGTTGTCTCGTCACAAGCCAGAGAGAAAAACTGGAAATTTCCTGCAGAATCCTTCCGCATTTTTTCTTTCAATATCTTGTGCTAAATTAGTAATCCAATATGAGATGGTTCTCTGAGACAAACTAACACTCTGAAACAATTTTACTTTGGTGCTAACAACTTTGCAACAGCCACCATGCACTCTCTCACAAACTCTCCCTCTACATGAGGCCTCAGGGTTTTTAGCTCATTACACAACTCATCTGAATAACATTGTCTCTGTCAAAATGAGGCCTAGTGAAAGCAGCTTGTTGTGATTCCAAACTCCACTGAAGAGCATTGATTTTATCCAGATGCATTTGACTTCCGAATTCATTGAGTTTAGTGTGTTTTGAGCTGTGATGACAATCCAGATTGGCTTTTTCCTTTTATTTATTTATTTTTAATTTAAATTCTTTATTGTTTAAAGTATTACATGAATCTTCATTTTCCCCCATTGACCTCTCCCCGGCTGCTCCCACCCACCAGCACATGCCCTCACCCCCACCACCCCCACCCCGCCACTGTCTGTGTCCATTGGTTATGCTCATATACAAGTCCTTTGGTTGATCTCTTACCCCCTTACCCCCCACCTTCCCTCATAGGTTGGACAGTCTGTTTAATGCTTCTATGTCTCTGGATCTATTTTTGTTCATCAGTTTATGTTGTTCATTATATTCTACAAATGAGTGAGATCATGTGATATTTGTCTTTGTCTGACTGGCTTATTTTGCTTAGCATAATGCTCTCCAGTTCCATCCATGCTGCTGCAAATTGTAAGAATTCCTTCTTTTTCACATCAGCGTAGTATTCCATTGTGTAGATATACCACAGTTTTCTAATTCACTCATCTGCTGATGGGCACTTAGGCTGTTTCCAAATCTTAGCTATTATAAAATGTGCTGCTATGAACATATATCCTTCCTGACTGGTGTTTCTGTTTTCTTGGGATATATTCCTAGAAGTGGGATTACTGGGTTAAATGGAAGTTCCATTTTTAATTTTTTCAGGAAAGTCCATATTTTTTTTTTCTACAGTGGCTGCACCAGTCTGCATTCCCACCAGCAGTGCAATAGGGTTCATTTTTCTCTGCTTTCTTGCCATCTCTCGACATTTGTTGATTTGTTGATGATAGCCATTCTGACAGCTGTGAGATAGTACCTCATTGCCATTTTGACTTGCATCTTTCAGATTATTAGTGTCTTTGAGCGTGTTTTTATGTCTCTTGGACTTCTGTAGGTCCTCTTTTGAAAAGTGTCTATTTAGGTCCTTGCCAGATTGGCTGTTTTCATTACTGCTAATGCCTCGCCACAAACTAGTCACACAGGCATGCCTTTGACTTCAACAAAAAAATAATCATTTGTCCATTTCTCTTGGAAAGATGGACACTCTGTATCAGCTGTTCTTTTCTTTGTAGTTGCCATTTGTAGGATGTCACACCACTTAGGTTTTAATAACTATCCAGTGTGTGTGTCTTCCCCGATACAGATATTTTGCTTTGATCACTGTTCTAATCCTGCATCTTGGATTTGGAACATATCCAACATTTGTATCATTGACTCTTGAGGTCTTTTCTATGTTCCGTAATTTCCTTAATCTTCATCAGAGATTCAGTTTTTTTGAGGATTGTTGATAATGATATGTGGATAAAGGTTGTATTAAAGTTATCATCTGTGTCAACAAAGAAGTCAACAACATCGTCATCAATCATCAAAGGCAAGGTCATCAGTGTTGTGAGGAATCATCTCATCGTATCTTGTCTCATCATCACTGGATTGTCATAGTTTGCTATAGTGTGTTAACGCTTTTGCAGCACGTACACTCCAACCTGCTGGCACTGACTTTCCTCTGAGTCACTGCAATTCAGGCAGATAGGCTTCTGGCAGCCAACAAGAAGCATATGTGTCTGTCCCATCAGGTACTCATATGTATCCTGTTTACCCCATAATGGATGTTCCTTGTTTGTCCCTGAAAATTTATGTTATTATTATGATTTCCTTAATGTAAATTTATGTTGCTATGAAAAAAGCTCCTAGATTTCTTGAATTTCAAGTCCTGTGATTGCCTTGGCAGGGCCAGACCAATGCTTTTGTCGGCTTTATACTGCCTGTGGGCCGGATGTTCCCCACCCCTGATCTAAATGATAGCCTTGCAGGGTAGAATAGTTTTGGTTGTAGGTCCTTACTTTTTATCACTTTGGATATTTTGTGCCAATCCCTTCTTACCTGCAAAGATTCCATTGAGAAATCAGCAGTCTTATGAGAGCTACCTGAAGGTAACTAAGTGCTTTTCTTTTGCTGCTTTTAAGAGTCTCTCTTTATTGTTAACCTCTGTCATTTTAATTATAATGAGTTTTGTGTGGGCCTCTTGGTTCATCTTGTTTGGTGCTCTCTGTGCTTCCTTGACTGTGTGTCTGTTTTTTTCACCAGTTAAGGGAAGTTTTCAGTTATTTTTTTTTCAAATAGGTTTTCAATTTCTTGTTCTCCATCTTCTTTTCTGGTATACCTATGATGTGAATGTTGTTATGCTTGATATTGTCCCATAGATTGCTTAAATTATCTATTTTCTTTTTGCTATTCTAACTGGTTATTTTCTGCTACCCTGTCTTCTAAATCACTGATTCAATTCTTTGCTTTATCAAATCTGTTATTAATTCTTTTTAGTGTATCCTTCATTGCAGTTATTATATCCTTCATTTTTGACTGGTACCTTTTTATGACTTGTACATTCTTTTTTATATATCTCTTTGTTGAAGTTCTCACTGAGTTAATGTATTCTTCTCCTAAGTTTATTGAGCATCCTTATAACCAGTATTTTGAAATCTATATCTAGTAGATTGTTTGCCTCCATTTTGTTTAGTTCTTTTCTCTAGAGTTTTCTCCAGGTCTTTCATTTGGGACATGCATCTTTGCCTCCTCATTTTGGCTGCCTCTCTGTTTGTTTCTATGTATTAGGTAAATCTGCTACACCTCTCAGTCTTGGCAGTCTGGAAAGGCATTAATCTTGTTGGATTAAAAACCCTTTCTTATTATCTCATTTACCTCCTAATAACTCTGTCTTCAAATGCAGTCCTATTGGGAGTTACAGCTTTAATATATGAACTTGTAGTGTGGGGGGGTAAATTCAGTTCATAGTATGAATGGATTTATTTTTTAGTTCCCTCCTTTCTCCCCTCCCTCCACGACTCATATGGAATGCTGGGGCTTAAGTTTTTATAATATAATATATTTGAAGAATTTATTTTGTCTGAAGAATATTCTCTGTGTGTGTGTGTACGTGTGTGTGTGTACGTGTGTGTGTGTGTGTGTGTGTGTAATAACTGAATTACATATGTATTACTATTCCCTAACCAAAGTTGTTTTCAATCACCTTTTAGAACTTCTATTTGAACTGCTAATATGGAAAGAGCTAAACCAGGGGACCATAAAATTTATTATTTGAGTTATCTGAGCATTGGCTCTGCTTTATTCAAAATGTTCAAGCAGAATCTGGCTTGGGTGACTAATTGTTAAAGATAGGCTAGAAGAGATTCCAGCACTGGGTGGGAGTTGGAATAGATAGCCTTGAAGATTACTTCCAATTTTATGATTCTCAGAAGAATATTGGATAGGCTTGAGTTTTACCTTCTCTTTCTTACTGAAGACCCTTGATGGAGGTGTTAACAAGAAATGAAATGTCACAAATGCAAGTAGCAGGAGGGTGCAAAGATCAAAGCCAGATTTCTGGAAAATCCACTATCAAAACTGAGAGTTGGCCGCATTATTAGTGATGGTCAATGAGTAATGTTGATTTTGGAATGTTAATACACTAGCATTAAAAAGGGAAGATACTATTGCCACCCAAGGAGCAATGGTTAACAGAGCGAGAATAACAGAGAAACAGCTACGAATGAAAGGGGGTTTTATGTAAAAGGGATTGCTAACATTATTTATTATTTTTATCCAATTTTTTATATAAAGGAAACATAAGGAACATTAATTACCATCTTCAAAAAAAGATATCATAGCTTACCTTTCCAAAATGGTAGGTGTCTATTATTTCACAAACCTTTGAAGACCTTGAGAATGGGTGTCATAGTCTACAAATATTTATGTTCCCAGCATCTTGTGTAATACATAGCACATATGAGCCATATGGTAACTCTTGAATGAGTTAGTTAATGACTATGTCTGAATAATATGGATTACTTATTCCTATATTTATTTAAAGACTTTTCCTTTTCGTGAATAGATTTTGGAGAGCTCTGTCAAGTTATAATTAACTACAATAATTTGCACATATTTAGAGTGTACAATTTTATGTTTAGACCATATACCCATGAAATCATTATTACAATCAAGATGGTGAACATATACATCACATGCTTCTTTGTTATCCCTTTTTCCTGGGCCTGTCCATATACCTTCTCCCCAAGCAACCACTAATTTTTCTGTCACTATTAATTATATTTTATTTTCTGGAGTTTTGTATACAATTAATCATACAATGTGTACTCTTTTTTATGGCTTTTTCCACTTGGCATAATTACTTTGAGATATATCCATGTTGCTGTATTATTGCATGTATCAATAATTCATTTCTTTTTTTAAAGTCACTAGTTATTATTGCTGAGGATATATCACAATTTATTTATTCATCTATTGATGATTTGGGTTGCTCCTAGTTTATGGCTGCTACAAATAAAGGTGCTATAAATATTCATGTATAGGTCTTTGTGTGGACATATGCTTTCTTTTCTCTTGGGTAAATAAATACCTAGGAGTATGATGGCTGTATCATATGGTATGATGTTTAAATATGGTATATTTTGAATGTGTATGAAACCATCAAACTATTTTCTAAAGTCATTATACCATTTTACATTCTCCCCAGTTTATGGGTGTTGCAATTTCTATACATCCTCACCAATACTTGGTATAAACAATCCCTCAATTTTAACCAAATGTAATAGGAGTGTAGTAGTATCTCATTGTGGCTATTTCAACTTCCCTAATGATTTTTATGGTGAGCATATTTTTATGTGCCTGTTTGCCATCCATATATTTCCTTGGTGTAGTGTCTTTTCAAATATTTTGCCTATTTTTTAAATTGGATTGTTTGTTTTTTAAATTGCATCAGAGTTCTTTCCATATTCTGGATACAAGTCCTTTATTAGATACAGTAGTCCCCCCTTATCCATGGTTTTTCTTTCCACAATTTCAGTCACCCATGGTCAGACATGGTCTGAAAATATTAAATGGAAAATCCTAGAAACAAACAATTCATAAGTTTTAAATTGTGCGTCATTTTGAGTAGTGTGATAAAATCTCACACTGTTCTGCTTCATCCTTGCCAGGACATGAAGGTTGCTGATGGTATTTTGCCCTGATTCCCTTTACTAGGGTGTACATCAGCCCCCAGTTGTTGTTAATGCTGGCTGCTAATGGCATACACCACACACTTTTTTGAAAGATGGTCCTTGGCTGAGGGGAGTCTCTTTGCCCAGAGACACATAAGAGATTAGATTTTTCTCCCTCTGCCTGAGGTAGCCCCCTGGCCATGGAGTAATTGACTCAGGGGCATAACAGCCCAGACTCCTTCTGTCTGAATGGGATAATGTGATAACCTTTCTTTTAACTTTATCTTTATTGTTGCAAGTATTACAGATGTCCCACTTTTCCCCCCATTGACCTCCACCCCCAGTCCTTCACCACACTATTCTCTGTGTCCATGGGTTATGTATATATGCATATAAGTTCTTTGGTTAATCTCTTCCCAGCCCCACCCCGATATCCCCTCACCCTCCACCTTCCCTGGATAGTCTGTTCCATCTATGTCTCTGGATCAATTTTGTTCATCAGTTCATTTTGTTCACTTATGAGTGATATCATGTGATACTTGTCTTTCTATGACTGGATTATTTCGCTCAGCATAATGCTCTCCAGGTCCCTCTGTGCTGTCTCAAAGGGTAAGAGGTCCTTCTTTTTTACTGCTGCATAATATTTAATCGTGCAAATGTACCAGATCTTTTTTATCCACTCATCTACTGGTAGGCACTTGGGCTGTTTCCAGATCTTAGCTATTATAAATTGTGCTGCTATGAACATAGGGGTGCACATTATCCCCCAGATCCCTCTGTGAGATCAGGCTGAAACTAGACTTCCTTCAAAATCATGTTTGCTTAGCCTTTTCTTCTGCGGTAGCCTGATTCCCTCATTGCTCTTACACGTTTTTCCTGAGAGCATTTCCCTAATAAATCATTTATGCAGGAATCCCTATTTAGGTCTTTGCTTCTAAGGAGCCTGACTTAAGGCCCTCCTTTTCCAGCATTTCAGATTGTACAGGCACACCTTACTTTATTGTGCATCACAGATGTTTTGTTTTTTACAAATTGAAGGTAAGACCCTCTACCAGAAAAATGGTTATGACTTACTTTATAGTGATACTCATTTTATTATAGTGATCTGGAACTCAACCTTCAAATTTCCAAGGTGTGCCTATAGTTAATTTAGTTACTACTCCTTCAGTTTCTAGTTGCAATTGCTCCATCAGCTTTCCAAAAAGTTGTTGAAATTTCTTATACTCTGTTGTTTTCTTTCTCATTATTGTTGTCTTTCTAAGATCTGCATATTTTTCTTCTTCTTCTGACATCTTAGCATATTTTGGGAGGAACAGAGTTATACTTATGTGGTTAATTTTATAAGGAAGCTTAAATTGTATGTATATAGAAATTCAGGTTTATTTTGTGTTTTCTATTAAATATACTATTTCCACTAAAAATAATAAATATTCCATTAAAAACTAGTTAGATAAAAATATAGTGACAATGAGGAATTGTAATGCTTTAAGTTTTAAACAAGATTATTTGAAATTCCAAGGAGCAGTATGTTGGGGTAAAGTCATCCATTTTGCATTCAGTTTAGTGTTTTCAAGAAACATTTCATTTAATAGAGGGACAGGTATGTAATATCTAGGTTTACTAATCTCTGCTAGAACAACCGATGCTGACTTTTATTAATGAGATAAAGCAAGGTCATTAGGGTTATAATTACATGACTCACTGAATTTTCACCACCAAGTTTATCTAGTTCACTAATGTCTTTTTTAAAATATTTATATGCAATGGTCATACTTCTTGGCGTGTGTGTGTGTGTGTGTGTGTGTGTGTGTGTGTGTGTGTATAATTTATATCTATGTGATTTATGTCACAATGACTTGATGGTGATTAGCCAAAAACCTATCTGGAGTTGTTAGAGAATGTTGTATCAGTGACATGTGGGTCAATCCATATAGTATTATGCTGTATCTATTTGTGTATGTTTTATCTCTCCCACAGAATTGAAGACAAAAGCTATGCCTTCTATTCCTCCAGAATATGGCACACAGCAGATGCTCAACTGAATATTGCTCCAAGATAAAGTAAAAAAACAAAACCACAAAACACAGAAAAGCCTAGCAAATATTTGTTTGAGAAATTTCGTATAATTACCAATGACTTGCAGGTTAGTTGTGTTATCTTTCAATCTCTAATCTCCCACAGCTAAATAGTTTCCCTTGTGTCTCCTAACACTTTCTTGTTGCAAATAAAATTGGATCAGGGATTGTGGCACAGCTGGTTTGAGTACTAGGTACCAAAGCATAGTTCGAGTGAAGTCACTCTGGGTGCAGCTGGCTGGTTCTCTCAGTTTCACTTCACAGAGGCACACTATTTATGTTCTTCCTTCCACATCTGCAAAACTCCTTTTAGAGTCAATGAGAATCACAGGCTTTGAGCACACTGGAGACATCATCTGAGACTTCATTTTGTGCTTATGGTTTTTTTTTTCCTGTTATTATCAGAGGACAGGATTAATATTGGGGTGACACACAAATAGTATTATAGAATCCACATAATCAAATTACTTCACAGTTGGAAGGGACTTTTTAAAAAATATATATTTTATTGATTTTTTACAGAGAGGAAGAGAGAGGGATAGAGAGCCAGAAACATCAATGAGAGAGAAACATCGATCAGCCGCCTCCTGCACACCCCTCACTGGGGATGTGCCTGCAACCAAGGTACGTGCCCTTGACCAGAATCGAACCCGGGACCCTTGAGTCCGCAGGCTGACGCTCTATCCACTGAGCCAAACCGGTTTTGGCTGGAAGGGACTTTAAAAGTTATTTAGTTGAACATCTTACACTCTATTTTACACATAAGGTTTAAAGACTTCAAATTACTTGATTAAGTATAGTTACTGGTAGATGTAGGATAAGTGATGACATCTCTGTACAGGCATATTTTAGGGAACTGACAGTTCTCAGGTATACAAAAGTCATTTAACAAATCAGTTATAATGAATTTCCATTGTATTATTTATTTTAAAACTGAAATATTAGAAGTTAATGTCTAGTTAATTAGTTTTTGCTGGAAATTAAAAAATAAAACTTTTCATATTGAAAATTATTTCAACATATATCAGTGTCTGCTCATATTTTAGTTTACACAAGGCCAAGGGCCATTTTAATCTTAAATCATGAATAAAATACTATCATTGCTCTGGGATCATTGGTGTGATATTTTGGAATTGAATATATAGACTGCAGGAAATAATTTGTATGTATACTGACCCCAGGGCAGACATCTAGGAATTTTTTAGATCACATTTCTTATATAAGTTTGCTTTAATGACTTTTAATCTTTCTGACAAAAGGTTGAGCATGTTAAAAAATGTTTGGATTGTTTGAAAGTCAGAGTTAAGCAGGTTCTGCTCAATTTAGAACTATTCTAAATCTTAATGCATGACTTTTGATCATGCTCCAGAGGTTTTATCCCCAGCCTGATATTCTTTAAGACCTCACTCACATGTACTCTTGTTTGTCAACATGAATCTCTTTCTCAAACATCAGGAATAGAAGATACTGGAAAGTCAGAAAGGTGCTAGCAATGACCATGTCAAAAGCATCATAGGTCAAATACAGAGGCATAGCAAGGGGAGAACGAGCATGTGTCTTGGGTTAAAGTCAATAAGAATGAAGGCTGTAGGGACAGGGAACCCGGATAAGGAAATTAAAAGACCTTTAAGGACTGAAGGGCTCAGTCAGGATCAGGTAATATTTTGTTTCTCTAAGTTAAAGGTCTTGGATTACCAATACAAGAGGTTAAGGTTCTGACTCAAAAGATCTGAAGAAGTGGGGTCACATGCCAGAAGCAAGAATGTACTTCAGCATGGAATAAGCATGGAGATAAAAAAAAAAATTGAAGTAGGTGATGCTCCTCATATACACCTTTCCAACAACCTTGGAATATATTTAGTCCAAGTCAAAAGATGAGACACCTGGATAAAGGCAGTTGCGTTTGAGGGCTGTGTTCCTAATACTCTATAAGGGACTGTGCCTCTTATTTCTTCCCTAAGTTCCTCTGTTCTGCTCACTGTAGTTATTCCACTAAGTGAAAGTTGTATGGATAAAACACACATGTACTTTGGAGGAACTCTGGACCAGATTTGAGACACATGTGTTCAGTAGTGAATGGATTAGTTTGGATGAAAGATCTGGACAAGCTGCATGATTTACTCAGCCTAATTTACCCTAATTGTTACTTGTCAAAATAAGAGTTACCATCTTTCAATTCTTACATATGGTTCTGAGGCTTACTCCTCACAGGCTTCCTGTCACATGCTGCTCTGAATTCACTAAGGTCACTGCAGTCTGTGTGTTGCTTTATGACTTTTGTAGGACTGTTACTAGGGAAGATTTCCCAGGACCTATGAAGTCAGTGAGAATTTGAACAATGAAAAGAATAAAATAATTTATTAGCTTTCTATTTAAAGTTTGTTTTTGTGGAAAATCTTAGGAAGATGAGGCATCAATAAGCATTTTTCAAACAGCATAAAATATTTTAACTAGAGGGGACCATGTAAGTTTATATGGAAATGTTTTGGGGTTATGATGTTATGGAATTAAAGTTGACATCACAAATAAACTGGAAGCCCATAGAACATATGAAAGCCCAGCAGTTGTGGTAAGAATTGTTTTCTTGTTTTAGTCCCACCACCACATCATTGTAGGATGACTTGAAAAAATTACTTTACCTGTCTGGACCTCAAATTCTTTGTTTGAGACATGACCTTTTTAGACTAAAGCTGCAAGGTCCTTTTTGGCTCTGTTAATGATTTATATTTTGTTTCTCTAACAAAGTTTTGGCAAATAATGAGTGTTCATTCAATAAGTACAGGCTAATCCTGGCCCTCACAAAATCATGTGGTTCTAAAAGAAGGAAGTGGTCCCTTGGGTTGAGTAAACAAGATGAGAAGGGTTTAGATGAATAAATCTACAAATTGAGCATCTCCCTGAAGTTTATTATAAAGATAATCCACTGAACTCTGGACATCTGATAGCACACACAACTGCTGTTGAAAAGTAGAACTGCTGGTGACAAAAGTTATGTCAACATCTGAGTGAGGTGTAGATTAGCAGTACGTAACTTCTTAGGGAGGGCTGATAAGTGAGACACGAGGAAAATAAGGTCAACAGGAAGGGCATCCAAGTAAATTGAAATAAAGTCCAACCTACAGAATGTTCCCACAGAGGTGTAAGAGACTCAGTTGTAATTGGCAGAGAAAGTATTTGCTCTCTATATGAGAAGAGCCAGCAAGAACAATGGAAGGGACCCAACAAAAGAAATGAGACATTCCAAAAAGATGGGAAGACTGATATGGTCATTCAGTACAAACAGACCACCTCCTATTAGGTTTTATATTATCTCACCCACCTCTTCTTTGCTGAAATTAGTTTCCTTTTGTCTTCCTGTCACCTCTGGAACGACGTGAGATTGAGATTATAGTCTTTGTATACCAATGAAAACTTATACTTGAACCATTAAGTTGAAAGATGCTTACTCAAAGGCCCCTGAGAGATTTTTATAACAGAATTGCTGTTGGGGACTTGGGAAATGACCAGTCTCTTTGATTTCCTGGGGAAAGCCACCACAACAAAGTCCCCAAGGTCAAAGCTTAGCTTTACACTGAACAAGAAATTGCAAATTTTGACTTTTTGGTGGGTTCACAGAGAGGTCACCAGGACTGGTTCCTACACACATTGCCAGTAACAACAGACTTATCCACAATGCAAAAAAAAAAAAAAAAAAAGTAAAAAATATTTGGAATATTATTGCAAAGTCTCTGTGGATGAATTTAAAAACTTGATGAAATGATTGATCAAGTGGCTGTAAAATTTGATTAAGGATAAAAGAGTGGCTTGGAGTATAACAGGGAACACTTAAACTTAGGTACAGTAAGGCAAGATTTTTTATTTCTGTGACCTTTGCAATATTAAACTCATAGTCTTGTTGTTGTTTTCCAAGGGCAGGCACAGTTGTCTCTGCCCCCAGATGTGATTAGATGTCTTTCTGCTCTCCCACATATCTTTTCACTCTTCCCTGCTATTTCAGGCAATAGTTTCAATGAACCTTGGAAACCAGGTCTAAGCCTGCATAGGCAGACTGTCTGCAAAGCTCATAACGTTGCTGCAAGTCCAGGTCACCACTGTCCAGGGCTCTCTCTTGATCTGGCAAAGCATCACAGCCATCTCTGTGTTTGGAGAACCCAGGTTGTCTGAAAGGAAGCATTGTTCATTTACAGCACTCTGTCCAAAGCATCTTCCTTGGACAGGGTGTGCCAGGGGTCACTAGACCCTTTGCAACTACAACTCTTGGGCAGAAGGGTAGAAATTTCATAGGTAAGAAAGTTGACATTTCACCCAAGAAGAAATTCTTTATTTTCTAAAAACAAGTGGGCACATTTGAAACAAAAGACATTTTTAATTCAAATACCATTTGGTAGATGTAGTTTTCTAGTAGTGAGGAGGACTTACCAACACAAAACTTAGTCAAAGGCCCTCGTGGATTGGAAAGCGAACTACCTGTGAAAAAGAGTTTGTGCTCTTTGAAATGGCTTGATCCCAGGGGATGACACTTCCCAGTCACTTTCAAGTAAGTTATGGGAAGAAAAAAGTCTTTTCTTTTGATCTTAGTTTTCAGGCTTGGTGCTTAATATATCACTGTTTTTAATGCAAACATTTCAAAAAAGTTAAAACCCTGTTTGGGTCCCTGGAGCTGAAGCTCATTTTGTATCTATTAGGGACTGAAGTCCTTGGTCTGGTTTGTTTTTCCTCTTGGTGGAGCTGTAGTAAACTGTTCTCCATCGTTGGACTTTGGGAGTTGGCCCACTGGGCTCAGCAGCTGTTAGCCCCTTGCTTTTGAGGGAAGCATGGCAGATAGCGCTGCTGCGGAATGAGCAGGACTGAGGAGAAGCCCAGGGACGCCTGCTGAGGAAGCCCTTCTGGGGGTTAGTTTGGAAGAAGCCACAAGAAAAAAGGGTGAGGGTTAAGGACTCCCTCCGTGAGGCTTGCTGGCAGTGGTACTTCACCTCAAATGGAAATTTCAGATGTTTCTGTACTGCTCACAAGAGCATTCCTGGAGTTGAGTAGCAGAAAGTGAGGCCAAGCATAATGTAGTGACTCTGCTGAACACAGCTCTGTCTCCAGGAACTCATCATCATCATCAAATAGCATTTATTAAAAGCCCACACACATATGGTGCAGAACAAACCACATTAAACAAGCACAGTTGTGTTGCAGGTCCTCTGGAGGGCCACAATTTAAAACACTAAAACACGGACTTCTGCTTCTGTTAGGCTGTGTTCTGACAACCCGAGAACACGGAGAAAGGAGATTGCTCACACAGTGACTAATATTAATGCAAATAATGATAATTGCTATATAATATAACCTTGATTAGTACAGGCATCATTAATTAAGGACTTCCTACTCAGTGGTGCTAGATCCAAAGATATTTGCTTATGCTATTGCAAGATACTGTAATTGCAACTCAATGAAGTAGCTATCATTAATATCTCTATTTTATGTAAAGGCAACTGAATCCTAGGCAAGTTAAATAATCTTCCCATAAAAACAAAACTATTAGGTAGCAGAGCCAGGACTTGAACTTAGATTTATTTAAATCTAAAGACTAAGCTAAGTCCATATTGCCAGTTCTCATGAGTTGAAAGTTGGCCTTGGGTGGGTTAGTAAAACATTTATAATATAATAACTTCTATACTTTTTGTATAGAAAGATATTTTATCTCTGGCTTCACTAAAGTTCAGAAACCACCATTTGACTCTATTTAAAATGATGCTGTTCCTATCATTAGCGGGGTTAAGAATTTTATTTATTTATTTATTTATTTATTGCACGGCAAACAGGAGAAGTGAGACTGGTGGGTCTCAGAGTCTCTGACTAGAGTAGATTATTCATGAAATTGGATGAAGAAAACTGGTCAGAATCACCTAGGCTGCAGAATTTTTGAAGTGTTCCTTCCTATAATAACCTATGCTGATTAATCTACTCAAGTAATTTCAATCTCTTTTCTTTGGTATTTATTCTGCTTGGTGTTCTCTGAGCTTCCTGGATCTGTGGGTTGATGTCTGATATTAATTTTGAAGAACTCTCAGTCATTATTTTTTCTTACATTTCTTCTGTTCCTTCCTCTCTTTTCCTTCTGGTTACGCATACAATATGTTATGCTTTTTGTAATTGCCCAGAGTCCTTGGATATTCTGTTTTTAAAAGTCATTGTTCTTTTTGCTTTACAGCTTTGGAGATTTCTATTGATATATTCTCAAACCAGAAATTCTTTCCTCAGCTATGTTCAGTCTACTAATAAGCCCATCAAAAGCATTCTTCTTTCTGTTACAGAGTTTTTGATCTCTAGCATTTCCTTTTGGTTCTTACTTAGGATTTCTTTCTCTCTGCTTACATACCCATCCCTTCCTTCCTTCCTTCCTTCCTTCCTTCCTTCCTTCCTTCCTTCCTTCCTTCCTTCCTTCCTTCCTTCCTTTCTTTTCTTAGCTAAAACTAAGCTTTTCTTTCTTTCTTTTAAAAAAAAATCTTTATTGTTGAAAGCATTACATAGGTAAGTCCTCCTTTTCCCCCCATTAACCTCTTTGAACCCACTCCCATCCTCCCCCGCCCCTCAGGCCCTCACCACTCCTTTGTCTGTGTCCACAGGTTATGCATATATGCATACTAGTTCATTGGTTGATCTCTTCCCTCCTATCCTCCCCTACCTTCCCTCTGAGGTTCAATAGTCTCTTCATGCTTCTATGTTTTTGGGTCTATTTTTGATCATCAGTTTATTTGGTTCATTAGATTCCACATATGAGTGAGATCATGTGATGCTTATTTTCTCTGACTGCCTTATTTCACTCAACATAATACTCTCCAGGTCCATCCATGCTGTTGCAAATGGTAAGAATTCTTTATTTTTTATTGCCACATAGTATTCCATTGTGTAAATGTACCTCAGTTTTTTTGTTTTGTTTTTCCCCCCACTCATCTGCTGATGGGAACTTAGGCTGTTTCCAAATCTTAGCTATTATAAATTGTGCTGCTATGAACATAGTATGGAGTTTTCTTTAAAAAATTAAAAAATGGAACTTCCATTTGAGCCAGTGATCCCACTTCTAGGAATATATCCTAAGATACACTCCCTTTATTCACTCGTCTGTCTCTCTGATCTTGGGGGCAGCGGTTTGCTCGGCATCCTTGCTTGTTACAAATACAAGATGAGTTGTTGATTTTTCAGCTATTCAGCTTTTTACTTGTTAAGAAACCTGAAACACTCATCAGAAAGAATATATGCACCCCTGTGTTCATATCCATCTGTTCTTGCATGCTGTATACTTTATCCATTAAAGCTCTTAGCACATTAATAACAGTTTTAAATTCCAATATCCCTACCATGTCTGATTTCGATGGTTGTTCTGTCTTTTCAAGTTGTTTCTTGCCTTTTTGGTATGCCTTGTAATGTTTTCCTGATAGCTGTACATGATGTACCCGGCAAAAGGAAATGCTATGAATAGGCCTTTAGTAATATGGTGGCAAGGTATGGAGGGAGAATGTGTCCTGTAGTCCTATTATTAGGTCTGTCTTTTAGTGAGCCTCTGCCCTTGGACTGTGAACTTCACAAGTGTTTCTCAGGTTTTTTCTCCCCCTTTAGGTGGAACAGTATGGCTAGAGCTGACTGGAGTTAAGTTTTTCCCGTCCCCCAGGTCAGTTAGGCTCTGTAATACCCAGCAGGTTAGGCTCAGCTTAATTACCTTCTCCTGAGGGCAGACCTTTTAAAGAAGAACTGAGTATTCTGGGATATTTCAGAATGGTTCTTCTCCCTTTGCCAGAAGAGGAGGTGATGTTTCTCCAATATTTCTGAGGGAATCTGGTCAAGCTCCTGGAGGTAAATCTCACAATATTGTGGGGTACCCCTATGACTGGATTGCCCGAGTTTTTAATAGTCAGACCTGTCCCTGCTGGGCCTTCAGTAATTCGTCAATTGCCGTTTCATGTTTCCTGCCTGCACTCGGTTCCCTAGGTGAGTCTCTGCCCCCGGAAGCCATAACTCTCTGTATTCACCTGTCTCTCTGATCTTGGAGGCAGCAGTTTGCCTGGTGCCCTTGCCTGTTACAGATCCAAGGTGAGTTGTTGATTTTTCAGCTGTTCGGCTTTTTACTTGTTAAGATTAATGCTGACTTCTGAGCTTCTTACATGTGGAACCAGAAACCAAACCCCCTCCCCAAATCTTTTCTCTTTTCTAGTTTTTCCCAACAAAAGCAGAGAGCTGATTGAATAGTAGTTGGTGTATAATTGCATGAAACAATATCCATTTTGGAATCTGAGAACTGTCCCTGCCCTGGAGGCAGGACACAGTGAGCGATGTGTGGAAGGGCGGCAGGTAGAACTGTGTAGGCCAGTGCACCAACTTAAAGGTGGAGACAGATTCAGGGGTGGGGAGGTGGTGCAGCTGACAGAACATATCTTGTGCTATGAGAAGGTTTCTTCTTGGCCAGAGTTTGTTTGGTCCCTCCCTGTTTTTATTTACTAGTGGCTGAGTGATATTAATTTCTCCACTGATACTGTAATATAAATTATTCTTCTACCTGTTCATTATGCTGACTTTCATGAACATCTTTCCCAAATACTATCTTGTTATTGTTGTGGAAGTATGTGGTGGCTGTTGTGGTATCTGACGCAGATTCCCCTGCAAGTGTGTGGCACCCATTTACACATCTGAGGAGAGTATTGGCTGCTGAGAATCTCTCTGGAAATTGCTCTAAAATAAATGGTGCAGCCTTGCTAAAGGTCATACCCTCTCCGTGGAGATAGCTCATGTTAAATAATTGATCTAAATGGGTGTACAAAGACCCAGCCTCCTTGCCTCAATTCTAGAAAACTCTGAAGAGCCATTCTAGCTGTAGGGCATCTTGAAGGATTTGTAAGGGCTCTGGCATAACTGCACTGCTGTTCAGCTTCTCCCTCTGCCCAGTGCTCATTCTTTTCTCCCTTATGGGTGTTGTTCAGCATTAGAATCTGTTTTCTGGGGAACCCAACTTAGATACTAGTTGGTGCCTGGAGTGGACCGAGGAACCAGACTCTGCAATAGAATTTTGGCGCTGGATCACCTGCTGGCTGCGAGGGAAATGAGAACACCATCCCTCGTGGTGGGTGGGACACTGATAGCCCATGGCATGATGTAGCGGTGCAGTTGTTAACTTCCACAAGTAGTAAACTGGGATAGGGTACAGTGAAAGAGAATCCCTGGCAGGGGCAATATCTCAGGCATTTGAGAGGTTCTGGTGAAGTAGAATTATAAGGCCAGTAGAATCAGATGACTTTTGCTGTGTGCAAGCAATGCATTGGAGAAAGACAAAAGCTAAGGGTGGTTAATCATTAAATTAAGGTAAAGTGTGCAAGCCAGGGAACATTCTTGGCAGTATACAAAGAAAATTTTATCTCCTACAACTATAAAAAGAACAAGTTGAGGATCAATTACAGGCCTTAATTATGAGGGTAGTGGAACTCCAGAGAGGGTTGAATTTTTAACCCCAGCAAGTTTACTATACGGAGATTAGGGCCCCAGTTAGAAAGCATTAGGATGTTGTGACTTGGAATTGGGCATATATATTTATTTCCTCAAAAATCTTGAATCCCCATACTTCCTTAAACTCTGGGTCCACAGAAGTAGCCTACTTAACTCTCTTAAGTGTTAGTCATCACCTTCCCCATTGCTTGAAGATTACACCAAGGTTTTGAGAGACAACACACACTCCCTTCAGAAACTATCTCCACCTCCACTCCTGGAAACCAGACCAAGAACTAGGGTTATGCATAACATAACCCAGCCAAGGTGTGCTAGGCCTACTAAGGGAGCAAAGAGGTTCCATGTCCAAGGAACTATTGGGCCAGGCTAATTTGTATTGGCAGGTGCCAGGAAGATGTGTGTTTGTGTGTGTGTGTGTGTGTGTGTGTGTGTGTGTGTGTGTGTGTCCATCTTTCTTGGGGGTGCTGGATCAAGGTGGAGAAAGAACATCAAGTTGGGAAATAGAGTCTTTATTTACATGAGAGCACTCTTCCAGGCTATAGGATTTAACACCCTATCAAGAACCCAGGAGATAGAGCTAATATGCTGCTAAGACAGCTCTTGGAAGCTTGAGGGAAATGATGGAACACAGTAAGTTAAGTAGAAATGTCAGAATTCCCATGACAGATAGTGGAGGCAGGAATCAAAAGTCTGAGAGAAAAAAAGAAAAGTCTGAGAGAACAGGGCTTCCTCGAGTAGATATCTAAGTAAAGTGGGATTACCCACCAACTAACTGTGTTCCACAGGAGGGTCTGGAGAACAGTTATTTAGCAAAGTGGTGAGGAATTTTCTTGTAAGAGGTACATCTGCATAGCTGATAAGCTAATTGAGATCTTTGTCTTTAAGCTGGGCTGGTAAAGAGTCTAGGTGGTAACACTTAGTCATGATAAGCAAGGTGGGTGCAATTAGTATAATGAATAACATGGTCAGCCGAGCAGCCAGAGGACCTGATCTGCAGAGGGCTCTGCAATGGTTAAAAATACTCAGGTTTCCCAGGGTCAGGATAGATGGGAAGCCAATAAGAATATTACTTAATTTACACAAACAAAATAAATCAAGAATGGATGGTCAACATGCTGAAGCAGATAGCCAAACAACAATTGTGTTTCCTGGATCCACTGACATAGGGAGAGGCTTGGTACTCACAAGGAAGGACCCTGCAATACTATGGTAAATGTAGCCTATCTAATAAAAGAGTAATATGCAAATTGACTGTCACTCCAACACACAAGATGGCTGCCCCCATGTGGTCAAAGATGGCTGCCCCCATGTGGACACAAGATGGCCACCACAAGATGGCCAGCAGATGAGGGCAGTTGGGAGGGATCAGGCCAGCAGGGGAGGGAAGTTGTGAGCGATCAGGCCAGCAGGGGAGGGAAGTTGGGAGGGACCAGGCCTGCAAGGGAGGGCAGTTGGGGGTGATCAAGCCTGCAGGAGAGGGCAGTTAGGGGTGACCAGGCTGGCAGAGGAGGGAAGTTGGGGGTGACCGGGCCTGCAGGGGAGAGCAGTTGGGGGGAGGGGATCAGGCCTGCAGGGGAGGGCAGTTAGGGGCAATCATGCTGGCAGCAGTTAGGCATCAATCAGGCTGGCAGGGGAGTAGTTAGAGGGTGATCAGGCTGGCAGGCAGAAGTGGTTAGGGGCAATCAGGAAGGCGAGCAGTTGGGAGCCAGCAGTCCTGGATTGTGAGAGGGATGTCCGACTGCCTGTTTAGGCCCGATCCCGGTAGGACATCCCTCGAGGGATCCCAGATTGGAGAGGGTGCAGCCTGGACTGAGGGACACACCCCCCATGCACAAATTTTGTGCACCGGGCCTCTAGTATAGCAATAATTCCCTCAGTCTCTCCCCAAAGAGATTTAGAATATTTACTCAGGTAACTGTCATTGGAAAAAGTAATACTCAGACGTTTTGAGGACTAGTGGACACAGGGTCCCATTGACATTGATACCTAGAGACCTGAAGCATCATCACGGTGCCCTTGTCAGAATGGGTCTCTATGAGGACAGGTAAGAGATAGAGTCCGGGCCCAAAACTAGCTATATGCATTCACTAGAGATAGGGACTCACCCCATTATTTTCCCAGTCCCTGAATATATAATTGGAATAGATATACTTGGTAGTTGGCAGAATATAAAAATTGGGTTTTGAGCCTATGGAGTAATTTCTATTGTAATGTCTACTGTAAGAGAATTAGTGGGAGCCTCTGAAATTGGCCTCCACTTCACTGTCAAAACAGTGAACCAAAAATAATACCCATCTTGGGTAGAGGGAGGGTGATAGATATTAATACCACCATTGGAGATTCAAAAGACACAAAGGAAGAGCTCCTTAACACATCTTGTGTTTAAAAACCTGATTGCATCCTAGGGAAGGATAAAAAATTCAAGCAAGGGGTAATTCCAATTATAGCTTCTGTATCTTTGCTGGAGCAGCTTTAATAAAGGACCTCAGATATAAAGCATGCAATACTGATCTGAAAAATGCATTATTTCCCGTACCTATTCAGAAGAAGGATCGAGAAACATGTCTCATCCACATGAGATAAATAACAATATACATTTGTGGCCTTACCCCAGGGCCACAAATAACTCCCCACCTTCTGTCATAGTATGGGCCAACAGCATCGGGGTCACCTGGATGTTCCATAAAACATAACATTGATCTATGGATGATTCCATGTTAATTGGAGTAGACAAACAAGTATGTTGGAGACTTTGGTAAGATACATGATAAGAAATAAACTGATAATTCAGTGACTCAGCACATGAGTGAGGTGAACAGGACACCCTTACAATGCAAAGGAAACTGCTGTCAGTAATACTATATGTAATACTTTAAACAATAAAGAATTAAAAGAAAGAATTAAGCACAGTGCCTCGGTGGCCTCTTTGGTTCTGGAGGTAGCATATTCCATACTTGGGCATACTGTTCTGACTCATTTCCTAACGGACACAGAAGATGACTTTGAGTGAGGCTCAGGGCAGGATAAGCCCTACCAATTGGGCCTGCAATTCAGCAGACCTTTTGGTAATGAAAGTATCTGTGGTGGGAAAAGATGGCCAGGTGGGGATTATGAAAATAATCATAGGCCTCTATGGCTTTGAAACAGGGCCATACCATCTGAAATTATTGTAATGCAGCAGGTATTGTAATGCATCTGCAGCCTAAACCTGTTGGAAAACAGCTCTTGGCTTGCTACTGGGGAAGAGTGAAGGTGGAATGTCTTACCTTGTGACACAGGGTAGAGCAGAGTATTGGGCAGACAGCAAATGGTAATCCATTATTGTGGCAAATCTATGGTCAGGCACGAGTAGGTGGTCCATACCCACATACCACCTAAAATTTTTGCACCAGAGCCTCTCATTCAGCTTACCATCATGGGGGTTCTTTAAAATAAGCCAACAGATGAAGAAAAAAAGTGGAGCTTATTTCATGTATGTGTTGGCTTGATATAGTATAGGGAAAAGTTATAGAAGGATTATTGCTGCCCTGCTGCCCGTCTTGGAATAACCCTGAAAAATAGTAGTGAGGGGAAATTCTCCCAATGAGCAAAGCTTTGGTCATCCACTGTGTGGAGAGAGAAACAGCCTGAGCTAAGATTTACACGGACTCTTGAGTTGTAGCTAATGGATTGGTGGTTGGACCAGGGTTGGGATGGGAACCAGGGTGGTGAAAAGGAGGAATATTGAAATCTTGGAGAGAAGGAAGTCTGGGGAAGAGGCACATGGATAGATCTGTAGCATGGGGGAAAAAAGGTGTGAAAGTATTTTGCATCACGATATGGGTGAAAAACAGGTTAGTAGTTGCCAAGAATGAGGGCTCAAGGGTAGGGGTTGATTATAAGGAGGGAGCTTGAGGGAATTCTTTGTTATGATGGAACTGTTCTCTACTACAGTTATGGTGATATCATAGGGATTACTTTATTTTTTCATTACCCATAGAATAGTAAATCACCACAAGTGAATTTACTGTATATAAATTTAAAAATTAAAAAGAAACTCTCAAATTGCAAACAAGTTGAGATGACCAAAGTTTAAAGAATTAAACTTTAATTCTAACCAGATAAGAAATTTTAACTTTAGAAAACTTCTATAATATACAAAAGCCTCACAAAGGTAAAAAATAAGCAATAAACTGTTAAAATACTTGCAGTAAATGCAATAGACAGTGGATTAATATGATTAATATGTTAAGACTGAATAGCCTGTCAAATAAAGAGGGAATATGCTAATTGACCGTCATGCCCTCACAAAGATGGCAGTGCCCAGTCCCCTCAGCCCCGCCGGTGCGCCGGCCTCCAGAGTCCCCCAGTCCCCTCAGCCTCCCAGCTGCCCAAGGCCAGCCCGAGGCACAGGCAATCCTCAGAAGTCGGCTTCCTAGCTGCCTAGGGATGGCCCAAGGGACGACAAAATGACTGAAAAAGCAGGCTGTGTGGGGTGACCAGGTCGGCAGGGGGGTTAGTGAGGGATGACAAATGACTGAACAGCATGCTGCATGGGGCAACCAGGCTGGCAGGCGGGCCGTGAGGTGACCAGGCTGGCAGGGGGGGCAGTTGGGGGCTACCAGGTCAATGGGGGGGCAGTTGGGGGCAACCAGGCTGGCAGGGGGGGAGTTGCAGTTGGGGGCAACCAGGCCAGCAAGGGGAGCAGTTGGCGGTGATTAGGCTGGAAGGGGGGCAGTGAGGGGTGACTAGGCCAGTGGGGGGGGCAGTTGGGGGTGACCAGGTTGGCAGGGGGGGCAGTTAGGGGTGACCAGGCTGGCAGAGGGGGGTAGTTGGGGACAACCAGGTCGGTGGGGGGGCAGTTAGGGGTGACCAGGCCAGCGGGGGGGGGGGGCAGTTAGGGGCAACCAGGCAGGCAGGCACGTGAGTGATTAGGAGCCAGTGATCCAGGATTGTGAGAGGCATGTCCAACTGCCAGTCTAGACTGGCAGTTGGACATCCCTCCAGGGGTCTCAGATTGGAGAGGGTGCAGGCTGGGCTGAGGGGACCCCCCACATGCACGAATTTTGTGCATCAGGCCTCTAGTCCTATATAATAAGAAGAATATGCTAATTATCTGTTATGCTGTGAGGCATAATGACCGACTGTGTAACAACTAGATCACAGATCTGCAGGAGGGTGGGGTAGCGAACTACAAGTGGGTGGCAGAGAGCTACAGGAGGGGGCAGGGCAGCAAGCTGTTAGGGGGAGAGAGAGGAGAGGGGTGGGGGGAGCTACAGGAGGGCGGCAGCAAGCTACTGGCTATAAATGGGTGGTGAGGAGCTATGGGAGTGGGCAGGGCAGCAAGCAAGTAAGTGGGAGGCAGAGAGCTACAGGAGGGGGCAGTGCAGCAAGCTATGAAGGGGGGTGGGAGGAGCTCTAGGAGGGCAGGGCAGTTGGTAGAGAGCTACAGGAGGGTGGCAGCGAGCTACTGGCGCACGGATTCGTGCGCAGGGCTACTAGTATCTTAATAAATTAAGAGGTATGAGATAGAACCTAAAAAATTTTGGGAGAGGACAGAGAGTGGCTACTAAAAATAATAAAATATTTTATTCTAACAAGAAACAAAAATGAAAATGAAGAAAATATATTTCAAACATTAAGTTAAGATAGGCTTACAAAAGTTAATATTAAAATCTGGGTACAGTTGGATTTGTAGAGCTATAAATTGGTGTAACTTTTTTGAAAAGGAATTTTTACAAAAGTTGTCAGTAGCCTTAAACATATTCTTATGTTGATCCAGAAATTCATCTTCTTGGAGACTATTCTAAAGAAATAATTACATATGTAATGTGTGTGTGTGTGTGTGTGTGTGTGTGTGTGTGTGTGATATATAAATATATATATATACACTAGAGGCCCAATGCACAAAATTCGTGTGTGTGGGGTCCCCTAGCCAGCCTGAGCTCTCTCGCAATCTGGGACTACTTAGGGGATGTCCGACTGCCGTTATAGGCCTGATACCCCTCTTGCATTCTGGGACCCATAGCTCCACCAGCCTGCTCACTCCTTACTGCTTGCTTGCTGCTCCTTAGTGTTGCTGTGGAGGTGGGAGAGGCTCTCGCCACTGCCGTTGCGCTCACCAGCCGTGAGCCCGGCTTCTGGATGAATGGCTCTCCAGCTGTGGGAGTACACTGACCACCAGGGGGAAGCTCCTGCATTGAGCATCTGCCCCCAGGTGGTCAGTGCGCATCATAGTGACTAGTTGTTCTGCAGTAACAGTTGTTGGGTTTTATTATATAGATATATTTATATACATCTATATGTAAACATATCTATATATATAAAAGCCTAAGTGACCGGCCAACTGGCTGGCTGGCCAGTATCTATAATG
This sequence comes from Eptesicus fuscus, assembly GCF_027574615.1. NCBI lineage: Eukaryota > Metazoa > Chordata > Mammalia > Chiroptera > Vespertilionidae > Eptesicus > Eptesicus fuscus. The sequence continues at coordinate 79,861,628 of NC_072475.1, read as the reverse complement.
CGCACTGACCACCAGGGGGCAGATGTTCAACTCAGGAGCTGCCCCCTGGTGGTCAGTGCGCTCCCACAGGCGGAGCTCCGCTCAGCCACAAGCTGGGCTGACAGTTGCGAGTGCAGTGGCGGTGGCGGGAGCCTCTCCCGCCTCCTCAGCAGCGCTAAGGATGTTGAACTGTCGTACATCCTCTGAGAGCTACCAGGCTGCCAGATGGATGACTGACTGCCAGCTTAGGCCCAATCCCCTGGGGAGTGGGCCTAAGCCAGCAGTTGGACATTCCCCAAGGGGTCCCGGACTGCAAGAGGGCGCAGGCCGGGCCCAGGACCACCCCCCGCCCCAACCAATTGCACAAATTTTTGTGCACAGGGCCTCTAGTTTTTAATAATAGAAAACTGTCTAGGTAAATTATGATATATTGTAAAATGGGGTATTATGCAGGTATATAAATAATGTTAATATGAAGCTCCTTAATAATAATTATGATATGAAAATAGTCAAGATAAAACTCAGTATCATATGCTATCAAAACATATAGACATAGACTTCACCAATATATTAAAAATGTTTATCTCCATCTGGTGGAATTATAAGTAAATATTTTTCTTCTCTTTTTTATGTATTAAAATTTTTGCCAAAGAGATTTTTTTGGGGTAATATGATGAAATTTTATTTTTAAAAGTACCCTGGGGTCTCAAGAAACTTCTATTTCTGGTCCTGAGCTGTGTAGACAGATGTGAAGGGCAGATAGGTAGGAGTAGCTTGCTTCCCTAATAGTCCCAGGAAGTGCCTGGTCCTTTAAGTTAACCATTTAGCTGCATTGGCTATACAAAGCAGGGTCCAGGGGAGTCCAGGGAGGTCCAGGGTCCCTTCTTGGAAATCTCACCCAATCTCACAACTGTTATCTCAAACTGGAGTGGGTGGTGGTGATGTGATATAGAGTATGGGCCTGAATTGTGTTCTCTGAGGATGTGAAAATAGAAAACATCTTAAAATTGTTAAAACTGGTTGGGGTACAATCTGGCAGTACCTAAACACACACACACACACACACACACACACACACACACACACACACACACATCAAAACAAACAAACAAAACACAAGCACAAATTCTTTAACCTATCAATCTCTATCCTGGAAATCTAACCCATAGGAATGAAAGCCCTGGCATCTAAGATACATACGAAGTAACTTCTGCTATAATGCTTTACTTTGAAAATGTGAATTTGTTCCAATGCAATTGATATATTAGGGAACACTTTGAGCATAACATGAATTTCACTTTGGCTTATGCACAATTTCCTTTGCAAGAAATACTAAGGGATGGCAGGAAACTGCACCCAGCTGAACCAAGCTGCCTGGGAAAACACAAAACACAGACACCTCATACATCTCCAGCTACCTCAGTTCAGTATGTGTGTTTGGAGCCACACCCGGCCACATCTGGTGTTATATAACTTTCCATCGAATTTCAGATAACCCTCCTTTCACCACTTCACAATAATTCACAAACAACCATCCTTCTGATACCTACTTGCTCAAGCAAATTTCAGGTCTTTTCACATTCCAGTGCCATGTTTATTATAGGATTTATGTATTTCTTAACCATTTATCATTGGTAATATTGTGCTACTATTATTTTTATTTAAAAAATTTTTTTTAATCTCTATTGTTGAAAGTATTACAGATGTCCCCTGTCCTCACTTATTGTCCCCTTCTAGCCCACACCACCCCAGGACTTCACCACATTATTGTCTGTGTCCATGGTTATGCATATATCCATACTAGTCCTTTGGTTAGACTCATCTCACCCGCCCATTCACCCTGTCTTCCCTCTAAGATTTGACAGTCTGTTCCATGCTTCTATGTCTCTGGATCTATTTTTTTCAACAGTTTATTTTGTTCATTAGATTCTATGTATGAGTGAGGTCATGTGATACTTGTCTTGATCTGACTGCCTTATTTCGCTTAGCATAATACTCTCCAAGTTCCTCCATGCTGTCTCAAAGGACAAAAGTTCCTTTTTACACACACACACACACACACACACACACACACACACACACACACACGCACACTGCATAGTATTTCATGTTGTAAATGTACCATAGCTTTTTTTATTCTCTCATCTACTGATGGGCAATTGGGCTGTTTCCAGATATTAGCTATTGTAAATTGTGCTGCTATGAACATATGGGGTGCATATATTCTTCTTGATTGGTGTTTCTGGTTTCTTAGGACATATTCCTAGAAGTGGGATCACTGGGTCAAATGGAAGTTCCATATTTAATTTCTGAGGAAATTCCATACTGTTTTTCATAATGGCTGCACTAGTATGCATTCCCACCAGCAGTGCATGAAAGTTCCCTTTTCTTCACATCCTCATCAGCACTTGTCATTTGCTAATTTATTGATGGTAGCCATTCTGACAGATACCTCATTTTAATTTTAATTTATATCTCTCCGATAGTGACTTTGAGCATGTTTTCATATGTATCTTGGCCATCTGTAGTCCACATTACAGAACCTATCATTTTTAGATTCCTATATATTTTTCAATATGTTGTCTTTTTCTGGAGGCTTTTGTATGTTGTGCCCCCTTACCACATGCTTTCCAGAAGCCCTATAGTTTTCATTGTATAATTTTGCATAAGCAGGTGATTTTTAGGTATGCATATATCAAGTTATAGCAGAACTTAGTGTAGAAAACTGGTTATTGCAGACTTATTTGCAGTGGCCAAAAAAACTGGAAACAAATTAAATATCCTTATTAGAGACTAAAAGCCTGGTGCACAAAATTCATGCACAGGAGAGGGGGTCCCCTCAGCCCAGCCTGCACCTTCTCCAATCGTGAACCCTCGGACATCTCTCTCACAATCTGGGACTGCTGGCTCCTAACTGCTCACCTGCCTGCCTGCCTGATCGCCCCTAACTGCCCCCCCTGATGGCCTGGTCTCCCCCAACTGCCCCCCCTCGCTGGCCTGGTTGCCACTAACTGCATCCCCTGCCAGCCTGGTCACCCCTCACTGCTCCCCCTTCAAGCCTGGTCACCCCCAACTGTCCTCCCACCACTGGCCTGGTCACCCCCAGCTGCCCCCCCACTGCTGGCCTGGTCTCCCCCAACTTACCCCCTCTGCCAGCCTGGTCGCACCTAACTGCCTTCCCCCCGCCAGCCTGGTCACCCCTTACTGCGCCCCCTGCTGGCTTGGTCACTCCCAACTTCCCCCCTCTGCCAGCCTGGTCACCCCCAACTGCCCCCCCCCCCACCGCTGGCCTGGTCTCCCCCAGCTACCTCCTCCCCCGCTGGCCTGGTCACCCCTTACTGCCCCCCCACCCCCACCACCCCCGGCCTGGTTGCCCCACGCAGTCTGCTTTTCAGTTGTTTCATCATCCCTCACTAACCCCTCTGCTGGCCTTGTCGCCCCACGCAGCCTGCTGTTTGGTCGTTACTGTGATGGCATCCTGGACAATTTGCGTATTCCTCTATTATTAGTATAGATGTGATCAGATAAAGTAGGTTTATACATGCTATGGAATACTGTACAGCTTTAAAAAAAATGGGTTAGTGCCAAAACCGGTTTGGCTCAGTGGATAGAGCATCGGCCTGTGGACTGAGAGGTTCCGGGTTCGAATCCGGTCAAGGGCATGTACCTTGGTTGCGGGCACGTCCCCAGTGGGGGGTGTGCAGGAGGCGGCTGATCAATGTTTCTCTCTCATCGATGTTTCTAACTCTCTATCCCTCTCCCTTCCTCTCTGTAAAAAAATCAATAAAATATATTTTAAAAAATGGGTTAGTATTATAATACCACCTTATAGAGATTTCCATGGTATTGTGTAGCTATATTTTTTGAGCACCTACTATATGCTAGGCATGTTGTTATTTCAGTATTTAATTTATCTAAGTGGAGGATACAAAAAACAAATAAATGCAATGGGGGCTTTTAAAAGCTAACCAACAGACAAACATAATCCTAGAGAATCACGGCTTCCTAATTTGTTGCAGGATCCAGGATCATAAATAATCCACCAAAATACAAATTAGACTCTAGCTTCTCAAGGGCTGATGTGCTTCCCCAAAAGGCAAAAGGTTGTACTTTAGGAATATAATTGAGAAAGGGGCATGTACCCACTTAAACTCCAAGTGTCTTAGACATGGTGTGGCAGATAATGCACATATGAATAACATCAGTAAAGGAAGTCTGCAATAAATGCTAAATAGGAGGTGTAAATGAGATGACCTAAAGCTTAAAAGATTCCCTTTCTGGCTGAAGCCTGCAGGAAATCATCAGGAAGGAGATGACTGTAAGCTATTCTTTAAATTATAGGTAGACCTTTTATGTCAGAGTTTTAAGAGCAGAGTTATAGAGTTCAAGGCAACTAAATGTATATTTTAAATGGTAATAGTCTAGAGGAGTTGGAGTTTAGGTTTATTTTATAAACATATATACCAAATCAACATGATAGTTGAGCACCAACCAAAAATCACAGGTGGAAAAATTTTTGTAAACATTAAGGCTGCATTCTGATTTCAGGAAGAACCACACTGGGCCCTCTCACATTTGTTCTCTCATTGAATTTGTCCCTCAGGAGAACCACTGGACCGGCCTTCAGTGTTGTAGCTGTTATGAACTATGTCTGTGACATTGAGGAAGGCACTTCACCTTTCTAGACTTGAAGTTTCTCATCTTGGAAACAAGGATGTTGAGCAAGATGGTCTCCGTTTTGGGGTTCTACAGTTCCTTGACAGATAAGTTTCAATTTGGTTTCCAAGGATTTGTAGGAATCATGCTGCTTTGTATCTGCCCTTCAACTTCACTGAAATGTGGGCTTTTAGGATCTGGATTTATTTGGCATAAAAGAATAGATATCAGATGGAGTCACAACCATGAGCTGGCACATTCTAGTATGTTGGCTCACACCCACAAATTCAGTGCATTCAGTTTGCAGGAAGAAAGCACAACCAGTAGGTGTAATTTATGTAATTAATTCACTATCTATTCAGAAATTTTGGAGCATTCCCCCTTAAATGTCACAATGACTTCAACAAAATTCCCTGTATGCAGCCACAAATGCTAATTCTTGCCCTCTCCCATTAGCCATAGAGATGCATCTACTCAGGTTTCCTCGATGCTCATTTTCTTACAAACGTATGCACATATATACACACACACACATTTCCCACACACAACTTTGAAAAATATATTATCCTAAGGCAGCAATTTTCAACCCTTTTTTATCTTATGGTACCCATAAACTAATTACTAAAATTCTGTGGTACACCAAAAATATATTTTTACTGATCTAACAAAAAAATAGTTATAATTTTGATTCAATTTACACCAGACAGCTATTGTTGTGTTGGTTGTTGTCATTTTTTTTATTTGACAATCTAAGGGAAAGGAGGTCAGTGCCCCTAACTAAATAATAATATACTGCATATTTTAAAAATTCTTGTGGCATACTGGTTGAAAATCAGTGTCTTACAGGATAAGAAAATAAAAATGTGTGAAAATCAGAATTAGAAAGAATTTACTGTGTGTGCATATAGCTTGCTTTTATAGAATTTCTTGGGGTTACATTGGTTAATTATATAGGTTTCAGGTGAATAATTCTATAATACATCATCTGTACATTGTATTATGTGCTCACCAGCCAAAGTCTAGTCTTCTTGTCACCATTTATCCCTCCTTTACCCTCTCCTACCTTCCCCACTCCTCTTTCACTCTGGTAATCACCATACTGTTATCTGTGTCTATGAGGTTTTTTTCTTTTTCTTAATCCCTTCATGTATTTCACCCACCCTTCCAGCCACCCTCCCCTCTGACAGTTGTCAGTTGTGTTCTCTGTACCTATGAACCTGTTTCTATTTTGTTTGGTTATTTTCTTCATTAGACTCCACATATAAGTGAAATCATATGGTATCTGGCTTATTTGACTTAGCATAATGCCTTCTAGTTCCATCTATACTGTTGCTAAAGGTCAGATTTAATTAATTAATTAATTAATTAATTAATTTTAGGGCTGAGTAGTATTCCATTGTGTAAATGTACCAGAATTTTTTTATTCAGTCATCTAAAGATGGGCACTTGGGCATCTTCCAAATCTTGGCTATTGTAAATAGCACTGCAATGAACATAGGGGTGCGTATACTCTTTTGAATCAGTGTTTCAGGTTTCTTTGGATATATTCCCAGAAGTGAAATTGCTCGATCATAAGGCAGTTCCATTTTTAATTTTTTGAAGGAACTTCATACTGCTTTCCACAGTGGCTGCACGGATCTGCATTCCCAGCAACAGTACACAAGGGTTCCCTTGTCTCCACATCCTCACCAGTACTTGTTCTTGATTTATTGATGACAGCCTTTCTGATAGGCGTGATATGATATCTCATTGTAGTTTTAATTTGCATTTCTCTGATAATTAGTGATGTTGAGCATCTCTTAGGAAGCAACTTACAAGATGCCAAATTTGATTTTTTTTCTTTTTTGTTTTGAAGTTACCGAGAAAAGATTGAAATAAGCCTTTAATGAAAGAGCACATTACTGATAGATTTATTTTTTATGTAAAACTGTCTGATTGAGGTTATGATTAGGTTTATTAACCAAGTCTTATTTTTCTATTGAGGGGATTCTAATAGGTAGGTAGTCTCCAAAGTCCTTTAGCTTATCAGGTTTATGATTCTATGATTTTTATGGACAGGTTTTTTTCCCCAAAAGTCATGAATTTGAGCCTGGTCAGTATGACTCAGTGGTTGAACATCGACCCATGAACCAAGAGGTTGCAGGCTCGATCCCTACTAGGGGGCATGCAGGAGGCAGCCGATCAATGACTTTCTCTCATCATTGATGTTTCTATTCCTCTTCCTTTCCCTTCCTCTCTTCAATAAAAACATTTTTTTAAAAGTCATGAATTTGTAGCAGATGGAATACTAATATATGTGAACAGACAATTTCTTTAAATGGCTCTCAATTTAGAAATAGGTCTAGAAGCTATATAAAATTTGGTTTAGCATAATTTAATTTGCTATGAATTCTTGAATGATTCAAAACACACTTTGCCATTGAAAACATTTTCAATACGACTTCTCAGCTGAGGAAGAACTTGTCATGAAATACATTACAAAGTAAACATAAAACTACACCTGTGACAACAGTTTTGAAGGGAGGGAATAGTGTTTCTGAACCAGCAAGTTAAGATTTTATTTCTGTTGCTCTTATTTTTGCTGACTTACGAGTGATTGCTGTGGCAGTGTTACTTCTATTATTCTTTAATTCTCACTTTAAAGAATACTTTTTGAGTCAGAAATAATATCTCAATTTTGGGATAAGAAACACCCATTCATTGCTGCACATTGCTAGCAATGTTGCTGTAAGAACTAATAAGTAATTTTGAATCCAAATATGGGGGTATGGAGTAGTAGCCACAAACCAAAGAATCCTCAACATTTAATCTTTTCTTGTCATTGTTCCAACTTCTCATTCTAGGATAGGGGAATCCTGGGATATCCTGCTGCCTATGATTCCTATATTCTTTTTTGTTTGTTTTTCTTGGTTTTTCCTTATTTCAGAAAATATATGATTAAATACTTTGTTGACTCTAATTCTCATTTAAATGGAGTTTGGGGGTTGGCTGCAACTTCCCATTGGACCTGGTGCACAGGCAGCAGCCCCGATTCAGATGGAGTCAGGTGGCTACCTACCCTGGTGGGAAAACTAGATGAGGGAAGCACATGTTACCCTGCGGTTGGCTGCTGAGTTCCAAGAAGAGGGATTCTCCTCAATTATTTTATACGTCAGCTTAGTGATTTGCTTCGTCCACATCTTTTTGGAAGCACCTCCGATGACTCTGTTATTGTTTGTTTTGATTTATGTTGGATTGAGGGACATGTTGAGGCTTTTTATTAGTTTCTGCTGAACAGTTGCATGTTTGCATTTCAGAATTTTACTGTCAGAATTGTCGTGCAGCCTGAGCCAAGGTTATTTGGTCCTATTGGCTTTTGATTTCACTCATGTCAATTAGAGGGCATTTCAGAAGTTATTTTCCTGTTTTTAAAGGCAGTTAGTTATTTGTCAGTGTTCTGATAATGCCTGGAGGAAGGTCTTGTAAGGCAGCTCCAGAAAATTATTATAATAAAGGTAGTCTAGAAATATGAATTCTTTTCCTGGACTCTATCACTGAATGATATGAATCAAAGTCTCCACTTTCTGCCTCAATTTCTCCATCTGGGATATAAGAATGTGAGAGAATATAGGGATGGTATTATAATAGGCCATACATTTAACATAGGCCTTGACAAATCCTTCAAGGTCCCTTTAAATGATGCATATTTGAAGCTACACTTATGTAAGCAAAGATTATTTGAGATTCACACTATAAAAATACCATGGGAATATACACTGAGTGGCCAGATTATTATGATCTCTGAATGCATAATAATCTGGCCACTCAGTATATATATATATATATTGGAGGCGCGGTGCATGAATTTATGAATGGGTGGGGTCTGGCCAGCCTGGCCAGAGGGAGGGGACATGCATGAGTGGATGGGTGGTTAGCCGTCCTGCCTGCTGGTCGAACTCCTGGTCGAGGGGGACAATTTGTATATTAGCCTTTTATTATATAGGATATACACTGAGTGGCCAGACTATTATGCATTCAGAGATCATAATAATCTGGCCACTCAGTGTATAGACCAATAATCATGTCTGAAACATTATTTGAAAACAGCCAGCAGCAAACTGTATAGAAAACATCACATATGCACGTGGGAAATTCTCATCAGACAACTGAATTAAAATCTTGGTATGTTGGGAGACTAAAAATCTAGGTGTTCACATTTGTTAATTCTAAGGAAGGTATTTCATGGCTAAATTTTCCATTGTTTTGGATTAGTGCAAACGCACAACACCTCCATTGCTCTGCTTCCCACAATTCAATGTCTCTAAAAAGGATATTTTGTCTGTTATGTGAACAGAAAGAAATATATTAAGTTTGGGGCTAGAAACGTGGGCCTCGTGTTATATTGAATTCTTTACAGGAGTCATGATACTCTTTTGGCCATATCTTTAGCATGTGCTTCTGTTTCATGAGCCTCCCTGCTTCTTGATCTGACCTTTTCAATACCACATTAAACTGTCAGTTTCTAGTGCTTATTTGGAACATTTTCAGAGTGAGCATATGGGTTTTATAGTAAGTCTTTAAACACCATTTTGACTCCTTGGTAACTATTTTGCATCATAATATTATTTGTATGATATTGAATCACGTATATTTTGCTGGGCAGCATGAGATTGGGATGTAATAGAGAGAATGTGTTTTAAAACCATTTATGTAAAAATGAGAATGTGGCTGAATGCCATTCCAGTCTAGCTATTGACTGGCAGGAGGTATAATGTATGCTCCTGGCATGGACCATAATTTGAAATGATTTAGTAGGAAGACTAAAACATCTTTACTGAAATCCAAGGGGCAGAGGAATACTTTTCACAACAGTTTTCTAGAACTGGATCAAAGAAAATGAATACATTTATATACATTCTATGAAATATATAAATGTATATCATTTAATTTGAGCTCTCCAAAAATAATTTAATAGAATACATGAAATAGACAATTCCCTATAGTTTTAAGGACCCAAATCAATGCAATTATTATTTCTTTCCCAGTTTTTATCTTTGAAAACAATTCTGGAATGCTAATTACCAGGAGATCTGTCAGGAACAAGGAGAACATAGATTTGATTTGGTTTCAGTTCATTCATGCTCCATCCAACACTGGATTCAGGAGATGGGAGGTCTGCTGGAGGTTAGGACCACCCAAAGGTTGTATGGTCGTGGAGCTCAAGCGAAGATCATCAAAGGACCCCAACCAATAGCTAATTCATTTAACACAGTCTGTTGCACAGTGATTTGTAATTTATAAAATGCTTTCACATTCATTTTTCCTTTTGGGCCTTGCAAAAACCTCTTTTGGTTAAGTAAGACAAGTAAAACTATTCCAATTTTATACGTAGAATAATTCCAGCTCAGAGAGACTAAATAACTTGCCCAAAGTTACAAGATAATAAATATTACTGGGGCTCAATTACCGTTTTGGGCCTCTAAGTTTAGTGCTCACCCTCCAAAAGATACAAATAAGATAAGTCAGGGAATATATCTGCAAATGGCAGAAACCACTTCTTTTTTGGTCTGCGCTTAATAACAGACTGAAGTGCTCTGGGCATCTTAATTACTGAAATAGCCAGATGCTCAAAATTCTCTTTAGTGCTGCCTAGTGATGTGGCCACTTCTGCTTTTGTCTCAGGGATTGGAAAAATCTTTCAATAATCCAGGCCATTAGTAACACCAGATGTACTGGGGAAAGCACATGGTAGTTTTCAGTTATAGAATACAATTCTTCTCAGGTGAAAATGGCCCTATTGTATTTGTCTTTAATAAAGATAGGGTTTGTTGGTTAGTTAAGAGAACATATAAGGAAGAGAAAAGCCTTTCGCATGGCAAGCTTTCTTTAAGCACTTTCCCTCTTCCTGTCCTGCCCCTCCTTTTATCAACTCCTCTCCAAAAATCATAACAAAATGGGCAGACTGGCAATTGCTGCTTGTGGAGTCAGAATTGCGTCCCAGAGTGCTCCTTAAACCTTTTGATCAGTGCTGTCTCCACTTTTGAATGTTTTAACCTTTGTACTATAATCCTAGTTCCTTATATCAACCACAATTCAAAATGCTATTCCATATAACCTCAGAGAATGACTTTCAAAGCTCAACTATTTCTCAGAGGAGTCTTCTCTCTGTCCCTCCTAGTAGGTTAGTGTCTTCCTCTGATGGGCTGCCTCACAGAAAGGAGAAAATCCACATCCTTTTGACCTCATTCGGAAGGAAAATTTCCCAGGGAGACTTTCATGGAAAAAAAAAAAAAGTGAGCCAGGAAAGAGAAAGAAATAAGAAATGACTTTAAATAACAAAAGTAACCAGTTATCAATTCTGCGATCACATAAGTGTTTTGGTCACATAAATTCAAAGACAAATATTGTTCAGTTTACAAATATCTGTGTACATTATTTATGTACATTACAGAAAACATCTTTATGAATATTTGAAATTCTTCTCTTTTAATAATTTGGTCATCCAGCAGTAGTCCAGAAAGTTAAAATATGTGTGGAAGCAAAAGTGATCAATTTTTTTTTCTTTTTAGGGCATCCAATTTTCATTACCTATTTCTTTACGTACTAAGTGCAAGTCATTGTGTCCTTTGCTGGGTGGGGTGGTTCAGGGGGAGGGAGGGTACACACTGATTCTTACCCTAAAGGAGCTACATTAAAGGAAGGTAAGCATAGAGCATTTAAAACAGATTGTGACTGAATTACATACTAAGACTGTGAAATTTTACAAACCACACAGAAGGGAGGCAAGACTCTGTAAAAAAAAACACAAAACTTTCCTTGAGCTCTAGTAAAGTTGATGAAATTGACCACAGATTTTACTCATTTCTCTGAGTTTTGCATACTTGCTTATTTTTCTTCTGTCAAGATTGTTTTCATATAAGAGTAATTGTTTGGGTTGTCTGAAATGTAAGGTAAAGAGGATGCTGCCCCTGCAGCTGAATAGGTGTCCTGAATGCCAGGCAGCCCACGGAGGCCTCTGGTAGGGTGAGCTGGGTGAGATCTCACCTGTGAGGAGATAACAGCTTGGATCCCATGTTTCATTGAGTTCCAGTCAGAACTCACGCTGGGCTTCTCAGAATCAGCGAGATGCCACTGCATAACTGAGGACATCTGGCCACGAGAAAAGCAGAGGCTCTCTCCATTGACTGCTTGCTTACATCTTTAAAAAATATTTTTATTGATTTCAGAGTTGAAGGGAGAGGGAGAGAGAGATAGAAACATCAATGATGAGAGAAAATCATTGATCAGCTGCCTCCTGCACACCCCCTACTGGAGATGGAGCCTGCAACCCCGGCATGTGCCATTGACCAGAATCGAACCCGGGACCCTTCAGTCCATAGGCCGATGCTCTATCCACTGAGCCAAACCAGCTAGGACTTGCTTACATTTTATAGGCTGTTTTGGGTACATATAAGGGCATCCTGGGCAATTGAGAAGACATCTTAAAGCTTTGAAGGCAGTAGTTTGACTAAGTTTTTGTTTGTTGTTTGTTTTCTTCAGTAACATATCAAAGGAGAGAAATCAGTTAAATCACTAAATAAACTAATATAACTTGAAATTATAAAAATGATCTATATCTTGATGCTTCATTCAGCCTCCAGAGTGATTACATGTGCCTCTCTCTGTCTCTTTGTGTATATCACATATACTGCCAGAATTCATTATGAGGAAAGAAAATATCTATGTAAGAAAATTTGACAATAATTTTTTGGGGGTCTGTTTGATAAGTAAAAAGAATGCTTTATAGGAATGACTATGTTGCTACCTTCATTTGCCCCAGAGGAGAGGAGCATTTCCTGAGTGCACACATAATTTTGTGGGGTCTTTGTTAAAAGAAAAGAAAAGAAAAGAACAGTGGAAAGAATGGGATACTTGGAAAATACATATTTTAAACAGTTGGACAAAGACAGCTGGTTCATTTTTTTCTTCCTGCCAAGCCATTTCCACTTACGATTCAAAAAAACCACAGTTTGATATTGGATTTAGAACCAAATTAAAAAAAAAAACACACACACACACACATTGGGAGAGAACATGCGTGGAATTCCCGCTGATACTAACATAAAACACAAAAGGATGGAATCTGACCGCCCAGTACGGTCTCTCCTTCTGGCATAGCAGGTAACCAGCAGCATATCTTTGTACCTACCAAATGTGTTGCTAGATTGTAAACTACTTGTGGCTAGGCGCTTGATTTATTTCTCTTTTTATCTTTTATACAACTCTGTAAATAACAGATACTCAACAGATACTCAATAATCATCTGTAAAATGCTATATTTAAATCTAGGATTTCAGTGAGACTGCTATGGTTTGTGTTAAGGTCTGCTAAGAAACAGATCTGCCAACAGGTAGATACTAAGACAATTAAACTTGCAAAAAAAAAAAAATAGGGGAAATGCCGCTAAGCAAAAATAGGGAGGAATCTGGGGAAGACTGGAGAGAGACCACAGACTAAAACCCAAATGAAAGAGAGAAGGGAAGAAAGAAGGGAGGGAGGAAGGGAAGGAGAAGAGGGAAGAATGGCAGGAAGGGAGGAGGAAGGGAGGGAGGGAGGTTGCTTGGAAATATCCTAGACTGAAGGGTAGTTCTAAGAAAAGTTTGGTGAGGCCACTAAAGAGTACCCAAGCCAATGTTGCTTATCAAAGAAATCCCACATCTCCTAGGGGAAGGCCTGACTTAGTGTGTCCCAAGTTGCACTCAGTCATTGATTGGGAGTAGCTGGTAGAAAGTGTGGCCTCAGAACAAAGGCAATGATGAGATTTAAGAGTGCAGCAGCCCTGGGGCTCTTAGTCAATAACTCCCTGCAGAGGGAAACCCAGGAGGCATGTTCTCATGGCCATCACATAGTCCTTGGTCAAAATTGTTTTCTCTCTCCAGGGACAATAGACCTTCTTGGATAAGATCTATTGGTGGCTATGAAGATTAACTGAGATATTTATTTAAGGACACACAGCACATAGAACACAGTGATTGAAAAATAAGAGACAGCTTTTTTCTTATCATCATCAATGGCATTGCCTTCCAAGCTACCTTTTACTGAGCCTTATTAAGTACTAAGTACAATGATGGACACTTCTATGCAGTGGGCCATACTAACAAGAACTTTGGTGGTAGACAGAATGGAGTTCAAAACCAAGATAGGGCACTAACCAGCTGTGTGACATTGGTCCATTTATTGAAAGTCTCCGAGTCTCAGTTTCTACATTTGTAAGATGGAGATACAATACCCATAATATAGGGTGGTAAAGGGATCAGATGAAATAAAGCACTGGTACCTGGTGCTTATCAGTAACACAATATGTGGTTCTAGGTATTATTTCTAAGGATCATAAGAACCCAGCAAAATTATTGGTCCTGAGAGGCTGATCTGTATGGACTACATCATCAGGGCTCTCTAGGCCCTCAGGCTGTCTTTTGAGTTTGGCCAAAGGGAAACCCTTGCAGGAAGCTGTGGGAGGGAGACAACAGTGAGCTCAGGGATGTATTTCCTTGGCCTCCTCCCTGTGAGACCTGTGTCTCTCTACTAAAACTCACTTCATAAGACAGCAGATTCCATCTAACACTCTCTCCTTCTGGATTCTGATAAGGTCCTCCCCTTTCTCTTTAGTCCCCTTAGTGGTAAGACTTCACCTGTCACTTTCTCCAGGTATTGCACTTCCCTCTGTGTAGCTCCTCCAAATCCATAATTTGGGAATCAGGCCCCTGGAATACACCCTCCTTCTGAATTATCTTTCCCATTGGGACCACCAATGGATTGTAGTCCCCCTTTCCTCAACCCCGCACCCGCTCTCCAAAAAATATACGAGCATTGGATGTTATTTCCATTAAAATAAATAATAATCTGTTAAATAGAGAAGATAAAAGACAAAAGAGGTGGTGAAATGGTCCTATGTTTGGAATCTGGCACCAAAACAATTGGTTTGATTTAAGAAAAACTTACAAGCTCTTTCAAAGGAAATGTTATTTGTAAACAACCATGCTGAGACCCAGGGAGAGAAGTGTGCACAAGAAACCACCCTTGACTGCAGAACCCCCCAGAAAACTAAGGGCATGTCCTAACGTCTCTGTCCCTTAAACCAGAATGTAGGCAGATGTATGACTGGAACCATTTTGGCTATAACGATACTGGCCAAGAAAATACTGTCTATGGAGGGAGATTTCAGTTTTTGGTCTTGGAAAGGTGCTTTAAAATTCTTGGTCAAAGGACAAATGTATCGGGGCAGACGATTTTGTCTTTGGTGTATGCTTGGATTCCACTTGGAAGAATCTTCTTGCTGACATTAGAACATTGCCAGGCATGATCAGAGTGACTCCTGTTGAGCCCTTCGGAGGGTGGGCCGGCAGGGGAAGCCTGGAGCCCAGGAAAGGTTTCCTGTTTTTCCAGCTGGTATGAAGCCTAACAGCCCTAGAATAAAATAGCTTGAAATCAATGGCCCCAGGTATAAAAACCTTATTAAAGAAAGGAATGGAAAATCAGACACCATCAGTGTGAATGTGAAAGCTCCAGCCAGCAGACAATTTCAAACAGATTTGCAGAAGATTTTTCAAGAGCTACTCAGATGAGATTCTGTATTTTCTTGGACCTCAAAGATCAGACATAGGGCCCATATGATATCTGTATATGTGAGACAGATGATCTGTTCACACTCTGCTTTTTGGCATTGAGAACAAGCAAGGAGAGCTCTCTCCCTGGGTGGGAGATATTTTCCTAAAGTAAAAGTTTTGGCTCCTGGTTCGGAAGTGGCCACACACCACACTAATTAATTATATTTTAAGGGATGTGAGTGAAACTATATAATTGAAGAGAAATTGGATTGGTTTTGCTTTTTTCTTGGGGAAGAAACTCAAAGCTCTCACAGCAGCTGAAACAATGGATGACAGGAATTAGAGGAAAGTAACAATAAAATCTAACTATGAGAACTGCCCTCCAACATGCTATGTCCCCCACTGTCTTTCACATGTTCTTTAGGCACCCTTTGTTGCTCTACTTCATGCTGTGATTCCTCTCCATTTTGAAAGAAATGAGAGCCTGTAGAACAACACACTTTCTCATAATCACCGTTCAGTTCCTCTCTTGAATCCCAGGTGCCAAGCAAACCTAGCATCAGATCAAGTGGGGAGGAGTCTGACCTCCCTTTGCCAGCCAGGTTGTGTTTAGTAGAAGAAATATGGAATTTGGATCAGAGATTGGTGTTCAATGTTTACTAGCTATACTATTTTGGGCAAGTCTCTAGTGGTCTAAGGCTCACCTATTAAATGAGCTATTGTTAATACACACCTTGAGATTGCTGTAATGAATAAAATAAATGATTTATGTAGACACACTTTATAAACTGTAATTTACCATGCAAGTAAAAAAAACACTTCCATTCACTTTCAATTTGTCTATTTTCATATTGTCTTTTGATAGATTATAATCACTATTGGGAAATTATATCTTGATATTTATTAAGCATCATTTGTGCAAGGCCTTGAGCTACATGCTATAGAGGATATAAAGGTGACTAGAACATTATTCTCTAGAACTCTCTTGGATCATACAAAGTAGTCAGGGATTTGAGACACTCAACAATAACTACATTCCCCATCACAACCTTTTTCTCCACTCCGTGGCCCTAGTGGAATTGTCATCATGGAGCACTCTCCCCTTTCGACCTTTTCTCTTCTCAGAGTATAATAGTACTTAGAGTTCTTCAATTATAAGCAACAGAAATGAACTCTGGCTGAGCTGAGCAAAAGTGGGACTTTTTGGGTAGGACACTAGGGAATAGCAGAGTTAAAAGTAAGTGTCTTAGGTAGGTTCCCTAAAAGCAGAGCCTGAGGACAGAGATTGAGGTGCCCATGGTTTATTGAGGTTTTGGTTTGTGGTTCAGGAGAACTATTCAGGAAGTGAGAGAAGCAGTATAGGCAAGGATGAGGAACTAAGCAAGGATGTGGTCTTAGGTAAAGTCTACTTTTGGTTTGGAAGTGTAAGGCAAGGAGGCTGGGCTTCCATGCTTTTCTTGGGATGGGGGATACTGAAACCTCCCAGGTATCCCTGAGTTAGGTGAACCAGTCAGCCAGGGGCAATGCTCTGGAGAAAGTTGCAGGTACAAGCTGCTAGATACAGTATACACAGCAGCTGGGTAATGGATACATTGGCTGGTGAAGAGGATATGGGTAGGACACCATAGCATCTACTATGTAAGGAAGGCAAGCAGTTAAGACTCAGAAAAAGTAAAAATCCAGAGTGCTCTGGAGGAAATAGTGGGTCTCAGTATCAAGTATGAGTTATTATGATATTGGAATGAATGAGCATCAACCACTTACTTATTAATGGACACTGCTTAAATTCAAAGTCCAGAGAGAGGGTCTCTGATTAGGCATTAGAATAGAAAAGTTCCCTTTTTCTGTTGGTCACTAACTTGGGAATACACAAAATTGGAATTGAAGGAAAATCAGTCTGCAGTAGGAGAGAATGGGGCTATACCCAGCAGGAGACAGAGCTGAGAGGTGGAGTTTGAGATCTGATACCTTTAATCATGGCTCCACCTATGCATGATAAAAACAGTATCACTCCTTAAATTCCCAGTTAGCCAATAAATTCCCTCGAGACTTAAACTACTTGCAGTAGATTTGTATCCTTTCAACCAAATGGACTATGGTAGGCAACATTTTGACCTGCTTATGTTACTCCTGTGAATATGTAAATTACTAGAGGCCCAGTGCATGATTGAATCATGCACGTGTAGGGTCCCCTACATGCTTTCGCTTTCGATCAAGGGGGAACTGGGTGCCTATCCGCTGGTGCACCAGGCCTTTCAGAAGCCTCAGGCACAGCGGAGGCTTCTGAAAGGTCTGGTGCCTGAGCGGACAGGCACCCAGCTCCCCCGCTTTTGATGGTCCGTGGCGGGATGTGAGCTTGCTGCCCCAGAGGCCCCTTCTGTGCCACAGCACAGCCATGGCGCAGATGCTGAGCTCGAGCCACCGCTGGCGACGCGAGCTCAGCGTCCCGCTGGCCCAATCGGCCACCCCACCCACCCCGAGTCCCGCCCCCCCGCGCCTCCTGGCCAATCGCGGGCATAGCGAAGGTACAGTCAATTTGCATATTTGTCTATTATTAGGTAGGATAAGGCACAAAGACTTTGCAGATTGTAATTAAGATTACTAATCAGCTGACTTTATAATAGAGAGATTAGGGATACCTAATCTAATCACACCAGTTCTGAAAAGTAGAGATCTTTCTCTGGCTGGTAGCAGAAGGGGAAGTCAGTGATTTTGAGATCCTGTGTTTGTCTTGAAGATGAAGGGGCCATATGCTGAGGAAATGGGGCTCTGTGTCCTACAACAGTGGAAACTGGATTCTACCTTAAAGTATAATCTTCCCCAGAGCTTCCAGGTAATTCCCAGCCTGACTAACACCTTGATGTCTGCCTTGTGATCCCTGAGTAGCGATAACTTGAGATAATTTGGGCCTGAACTTCTGACCCATAGAACTGTGAGACAGTAAGTGGGTATTGCTTTAAGCACTACATTTCTGGTTATTTGTTTTGGCAGCAATAGAAAACTAATACATGAGCTAAATACTTTTTCATTCAATAATATTTATGGAGCATCTTGCCTTGAGTCCGAATGTCTAGAGCCACATGGACAGAAACACTAGATAAATACTAAAAATAAATGATTATACAAGGCTCCCCTACAAGGCTTTATGGCCTCTTTATAAAAAACAGCTTGCTTTATGACAAGGACCATGTCTTAGTTGTACTTTCTCACAAAGCTTTGCTGGCACACAATATGTATCAACTCCTATTTGTCTCAATAAACTGAATGGCTTCACAAAACTAAGGACTTTTAGGTGGGTTGGAAATTATGCTTGAGGGAATACTTTCTGGTTCCTGATCTGGCCTTCAATTTATATTACAAGTGAAGATGAACAAAATCCTTTAAATGCTTAGGGTACAGCCCCCCCACCCCCACCCCCCTTAAAATATAGAACTGCTTGGTCTCCAGAAGGCTTCTGATTTTTGTTCTGGAACTAAAATACTTTATGGCTCATGATTCAAATGCTACAATCACCAGCATATGCTCCAGGTTTTAGGCCTGGAGCAGATTCAGAAATCAACAAACTCAGCAATTATATTTATTTCTCAAAATGTATTGTAATTATGTTGATATGTTTCCCTTGGTGACGTGCCTTAGTGTCCAATCTGGTTGCTGGTATTTGTTTGTCCTCTGCAATTGTTTCAGGTTGTGTGTAGTGTCCTGGTCCAGCCTTTGCATTTTGATACTCCAGGGTAAAGTTTCCCTGTGTGCCAGGCAGGTGTCCAACATCTGCTTCCTCACCCCTTTCATCTCCACCAGTCCTAGTTACCAATTCCTCTCCCACAACTGGTTCTGGGGACCTGCAAACAACTGGTTCCGTACAGTTTGCACTAACTCCAAACTGTCTCATGTCTGGCTAACTTCCCTGCTTGTACTGCCTATCTCTCAGTTGGTAATGGAGATGTGCCTTAAATGACCTGAGCTCCACTTTCCTTATGATTCCTGCACTAGTGAGGAAATATCCAAGTTCTCTTAAATTTTGATATCCTTCCATAGGATGGCTAATGACAATTTCGCAATTCAGAGCTGTGAGAGTAACTTTGATCCATATAACATATCTGGAAAAAGCCAAGCAAACAAATAAGAGAACTATTCTATGACCAATTCTGTTTTTACAGATGTGCGGTTCTTGAAATACTGCTGTCCTTGGAATCATAGCTTCACATCTGAAGAGGGGTAACAGTATTAAGTAACAGTTTGGGTCTCTCTTTGACATCTTCCCTTGAGAAGTGTTAAATGTTGCCATTATGTTGACAGTTCAAAAGCTAGTCATGTGGTTGATATTTTACCAATGAGATAAATGTAGAAAAATGTCACTTTCCCTTTTATTGGTTCTGTCAGTACAAACTTGGCAAGAGATAATAGTGAGGAGATATTGGCATTTATAGTGTTCATATGTACTTTTGTGATTTAGGATTATGATGACTTTCATGTATCCTTCCAGTGACCCTGTCTGGTTTAGAAGTTCTGAAATGATAGTGGCAGACCTCTCCCATTCCTGCAGATGGAGGGGAGGCAGCAACACTCACCAAACACCGCAGTTTCGGTCAGATGAAGCCACGCAGCCATGAAACATGCTTTATTTTTTTATTAACCAATTGATACTTATGATTTATGTGGAAAAATAGGCCTTTTCGTTTTTGCAAAGTTTGCTGCATAATTTCATCTGTCTTTCAATTTGTTTTTTTCAACTCTACACTGTGTTTTGCCTGATCAAGGGTATTGTTTGCAAACCTAAACTAAAGGGAACTGGTTCTCTTTTTCCTGTCTTATTAGAGAGACTTGGAACACATGTAGGACCTTTTTTTTTTTTTCTTTCCCTTTTCTGGTTCAAATTACTAGAATTCAGAACTGAGCGTTGGCATTCTATTAATAGAAAAACCAATGAAGAATTAGATCCTCACTAATTTAAAAACATTTTTCTCTCTCTTCCTCTTTTTTTTCTTAAAAAAAAAAAAAGATAATTCCATGAAGAAATCAGGTAACAGACATTTTGGTTTGGGTGGGAGAATAAACTATAGCAACTATAATAGCTACTGTTTATTGAATGCCTAGTATGTGCCTGATAATTTACATAAATAATATCACCTTTTTTTTTAAATGTGGTAAGCCAGATACTCAGACAAACTCTCTCACTGGAAACTACTAATAGTACTACTGAAAATGTATATAATAGATAGAAGTAAAAATGTCAATAATTACAAAAAATGTAAATGAAATAAGTGCTTCAGCTAAAATATAAAGATTGATGAAACAAAAGGACTGAAACAATGTATCAGGCAAATCTCATCAAAGAAAAGATGCTATAGTTATTTTAATATCAGACAAAATATGTGATTTTTTCTTGTTATTAATCCTCACCCAAGAATATCTTTTCCTTTTTTTTTTTTTTTAAGAGAGAGTAGAAGGGGAAGAGAAAGAAACTGTGATGTGAGAGACACATCGATTGGTTACCTCCTACATGTGCCCCAACTGGGGCCAGGGGATCAAACCTACAACCCAGGTACATGCCCTTGAATGGGAATTGAACCTGTGACCCTTTGGTACATGGGCCTGTGCTCTAACCACTGAGAAACACTGACCAGGTCAGACAAAATATGTTTTAAAGCAAAAAGCGAACTTAGATAATCTCTTCTTAGAGATAGAATATTGAATTCACCAGGAAAATATAATAATTTAAAATTTGTGTTACCTAATAACATCTCAAAAAGGAAAATGAAGACTTAAACAATATGATTGACAATCATTTGTTAGTGGTCATGTATAAAAACATGCCCCCACAATAGAATATGCATTCTGTACGTGAACACAAGGGACATTTGCAAACATTGACCATATAACAAGTCTCAATAATTTTCAAAATCCTGTACCATTATTTGAACACAGTACAGTTCAGCTAGAAATCAATAACCAAAAGAAATATTGAATCTCCATATACTGAGAAATTAATAAATACATTTTAAGTAAATCATAAGTCAAAATATCATAATGAAATTATAAAATACTTAGAATAGAATGGTAGTGAAAATAGTGGGACTGGACCCCCAAAACAAGTCCATTACTGCTTGTCACTATTGTGTCAATAAGCAGATAAGTTTGAATTTATGAGCATTTATTTCATATTGTTGGCAATATGGTATGAATAGTGGGTTTCATATGCTGGAAAAACTCCCCCCTCCTTTCTTCTTTCAGCTGACTTGAGTCCAATAATAAGGTGGCTAATCTTCTATGCTGTTCAGAAAAGCTCAGCCTGTTCCTAGGACCACAGAATGGTCAGCTTTCCTGAGGCAGACTCCTGGAGGGGGTCAGGGTCTGGGCAAAGCAACCAAGTGAAAGTGGTTCTTCTTTGGTCAAGACAGAGCAGACATGATTAATAATACCTATGAGTATTACCAGTGCTCCACTATTTCCACTCTGCCTCTATTAATACTATGACCAAAACTTCAGGTATATATGCAGGTAAAGCAGCAATTAGAAATTTTAGCTTTTAATGATGACATCAAAACAAAAACAAATTGAAAATCAATGAGTGATACATTCATCTTAAGAAGATGGGCAAATAATACCAAAATAAATTCAAAGAATCTGGAAGAAAGGAAACAATGAAGATCTGGCCAAAATTAATATAAGAGAAAATAAGTTTGAAAAAAAAGAATGAACAAAAGTAAAATTTGTATTTTTGGAAAGACTGATAAAATTGACAAATATTTGGCAAGATTGATCAAGAAAAAAAAAGTTGTCCCAACTAAACAATATCTAAACAATATAAAGAATGAAAAGGGGGATGTAACTGCCAGCATTAAAAAGATGATAAAAGGATAGTATGAATAACTTCATGCCAATCAATTGGAAAATTTATAAGAAATGGACAAATTTCTATAACATAACTTACCAAAATGGATTCAATAAGTAATAGAACATATAAATCATGTAACAATTAATTAAATGGAGAGGTAGTTAAAGATTTTCTCACTGAGAAAACTCCAGACCTTAGATGGTTTTACTACGGAGTCCAGCCAAACATTAGAGGAACAAATACATTCAATCTTATGGAACTATTCCAAAATAGAATAAGAGGGAAAATATTTCCCAACTAGTTTTATGAGACTAGTGTAACCTTAATAACCAAAAACCTGATGTGAACAATACAAGAAAAGAAAATTGCAAGTGAATCTCATTCAGGGGCATAGATATAACAATCTTAAATTGTTAGCCAAACAACTGATGGTTTCCAATGGGAGGGGGGTTGGGGCCTGGATGAAAAAGGTGAAGGAATTAAGAAGTAGAAATTGGCAGTTACAAAATATTCAAGGGCATATAAAGTACAGCACAGGGAATTAGTTAATCCTATATAATAAAAGCTTAATATGCTAAGTGTCTGGTCAACTGGTCAGCCTTTCAACCAGTTAAAGTGTATTATGCTAATGAAATGCTAAGGCCGCTCAATCGCTCGCTATGACGTGCAGTGACCACCAGGGGGCAGACAGTTGATGGATCAACCAGTCGCAATGACGTGCACTGACCAGCAAGGGGCAGATGCTCCGACAGGTAGGTTAGCTTGCTGCTGGGGTCTGGCTGGTTGGGACTGAGCCCTGGAGCCCTCTCACAATCCCTCCCCGGCTGGCCAACCTCCCTACCTGGCCCCAATCTTGCACCAATGGGGTCCCTCAGCCTGGCCTGCACTCTCTTGCAATTGGGGACCCCTTGGGGGATGTCAGAGAGCTGGTTTTGGCCCGATCTTACAGGCCAGGCTGAGGGACCCCACTGGTGCATGAATTCGTGCACTGGGCCTCTAGTAATCCTATATAATAAAGAGCTAATATGCTAATTAGACCAGATGGTGGAACGACCTTCCAGAATGACCATTGGTTGGAGGGCAGGCTTGCAGGGCCATGAGGCAGCTGGGGCTGTGAGGGCTGAGGAAGCTGGGGCTGTGAGGGCCGAGCCCCTTGCATAAATTTTGTGCATTGGGCCTCTAGTCCTATATAATAAAGAGGTAATATGCAAATTGACCCTCACACCCTCACAAGATGGCTACCTACAACCAGGCTGGCAGGGGGGTTAGTGAGAGATGACCAAATGACTGAACAAGTAGGCTGCGTGGGGCAACCAGGCTAGTGGAGTGGCTGTAAGGGATGACCAGGCCAGCAGGGGAGAAGTTGGGGGTGACCAGGCCAGCAGGGGAGCAGTTGGGGGTGACCAGGCCAGCAGGGAGACAGTTAGGGGTGATCAGGCTGTCAGGGGAGGCAGTTAGGGGTGACCAGGCTGGCAGAGGGAGGCAATTGGAGGCAACCAGGCTGGCGGGGTGGGGGGGCGACCAGGCTGGCAGCGGGGGCCAGTTAGGGGTGATCAGGCCAGCACTCAGAGGCAGATAGGGGCAATCAGGTTGGCAGGGGAGCACAGTTAGGTGTGACCAGGCAGGCAGGCAGGTGAGCGATTTGGAGCCAGCAGTCCAAGATTGTGAGAGGGATGTTCGACTGTGGGGATCGGGCCTAAACCGGCAGTCGGACATCCCCCGAGGGGTCCCAGATTGGAGAGGGTGCAGACTGGGCTGAGGGGACCCCCTCCCATGCATGAATTTCATACACTGAGCCTCTAGCCCTATATAATAAAGAGCTAATATGCAAATGGTCATCACGCCCTTGTGCCCTTGCACCAGGGCTGGGGGACCTGAGGCTGGGCTGGGGGACCTGAGGCCATGCCCCCCGCCCAGCAGGGCTTGATGGGGAACCTGAGGCTGTGCTCCCTTCCCGGCGCCAGGCCAGGGTACCTGAGGCTGCACCCCACGCCCTGCAGGGCTTGATGAGGTGGGGCCAGCTGGGTCTGGGTCTCGTGTGATTTCAAGGCATGCGCGGGTGGGTGGGGACTTGACTCTGGGTCTGGCGGCATGCCCCAGACTCTGACAGGAGGGAGATTTTCATATATATTTTACTAATTTTCTTTCATCTCTGATACTTCTATTATAGAGAAAGGACAAATAGCAATATTAAAATATTTCCTCTAATTAATTCTCTTTTAATATGCATGAATTTTGTGCACTGGGCTACTAGTATTATAATAACTATGTATAGTGCCAGGTGACTTATTGTGGAGGAAGATCACTTTGTAAGTTATATAAATATCTAACTATTATGCCGTATACCTGAAACTAATATAATATTGAATGTCAACTGTAATTGCAAAACAAATAATCTAATGATGTTCCAATGAAGCAAAATGTTCAGAAACACTGGCTTTGATACTTGGCATCTAGTAGTTGTTTGGTTTTTGAAAGTTCAAAAAAACCCAGACTGAACCCCATTTCAATGCTGCCCTCAGTTATATGTTGTTTTGAATAGTTACTAGTGGTTTATTTTTACCTGTAAATAATCATATAAACTACACTGCATTATAGAATAAGAAAAAAACATTAGCCAACCAATCCAGCAAGTCTAAAAAATAACACAACATACCTAAGTTCTGTTTACCCTAGAAATGCAAGGTTTAAAAAAGACACTACAAAAATCAATTATCTACATTAACAGATCAAAGGAAAAATATTGTGGCAACAGATGCTGCAAAAAGGTTTGGTAGAAACAACTCTAAGCACACTATAAATAAAAGTGAGTTTGTTAACCTGATAATGAGCAACTACAAAAAGCCTGTAGAAGATATCAAACTTAATGGTGAAACACTGAAAGCTTCAATATTAGGAATAAGATAAATGTGCCTATTTTTTACAATTCTATTCAATGTTGTACTGAAGGCTCTCACTAGCATAGGAAGTAAAGTTGAAAAAAACTGAAAGGCATTAAGATTGTAAAGTAACAAGAAAAAATATCATTAGGAGGTAATATGATTCTTTGCATAGATAATAAAAACTAGGTAAAATATTAGAATTAATAAAAGCTTAGAAAGTTGGCTATATATAAATTTAATTTCATTAACAAAAAGAAAAAAAATTAGAAGATACCATTTATAGTAGCATCAAAAATATAAACTATCTAGGAATAAATCTAATAAAAAATGTGAAAGGTCTTCTTGGAGGAAATCATAATTACCTCTCTCATTCTATACTCACTCTGTAAGGGTATTAATACCACCTATCTAAGAGGTAAAGCAACTTACACAGATATCACATACCTAAGAAGTGGAGATGGAAGAATATGAACCTAGGATTGTCCAACTCCAAGATTTGTATTTCTCCCAGATTTTGTAGCTCTACATTATTTCTGGGCCTTGATTGCTTGTCCCACTTCTAGCTAGAGATGAGTGACAATTTGTGTCATCTCCAGGGCCTTAAACTCTGGCTGCTATTATCATCTCTTTATCTCAGGTTGTCTCTGGCTCCCCTGGGGATGAGATCTGGTTGATGCCAATGATCTGACCTTATTGGAAGAGATTCTGCCCAGAGAACTGGGTCACATGCCCAAAAATGTGGAGGAGTTGAAAGGGGGTGAATTTGGACCACTGAGAAACTACACATGGGATGGAGTTAGCAGGCAGTAGCTTACTTTTCTCTGCCATCCTCTACAAAGGGCTCATCTAAGGGCTCATCTAAGAGGTAAAATGCTTCCATGCAGACACTGTAGAGATGTCCCTCCTATGTGAGTGAGTAACCAGCTGTGTTTTCCTGTGAAGCTGTGGGCAGCTCAGTAATGTACATTTAATATGTGTTTTCCTTTTTCCCTGACTCACTTCCTTTTCCTCTCACTCTTGCTTTCCTGAGATAAAACTCACAAAGCACTAAAGTTTTGCCTTGTGGTCTGATTTCCAGCGAAGCTGGACTTTGACATTCATGAAGACTCAATTTCAAAATTCAAACAGGTGTCACAACCTATTAATAGGTTGTGAAATCACTTTCAATGCATTGCAATCAGCATTTGAAAATATAATAAAACACAAGAGAAGCAAACTATCAGAGTGCATCATCTATACTAATAAAAGGGTAATATGCTAATTAGACCAGACATCTTTCGGACTACCTTCTGGATGTCCTTCCTGAGAAAGCTGGGCCTGGGCGAAGCCACCTGTGGTCCCAGGCGCCTGCAGCTGTGGCCAGCCCAGGAGAAGCTACCCCTGGTCCTAGACACCTGCGGCTGGCCCGGGCAAAGCTGGCCTGGGTCCCAGGTGCCTGTGGCTAGATAGAGGAGGGAAGCCTGGGTCCCAGGTGCGGGGGCCGAGGCAGAGGCAGTTAGGGGTGATCAGGCCAGTAGAGGAGCAGTTAGGGGTGATCAGGCTGGCAGGGGAGCAGTTAGGGGTGATCAGGCAGGCAGGTAGAGAGGTTAGAGGTGATCAGACAGGCAGGCAGGCAGGGGAGCAGTAAGGAGCCAGCAGTCCTGGATTGTGAGAGGGATGTCCAACTGCTGGTTTAGGCCCAATCCCAAGGGCCCGCAGGGATCAGGCCTAAACTGGCAGTCAGACATCCCTCGAGGCATCACGGATTGGAGAGGGTGCAGGCTGGGCTGATGGACCCCCCTCTGGTGCATGAATTTTGTGCACCAGGCCTCTAGTCCTATATAATAAAAGCCTAATATGCTAAGTGTCCAGTCGACTGGTCAGCTGTTCAACCAATCAAAGTGTAATATGCTAATGATATGCTAAGGCTGCTCAACTGCTCGCTATGACGTGCACTGACCACCAGGGAGCAGATGCTCCAACAGGTAGGTTAGCTTGCTGCTGGGGTCTGCGTTATCGGGACTGAGCGAGATGGGCCGGAAATGCCTGGGAGCCCTCCCACAATTCCTCCCCAGCTGGCCAACCTCCCACTTCCCTCCCTGGCCGCGATCATGTACCAGTGGCGTCTCTCGGCCTGGCCTGTGCCCTCTCGCAATCCAGTACCCCTCAGAGGATGTCAGAATGCTGATTTTGGCCCAATCCTGCAGGCCAGGCCGAGGACCCCACTGGTGCATGAATTTGTGCCCCAGGCCTCTAGTATATAATAAAGGTCAGTATCATTTCTGGAAGTTGTTATTTCAGTTATGTGTGTGTGTTTGAAGATACATGTGTGTATTGAGTTGTGATGTTAAATGTGTGTTTTACTGTGTGTCATGGTCAATCAAGTTTGAAAGCCTTGGTCTAAGCAGTGTGTACATGGAGTTATGAGTTCATATTATAACTGTGACTTCTGGGCATAGTCACAAATGCCCTATCTGTGGAAATTTTTGATGGTCTAATCCCTTACCTTAGGAACTATTAAATTGTCTGAAGAGCCCTCATATGACTTACCTATACAGGGTCAGGGTCCATTTGTTAGCTGCCACATTAGAGAAAGAGTATTTTGAAATATTCTTTTCTTGGAAGTTCAATGGCATGACTTATTTAGAAAAATAAAGAGGATTATCCAGAGGAAAAAATGTTACTTAATGATGTCTAGATGTATTTTTTAACGTAATGATGTCTAGATGTATGTCTTTGTGAGACCGGTAGATAGGCAGATCCATTTTTTTTTTTTAGTTATAATCATTGATAATCCAGGAAACCAAATAATATGCATTGTATTTTTCCTTAATGATGTTATGACTACTGACATATGCCTACTATTTCAAGTGCAATGACCTCTTTGATCTCTTTAGAACATCCTGATTTGGAGAATGCTAGGGGGAGGAGGGAAATACAGGTCTCAAAGATGTGCATGTACTTGCTGACTTTAAAAACAAACACCCAAAGCAGGTTTTAGTTTGCAGTGTTGTGTACTGATTTAACCTGAAGATATTAACTGAGAACAGCTGCTGAGTTGCACTTGGTTAAATATTCTGAGATAAAATACTCTGGCAAGACACATAAAAGAGAAAAACAAGAAAGTTTATAAAGACACAGAAAAATCTTTAAGGTCTGAGCCAAAAGGCATATAAATGGAAAGTGTTGTCTTAATTCTTCTGATTCTACAAAATCATACTAGAGAAAAACAATTTGTATGGATTCATACACTTTTTAAAATTCAAAGGCATGGTTAAGTTTCCAAGACCCTGTTGAATTGCTTTTAATTTTATAATAACTCCTAAGCAGCCAACTAATAGACCTAGCTTTCTCACTTGGTTGTCATAACACAATCATTTCTACAATTACTGCCAAGCCTTCTGAGAATTTAATGCATTTGGAAGTCTCTGAAGAGACATTTCGAAGTTCATTGTATCCACACCCAGATGGCCAGATCATTAAAGCTTGGCAAAGACAGAGAGGTTGTTTATTCCTTTGCCATGTAATTATTGTACAATAATTAGATAATAAAGGATTTGTAAGGTATTTGACTATTTTTAATTATTCATATATATTAATGATATGCTAAGTAAATTTAAAGAATAATCTTTAAGAGGAAGGATGAACAGTGGTTTCACTCTTTAGAGCTATTTCAGAAGGCAGGCAGGGACCAGAGGAGATTTGATTCAATACTTCTTGCCCTGAAGTCAATAGTAACAAAGGCCAGGTATCATAGGAAGGGAATGCATTTTGCAAAAGGAGCCCTGACCCGCTGGTCATCTTCACATCTGTGCACAAGTCCCATTGTGGTCTGCTTGTCATTTGGTATGCTTGTTGATCACCTTTGTGGCAGATCACATCACCTTCCCTGTATTCCTCTTCTTTGTCATATGATTGTTCAGTTTCTCCCATTAAAGGACTACAATTGATCTCCCTACCTCTTGACCTTGAGATTGGTCATGAGACTTGTTTTGGCTGATAGCATCAGGTATTATTCCAGTGTGCCAGTTCCCAGCTTAGACCTTAAGAAATGTTGTGCGTTTCCACTTGCTCTCTTGTGCTTCTGCTATATTCATGAGAAGAACATTCCCAGACTAATGCTGGTCCCAGGAGATGTCTGAGAGACATGTGGAACAGAACTATCCAGCCAAGTGCAGTCTGGATTAGCTAACCTCCATTCAACCTGCATTGCATGAGCTAAATAAGTGCTTATTGTTTTATGCCACTGATGTTTTGTGGATGTTTGTTATGTAGCATTGTTGTAATAATAGTTGGTTGATAGATCTCTAAACCCACTTGTGACTTTCAAGAAATTTCTTGGCTCTTTCAGATTTGGGAAACTTACCTTTGGCTTGTGGATGAAATAAGGAATTAAAGTGGAGCTCTGACTTTCTTCTTGAGCTCTAAATTCATGTATCTACTCTTTCTGTGGCTCACAGTAACTTCAAACAGAGGTCAAATGTGGCAGAGTATCACTTGACATCTATATACTTATAACTCCAAAACATGTGTGTTCAGCTGCTCTGGCCAATACTTTATAGTTATACAGTTTACATGGATCATTCCTCCACTAGTTCTTTTCCTCCCTCACCATGCCTGAGGTTGTAGGAGGCTTCATGTTGGCACCCTGCCGAGTTATAAAAGCATTTGAAGACACCATTACTTTAAGTAATTTTAACATATATAGGAGTTGTCGCTGAATATATGGGAAATGTTAAAATGATTAATACAATTCCTGCAGAAGAAACTTCTTTTCCTAGGTATTCTTTCTGAAGTCATCTAGGTGGTTCTTGATAAAAATCTAGGCTCTCAATCACTGTGCTGTATAGTACTGACCTTGTGTTCATGACTTCTCGATTTCTCATAGAAGGAACTCACATGTGAATGTGTCATATCTTGTCCAGCCACAGATATGATGCTTCAGTAAAGTGCCTGGAAAGGAAGGTATTCTTCATCTACTGGGATCTTTGTAGCTGACAGGCTGATCCCGGCATTTTCTAGAATGTCTTTCTCCTCTGTTCTCCCATTAAATGGGGGGACAGGTTTAGTAGTGGGACTGGATATGTCCTGGAATCACAATGGTACCTCTTGAATGATTATGAGACATCCACATAAGAATTTGAAAAGAATCTTCAAGTGTTTTATTATGCTGGTAACAAAGACAAAATATATGCTTGGAATTCCATTAGGATATTTCTTTTTGAGATAGAACAAGAAGGTAGGAGAATCTAGTGACTCTTTTGCAACAACTCAATACTCTGCATCATACTTACAGAAACCAATGTTCCCAAACCAGAGTACCTTTTACAGTACCTTTTAGTACCTTAAAGAGTCTTAACTGGCTCCCTAAGTTTCCCCAGAGCACACTGATTCCCCAAAATGTAGCATTCCAACTCTGTCCTATGGTTGCCCACAAAGAACATGGGAGCCTGAGATGAGAATCCCAGACACTATCTAAAATGTTCCAGGGAACATGGTATATATCCTGACACATGCCTAAGAGCTTTATTATTTCCAACTCAAGCTTCTAAGGTCTACCCAAAGAGTACTAGAGCAGTCAGCCTGTTCTCTTGAAAGTTTATGGAGGCATCAGCAGAACTTGCTGAGACAGAGGCAGTGAGGTATTCTAGGAGTCCAGCCTAGCAAGTTCAACTCAGACCAGGTTGTACTCTGCCATACCGATGCAGAGGTTGTTGTTCTTCTCCCACCCCTTCCATGATTCTAAGTGTACCCAAGCATCCATCTGAGATTTTATTAGATTAACAAATACCATGGAAAGTCTTTGATTTGTGAGTTCTGACTTAAGACTGGATCAGATATGTTTCTTATGAATTTTTCTTGACTCCCACTTATCTACCACTAGACCTTGAGAGATCTGAAAATATTATTGCAGATAAACTTAATGGTTAAGCCAGACTCTGTATTAAAAGCCATAGTGAGGGTGAAAGATCAAAGAGCCTTCTAAATACCAATTACAGCCCTGCAGAAAAAACACAAGTGGGAACCTGGCTGGGTAGCCCCAGGGAAAGGAGCTGTCCCTAGTTTTGGTGCTGACTGCTCAAAGCTTGTTTGCCCTACAGGGAACAGGAAGAAGTGTGTGTTAGTAGGCTAGTGGTCTTGGTAAGTCCCATCTAGAGACACTGAGAGGAAAACAGAAGAGGATGGGAGAATAAAGATGTGGAGGGGAACAGCATCGGTATAAATCTGAACTGGGTTAAGATGTCCAGTTTGACTGCTGTTTTTCTAACCCCTTTGCAGGCAACCAAGGGAGAATCTCAATACTAGTTTGACTATATAAGGGAAACCAGATATAACCCGATCCTGGGATTGTTTTGCCATATATCTAATAGCCCACTGAAGGAAATATGATAAAAGCAAGTTTAGTTACAACTTCACATTCTCAAGCTACTGCCCTATTTAAGAAGGTGGTGGTAGTGGAGGTTGTGCAAAAGAGTGCAGCAGCTCAGGGTTTAGAAAAAGAAGCCCCAAGCCAGCATGATCTTTTGTGTCTCATCTGAAGCCATAAGTCATGTTTCTGTTAAGCAAACTCAGCCAAGCATATCCAGACTAATATCTTACATCTGTAACTATCATCACATGCTAACCATTGGAAAGAAAGTATAACATCTCCTGCTGAGGATGGGGAGGTCTCAGTAAATCCTGCCCTGGGATGGAGGGTGCCAGTCCTTGCTTTTATTTCTCTTTATTCAAGGCCTGGGGCTTTCTTATGTGCACCAAGTTATTTTCCCCACCAATCAGATTTAGGATTTGGGGCATTAAAGGGGAAATCTTTCCCTTCATAACTTGTATTTGAAGCATTACCTTCATGTCTATGCCCTGTCTGAAGGTTCATTTTATGATCACAGGACACCACATAAAGTTGGTTCCTCTAAGTATTCTTCCAGTCTTTTTGTGGATCTTGGCCTATTGTCTAATGTCCATCTTTATATGAATACATCACCATCAAAGCAAGTACTGCCTGTTTGGGTTCTAATGTTGACTTCTATCTGCATCATTGTTGCTATGTCCTCTTCTTTTCTACCCATTGACTGGTTCTGATCACAACTTTCATGCCCATTTCAAAAGACCTTTCAGAACAATGAACTATAAGAAATAGTTTTGTATAGTAGTTAGAAGGACTTTCTGGGTTTAGATTTTTGTCCCTGCCTCTGAATAGTTGTATGTTCTTAAACAAGTTACTCAAACTCTCTGTGCTTCCATTTATCCGTCTATAAAACAGAAATGGTAATAATAGAGCCTACCTCAATGGACTGTTTCGAGTATTAACTGAGATCCATTCTCTCCTTTACAAATTGTGTCAACAAAAGCATAACCTATGTCTTATATGCTAATAGTCTTACATGTATCATCTTTTTTGAGCTTCATAACTCTCTGATGTAGGGTCAGTATTACCCCCATTGTATAGTTAAGGTCAGAAAAATTGAATAACACTTAAAATATTAAACTGTCACTAAATTGTGTGGCTAGTACTTGAACATAGGCCTGACTCTAAAGACTGAGCTTTTGATATTATTTTATACTAGAGGCCCGGTGCATGAAATTCGTGCACGGAGGGGGGTTGTCCCTCAGCCCAGCCTGTACCCTCTCCAATCTGGGACCCCTCAAGGGATGTCCGACTGCCCGTTTAGGCCCGATCCTTGGATCGGGCCTAAACGGGCAGTCGGACATCCCTCTCACAATCTAGGACTGCTGGCTTCCAACTGCTTGCCTGCCTGCCTTCCTTATTGCCCCTAACAGCTTCTGCCTGCCTCTCACAATCCAGGACTGCTGGCTCCCAACTGCTTGCCTGCCTGCCTTCCTGATTGCCCCTAACCACTTCTGCCTGCCAGCCTGATCACCCCCTAACTACTCCCATGCCAGCCTGTTTGCCCCCAACTTCCCTCCTCTGCCGGCCTGGTCACCCCTAACTGCCCTCTCCTGCAGGGTTGATCACCTCCAACTGCCCTCCCTTGCAGGCTTGGTCCCTCTCAACTGCCCTCCCTTGCAGGCCAGGTGCCTCTCCTGCTGGCCATCTTGTGGTGGCCATCCTGTGTCCACATGGGGGCAGGATCTTTGACCACATGGGGGCAGCTATATTGTGTGTTGCAGTGATGATCAATCTGCATAGTACTCTTTTATTAGATAGGATAGAGGCCTGATACAGGGGTGGGGGCCAGCTGGTTTGCCCTGAAAGGTGTCCCTGATCAGGGTGGGGTACCCTGGGGGTGTGGGGCGGCCTGAGCGAGAGGCCTGTGGTGGTTTACAGGCTGGCCACGCCCCCTGGCAACCCAAGCGGAGGCCCTGGTATCTGGAATTTATTTTCCTTCTACAATTGAAACTTTGTAGCCTGGAGCAGAGCCAAGCCTGGGGCTCCCTCCGAGGCCCGAAGCCATTTGTGTTGGGGTTATAATTGAAACTTTGTTGCCTTAAGTGGGTGAGCCCGGCCAGGGTGTGTGGAAAGCTTTGCTTCTCCTGTTGCCGGCAGCAACCCTGGCCTGCTCTCTCAAGCTCCATTCTGCCTCCATTTGTTTGAATTTGTTTACCTTCTATAATTGAAACTTTGTAGCTTGAGTGGAGGCTTAGGCCTGCAATGGCTGGCAGAAAGCTTGGCTTCCTCTGTTACCTAGGAAACCTTACTCTCTGTGGCTGTAGCCATCTTGGTTTGGGTTAATTTGCATACTTGCTCTGATTGGATGGTGGGCGTGGCTTGTGGGTGTGGCTTGTGGATGTGTCGGGGGTATGGTCAATTTGCATATTTGTCTATTATTACATTAGATGACCTTGGGCTGAATAATTTCCCAGTTCAGGCTCTTTCTAAAACTCAGCTGGAATCCTAAGCATTCATCTCATGTAGCCTGGTCCTCTCAGATTTCTGATCAGGCCCTGAATTGTGCACTTTAGTTGGTTATAGCTACATAAATAGATCAAAGGTATTGGTCACAGCAAGAGTGAACACCATAGAACAGCAATCCTTTTGTCTTTCTTTCCTGGCTCATTCAAAAAAACTAGTCATCTAGCTGTGGTCTTTGATTGTGAGGGCCAAGAGGGCTTCTACTTCACCCAAAGAAATTCAACTGGGTGCACCAAGGTGCCATCTTGTCCAGAAACCCAATGTGAATGTGAATGTGGATTAGCAAAAAAGATAAAAGAAATTTAACAGTGAAATAGAGGAGACATTTTCTTTTGAAAGTCTGAAAAGAGCTTTAACTTATTGAATATATTGAACCACTTTGAAACATTCCAAGACCTGAATTAAGACAATGCAAGATGTTTAAAATGGAGAGCTCTGTCCCCCCCAGAAATTATTTATTTATTTACTTATTTATGTATTTTCCATATCTATGAGTTTGATATTAATTAGGATTGTGATTAGGCCATGAAGGTTAAGACCCTGATGAATGGGATTAGTGCTCTCATAACTGAGAACGCAAGAGCTCCCTCATCCCTCCCACCATGTGAGAACCCAAAAAGAAGTCAACAGTATGCACCAGGGTGACTATGCTGGCACCCTCATCTGAGATTTCCCAGCCTCAGAACTGTGAGAAATAAATGGTTGTTGTTTAAGCCACCCCGTTTATGATATTTTTGTTATAGCAGCCTGAGTAGACTAAGACAGTATGTATATGTGTGTGTGATTTGTTTTTTTTTTTAATTCCCCTCCCTCATGAGGTAGTATGGGAAGCCAGTTTGAAAATGAGAATGTTGTGGTTCCTTTTAACCCAAGGAAAGTCCAAAATTGCTAAGCTTTTACATTGCTTATTTTGGCTCTTTCATATTAGAACTAATGTGCTTTAAAAGTGTTGAAGAAAAAGGAAGTCTTTAAGCTACTCAAAGATTTGAATCACAGTGTTATCTAAAGCTGTACTTAAGAGAGAGATTTACAAAACATTAAAAGGAATTAATTAAAACTTCCCATAAGAAAGAAGCAGGAAGCTAAAAATAAAAACTGTCATAGAGAATAAATAATAGAACTATTCAGATTAAATGAGTAGGTCTTTCCGGTTTCTACACTCTCAAGCACTCTAAAGGAACATATAATTCTGTCATTGTTGCTATTATTATTGTTAGGGAATTGTTTCAATTTAATAAGTAATTAAGCTTCTGGCCTATACAGGATCTATCCGTGTATAATTAAATATCATAATATGCATCTGTGGTTGCTTGTTCAAAGTATTGCTCTGTATTACTTTATTATGAATTAATCAAATGAAAGAACTATTGCTTTTAGGTGACAAATGTTTTTCTCCTGAATTCAGGAAAAATAATTTATTACTTTTTAATATTTGCATCTCCATGAAGAGCAACATGGAGTTATTCTATATTGATGTTCTCTTTCAAGTTTTTGAGGTAGCTGAACATTCTCTAAAACACTCTCTGCTACCTCTTTCTGTACCTCTTTTTCACTTGGAGCCACCCTTTCCTCCTTAGTTGCCCACACCTGGCTCTCAGCAGACCCTCATTTTTTGGCCTTGCAGGGACTGTTTAATAGTCTCTGATGCTATTCTGCTCTATGCTGGTGCTGCTGGTGCTGTGTAGACTGTCTTTGTGAAAATCAACCTCCTACAGCTGTTTCCTCACCTTCTCCTCTTTTTTTTTTGAGGAGGAATATAGGGGGCAACCCTGGAGGGAGGCTAGCAATCTGAATCTGTGCCAGTGTCTGGTGTCCTAGTGCACATTCTTCTTAGCTTATAATTAAGTCACTGTCCCTTCCTTAGGCAATAGTCTGTTTTCCTGGGTGCTCCCAGTTTGCAGGGACCATGGGCCGAGAATTTGGCAGCTTGGCTGGAGGGGGCGGGGGTCGCTGGCACCACCCAGGCCAGGCATTTGGATAAAATCTCTCTTCCTCATTCTAACTAACTAAGGTAGGGCTGAAAAAACCTGGAAAAAAGGAAATAAAGAATGTAGAAATATACACTGAGTGGCCAGATTATTATGATCTCTGAACGCATAATAATCTGGCCACTCAGTGTGTGTGTGTGTGTGTGTGTGTGTGTGTGTGTGTGTGTGTGTGTGTATATATATATATATATATATATATATATATATATATTATAAGCCCAGTGCATAAATTCGTGCATGGGTGGGGTCTGGCCAGCCTGGCCAGGGGGAGGGGACATGGGTGGTTGGCCGGCCTGCCTGCTGGTCAAACTCCTGGTCGAGGGGACAATTTGCATATTAGCCTTTTATTATACAGGATATACACTGAGTGGCCAGATTATTATGCGTTCAGAGATCATAATAATCTGGCCACTCGGTGTATATAAGGAGTAATCTCATTATATAAATTGTTCAGGCTTTGGATCTTTGAATCTTCTGAGCCAGCAGCGCTGCTTTAAATAAAGGGTTTTTCCTGAATCTCTGAGTACTCCTTTTGTATTTTCCAGTCACCTGGTAAATTCTGTAACACTTTAAATTTCAGAGACTCTTTTCTTCCCCATGTTCTCAGCAGATGACCTTATTATTTCACTGGGAAAAAAAATGTAATCAGAATAAGACTTCCTCTCTTTTCTACCAACAATGGTAACTGCACCAGGGTATTCTGCCTTTCCTTGCTTCCAAATTAACTGCACATGCTCTGTTCTAAAGCTAAGCCCTCCACTTGTACAGTGGATCCCATTTTCTATTGCCTAACTCAGTCTTTTCTCTTGTAGGTATCACATTTCTGTCCTTCATGATTTCCTCCATTTCTACTGTATCTTCCCATGAGTATACAAACTTATTGTAATGACTCTCACCTG
Source organism: Eptesicus fuscus (assembly GCF_027574615.1). Lineage (NCBI taxonomy): Eukaryota > Metazoa > Chordata > Mammalia > Chiroptera > Vespertilionidae > Eptesicus > Eptesicus fuscus. Next base: position 79,824,973 of record NC_072475.1, on the reverse strand, counting down.
AAAAATAAAACAAAACAGATAAAACAAACCCATGCTCTTCAAAATCCTTCCCTATTTTTTTACTCCTTCTATAGCAAATATTCTGGAGAGATACTCTATTCTTATTGTCTCCCCTGGTTTTCTTCTTTCCTTTTTAACTGACTCTAAGGAGGGTTTTGTTCCCATCATGCCACTAAAACTGCACTTATTAGTGTCACCAAAGATTCCAGGGTGGCCAAATTTAATTCTCAATTCTCACCTTGACTTTTCAGAAGCAATGGAAATAACTCATCATTCCTTCCTTTTGAAACACAGCTTCATTGCTTGACTTCTAGGACACCTGAGTTTCTGATCTTCTCAAGCTTCTTTGCCTGTATTCCTTCATGTTAGGTAAAAATCCTTTGCTGGTTCTTTTCCCACTACCCACCTGGAAACATGGAATGCCCCAGGGCTCCTTGGACCCCATCAATTTTTTATCTGCACTTATTCTTTGGGGGAATCTTACGGTGTTCAATGGTTTTAAACAGTATATACTTATATCTTCAACCTTAAACTCTTTCCTAAGTTCCAGACACTTATATTCAATTGCTTACTCAATATTTCCATTTGACAGATTGATATACAGCTCAAACATAACATGACCAAGACAATATTCTTGATTTTCCCCACTGAATCTACTTCTCCTTGAGAAATCACCACTATTTATCCAGAGGGTTTAAGGCAAAACCCTAGGAATTATTCTTGAATTCTTTCTTACTAAGTGTACATATCCAATCTTGAACTTGTTTGTGTTATTTCTACTTTGAAACATTACCCAAAACATCACTGTCTCTACTGCTATTATCTTAGTTTAAGCCACTTTCAACTTTCCGGTTGGTCTCACCTCTCCGGCATTTATTCATTCAGCAAATACTCTAAGACTCTAACAATGTGCAAGGCACTATTCTTGGTGCTGATTTTGCGGCAAAGAACAAACCAAACATAAATCCTTGCACTTAAGGAACTTAATTCTGCTTTAGGGAGAACTGGGATTTAAAGGCTCACAGTCTGTTCCCCTAATCTTCTCTTTCTCTCTCCTCTCTCTTCAGTCTATTTTCACATAACAGCCAGAATAATCTGTTAAAAAAAAAACCAACAAAACACAAAAACCAAAAAAACAAAAAAAACACAAGATCAAGTTGTTCCCCTGCTGAAAGCCCTCTGGTGGCCTCCGTGACTTCACCTCCACTGTTCCCCTTCATTTAGTCCATACAGGTCCTCACCTGCAAGCTCATTGAGCTCATTCCAGCCTCTTAGACTTTGTATACATTGTTCTCTCTGCCTACAAAGTTCTTCTCTCAGCTATTTGTGTGACTTGCACCCTCACTTCATTTAGACTCTGATCAAATACTACCTCAGAGAAAATTTCCCAGATTACCATTTCTTAAACAGCTGCCCGTCATCACTCTCTATCTCTTGACCTTTATTTTCTTTGAAACATTCACCACATGACATAGTACTATATATTTATTTATGTTATATATTGATTGATTTATCTAGTGTTTATCTGAATTTTGCTATTTTCCACTAGATTGTAAGCCAATTGAGGCAAAGGATTTTGTTTCTCTTGTTCCTTGTTCTTTTTCCAGCACTCAGAACATAGCTTGCCATAAAATGGGCATTGAATAAATAATGTATAAATGAGCTAATGAATGAAAAATAATTACATGTCATAATGGGAAAAGGCCCATTAAATGGAATCAAGAGAACTGGGTTATAATCCTGGTTTTGTCACTGTCTGGTTATGAAACGCTTGGTAAGTCTTTTTGACCCTCTTTGGTCTCCGTGTTTGTACAATGAAAAGCCTGGACTGTGAGCCTTTAAATCCCAATTCTAACATTCTCAAATTCTGTGTGCACAGTGTCTTCACACTAGAGACCAACTCCTATGCCTCATTTGGCCCAAATAATACTAATGGCATTTTTTTCTAGTGCTGCTGGGAAGTAGACACGGGATTTTTCTTTTCTCCATATCCTGTCAGGGTTGAGATCCCTGCCAGAAGGGAAGTCACATCATTTGTATCTGCACAAACATTTCAGTCAAGAACCTCCCCAAATTGCCTACTGAAGGGAAGGAGCCAGAGTGGGGAATATCACAAGGAAAGAGATTCAATGGTGCTTTGATCAAAAAGTTCATTACATTTGCTTTCGATCACAATGCATACTTGCTCAGGTCTGCAATCACTTACTCTGTTAGGCACAAATCCTAGCGGGAAAAAATAGCATGTGGACAGGACTCCATCTGTGTGAGCCACTGCCAGAAACATTTATGAATCACTCGTCTCCTGATAGACAACTTGCTTTCCTAGTTTGCAATCATATTTCCCACAGATGTTGCCTTTGAATTAGCCATTGTCTCATTTAGTTTTGAATGTTTTCTCCTATTTGGGACTGTAATATGGGCGAATCCCACCTACCATCAAAGCTGGCAGTACTTGCTCAACGTTAAAGGAAGGAGACATCTGGGCAAGCAGGCAGCTGGAATCCAGGATCGGGGATAGACACTTCTCCACAAGTTTGGAGTTTGTTATTTCTCAAGTCCTGGCGTCAGGGATGTTTACTCTTAGGTTATGCAAAGTCCCAGCTTGGGTTCTGGAAAAAATGAGCTGACAACTTTGACTGAAAGGAGTTTCTCGCTAATTCTGGGGACATCTTGCTTTTATTAGACCATAGCTATTGTTGTGTTGCCTATCCTGAGCAATGAGGATGCCACTCACTGTCTAGAACCTATACCTATTGTAGTCTTTATTGTCTGACAAATTATATGCTGTGATACATCAAACCTGCTCATAGCCATATTGTCTGGATTTCTGATATTACTGAGAAATTTTGGAATATAATATTGAGGCATAATTTAGAAGTTAGCACACTATATTTACAGAAATATTTTATCTTCACTTTTGAGTCACTCTGCCATTCAACCTCTATCGAGTCTTCATTAACTTCAATTAGATCTTACTTCTCTTTTCCTTTAGAGATAAAATATTTAAAAATCTTATAAACCAAATTTTATTCACTTATAAATACCATGTCTAAATATGCCAATGGTGTGTCCAATTTCAAATTCATGAGCTTGAAGAAAAATGCAAATTTTAATTTCCTTTATAAAGGAGCTGATGAAAATCCATTGTGAAAAGGTTATGAGAAAAAGCTTATCTTATAACTGCAGCCAAGATTCAAGTCATTATTTAAGACGTGAAGCATTTGGCAACAGAAAGATTGTTGTCATTAAAAAGGAAGCCCAACACATTACTCTTGGGCTGAGAAAAAATAATTTAGCTGTCATTGTTACTTAAGGAGCGACACAGGAAGATAGCAGAAATGAAAATGTCCAGCTTTACCTCAAACAGTTTAATATATATTTTTTCATCTAAGAATCAGAGATAGTTAATAACCATATCAAAGACAGTTTCACTTGGTTAGTACTTGACATTTAGCTAAAGTTGTATTCCTTTAATGCATAAAGGAAGCCAGTAGGACTTTACCACAGTGGAGGTAAGGAGATAAGTTCTTTTCTCACTAGTATACTATTAGCAGCCTGAGGTTTGTAACTTAATGACATTGTTGCCAAATTGGTAGGTATTCTTATACTCATTTTAGGAAAGAAGGGTTAGGGTGAGGCCGCTGAGGTCACCCTGGCTGAGTTCACCTTAGTCTGGATGAAGAGGAAAATGGCCACTGGAGATTTGCGTAGGTAAGAATTGGGAAGACGCTATTATTTTTGGAGGCTACAGAAAAGTCCTGTGTACTTATCATCAACTCCTCCCAATGGTTCCTCCAGATGTCCCATCCATTGGTGGTTTATTGCGTCACTGTCTACAATGGTTCTGGCTGTCTCTTTTTGCATCTCCTCCCAATGCAGTGTTATTTCTCTCTCTTCTTGATATGAGAAGAAAATTGATGAACGCTCCCCAGAATGTTTTCAAATGGGTTTCTTATTGTAACTCTTGCCCTAAGCTTGCATTGCATTTCTGTGTGATTAGACTGTCTTTTTCCATTTGAGGGGAGTGAGGAAAGAGATGGAGTGAGGTTAATGAAGGCACAATTTTCAAGGTTATGGGCAAGTTTAAAGGAGACCAACCAGGAAGGGTATAGCACCTTACTCTAACTAGTCTCCCATCCTCTTATCTCCTAGTGTTGCCTCCCATTGACCTCACCCAGTTCAAAACCTTGGGGTACTCCTTGATGCAGGTCAACCTCTGGTGCACAGAGCATGGTGGGAAAGATTGATGTGTGTATTTGGATAAACAAATAGAGAATATTCAGCACTTGAATTACTTCTGGGACACTATCATTTTCCCAGCACTCTTTGGACTGCTTTCTTAGCCTCTTAGTTGGTGTCTGTGGAAATCCAAAAATAATCCCTGTGTGATTATTCAAATGAATTAGGGAACTGGCATACAAAGTAGAGGAAATGAATCGAGGGTTCTCATGCAGTTGCTTCTCATCCACAGGCTTAACAAACCTAAGCAGAACGTAGGAAAGTAAATACACTGTACTGTCTAGACATCTCTTGTGGTCCCAACTGCAATGTAAATGAATCTGGAATAATGTGTTGTCAGTTCTTCAGGCAAGATGCAGGTAATGGAGGTGCTCATAATATTAAAAGTTTTTTTTATTTTTGTTACTATGGTTGTATTTCATTTAATGTATTTTTTCCTTTTCTTTGTTTCTAGACTTATCCCAATTATCTTGTTCTATCTCCATTTATCTCCCCATGTCCTTTTAAATGAATACTCCCCCTTTTTTTTCTTACATGGATTAAACCACTATTGTACTTAGCTTAGAAACTGTTTCCTTCACCTTCCTTCCAGAGTAAGGTAGTTATAGGCTCACTTCTTAAGAGTGTGGACATCCCAAGTAAAATATTTTAAAGGGGGATTTCCTATATAGCCTGCTCTCCGCTGAACCTCCACCTTGCCGTGGATTGTGGAACCTGCCTTCATTTCATGGAGGATGTAGGTATCCTTTCAAGTTTGTGAGTGACTCCATTTCTGCCCCCTCAGCTTCTCTCTTCCCTGAGTCCTCATGCCACCTCTATCAGACTAGCTTCTGGCATTCCTTCAGGTTTCACCTAACTGCCATTTTCCCCCCAGAAGCTTCCTCTGATTCCTAAAACCAGGATAAATTCTCTGTTGTGCAGCTTACTATACAATAATTAATCTTGTTTATCTGTCGTTGCCTGTAGTTCATAATATGCTCCGGAAGGGCAGGAACAATAAGTCTCCTGTTCACCTCTACTGCCGTATCGCTGGGTGGAAATTGACTCTGATACAGCCAAAGACCAACTGAGCTGCAACCAGGGTGGTTTGGAAACCCAAGAGCTTTATCCGTCCCCTCCTCCCCCCGCAACACACTCTTAGGTTTCTCAAAATAGTGTTCTTATTTGTTCTTTGGTCAATTGCAAGTTTAAAGGTAGAATTTTGCATTTAGCTGCAAGTATAGTGGAATTACAGCCTTATTGTAATTTACAAAAGCTCTTCTAGAAGATTTGGCAAATGTTTTTTGCGTGCTGCATTTTTGTAACTATTTATTTTGGGAAGAGGCTGCAAATTTAACTTTCTTTTCATGGTCCCTTTCTTGCTTTATTTGTGTCTGAAGGAAACTGATATGAAGTGAACTGGAAACTTTAGCATTTTCTTTGTTCTTTTTTAACTCTATTATTGAAACAATGTGGAAGGCGCACTGGACTTGTGCTCACAAACCCTAGATTCCAGGCCCTAATCAACCATGTTTATTCATCTGTAGGACAGAGATGATAATAATATCAATTGCCTAGAGTTGTTCTGAGGATTAAATGAGGTGATCCACATAAAACATTTAATGTAGGGTGGCAATTTTCAACTGGAGTGCTGTGGCATGCTGGTGTGCTGCAAGAATTTTTAAAACATGCAATACCTGACTATTTAATCAGGGCAACTAACCTCTTCCCCTTAGATTGTAAAAAAAAAAAAAAAAAAAAAAAAAAAAAGACAACAGCCAACACAATAATAGCTGTCCCATGTTAAAATTAGAGTGTTTTTTTTTGTTTTTTTTTTGCCAGATTGGCAAAAAATATAATAATTTTTTTGGTGTACTGCAGAATTTTAGTGATTAATTTATGTATGCCCTGAGATGAAAAAGACTGAAAATCACTGGTGGAAGGCTTGGCAAATAGTAAGTGCTCATGAAGTGATGATGGTGGTGGTAATGCTGGTGATGGTGATGGTGATGGTGATGGTGATGGTAATGATGATGGACACTAAATTATTTTAGCATCTGAATACTTGCTGCTTTATCTACAACACAGGATTGGGACAGTCATGTAAAAATGAGAAAAAATATAGGTGAAATGACTTTTTAAACTGTTTAACTCTAATGCACATTAATAATAGAAAAGATGTAGTAATAAATAATGTTAAAAAAATGTTGTTTGAGTATTTAACCCCGATTACTCAGTTCTGTTCTGAACATATTATTCTCTCTTTTTCTTTCTGTTCCTTATTGTGAATTCAAGAGTTATGATTGGGAATGGAGTTTAAATGAGCCAGCCAAACACTCATCAAATAGTTAATTTTTCTAAACTTATGTATCAGTTCCAAAATCTGAAAAGTTAATTCTACATTTCACAGGCTCTCTGACCTATAGTGTCTTGAATGCCAAGAAAGTTGTTGATTTAACTTTACATTTGTGAAAAGTAACACTTAATTGGCAAATAAATACTTCTGAACTAAAGGTTATAAGCTCCATATATACTTGCAAGTTATTGCTTCTGTTGTTTTTTTTTTTTTTAAATAAAAGACTATTGGTTGCTTTCATTCTTATCACAAACAGCATTAGATTCCAGATTGCCAGCCTTGTAGGAATCCTAGCAGGAGAAGTTCATTGCATTCTCTGAGGGCATTTTGCTACAGCAGTGCCTTTGTAAGGAATCTTTAGGCTTGCTACAGTTCCAAGCAGAGCTAACTCTTTCTGTCGAATGCCACTGAAGAAAGAGATATTGAAAAATTATTTGGATAATCTCAGAACTTCAACTTTTTATTTTATCAAATTTGACTTAACAGAACTGCTCTTTCTTCCCTCTCTGATTATCAGTATTAATGAGAAATGAGTACATGATAAAAGACAGGAAAGAAAAACAAACAAACAGAATATGGAATATAGCAAGTACTCATTTAACATTGTCAATAGGTTCTGTGACTTTAAGTGAAATGACCTATAGGGAAATCAGTTTTACCACAGGGTAATTGATATAAACAAGAATTAAGTTCCTATGGTATCTCATCTAGTAAAACAGCGTTATTCTTAGACCTGCTGTGCTGAGAACTGATAATCAGCCTTTGAAGGATTTTGAACCTCTGGTTTGTTATTCAGTAGATGCCTTCTGAAAAGTTGTCTGCTAACCAAAGTCATAAAATGTTAAATCTGGAAAGTGCCTTAAGTCCATGACTTAACCTCCTTCCTTTTTTAAGAAGGAAGCAGATACTTCAGTTGCTGACAAGTACCCCTCATATGCAAGTGTTATGTTCACTATGCTTTTCTGCATCTCTCTTGTTAAGTCTTGGTTATCACATAAACACTTGCCAGCAATTAGTATAATCAGTGTTGGCACAATATAAATGTTAATGCCTTTTAATCAGCTAGGCTTTTAGGAAACTTGGGCTGAAGCCTGGAATAAGCCTACTTAGAGATGAATGGTGCAGCAAGTTTTAAGAATTTTTATTCTAATTAATGATGATAGAAATGGCAACTGTATTCACAGTGACAGAAGAAGCTGCAAAGTCATGTGTTGTGTGAGCATGTGGGTGTGTGTGTCCTGACCTCACTATGTGTTTCACATTCCCAACTTTTTTGTTACATTTTCTTCTAGCTTCTGTGTTATTTAGCAGTAAGCCTGCGTGTAAGGCAAGGCCTCTGCTACCAAATGTTACTAAAATAAATAAACCATACCACTGTAAAAACTGACCACTAACATTTCCTTGGCACATGGGGAAGTGCGGCACCCATGCAATCTGTCCGTCCCGGATGCCCTGGTGTGGACCGAGACTCACCAGTTCTCTCTCATAACTAAAGTCCCTTTGGTCATGGGCCTTGCCCCACTCCTTCTCTTTCCTTTTTTCTGCAAGTATGAGATTTGGTGCCGCAAGGCCTAAGAGGGTTAGGATATTTCTACTGCTGGCAATCTAGGTCAAAATAGTTGGACCCTAGGCTTTTTTTTTTAAGGTTATTTACCACTTAACCTTTGATTTTAGGACACATTTTAATGAGTAATCGAAGTGAATATTAAAATAAATTTTATTAAGTGTAAATAAAGGCATGCATTTTAAGAACAATGCTCACCTAAAAAATACCCATACATCCATTTCGGATTTTAGAGTCTCACACCAGAGCACATGTCAGGGGTTGCCCTAAAAACCTGTCCATGGACAGATGAAATTAGCACTGTAGGGATGCCACTGTCTAGTTTTACCCAAGTTCTCCTGAGGCTTTTCCTCCACACCTCCACAGACTCTGTGTGTCACAAACTCTACAAGACTCTTTTTGAGGGGGTCTTACAGTATCCCAGGCTGTAGAACATAAAGAAGAGTCTGGGTAGTGGTGCCTTTGGTTGGGGCAGCAAGCTGCAGATGTGCGTGAACTTCACTTTGCTGGACATTTTTAGGGTGGCCTGTGTGCAGCTGTTGATGGGTGGTATTTTCTTAGAAGAGCAGCTAGTGTGACTCCTTAGTGTAAGCAGCATGGGGAACTCTCCAAATAACCTTGAGATGTGAGGGGAGGTGTGGGGGGTTGGTTATAAAAAGTGGATTTGCTCTGGCTTCCAAGAGCATCCCCATGCCAGACACTGAGGCTGGGCTGTTTTCTAATGGGTTAGCCCCTCCTAGGCATGTGTTCCTTCCCCATATCAGGTCTCTCCCAAAGGTTATGTAGCTGCTATTCTTTGAGAAGCATTTTTATTTTTCTGAGATTGTGAGCTTTTCTCATTTTTAGTGTTAAAATGCTTTTATTTCATAAAACGATGGTGATGATAGATGCTATTTCTTGCTTTTGACTGAACACTTGGCAAAATAGACACTTGGCAGCCTTCTGCCAATTCTCCACATTGTTTTTGTGTTTGTTTAGTTTACTGGTCGGTGAACTCCCAAAGTCTGGAACACCAGCCTGTGTAGGTCCTAAGGGCAGGGTGGCCAGGAAAGCTTTCGGGTGAAGAAGGATCTTGTAGCCACAGTAGACAAGGCTATTGAGTGCCAAAGGAAGGGAGGAGCAAGCAGGTACTCAACAGGAAAGAGGTTAAGTCAGAGGAAATGAGATTAGGTAGTAATGAATGGGCCTTGCAAACCCCAGGCATGGCAGGTGGAAGAGAGGCAATGTTACAGCACAGGTACATGCTGATATGGGCACAGAGCTCCTTCCCTGGAGCATGTGGGTAGTCTGGGCTTTGAATGGAGAAAATACATCAACAATAGGTAATCATTAAAAATATATTATTTTTCACACTCATTTAAGTTTTATTCTTTCCATGTCAAATGTCCTTATGCAAAGTGCTGAGTTTTCTCTAAAAATTGTCTTCCCCAGTATCAGTCACAATAGCTAGCACTAGGAGAAATGCCCATTTAACATCATCTTCTCCTAAACCAGATACTGTTAATGCTTGTAATTCTTGTATCCAAAAGTAATGGATGAAAAAAAAAATAATACATTTCCGTTTTAATCTGCATTTTTCTTGATTAGTAGAGATTCAATATTTTTTCTCATGTCCAGGGGAAAGTGTACTTCTTTTGAAATTGCCTATTTGAAATTGACCATTTAGTTTTCCAAGATCTCATGGTAATTAAGTTTTATCAACTCCTGGTAATTAAGTTTTATCAAAGAATAAAATCTGCTTCTCCCTTTGACTTTACGTATTTACCCACCTACTCTGAGAGATTAAGAGCTTGATCTTTGATTTAGAGAGCCTGGGTTCAACTTTTGGCTCTACTGCTTACTATGTGACCTACCTCTTAAAGCTTCAAGAACATCATCAGTAAAATGTAGATAAAAGAACCTATTCCACAGCGTTATTGTGAAAATTATGTGAAGAAACTGCATGTACAGGGCTTAGTACAAGATGTGGCACATTATATAAATGGTAGTAATTGTCTTTAGAAGAGGAATTCCAGACTATTAATTATAAAGACCAAATACACTCTTCTTCCTCAGTTAGTATGATTCCTCCTCTTCAACCTCAAACCCATATCAGACATTATGGGGGCTTCTATTTTGAGTTGGCTTAAGTTAACTGCAATTCCTTTTGAGATATTTCTGCACATTAAGGTAAGTGCTCACTTTGCACTTATGAATTACCCCTTGTAAACGGTTCAGAAGTTTGAAAATATATTACCAAAGTTATAAAAGGTTTAAGAATTGTTGCTGTATGGAATATTTCTTGAAGCTAAGTATAAAATTAACCAGAATCACAGTAATTTTTCTGTGTTGTAAATTATGAGAGCAATAACTGAAGTGAATGAAAATCTGAGCATAGGAAAAAGAGAATGAGTTTTCAGGGTTCTGCTAGAATGTTCTGGAGAATTGTTATTGTGAATAGTTAATAATCACAATAATATGGAAGTGATGATATAATTAAATACCACCTTTATAAAATAGTTTATTGCTGAGGTCATTTCATAAAAGTAGAAACTGGTAATTTCTCCTAAGAATTCTATTAAGAAAATATGCTACTCTGAATAATTATGAGAAAATAGGCAATGTTTCTTCTTTTCCTCTTATTACTGAATTATAATGTGTAAAACTATAAAACATTTCATAAAGGAGTTATAAATGTCACTCCAGTCCCTCTTACCAATAATTTTTATTTTATGAAACTGGAATTTCTATTAAAATGCAATAGGTAGAACCAGGAATTTATAATAATGGTCTTGATAGCTCCATGTTTAAGAGTCTTTTTCCCCTTGATCTCCAAAATTTACATGGGCTTTTGAGAGAAAGCAGATGTTACATCCCCTCGGTGGAGATCAAATGCATGTGACCGTGAAAGAACTTGCTGAGGGAAAGCACGCAAGAAACCAGGCTGGTGTGATCATCCGAGTCCTCAGTTCCCAAAATTGGACCCCTGGAGCTCAAACAAAACCAAAGTTGAGGCAATTAGGCTGATGATTACCTCAGCTGCTCAGTTTCTTACATCTCCAAATGGTGCATCTGGCAGCTCTGAAAAATCAACAATTATGAAAAAGTATTGGGATTTACTTCTAACTCTTGGGAGCCTTTCCTCATTATTATCACATATGTGTTGTGAATTGTTTAATATAAATTAATCTTCAGATTATTATAGAATGAAGGAGATCAAGTAAATGGACACAATTCTATTTTATAGGTGGAATGCCCATGGGGTGATACACATGGACCTGGACATGCCTAATATCAGGCCAACACTGGGAAAACCAGACATCTACCAACTAGATGGACAGTAACATCAAAGGAGACATAGCTCATCTCAGTGGCCTGACATCATAGGGATCATCCCTATTGGCTTGAGGATTGATAGTTCATTCTGATCACAGGATGAGGTGAACCATGGAAATCAACTCAAGCCTTTTTACAGCATTATTTTATTTTTCTGAATCTTATGTGCTAATCTACCATAGATTTGATAAGCTCCATGAAAATTAGATGGAATATTATTTTTTTTTAAATAGAAGAGGATGTAAAGAAAGTATATGAAGGGGAGTATGTTAACAGAGGTTTCCTTTCAGACAATAAGCAAATATAGAAAATTTGGCCACTCAGAAAAAAACATAACACAAAATTTGAAATTATTTTAATTGAAAGGTGATTTTTAGGTAAGTGTCTTAGACGAATCTTTCTGTTATAGAACAGCACAAAATAAACATGGCCATGATGTGTGTCTGACCCAGGGTGTCACAAGTGAATGATACAACTGTAAGGAAACTGAACTTCAACACACTTATCAAGGTACTGTTGCTAACAATCATAGAGACCCCGGGCACTTAGGGCCAAGTTTCCAGGGCACTGCACTATATCTTTAAGTGAAAGCCAGTCCCACAACTCTCATTAAAGACTAGGTACATACACTACTGAGCAAGGTCTCTGAAGGGTGGGACAATGCAGCATTGCTGCTAGATGCATGAGATAATGGTAAAGGTCTGGACCATGGATGGAAGACCTGGGTCTTAGTCTCAGCTTTCTACTTTGGTAGCCGTGAAATTAAGAATAGACTAGAGGCCTGATGCACAAAGATTCATGCAAGAATGGGCCTTCCTTCCCCTGGCTGCCGGCACCACCTTTGCTCTGGCCGGAGCCGCCTTATCCTTTTGGCCCAGAACCGCCTTTCCACCTTCCCACGCTGCCCAGAGGCCCGGAGCGGCTGGGGTGGTGTGGAACGCCTGCATCCCACCCTGCCCCCAGCCACTCAGCACCTGCGTATGCAAAGTAACCTGCCATCTTTGTTGGGTTAATTTGCATACTCACTCCTGATTGGCTGGTAGACGTAAGGTACAGTAAATTTGCATCTTACTCTTTTATTAGTGTAGATCATTATACCTTTTAGTATCCCAGTGCCTTTGCTGGTGACACCAGAAGATGGAACTAGATCATTTCTAAGGTCTCCATTTAGCTCTAAAAATGTCAATGATTGCTAGTTTTGACAGGCAATACTTACCCTTTTTCTTTCTTTCTTTCTTTCTTTCTTTCTTTCTTTCTTTCTTTCTTTCTTTCTTTCTTTCTTTTAAGAAAAGACATCTATGTTGTTCATTTTAAAGTGAAGGGTTTAAATGTATCATGTTCTGTTGGTTTATTCATATGTACTTTTATTTCAGCAAATGAAAAAACACAATTGACATTTAAATTAAGCATTGTAGACATGGTGTCCATCTTTTCTGAGGTTGTAGTTCTGTAGGAATTAAGAATATTCTTTGATATCTGGGATATGACCAAAATTCCATAGAAATAGGACAAAACAGGGCTTCGCCTAGTTGCCAGAAGATTGGATTTCATTAAATGCATAATATTTCTGGTTTTTTGATCTCAAACTCCACCCTGCTACAAAAATGCAATTTGGGCCAAATACCACATACAGGGATGAGGCTAATTTAATTTCTTTTCGTTCTGGATGAAATACAACTGATGTATTTTTTACTATTCTGGTGCAGTTTTCAATAGGGATCATTATCCTTATTTAAGCAACAATATTTTTCAAAATGGTGTTGGCAGTAAAGATGGCATTATAAAAATGATATCTACCAAATCAAACCTTTCTAATAAATAGTTGGCAGGTATAAGTTATAAGGAGAGCTTCTAATTTATTTTTGGCTCCTAATTTATTAAACATGCTTGAAAGAGATATCATCTATATTATCTTTTACCATTTTCCATTAAATCTACAATCTATCTCAGGCTTATTTCAGTTAGTTTTAAGCAGAAATTCCTCCTTCCTTTAAAAAATGTAGTATTCACAGTCTTGTCTGCTCCCATTTAAGCATTTACTGAGTGTATCATTCACGGTTTCTGGGAATTCTCTATCATTTAAAAACCTCCCCATAATAAAATAAAGGTATATGTACACAATATAGTCACAGATAATCATGGATGGCAACCATGTGACACATGCACACATGACTGATTTCACTCACCAAGTAGTGACTGAATGTCTGCCATATGTCAAGCAGTGTATTAGACACAGCACTTGTGATGGTTAATTTCATGTGTCACCTTGACTGCACCACAGGGTGCCCAGATGAAATATTATTTCTGGGTGTGTCTGTGAGGGTGTTTCTGTTTGAGATTAGCATTTGAATCTGCAGACTCAGTAAAGTAGCTCCCAATGTGGGTAGGAATTATCCAATCTGTTGAGGATCTGAATAGAACAAAAAGGCAGAGGGAGGTGTAACTCACCCATTTTGCTTCCTGCCTGCTTTCTTGAGCTGGGGTATTATTGGTCTTCTCCTGCCCTGGGGCTGGGATTTGCACCCTCAGCTCCTCTGTATGTCCATTTTGCAGACTGAAGAATGTGAGACTTCTCAGTCTCTGTAATTGTGTGAGCCAATTTCTCATAATTAATCTCCACATATATACATATCTTACCTAATAATAGAGAAACATGTAAATTGACCATACCTTCGCTATGCTCACAGCCAATCAGAGTGAGTATGCAAATTAACCCAACAAAGATGGCGGTTAATTTGCATACATACCTGGGTCCAGGGAACCTCCTCACACCCAGGTCACTCCCAGCCGGCCATCAGGCAGAGGCTTTAGGATTGGGAAGGGGCCAAGCCTGCGATCGGAGGGGCAGGGGTCCTCTTCCCAAGCCTAAAGCCTGGGGTGGAGGCTTTAGGTGTGGGAAGGGGCCGAGCCTGCGATGGGAGGTTCGGGTGGGGGATGACCCCTTCCCAAGCCTAAACCTGGGGCAGAGGCTTTAGGCTTGGGAAGGGGCCGAGCCTGCGATTGGAGGTTCCGGGCGGGGGTTGGCGGGACGACCCTTTCCCAAGCCTAAACCTGGGGTGGAGGCTTTAGTCTTGGGAAGGGGCCGAGCCTGCGATCGGAGGTGTGGGTGGGGAACTCCTTCCCAAGCCTAAAGCCTGGGGCAGAGGCTTTAAGCTTGGGGAGGTGCCAGGGGAAACCCCTTCCCAAGCCTAAAGCCTGGGGTGGAGGCTTTAGGCTTAGGAAGGGGCCAAGCCTATGATCGGAGGTGCAGGGGGGTGGGGAACTCCTTCCCAAGCCTAAAGCCTGAGGCGGAGGCTTTAGGTTTGGGGAGGTGCCAGGCTTTAGGCTAGGGGAGGTGCTGGGGGGAACACCTTCTCAAACCTAAAGCCTGGGGTGGAGGCTTTTGGCTTGGGAAGGGGCTGAGCTTGGGATCGGAGGGAAGGGGAAAATATCAATGGAAACATATCCTCAGGTGAGGATAAAAAGAAAAATAAAGAAAGAAATGTCATATCCTATGAAAGACACATCTTGAAAATGCTTAAAGAAAGTTGTCATTTTTTCATGGTGAAGGGACTGGAGTCCCTTGGTGGCTGTGGTGACTGGCAGTGGCTGCAGCAGTGGGGTGATGGGGCTGGCGCCTTCCCCTGATCAGCCTGGTGGCCTCAAGCAAAGGGAGGCCAGACTGCGGCTTAGGTCCGCTCCCAAAGGGGATCGGGCCTAAGCCATCAGTAGGATATCCCCTGAGGGCTCCCAGTATGTGAGAGGGGGCAGACTGGGCTGAGGGACCCTCCCCAGTGCACAAATTCTGTGCACCGGGCCCCTAGTCCTATATAATAAAAGGCTAATATGCAAACAGACCAAACAGCAGAACAACTGAACAACTGGTCGCTATGACGTGCACTGACCACCAGGGCGCGTGCATGGAACATGGCGGGCTTCGACGGCAGATGGAAGAGTGCAGAACATGGTGGGTGTTGGCCATGGTGGGATGGTGGAGCAGGTGAGCAGGGGTGCCAGACCGAGGCAGGGTGCCGGTTGCTGTCATTGGAGCGAGCCTCTGGTAGTTACTGAAAATTCTTTGCTCCCACGCACCGCAGTCCCACCTGGCACCTGCACCTGCTGCCAGTGCCAACCCCGCTTACACCCGCTCCCAGCGCCGGAGCCACCGCTTGCACCTGTTGCTGGTGCCTAGCACTGGTCCTGATCGCTCAGCACCATCAGCAGGTGTGAGGGGTGGCTGCCAGCCCTGATCGCCCCTGAGGGCTTCTCCATCTCTCCCTGCTTCTGAGGGGTGATTGGGGCAGCAGCCGCTGCTCGCACCCACTGCTGGCGCTGGCCCCAATTGCTCCGCGCCATCAGCAGGTGCGAGCAGGGTGGGCACCATCAATGTGTGGGAGCAGCAGCAGTGGGAACACGACTGCTGGCAGACAGGGTACTGGGGCCACGGCGGGAGGGGCCGGTCAGGGGCATGGAGGATGGACTGAGTCCCGCCCCTGTGCCCACTGCAGCCTCGAGGCCCACAGTTCCTTTCAAGGTGTACGAATTCATGCACTGGGCCCCTAGTTTTAATATATCTATCTTGTACTGGTTCTGTTTTTCTGGAGAAACTTGACTAATACAGAAGTGAACCAAAGAGAGACAAGTTTTTTTCCTATTGTTTAAAATATTACATAAGTCTCCTTTTCCCCCCCATTGATCTCTCCTGGCCGCCCACACCCCCCAGCACATGCCCTCACCCTGCCCCCCTCTACTGTCTGTGTCCATTGATTATGCTCACATGCTTGCATGCAAGTCCTTTGGTTGATCTCTTACCCCCTTACCCCACGCCTTCCCTCATAGATTGGACAGTCTGTTCCATGCTTCTATGACTCTGATTCTATTTTTGTTCATCAGTTTATGTTGTTCATTATATTTCACAAATGAGTGAGATCACGTGATATTTATATTTCTCTGACTGGTTTATTTCACATAGCATAATGTTCTCCAGTTCCATCTATTCTGTTGCAAATGGTAAGAATTCCTTATTTTTTTACAGCAGTGTAGTATTCCATAAAGTAAATGTACCACAGTTTTCTAATCCACTCATCTGCTGATGGGCATTTAGGCTGTTTCCAAATCTTAGCTATTGTAATTTGTGCTGCTATGAACATAGGGGTGCATATATTATTTCTGATTGGTGTTTCTGTTTTCTAGGGATATATTCCTACAAGTGGGATTACTGGGTCAAATGGAAGTTCCATTTTTAATTTTTTGAAGAAACACCATACTGTTTTCCACAGTGGCTGCACCAGTCTGCATTCCAACCAGTAGTGAAAGAGGGTTCCTTTTTCTCTGCATCCTCTCCAGCACTTGACCTTTGTTGATATGTTGATGATAGCCATTCTGACAGGTGTAAGATGATACCTCATTGTTATTTTGATTTGCATCTCTTGAATGATTAGGGACTTTGAGCATGCTTTCATATGTCTCTTGGCCTCCTATATGTCCTCTTTTGAAAAGTGTCTATTTAGATCCTTTGCCCATTTTTTGATTTGATTGTTTATCTTCCTTTTGTTAAGTTGTATGAGTTCCCTATAAATTTCGGAGATTAAACTTATCGGAGAGAACATTGGCAAATATGTTCTCCTATACAGTGGGCTTTCTTGTTGTTTTGTTGATGGTTTCTTTTACTGTGCAGAAGCTTTTTATTTTGATGTAGTCCCATTTATTTATTTTCTCCTTAGTTTCCACTGCTCTAGGTTCTGTATCAGTAAAGATATTGATATGACAATTATCTGCTATTTTGCTGCCTATACTTCTAAGATTTTTATGGTTTCCTGTCTTACGTTTAGGTCCTTTATCGATTTTGTGTTTATTTTTTTGTATGGTGTAAGTTGGTGGTCTAGTTTCATTTTTTTGGCATGTATCTGTCCAATATTCCCAATACAATTTATTGAAGGGACTGTCTTGACTCCATTATATGCTCTTACCTCCGTTGTCAAATATTAACTGAACATAATGGCTTGGGTCAATTTCTGGGTTCTCTGTTCTTTTCCATTGGTCTATATGTCTGCTCTTGTGCCAGTACCAGGAAGTTCTGAGAACAGTGGCTTTGTAGTATAGCTTGATATCTGGTATTGTGATCCCTCCAACTTTGTTCTTCTTTCTCAAGATTGCTGCAGGTATTCGGGGTCTTTTTTTATTCCAGATGAATTTTTGGAGAGTTTGTTCTAGGTCTTTGAAATATGCCCTTGGTATTTTAATGGGGATTGCATTGAATCTATAGATTGCTTTGGGTAGTATGGACATTTTAATGATGTTGATTCTACCAATCCATGAACATGGTACATTCTTCAATTTGTTTACATCTTCCTCTATCTCTTTTTTCAGAGTCCTGTAATTTTCTGAGTACAGGTCCTTTACCTCCTTGGTTAAATTTATTACTAGGTATCTTAATTTTTTTGTTGCAATGGTAAATGGGATTGTCTTTTTAGTTTCTCTTTCTGAGAGTTCATTATTGGTGTATAAAAAAGCCATAGATTTCTGGGTGTTAATTTTGTATCCTGCTACATTGCCAAATTCATTAATTAAGTCTAGTAGTTTTTTGATGGAGTTTTTAGAGTTTTCTATGTACAATATCATGTCATTTGTGAATAATGACAATTTTACTTCTTCTTTTCCAATTTGGATGCCTTTTATTTCTTCTTCTTGTCTGATCACTATGGTTAGCACTTCCAGCACTATGTCAAACAGGAGTGGTGAAAGAGGGCATCCCTGTATTGTTCCTGTTCTTAGGGGAAATGGTTTTAGTTTTTGCCCATTGAGTATGATGTTGGCTGTAGGTTTGTCATATAAGGCTCTATTCCCACTTTGCTAGAGTTTTTATCAGGAAAGGGTGCTGGATTTTGTCAAATGCCTTTTCTGCATCAATTGATATGATTATGTGATTTTTGTCTCTCAATTTGTTTATGTGATGTATCACATTTATTGATATGCAGATATTGTACCAGCCTTGCATCCCTGGAATGAATCTCACTTGGTCATGGTGTATGATCTTTCTGATGTAATGCTGGATCTGATTTGCTGGAATTTTGTTGAGGATTTTAGCATCTATGTTCATCAGAGATATTGGCCTGTAATTCTCTTACTTTGTGGTGTCTTTATCTGGTTTTGGGATTAAGGTAATGCTGGCTTCATAGAAAGAGCTTAGAAGTGTGCCTTTCTCTTGAATTTTTTGGAATTGTCTGAGAAGGATAGGTTTTAGTTCTTCTTTGAATGTTTGGTAAAACTCCCCTGTGAAGCCAACCAGTCAGGGCTTTTGTTTGCTGGAAGTTTTTTGATTACTGTTTCAATTTCATCAAGAGTTATCGGCCTATTCAGGTTTTTTGATTCTTCCTGATTAAATTTTGGAAACTCGTATTTTTCTAGGAATATGTTCATTTCATCATGGCTGTCCAGTTTGTTGTAGTAGAGTTATTCATAGTATTTTTTTACATTCCTTTGTATGTCTGTGGGGTCGGTTGTTTCTTTACCACTTTCATTTCTGATTTTGCTTATTTGGGTCCTCTCTTTTTGTTTCTTGGTGAACTTGGCTAGTGGTTTATCAATCTTATTTATCCTTTCAAAGAACCAGAAGAGAGACAATTCTAACCCACATAGCTCATTATCAACAGGAGAATGGTTGCTCCAGCTGCCTAGAAACTCCTTCATTATCATGCTCAAGTCTAGGAAGCACCATGAGCATTGCTGCTGCCTGCTGTGGCATAGCAATGCCGAGTCTGTGAAAGAAGAACTTCCAGATGCCTTCTATGCCTCTTAGTAGTTCTGTGTCCCTGTCTATGGAGAGCAGAGGATAAATTGTGTATTTAAAGATCCCCGTTGGAGGAATTACCAAAGATAAAAGTCAGGAGGTTTGTAAACCTCTGAACTGATTTTCATTTCCTTGTTTGACTTTCTATGCTTCGCTAAGAAATTTGATCTGATGGCTAAGAATCTGACCAGCCCACATGAGTTCAAGTCACAGCTTTACTATTTTTTAGTTCTGGGACCTTAGACATGTGACATACTTCAGTTTTCTTACCTGTAAAATAGAGATGATAACTCATATCTGTGGTAGGAAGTTAGACAGATATAAGCAGATCAAGGACGATGGGCCAGGTACAGCGTGGAAAGCCCCAGGCACCTAGCAAAGAACAATTGTAGGGTACCTTATCCCCAAGATGACTTTTTCTCCCCTAGCATATCACTCCCTGGTCATGAGGTTTAGACCCCCTGACCTTTCCTCTCTAGAGATAGCATCCAATCCTCAGTTGTATTTCAGCTCCAGATGCAGAAAAACAACAAAACCAGACCATCAACCCCATGGTTGCCCTCAAGACCACCTGCATTGAATAATGAACTCCTGCTCTGGCGCTGACCAATTAATCAGTGGAGACCTAGACCCTGAAAACACACACCTGGAAAGCTGCTGAATATTCTATTAAATCTTCCCTTGGGTCCTCCCCTAAAATCTCCACCCTTAAAACCCTTAGGATGGAGGATCCAGTACACTCTTCCTCTAGGTCTTTCCCTCCTGCATGCCCCCAGGTGCATTACCATTACCTTCCACACTCCCATGCTCTTAGGGCCCTTTCTTTACCTCTAGAACTTGTTTCCTAAGCTCATTTCTTCTAGGAATTACTTCTTGTACTTCTGCATTTTACCAAATAAATGTTCTCTTACAGTTTGGGTCTTGGCTGTGAATTCTTTCCTAGCCAGAACCCAAGTACTGAGGTTGCTTAACCCAGGTCCAGTCTGACCCCATGGGTCTAACACCTAGTGCCATTCCTGCCGTCTATAACATATTTATGAGTAGTGCTAAGATGTTATACATAATGAAAAAAACCCACCTCATAAGAGAGATGTTTTTGGTAATCATTTTCTTTATATTTCTGTTATAGTAAATTATTTTGGAGTCTATTTTTTTCCTTTTGGTGTTTAGAAGAACCTCTGTCAAGGATGAAAACTTGACCTAATTTTGGTATATAGTAAGGGGAAGCTGTATTTTGGGTGCTTATCTCCCTGAAGACTCTCCATGGCTTAGTTCCTGGCCTGTCACTTTTGTTCTGAGGGCTTCAGGTTCCCTATGGAACACAAACACAGAACAGATGTTATGAGGCTGAGCTAATGGTGGCCCATAACACTGAGCGTCTTGACTAATGGGTTCAAACGCTTTCTCCTAGCAATTCAAGATTGCCAAGAATGAGTGAGCCAAAAAGCAAAATTATGGCTTTTTGCAAACCCATAAGGAGTAGTTCTCAGTCTGCACTTGACAAGTCTGAGGGTTTTGAAGACTGTTTTGTGGTACAGCTGAATCCCCAGTGTGCAGTGTTCCCAGGGAAGAAAACCAATAACAACAGATCCCACAACTCATACCATTTGCTAAATGGGCTTCCTTGCAAGTGGGGCTCTGGGAGGAATCTCACAATTTCCTGCTGCTTTGTCTCTGAAGAGTCAGCAAGGAGAATTTTTCTCATTTCAGCTGCTTTCATTTCTTGTGACGATGGAGGGTGTGGAAATGACTTTGCTTTTCATGTTTGCTTCCATTCCAATGCTTACTTTTATCAGCTTTACCTTTCATGTGGCCCAACAATCCTCAGAATTGATATAAAATTCAGATCAAAAGTCTATATTTCACCAGTTTTCACAAGGAAATGTCTCATAGCTATCTTTCAGTCACTAAGACAGAAAAGTGGAGGGGACATGAAGACAATGACCAAAATCAGTCAAGACAACTCAACTAGCTGATGTGTTGCAGAAATCCTGCAGACTCACATGGTTCACACCAGTCTCCAAAGAAACACTTATTATCTGATTTTATTAACACTAATTTCTATTTTCACTGAAATGTGCATTCATGTAAGTGGAATAAACAGGATTTAATAATTCTCTAGAGACCAGATGCTGGTTTCTAGCAGAACTTGTAATTATGTCTGATAGACACTGGTGTTCTTAAGACTCAACTCACCACATTTTGAAGTTCAAATGGCACAGTTTCATCATTGAAAATGCCTAAGTTCATATTCAATATGCTCTTGACCCTAACCAGCTGATCTTTGATGTTTAATATTTTGGGGTCTCATTCATCATTTGAATGGGTCCCTGAGATGTGTCAACTTAACCAGTAGGGAAAAGACTGGGTCTAAAAGACTTGTACTAATGATTTTATTGGCCTGGGGAGTACAATAGCATGATTTGAGTGTCCTCACCTCTTAGATACCTAGTGTTCTCTTCCTGAATTCATGAAGAAGTGATTGAGTCATCACCTATAAGAAATTAGGGATATAATGCATTAATTACAGTAAGAGAATTTTTAATTGAAATATATTTGACATAGAACATTATGTAAATTTAAGGTATACAACATGTTAATGTGGTACATTTATATATAGTAATATGATTGCCATAATTATCACCTCTATCATGTTACATACTTATTCTTTCTTTTTAGTTGTTGGAGTGATTAAATTCTAGTATCTTAGCAAACTTGATGATTATAATATCATATTGTCTATATTCAGTGTACTGTACATTAGAAATCTAGGACTTATTTACTATTCATTGTTTATTTGTACCCTTAAACATCTAGCCTAACCTCCTACACCCTTAACCCCGGGTAACTATCACTTTACTCTCTGCTTTTATGGGTTTTGCTTTTTAGATTCTACATATGAGTGATATTATACAGTGTTTGTCTTCCTCTATCTGACATCTTATTTAACATAACTTGTTCAAGATCTATCCATGTTGTCCCAAATGACAAGATGTCCTGCTTTCTAATGGCTGAATACTATTCCATCACATATATACCACATCTTCTTTATCCATTCATTCATTGGTGGATACTTATAGGTTGTTTGCATATTTTGGCTATTGTGCATAATGCTGCAATAAACATGGGAGTGCATGTATCTCTTCATCTCCTTTAGGTGTATAGCCAGAAGTAGAATTGCTGGATGATATGGTAGATTTATTTTTAATTTTTTGAGCAATCTCTATATTGTTTTCCATAGTTATTGAACCAATTTATATTTCCAACAACAAAACACAAGGGTTTTCTTTTATCCACATCCTTGCCAACACTTATTATTTCTCGTCTTTTTTATAATGGCCATTCTAACAGGTATGAGATGGTATTTAATCATGGTTTTTATTTGCCTTTTCCTGATGATTAATGATATTGAGCACATTTTCATGTACCTGTTGGCCATTTGAATGTCTAATTTTGGGAAAATGTCTATTTATTTCCTCTGCCCATTTTTTTAATCAGACATTTTTGTTATTGAGTTAGGTGTGTCTATTTTTATTATAGTACTATACTTTCATTACTATAGCTTTGTAGTATAGTTTGAAATTTAAAAAAAGTATGATACCTTTGGCTTTGTTCTTTTTCCTCAGGATTGCTTTGGCTATTTGGGGTCATTTATGTTTCCATACAAATTTTAGGATTGTTTTTTTTTTTCTATTTCTGTGAAGAATGCCATTGCTATTTTATGGTATTGCATTGAATCTGTAAACTACTTTGTAGTATGGACATTTTAGTAGTATTAATTCTTCAAAACCATGAACACAGGATGGTTTTCCATTTGTTTGTGTTTTCAATTTTTCCCCTCAAACTCTTTTAGTTTTCTTTGTACAAATCTTTCACCTCCTTGGTTAAACTTATTCCTGGATATATCATTGCTTCTGATGCTATTGTGAATGGGCTCATTTTCTTTATTTATTTTTCAGATGTTTCATTGTTAGCATACGGAACTTACTGAAATCATTAATTAGTTCCAACAGTGTGTGTGTGTGTGTGTGTGTGTGTGTGTGTGTGTGTGTGTTGTTGTTGTTGTTAATCCTCACTCACCCAAGGATATTTTTTCCATTAGTGTTCAGAGAGAGTGGAAGGGAGGGGGAGAGACAGAGAGAGAGAAACATTGATGTGAGAGAGATACACTGATTAGTTGCCTCCTGCACATGCCTCAATGGGCACCAGTGATCAAGCCTGCCGTCAAGGTACATGCCCTTGACCAGGAATTGAACCTGTGACCTTTCAGTCCATGGGCTGACACTCTAACTACTGAGCCAAACTAGCTAGGGCAGTTCCAACAGTTTTTTGGTTGAGTCCTTTGGATTTTCTACATACAAAATAGTATCAATCATTCATCTGCAAATAGTGACAGTTTTACTTCTTGCTTTCTGATTTGGATGCCTTTTATTTCTTTGTCTGCCAAAAATTCCTCATCAAGTATTTAATAAGGACTAGAGAAATGACTCTGAAAATGTCTCCTTTCGTTAGGTGAGAAACTTGAGCCTTTAAAAATGGTGGCAATAATGCTTTTTAAAAAATCCTTAGTTGTAAATGTATTTTTAGGGCATTGAGATTACCAGGAGGAAGTTTGTTTTCAATAAGGGATAAGTAGTTTTTAAAGAATAACATATTATGGGGGAAATAAGGAAACAAGGATATTTATAAATCTAGTGAAAGCATAGTAGATGGGTTAGGGCAAAAAGAGGACATGGCTGTCTGAAACTGAAATCAGTGAAGAAGAAAGTGGCAGGCATTTGGGTCTGATAATTCTTGACACAGGAAATTGAACTATCTGAAACTCTGCCCATTGTGGGATATTCTAAGTGTTCAATAGAGATTTTTCCCATTCCTTTTATATTATCACTACTATATACCATCAAACCTATCTCTTGTTTCTTATACATGCTCAGTGATGCTCAAACTGGAAGAGAACGAATAGGTAGAATTTGAATAGGCAGATTGGATGAAGAGGATGTTATGAATGGTATGAGCAAAAACCAGGGGATGTATGGTGAGAATGAATATACCAGTAGGGTAGGGAAAGAGAGAATACAGCTGGAGAAACTATACAGATTCTAAAAGAAGTCAAATATGCTTTTTGGTTTCAGAAGCTCAGAAGGCCTGAGACCTTCAGAGTTCAGGGGTTCTCTAATACTGTGTTCTACATTTTTCATGGATGCACTTCCATTGAACATTGTCAAGTTGTAGAATTTTCCAACTATGGCTTTAGCAATACCAGTTTTATCCTGTTAGTTTTCTTCCAAGATATAGCCTCTCCTGAGGATATGTTTATTGTTTTGAGAGAGAGAGTAAGGGGGAGAGAGAGAGAGAGAGAGAGAGAGAGAGAGAGAGAGAGAGAGAGAGAGAGAGATAAGAGAGTAACATCCATCAGTTACCTCCTGCGAGAGAGAGAGAGAGAGAGAGAGAGAGAGAGAGAGAGAGAGATAAGAGAGTAACATCCATCAGTTACCTCCTGCACGTGCCTCAACCAGAGATAGAACCTGAAACCTAGTTATGTGTCCTGACAGGGAATAAAACCTGCAATCTTTTGGTGTATGGGACGATGCTCCAAGCAACTGTGCCACCCAGCCAGAGCTGTTTTGTTTTTTAACGCTGAAATAGCTGAGCTTCTGCACATTTTAATATGATATACAAAAAGTATACTCCCAAGTCTCATCTTACATGCTGGTGTTCTGGAGACTGAAATAGAATGTTTGAGTAATTGCCATAGTCCGTGGTTATTTTCCAGTTTCCTCTCTAACACATTGTCATTAATGTACTATGATGAAACATATGGCTCTGTAGTTTAGCATCGTTGCTTGTTATTAAAGAAACCTGGGTGTTTAAGCATACCTCAAACTTCACAGAATGTATATCATGATCCCACTCCACATTCCTACCTATCTCCTCCTACTTTACATATACACTCTGGCCAGAAATCAACTAAATGTTCCCAATTTTTCTCACAGCATGACTTAGTGCCTTTGCAACTATCATCCTCTCTTCCTGAATTTCCTTTTCCCTCTTCTTTGACTGGGGATCTACATCTCATCCTTCATAATTTATTTAAAATTTGGGAAATTATGTAGAACCTTTCCTGTCTCTCTTGGCCCAAATTAATGAATAACTTCTTTAAGATTGCTAACACTTCACAGTATTTTTCTAGTCTTTCTAACTCAGTCTAGTGTCATTGGAACACATTTCAGCTAAATATTTCCTCAATGCAAATATTTATTTAATGTTATCTTTCTAGGAAAAATACTATGTTTAATGGACACACAATTTTAAAACCAACAGTATCTTATTGTTAAAAGCAAATACACATACCACTTTTCTTCAGTATCCCAAAGTTGAATGTGTATATTTTTTTATATTCCTAAAGATTCTTACCTTAACCTTTGGTAGTGGTGTTTAAGGTCATTGCGGGGAGCCTGAATACAGCGGGGGCCAGACATGGCGGGGATCTCCCTTTTCTGCGTCCCACGCAGAAAGAGAGATGAACGAACCGGTTCTAAATGGAGGTGGCCAGGGATTGAGAAATATTAGAAATAAAGAAAACAAGACACAGAAATAGATTCATAAAGCTGGGAGCTGGGTAGACCTTTCTGTGCCTTGCTGAGGCCACAGAACAGATCCAGACTGCAAAGCTGGTGCTTTATTTATAATCAGGGACAAACAAGGTAATCTACAATGTTGTTGTAAGTTTCACTTGTTTTGGCAGCACTTGCTGCCCCTCCCACAGCCCACTAGCTACCCAGGAAAGATCTAGGGAGCGGTCACAAGATCAAGATTAATTATGCTTAGAGGACTGTGCCCTCCAAG
Source organism: Eptesicus fuscus (assembly GCF_027574615.1). Lineage (NCBI taxonomy): Eukaryota > Metazoa > Chordata > Mammalia > Chiroptera > Vespertilionidae > Eptesicus > Eptesicus fuscus. The sequence goes on along the minus strand of NC_072475.1, from coordinate 79,798,906 downwards.
CTGGGACTTGTTTGCGACTTTGCCAGCAGGTCAGTCCGAGGCTTAACCCTATAACCGCTTCCTACAGGTCATGTGACATTATTTTTAATAAACCATGCTGGTGATTTAGGCCATTTTACCTTTAAATAGATAGAATAATTTTGAGATGTGTTGAAGAATGCCAGAACTTTATTTTAATTATCTATTTGATTAAACTCTTGATTTTTAAAAAAATTGAATTACATGTCACTGGAAATTAAGCAGCTTTCTTCAGAAATTGTCTGAAATGGCCTCAGTTGCTATCAATGTATTCCCACTGAACTCTTTAACTTGAAAAGTTCTATTATCTTTTTGAAATTTGGCAATTTCTACTGCCTTAATAGCACGGCCTGTCATGTGACTGCTGTTGACTGCCGATAGAACTTTTATTTTAGGGCTGCATTGTAATTTATTCTTTTTGAAGACAGTTAAATTAACAGCTATTCAAATTTATGGTAATGTTCAACAGTTTCATCCTTATGTTTTTGCTCCAACATTTTATTTTTTAAATTTACTTTCTGGGAGGAGATTTAAAGAACCTCTAATGCTTCACAAGGATCAAGGGTAGAATACAATTACAAAAAGATGCCAATCTAAAAATCCTAAGATATTAAGGAATAAGTTCCCATGATTCCCCCCCACCCACCCACCTCCCACCCCCGCTTAACTCTGAAACTTATCTCATTAAAAGAAGGGAAGAGGATATTGTAGGGTTTCTTTTTTATGTATTCTTGAAAATGTAACAGCAATGGGTGATTTCAAGATAGCTTCAAAGTAGGTGGAAGCTACATGCACCCCCTTCCAGTGTCAAACTGGACTTACAGCTAAATTCTAGAGCAATCAACCCAAATGACCAACTGAAGGACAGTTGAACAGGAGTATTACACCCAAGGACTTATAGAAGAAGCTACACAGAGACTGGTAAGAAGGGCAAAGACAAGAAGAAGCTTGCCCCTAACCCATGTGTTGTAGCTGAGAAGCTGGAGGGATATCTCAGCTGCAGAAGTCCCCCCCGCCCCTGAAGAGTGTAGGGGTCTCAATCCCATGCCAGAACCCAGACCCAGCGCACCAAGGCCAGAAAATGGAGCCTGCATAGCATCTGGCAGTGAAAATCAGTGGGGACCCTGTCAGCCAGGAAGAAGAGGGAGTCTGCAGAATTGCAGGTGTTCTCCTAAAGGGCCAACACACAAGAGGTTTCTCTAGGCACTCCCCTGGGGCTTAAATAGAGGGAATGTGACTCAGAGCATACAAGAGGCATAAATAGAAGACCTGGGTGGTTTGTGTTCAAAACAAGATCTGGAAGATCAGCTACTGAGGTCCAAGTCCTGAATCAGTATCCCACACTGCCCTCAGGTACCAACTTCCCAGAGTCAGGCACTCCTATTCTTATAGCACTAGACTGGGGAGTGCACTAACCTGGTCCTCCAAATACCAGTGACACCTCACTGCCAAGCTTGAGTCTGGCAGAAAGGACCATTAGCTGCACCCAACAAGGACCTTCGGCAGAAATTATAGACAGACACTCAGACATTGAACTGTGAGGCTTTGGCATGGAGTTTAGTCTTCCCCCCACCTACAGGCTCAACCAGCACCACTCCCAATGGGACACGGTCTTGATCTGTTTTCCAAAGTCCCAGTGGCCCTGCCCTGCTGAACTTATTCCTGCAGTGGTGTCAGCTGTCTGTAACCAACCTGAACCAGTGTTGAGTTTCTCTTTGGGGAGCTAGAGTTGGAGTCTAGCAGAGACTGAGTGGTGTGGTTCTGGTGTAGGGGCCACATTTCCCCCATGGAGTACCTGACCACACTGCCCCCAAGTAGAGGACCCACTAGGTTTGTCCTCTCAACCCAATCACCTCACCTTACAGAGCTTGTACTATGTAGAAGGGGCAGTGAGATGTGGCCAGCTTGGGCTCACTCTACAGTCGTTCTTCAAAAGGCTCTGGAGGAAGTCCAGGCAACTTTAGAGGGTGGCAGAATAGCCAACATGTATTCTGCCAACCTCAGGAAGGTGTAGACCTTTATTGATCTGCCCCCAGATGAGAGCTGCAGGAAGATGACCCATGTATACTCCTTGGCTCTTCCCATGTACACCCAGGTCCAGTAGACACAGTCACAATCTGTAAATAGTGTGGCCTTGGGGGTAAAGATGCACATATTGGTTACACCTGCACGTTCTTCTAAACACTCCCATTCATATGGGTATGAAACACAAGTAACATTGATTGTGAAATATATAGATATAATAATCTGGCCACTCAGTGTGTGTGTGTGTGTGTGTGTGTGTGTGTGTGTGTGTGTGTGTGTATTAGAGGCCCGGTGCATTAATTCGTGCATGGGTGGGGTCTGGCCATCCTGGCCAGGGGGAGGGGACATGGGTGGTTGGCCGGCCTGCCTGCTAGTTGAACTCCTGGTCGAAGGGACAATTTGCATAGTAGCCTCTTATTATATAGGATATACACTGAGTGGCCAGATTATTATGCATTCAGAGATCATAATAATCTGGCCACTCAATATATATATAATGAGCTTCATGTTCCAGTGACTTAATTTTAAACCTCATATCCCACTTAGGTTCTACTTTTAGCTGTATTGCCCCTCGCTCAACACTTACTGAGTCCATTCAGACACCAGACATGTAAAGACAACAGACAAGCGGTTTTATCAGCATTCCTTCACCTTTGTAATATATTATCTATAACAACAAAAACCTGGAAACAGTCTATTATTACATCAAATGGATACTTTAAAAATGAATGATAAGAAGCTTTCCAATGTATATTGTCAAGTGAAAAAAGAAACCAAAGAAAGAATAATATGTATATTATGCTTGTGTATAATATGTATATATATTCTAATAAATATATATATTAGAAGCCCGATGCATAAAGATTTGTGCAAGAATGGGCCTTCATTCCCCTGGCTGCCAGCATTTAAAAATATTCATGTATATGTGTGGAAATTTTCCACAAGTATGTACAAAAAAACAGTGTCTACCTTGATGGAGAGAGACTGAAGGTATGGAGTAAAAGAGAAACTCATTTTTATCATGTCATTTGTATGTAATATCCCTGATTCCTTTTTCATATTTAAAAATAATTAAATAAACACATGCATTACCTATAACACATTTCCTATTAAAGGCTTTTAAGTGAAGTAAGGGAAATGGAGCTGATTTCCTCCTTATTTTCATTTTTTTCTCTTTTTGTTCCTATGCTTGGTCTTTTATCTATTTGTTTTTAAATCCATTTCTCTTTCTTCCCCTGAATTTTCATGTACATGGTAGGACACTATGTATACCACATTCTCAGGTTCCCTTGCCAGTTGGCTTCCATGTATGCTTGGCCAGTGGGAGCCATAGGAAAGACAATGGAGGGAAGATGTTAGGGTAGCTCTCATCCTCTGCTGCTGGTGGATTCTCTGGTTGAGTTTTCTCTAGGCTCTAGCTGTGTCCATCGTCTTAGCTTCCTATAGGCAGTCCTGTTAGCATTCCAGAGCCTTGGACTCTAGGACTACCATCCCCTTCATTTGTCCTTCCAGCCTGGGGACATTAGCAGCTTTGTGCTATTACTAGTTTTAAAGCAACTCCTTCCCTTGTTTTCTCTTTCAGATACTGCAATACCTTCACAACTAGTTTTTATATTAAATACTCTGTAGTTAATTATAAGTCAGGACTCTATTTTGCTAGTTGGGCCCTGACAAAGTTGCTATTGATAATGAAATTTTCTATCTCCTATATTTTCAAGTCAGTTATTATTCACACGTAGGACAACAATGAATCTTATATGTGAATGCTATTATTTATAACCTTATTTATCTCATTTTCTTTTAGAAGCTATTTCTAAAGACTTTAACCTGGTGGCCTTGCCTAGGAAATGGAACCAAGAACTCTCAAGGTCTCAGCCTCTTGATCTGGCTATTTCAGTTTTGATTTCCTGTTTGACTCAAGAGTTGTTTGAGAATATTTTATTTCTAGATATGTTAGCCTTAATTTTTAAATTATTTTTTGAGATATAATAGACTTATACATTGTATAAGTTTAATGTACACATCATATTATTTTTTATTATAAATTTTTAATGTTATGACATTGTGATCAGAAAACATTGCCTATGTTGTCACTTTGGGGAACTTGGTATTTTCTTTAGGGTCTTTTACAGTGCCAGCTTTAATATATTTTCCATGTGAAATATATATATTAGAAGCCTGATGCATAAAGATTTGTGCAAGAATGGGCCTTCATTCCCCTGGCTGCCAGCACCACTTTGCTCTGGCCAGAGCCGCCTTTCTGCCTTCCCACGCTGCCCAGAGGCCCGAAGCAGCTGGGGCAGTGCAGAATGCCTGCGTCGTCACCATGTCGATGACACAAGCAACCTGCCCTGGCCACTCTGCACCAGTGTATGCAAATTAACCCACCATCTTTGTTAGGTTAATTTGCATACTCACTCCTGATTGGTTGGTGGATGTCATGCAGGTACAGTCAATTTGCATCTTTCTCTTTTATTAGGGGTGTGTGTGTGTGTGTGTGTGTGTGTGTGTGTGTGTGTGTGTGTGTGTGTGTGTGTATGTTTGTTAGTTTATTATGTTTCTTAGTTTTTTCTGTAGTGGTACTTATTTTTAATCTATATCATCTATGACTATATACCTTCTGTTTCTATTCATTTGTATCTACTTCTTTCTGCATTTAAAAAAATGTTTGCCTCACATATATATTTTTAAATCATCACAGAGGATTTTTTTCTGTGATTTTTAGAGAGAATGGAAGGGAGGGAAGAGAGAGAGAGAGAAAGGGAGAGAGAGAGAGAGAGATTATTGTGAGAGAAAGAGAGAAATACATCAATTGGTTGACTCCCGCATGCACCCAGACAGGCCAGGGATCGAACTTGCAACAAAGGTACATGCCCTTCACTGAAAATCAAACCTGCAACCCTTCAGTCTATGGGCCAGTGCTCCAACCACTGAGTAAAACTGACCAGGGCTACTTTATGCATTTTGATGATAATATTATTTGGTGCTTAGAGATTCAGGATAGTTAGCTCTTTATTATAGACTATATTTCATCATTATGAATTCTCTTCTTAGACCAATTTAACACTTTTTGCCATGAATTCAAACTTTATTAATATGACTTGGGAATATTTCTCTCTAATATAACTCTAAATTTTTTCTAATTTGTTTTCTTTATGGATGCTATTAGTTCATGTGGGAACTTGTCTTCCATATCTATTTTCAATTATCTTTAATTTTTTCCAAATGATTTATAATTCTTTTACTATCATCCAGCTTACTTTTAATATCATTCTATTAACTTCTTTTCTTCTTTGAGCCATGTTTTCTTGTTCTAAATATTTCCCCAAACAGTCTATTTTCTTTAACTTTTTCAATATCACTGAAAAGTATTTGAAGAAATTATCTATTTCTTCTACAATTGCTACATGTGATTTTTGTGTACCTCTTTTATATTACCCTTTTTTCCATTTCTTTTTCTTATATCTACATATGTTGGTTTTATGCCAGTTTCTTTATGATATTTTTATTATCTTTAAATGGGGCCATTTTTTTAGGGCTAGCTATTTGCTGGACAGCAGTCTCAGAAAGGGCTGGGAGATTAAGCTGGGGCAACAGATAGCTCCATTATGCATACATCTATTCATTAAGCTCAATTCTTTTCCAAAATTTCTGCCAGGAGACAGAATTTTGCACACTTCTCTCAGAGATGTGCCCATTTAGTTTGCTTATCTTGCAATGGAGCAATATATTGGGAATTCATGTTTATTAATTTTACTTTGCCAGTTTTAAACAGCAACTATAAAATAACTACTGATCATCACTCACCATCTAGCTCTCTTTGCTGTATTGCCAACCTACTAGTTACAAAGATGGTGTGTCTGACTCATTCTTCACTCAGTCCCATATTGCCTGTCACTTTCCACAACTTGCTATTTCAAATAACAAATCACTGGTCAGTGCTGTGTCCTGTTCTTTTGTAGAATTCCATGCCCTGTCTGAGTTCTGTTAAGGTATGCATTCATTACACTCAATAGATTCCAAATTTTACTGCATTCCTGGTAGTTTTTGATTTAGTATTATAGTAGCTATTACCATTTAAGATGAAATTTCCTTCTTTTTGTACATTTTGTGCTTTGTAGCCAGGTTCAGAGAAGAGAATAGAGGTAGAATCATCCTTACTTCACAATCTTTTTTTAAATCAATATATTTTTATTGATTTCAGAGAGGAAGGGGGAGGGAGAGAAAGATAGAAACATCAATGATGAGAGAGAATCATTGATTGGCTGCCTCCTGCATGTCCCCTACTGGGTATCAAGCCACAACCTGGGCATATGCCCTTGACCAGAACCAAACCTGGGACCTTTCAATCCTCAGGCTGATGCGCTATTCACTGAGAAAACTGGCTAGGGCTACTTTACAATATTTAACTCTATGTCTGTAGACCAGTGGTTGTCAAACTTGTGACACAGATTGTCTGTTAGACCCACTGCCAGAGCTTCTGATTCAGTAGGTCCAGGATGGGGCCCTAGAATGTGCATTTCTAGTTAGTTCCCAGGCAATGCTGATGGCACTGGGTCATAGATAACTGGGCTTACCTATTGGGAGGAAGATTTGAGTCCCATGTCATAAATTTCAGCTGGAAGTTTTTCTTAATTCTTTATGTAAAAAGGGAAATATGTATATGTTTGGTGAATCTGCTGTGGAAAGACTTTCTGAAAGTTCAGTAAAAATTTTACAGCTACTGATTCTGTGGGAATAGTTTTGTTATTCCCCCTCCCCCTTAAATAACCATTCAGTTTTACTCATGATTAAGCTAGTGCTTTCTCCAGTTGGCCTCAAGTTTTCTAAGTGTAATGAAGGTGTGATATTAGGCGCTCACATTACACAAAAGCAGGCACTTTTTGGTCCTGAACTTCTATTCACAATTTTTAGCCCTGAACTACCTGGTAAATGTCTGACATATTGAACCAAGTTTTACCATATAGCTAAAAATATTCCACCTGAATACTTTTCACTCTGGCCTATATATTTTCCGGCTTGGCATTTTGATGGCTTTTTAATATCTATCTTAATTGCCCTCCCTTCTCTAGCATAGGACAGAGATATTGGCCCAGGTAATGCCATGTTTCATGTGGCCAAAAGCCCAAACACATTTGAAACTCTATGATTCAGAGTCATCTGGAGAAAACTAAAGGTTTGATAGAGATAGTGAATTTTGTTGCTTACATATTAATAATGAAACATCTGCAGTTGCAATAAATCTTAATTGAGTGGATGAGAACCTTAATTTTTAAAATTTAAAAATCCAGAAGCTACATCTAACGAAATAACTTAATGTTTTTGTTTGTGGTTCAAGGTCACCTCTTTCAAAGGTGTCATTTCTGCTTCCTACCACTTGTAAGCTGCTGTGCACACAGTGTTCAGCCTGGACCCATGTGGGAGCTGAAGGATAATTCCCGCATTAGTTCATCTATGCCAGAAATGCTGGATTGTAATCATGGGAAGCTTTGATGACTAGAAAGTATTCTAATCCTCTTTCAAAAAAATCTCATGCTATTGATGAGAGGAGGGCAGAGTGAGCCCTTCAGGTTAGCCAAGGCTCTAGAAGCATTTATTGGGTATAATCTGAGTTCAGAGCCATGTGCCTGAAAGCTATTTGAAGATATGCATAGTTGTCAGAAGAGCCAAAAGCACAAGAGCATCATAGCACTTTCATACTTTATCTCCTTTACAATCCTTGTCCCTATACATAGCCCACAACTACCTACATACTATAGCAATGACAGACAGAAATACCCATTAAGATCAAGAAGAAAAAGAATCAAGGACAAAGTGGGAGGGTTGCTTAAAAAATCAGCCAAAACAAATGGAAAAAAATGTCGATTAAATAACAAGATGACAACTGTCAGTCCTTCCAAAATGTTGTTCTTGTGTGGCCTGGCCCATGGTTTGCCATGCAGGCTGGAGTGAGTGCTGCTGCGGGTTTCCCACCACATACTTTCTCCATACCCTGGCCAGCTGTCACACGCTCCCTCACCAAAGTGGGAAAAGACTCCTTTCTCTCTTATTGGCTGAAAAGTTGCAGTTGCACTTGATCAAACTGGAAGCAAAAGGTACACAGTTACATGTTTACACCTTCTTCAAGTGCAGGACCTTCCTGGTGTGTCATTTCAACAGTGTGCTCTTTGCATTTCCAGGGAGGGCTACAGACTTCCCAAAACGTGGGTACAGAATTTCTGCTGGTACCTGGGGGAAGCCTGGTTTGCTCTGTGTTCCCACCTGCATTTTTTTCTCAGTGATGCCATTAGCTAATAGAATTCTGTTTTAGTTTTCCCACTCAAATACAATACCATCTATCATACCTAATAAAATGGTAATATGCAAATTACCATCACTCCGCTACGCCCACGATTGGGCCAGCTGGAGGCGCAGGGGGTGGGACTCAGGGTGGCCAATTGGCTGGCGGTAGGAGCAGGGGGCGGGGACTCGCGAGTCCCCGACCCCGGCTCCTCCCGTTGGCTTAAATGGCCGACGCTTCTTAGGCCGGCGCTGCGGAAGACGCTGGTGGCGGAACTCGGGGTGGCCGATTGCGTGGCTGCCGGCACCAGTTATCCGCCAGCAGCAGTTTTCCTCTGGCCACCTGCCCGATCGGATTGGAGTTCCTCTCGGGGTGGCCAATTGTGCTGGCGGGAGGCGCTCTGATCGGCAGGTGGCCAGAGGAAAACTGCTGCTGGCTGATAACTGGTGCCGGCAGCCAGGTGAAGGAAAAGTCTATTACACGAAACTTCGTGCAACGGGCTCCTAGTATATATATAAAAGGCTAATATGCAAAGTGTCCACTTGGGAGTTCAACCAGGAGACTGGGAGTTCGATCGCTCACTATGATGTGCGCTGACCACTAGGGGGTGGTGTGGAATGAAGAAAGGCCCTGACCATCAGCCAGAAGGCCCTGATAGGCCCTGATCGCTGGCCAGGCCTAGGGACCTTACCCGTGCATGAATTTCATGTACTGGGCCTCTAGTAAATAATATAAGCAACTGCTTTACTTATTATTTACCTTGAACTTTCATAATAATTTTAGTAGTAAAGGTATTAATATGAAGAACAGGCTTACTCAGAGTTCCAATGTAGGCCCTGGTATGATTTTTCAAACACCTCATCCAAGGGAGTTTGTGCCCACATAAACCCACCCAACAGAAAGCTGTCTATATATTTCAGGCAGGTAATTTGGCACCAGTGAACTGACTTAGAGTTTAGGATGCAGACCTCTGACTGCACAAAGAGGCTGACCAGTTGAAAAAGTTTACTGTCCTCATAAATCTCAGAGATTTGACTAGGGATGTAGAAAGCGGATTTAGCTTGGCATGTGAGGCTGCCGAATGAAAACATTTCAAGTATGCAATCGAGACTTGTTTTCCCCCAAAGAAGGACTAATATGGAAATCTAGGCTCATGGAGACCCCTCCGGAAGTTCCTCACATTATTATGAGTATCATTCTTTCTCATAAGCTGAACGGACATGCAGCTAAGGAATAAAGCATTCTAGCTATGTGTTTGTTAAAGATTATGTCTTCATTGGAATTTTACAGCATCAATGGGAATAATAAAAAAAGAATTTATTGAATCAAAGTGTTAAATCTCACAATTAAAGTAAAAAACTAGAACCAACTGGCTTTATAAGGCCTGGATGTCCATGCTACTGTATTAAATTAATATAACCAGGAGTTAGTTATAAATATTGATTCCTTCATTTAAAAAAATAGTGGGAAAACCCACTAGGAAAAGGAAATCAAAATATTTCATGAAAGTCTTAGAAAACATAAATATAAAAATAACTATGAACCTAGAATTAGTTTTTCTTTTCCCAGATTCTTCTACTTTGTAGTACTTCTCACAGCAAGAAATTTTGGCAATAGCAGCAATTGTTTACAGTAAATATAATTAGAATTTTGCCATAGAGCTCAGTTTTGGGGGGGGGCGGAATGAACAGAAATAACAACGATAACAAAATTCCAAAAGGGAATAGAGAAAAATAAAAGAGTAATTGAATTTTTTAAATCTCTATGGCTGAAGTAAATGTGATGATTTTTATTTTATTTTTATTTTTTGGCTAATCCTCATCCAAGGATATTTTTTTCTCTTTCCCAGAGAGAGCATAAAGGAGGGGAGAGACAGAGTGAGAAACATTGATGTGAGAGAGACACATCGATTGGTTGCCTCCTGCACCACCAGGGCCAGGGATTAAGGTACCTCTCTTGACCAGAATGGAACCCGGGACCATTCAGTCTGCGGGCCGACACTCTATCCACTGAGCCAAACCAGCTAGGGCTAAATGTGATTTTTAAGTGACTATCAGACCTGCTGATATTTTCTGAACTCCAAGTCTGTTTTAGCAGGCATGAGATTAGAGGCCTGGCCTACCTGCCTTCCTGCTGGCTTGGCTTCTCCTTTCCATGTTGCCCCATGACACTCTGTACACAGAGCTGTGTCAGCATTTACCTCTTGTATTTACATGTTCATCTCTCTCAGGAATCAGAAATATATGGAGGTCAGAGTCTGGATCTTATATAACTTCTAACATTGTTCCACTTCTAAATTACTTAGTGTTGCTAAGGAACTTTTTATATCTCCTGCTATTTTGTTTTATTTGGGAGTGGGGGGAGGTGAAGTAGGGTTGAAGAAGGGAAGTGGGGAGCAGAGGAGATAAGGATGACCTACCTATTCCCATTTAGGCAAGTGAGTACTGGTTATTCAAGTTTTGGAGATTCTGGCTGGCAGAGCTTCCTTGGAGCCCAGGTAGAAAGTGATGTGTAGAGTTGGGGAGAGTGTTCTTGTACCATATAGACAGGAAATTTGGGGAGCTTCTGCAGGCAGTTCCCTTGGCAGGCATGTTGGAGATCTTAGGGTTGGCAGTGTGAAGTGAGGCTTCTCAGGCCTGAGGATGTACTTCCCAGGATACCATGGTACAGTTTTAAACAGCTGAACTTCCCCTTGATGTTCCTGGGAAATTCTTGGTCATCCTGGCTCCTGCTTCTCCCTGAGGAAAGGCAGAGCAGGGATAGCTTCTGACATAGAACTTCAGATGGATCAGCTTGCCAGGGACTATTCCTGATTTTGCTCTGAGAAGTGACATTCTGGGGTCTGTGTTGGGGGCTGGATTGTTCTGATTATAGGAAGAGCAAAGAGAATCTGTCCTGGGGGTAGGGGATGTCATGGCCGATATCAGCCAGACTTGGTTCCATTTCGGAGTAAATGACAAACAAAAAGACTCAGATAATAATCTCTCCAGAGAACAACACTGAACCCTATGGAGACTCATGGGAAGTGAGTTCTCTACTTTCTTCCCCTTCCATCCTCTCCTTTCTCCTTCTCAGTTTTCTCTTCTACTCCCCTCCCCTCTCTCCTCCTGCCTCTCCTCTCTTCTCTCCTCTTCTTACCTTCTCTCAGGTTACTATGAAGCCCCAAGTAAGGAAAAATAAAATAACAGGGTTTATAATTCATGTCAGCTTTGATTAAAACTATTTCTATTAGTCAGTATCCAAGTAGGAAAATAGAAACCACTTAAAGTATTTAAAATACAGACATTTAATAAGGTGAATTGGTTTTATATATGACAAAAGATCTGAGAAACCAAATAAGAGAGTGGCAACCCAGATATTAGTAACAAAGGAAGGGTATTTTTTAAAATTGAAATATAATTGACATATAATGTTATGTAAATCTAGGGTGTGCAATGTATTGATTTGATGCATTTATATATTGCAATGTGTTTTTTTTTATGGGATCCTAGGGGTTGAGGTCAGGTGGAACAGCAGCTGGTCTTTCATGGCATGAAGCCATGTGGGAAATGCAGCCTGAGGCAGAAAGAGAGGTAGAAATGCCCAGACACTTCCTTTTCTGCTGCTTTCTAATCTCCCCACAGGGTGCTTCTCCTTAGCTGAAAGCCAGTGCCTGCTGAAAACCTGGGAAATGCAGCCTGCAGGGGGCAGTACGGCCTTATTACAGAGCAGCCCTAGGGGGCAAGGGAGGAATATGAATTTGAGAGCAAATTGATCAAGGCTCAGTCCATTCTTCTTATAGTAGCCTTCTGGGTAATATCTTGGAGAAAAATGAGTTTACATGTGTATGTGTGGTTGTGTGGTTGTGTGGTTGTGTGTGTGTGTGTGTGTGTGTGTGTGTGTGTGTGTGTGTTGGGGGTGTAGGTCTGAAATTGAGAGAATTTCTTAACTTTCCTGCCAGAAGACTTGAAGTTTATGCTGACTTGATACTCAACTTTTAGACTAAAGGATCATATTCAATGTGAATTCATTTCACAGACTTTAATAAACATTATAATTTGCCACCAGTTCAAATGAGCTTATCTAAAACTGTATTCCAAATGAGTAGTAGCAGATGGAATTTTATTCTAAAATGTATGTATAGCCAAACAATTCAATCAAGTGGTGTTCCATCCTTACACTGAAGTGGTAATATTCATTTCTTGTTATAATTATAATGGAATAATTACACTTAAAGGAAGCAGATGTGTTTGTATTAATTTATTCATGATGCTACCACCATGGATGGGAAAACTTATTTGGATAAAATACAAATTGGCTTAAGGGTTTAACAAAGATCAACTATTTGATGGCTGAAAATGTTTAATTAGCATTTTTCCTTTTTTATTTTTATGTGTCTCTTACTTTTTCTGTTTTTAGCCAAGAGAGACAGTACTGAAATGTCATTAAAAAATGTTGATTTTGCAGTATTTCTCTGCCCTTGGGAACAGGAAATACCTAGAATTTTGCTAGTAAGATGGTTCTTATGAAATTCCTCCTGTAATTTTTATAATGAAGGGGATTAAATATGTTTGGGTGAGTATCCAGCATTTGAATTTTGTCATTCTGATGCACCAGACTCATTGACATTTTCCCGAAATGTTCCCTCATGCATATGTTAGAGAATTACTTTTAAGATCAAATAATGAGTACAATTGAGTCTGTGCTGGTTTTGGATTTCATACTCCTTATGAATGTGAAATAGATTAAATAGAAAACACTTGAGAAGTAATGAATTCCAACAATAATATCAACTGGTGTAACGAAGAGGCTGAAGCAAGTGACTTTTCGATGGCATAACGTTGTATTGGCATTTTCTGGCGGTGCGGGTCAGTTCACTGAAGGCCTCCTGGGTTACCTGTGTGGTGAACTCCTGGTTATCTGAGCCATGGAACTGATTTAGCAATAAAGTTCATAAAATAATGTCGCATAGAAACCAAAATTGAAAAATTATGCTGTTCTCATCTTTCTTGAATCATGGGAAAGAATGACCTTTCTTCTTAGAATTTAGTTACTTGCGATCCTTGTCTTATGTTTACACTACTGTCGCTATAGATAATTTCATTGGCTTAGTCAACATTTAAGAGAAAAAGAAAACCAGGTTAATATTCACCGGGTACCCACCATGTTCTGGTCTCTATGTGAGGTGCTTGGCAATGAAAGGAGGAATAACAGGCATTATTCAATTGACAAATGGATGACTTGTCTGTCACAGCCATAGACTGCACTCAGTTATCAGTACTGGAAGCAAATTATGGAGGGTCATAGTCTTGTCTTAATGAAGTTAGAATGCAGGTGGACTGTTGTCTGTTTATTCTCAAATCCATTCTCTTGCCCCCTCCCCTCTTTTCTCTGCTCCCCTGTCTGTGTGATAGAGAAGCTATCCTTGTTATTTCCAAGACTTCTTTGCTAATCAGCTTCTCCCGAGGAGTAGCACTTGGTAGAACTGTCAGGAGATAGCAGGTGGGGAGGAAGGAATAATGCAGGTACTTATTTCCACCTCTCTCTGCTTCAGGGAAGTGGTGACTGTCTCTTGTGAATCTCCATCTCCTTCCAGAAAGCTTGTTCTTCCGTGGCCCCAGTCCTCACTGTCTGAGCCTGCTGGGTCCCAGCTTCTACTGTATCTTCAGCTCCTGAACTCTGGTGACATCACTTCCTCCCTTGGTCCAACCAGCTCTGGGAATGATCGCAGTTGGAAATTTCTGGTTGCTTTTCCTTCCAATGTTTCCTCTTTGGGCTTTTCTAATATCTTTGTGACAAACATTGCAAGGTAAACTCCTTCTGTTGAATTACTGGGTACAGGCATTGGTTTCCAGCTGTACTATGAATGATGCAGAGTCTGAGAGATGTAAGTTAGAGTCTACTTATGACCCATCATGAGAAAGCAATTTGGAAAAGTCATTTAACTGTCCAAGGATGTTTCCTCATCCATATTGTGGGTTAATACTGACCTCGAAAAATGGAGCTTAAATGAGATTCCTATCATGGCACCTGGCACGGTGCAAGCATCCAATAAATCTTAGCTCTTAAGCCTATGATTTAAAAACCAGGGCACTGTTCTCTAAACACTCTAATACATAGAATCCTAGGGAAACAGGAAAAGTATCATGATCATATGAGTAAAACATCCATTTAAAAGGGTGTGTGGGTTGTTGGAAAGGTCATGGAATACAAATTGGAGTTGTTTGGACATACTGTCTATGGAGAAGAGTAAAGTGTCTGGGAGAAAAAGATGAGACTAGGGTGTTTTCCAGGGAAAGGGTCAACTGGGAGGCAAGGGTTGGCTAAGAGACCTTAAGGCGTGACTGTGAAACAAGAAGAGTGGGCAGCAAGTAGTTACAAAAGCTGAGGGCACATAAGGATAGCTTCCGGCTGTGGGAACCGTCCACAGATTAATGCAAATCCAAAGTATCAGGGGAGAATACTCCCTTGTGTAAAAGAAAGCAATGTTGCTTCTCTCTTGTTGTTATACAGTTTTTCTAATCTACATTGAACATGACATCAGAGCTCTTTCATGACATATTTGGTGATTGGAAATGGGCAGCTGTTTTAAACAGAAAAATTTGTAAGCTTACCTCAGTTTATAGAACCTTATCCAAGGAAAATTTTAGATAGTCATCCAAAGCTTAATTGATTTAAATACATTCTTTACCTCCTTCCTTTTACTGGAAATGACATTCAACAAAGCATGATTATTAATGTGATTTACGTGAGATTTATTATCTAATAGATCCATTTATCTCAGGTTGTGATGGAAAAACACGTTGGTTAACTTTACTAAGCATGTTTAGAGTGTGACAGCAGCTTGGAAGATAGTAGGTGCTCAATTAGTGCTTGGTGAAATAAATGTGCATTGAATAAAAATACTGGCAACATAAAATGACACATTTTCCAGAAATTTAACAAGACAATCATACAGAAACAACACACTTATGAAATAATAAATCTGACACTATAAAACTTGATACAAATATAAAATATTGTTATTTTAAAAGTACCTTGTGTAACATAGCAAGAGTTGTTGGCATTCAATCATGAATCATAATTTTAATCTCCTAAAGAAGGGAATGTCAGGTATTTGTATCTCTGATTTATATCTCAGTAAATCATAGTACAATACAGCAAGCCTGGAAATCGCAAATCCAAAGCAGACTTCAGTGGAATTCGAACAACCCAGTTTAAAGATATTGTCCCTGACTTTAGTATTGTCTACACAACAAAGCATAGAGGTTGTCTGGCTCCACAGAGAGCGTACCTTTTCCTGATCACTGAGAGCAAGAGGGTCGCTCTGGGCCTCCTCCAAGCTGGCTCATATGTCTTCTTCATGCTGAATTTACGCTCAGGCGAAGTCTGGTACCAAGGGGACTGTGCAAATGGTTGCTTGGGTTCCAATCCTTGACAAAGGACACCCTACTTTCTGTCTATACAGACAGATAGTACTTCTCTCAGCTACTATGAGGGACACCTGTTACCTTTGCTATTGGGAGGGTCCTGGGAGAAACTTCTTCAGGAATAATGGAACTACTTATAAACACAGATTTGGGGATGAAGGCATGGAAACTTGAAGTCAGAAGAAAAGTTCCAACGGTTCAGTCTTATTTATGCTTTGGTTGAAGTTAAAACATTTAGGTAACAACCTCATGTAATCTTCCTTTAAATGAACTTACACTTTTTTCATAGGATTCTTGCTAATTCTCCCTACCCTACCTTTTTCAGTATTCCAAATAAATTTTCCTTTAAAAGGGGAGTAATTTAATATGCTTCCTAAGTACAGCTGTTGTTATTTTATGTTGGGGAAAACAATACCCCAAGTCCTAAGTAAGAACAGAATGGTGTTCCTTTCAAATATATGTATACAGTGGGATTTTTACTTCCAATAAGATTGCCCTGAAAAATAAATACAGTTTCAAATAGCCACATTGAGTATCCTAAAATGCTCTAAGATATTTTGGCACCATAGATGAAAATTAGTTTGTGGTTTATTCAAATTACTCCACATGAGAAAAAAAATAGCTCAGTAAATAAATGGAAACCAATTTCTTAATGTTTCTCATTTGCCTAATGGCTTTCCCAAGGAATAAATAATAAACAATGAAATAGAAAGTTCATGAAAGACACAAGACATTCTTATGGCCATGGGGCTTCTTTCCATGCTTTCATAGCTTTGTAGTTTCTTTTTTGAACCCATCACCTATGGTACTCCATCATTGTTGCCATTAAAGCACAATAGTCACCCATTTCCAATTGTTTTTGCCTTCTCTGTTTTTTCTTCTTATAACTTCCTTCTCCCCCTCCTCCTTTTCTTTCATTTCTTGGAAAGATTCTGGTAACAAGAAGATGAAGAATGGTACAGTGGAAGAAGCAGCAGACTCAGTGCCAAGGGAGATGGGTTTAAGTCTCAATTTATTATTTACATGTCGGGTGGCTTTGGGCACTGTACCTAAACTTACTGGATCTCATTTTCATAAGCTCATTTTCTGAGCTTATCAATACTTTCTCTTGTCACAATGTTTGTCATAAGATTTTAAAAAAATAGCAAGGTACTATTGTTAGATAGGACAAGGATCTTACGTTCTGGGCAGTTCTAAATGTTATTCTTGCTAACTGTGAAAATGTAGTATAGTATTTTGCAGATGCAGCTATAAGTAGGATGAGCTTGACAGGAACTCAACCAGATAAATGTAGCCAATTGCAAAGAAGAAATCAACATGTAATTGACCAAATAGTGTATATAAGCAATGGCAAAGCCCCCCTTTAGCAAGACATAGCTTTGGATATGAATACTTGCTGCAAGTAAATAAACCACATCTTGCAACAACCACTTCTCTTTAATTAGAGCACCCCAAGCAGCAAACCCATTTGTCACCCTCAAAGGAGTTCTTGTCCCTCCACCAAAATAGAAATCAACAGAGGAGGAGAAACAGATGCAAAAGAAGAGTTTATTGGAAACAAAGTGGAGGGAAAGGAGAAAGAGAGAGAGAGAGCGAGCTTGATGCATCAAGGGACCACTCACTAATGAAGAAGGAATATAGCTCCCGAACTGTTGCTGGGGCCTGGCTCCTACAGGGCGGGGTTCTTCGCGTAGGTGCAGAGTAGTTTTCTTTGCTTTCCAGGTTGCACTCAGGAGCTGGTATCCACCAGAACAGGCTCAGGGCAGAGTTATTTGCTTTCCAGGAATTATTTTCTTTCCCAGGCAGGCGTTGACCAGCACATGCACAGAGCAAAGCTCTTTGGGGAATGCCTGAAAAGAAACTTTAAACCTATAGGAGGCTCAAGAAAACCACACCAAAAACTGAAGAGCCTTCCCATCCATTTAAGAGAGGCTCAGTCTGTTTCATCTTGGGTTCAGTAGCACTATCATTGCCTTGCTGTTAGTGTAGGGTATAGGTATAAATATGTCTATGTGTGGGTGTATGTGTGTATGCGATATATAGGTTAAAAAAGGAATAAGAAGATAATATCACAGAACAAGCATGAAAACAACTATAGTTAGGACTGTGATCTTTATTCACTTCTTTATTCCCAGTGCCTGGCATATGGCAGGCCCTACATATGCCAACTGGGTTTTATAAATTGCAAGTTTTAATTTAAAACATCACATCCAGCCCTGCTGTGTTGTTCAGTGGTTAGAGCTTCAGTCCGTGAACCAAAGGGTCATGGGTTTGATTCCTTGTCAAGAACACAAAGCATCATGAGTTTGATTCCTGCTCAAGGGCACATACCTGGGTTTCCATTCTCATTCCTGGTTGAGACACCTGTGGGAGGCAACCAATCAATGTGTCTCACATTTATGTTTTTCTCTCTCTCTCTCTGTCTCTCTCCCCTCCTCTCTCTCCCCCTTCCTCTCTCTCTAAAAATCAGTGGAAAAAATATCCTCAGTTGAGGATTAACAACAACAATAAAAAACAAAAAACACAAAAAGATACATAAAACATCCAAATGCTTTTAGGGAAATTATTTATATTTATTTGAAATTTGTCAAGCCTTTATTTGTCTGATTTCTCTTTATTAACTCTCTAGAGTAGACCACATTGTAGAAAATGAAGGTGTTTAATATAAAACTTGCATTGTTTCTTAAATTATCAGAAAGATATTTATCCCTGGGTCCGGGTGAGACCATGTGTCCCTGGATCCGGGTGAGGCCTCGTGCACCTAGGTCCAGGTGAGGCCACGTGCCCCTGGGTCTGGGAGAGGCCAAGCATCCCTGGGTCCGGGTGAGACCATGTGTCCCTGGATCCGGGTGAGGCCTTGTGCACGTAGGCCCGGGTGAGGCCACGTGCCCCTGGGTCTGGGAGAGGCCAAGCGTCCCTGGGTCCGGGTGAGACCATGTGTCCCTGGATCCGGGTGAGGCCTCGTGCACCTAGGCCCGGGTGAGGCCACATGCCCCTGGGGCTGGGAGAGGCCAAGCGTCCCTGGGTCCGGGTGAGACCATGTGTCCCTGGATCTGGGTGAGGCCTTGTGCACCTAGGCCCGGGTGAGGCCACGTGCCCCTGGGTCTGGGAGAGGCCAAGCGTCCCTGGGTCCGGGTGAGACCATGTGTCCCTGGATCCGGGTGAGGCCTCATGCACCTAGGCCTAGGTGAGGCCATGTGCCCCTGGGTCTGGGGGAGGCTAAGCGCACCTGGGTCCGGGTGAGACCATGTGTCCCTGGATCCGGGTGAGGCCTCGTGCACCTAGGTCCAGGTGAGGCCACATGCCCCTGGGTCTGAGAGAGGCCACGCACCCCTGGGTCCGGGCGAGACCATGTGTCCCTGGATCCGGGTGAGGCCTCGTGCACCTAGGCCCGGGTGAGGCCACGTGCCCCTGGGTCTGGGAGAGGCCAAGCGTCCCTGGGTCCGGGTGAGACCATGTGTCCCTGGATCCGGGTGAGGCCTCGTACACCTAGGCCCGGATGAGGCCACGTGCCCCTGGGTCTGGGAGAGGCCAAGCGTCCCTGGGTCCGGGTGAGACCATGTGTCCCTGGATCCGGATGGGGCCTCGTGTACCTAGGCCCGGGTGAGGCCACGTGCCCCTGGGTCTGGGAGAGCCCAAGCGTCCCTGGGTACGGGTGAGACCATGTTTCCCTAGATCCGGGTGAGACCACGTGCCCCTTAGTCCGGGTGAAGCCGTGCCCCTGGGTCCGGCCGAGACCAAACCAGAGGGAGTCGGACCTCCGTTACCACCATTTGTCCACCATCCAGAGCTGAGGGGTCAGTGCTGACATGTACACATAAGGAACTGGTGGACATTGAAATTGGGTCTCAAAAGAACTGTTGGTCCAGAAAGAAACTCACTACAGACTGATCCATCTGCCTGTCAGCATAACTATTATTGCTCGTCTCACATTCAGTTCTCATAAGTATATATCTAGTGACATATGATCTCGCTCATCTAGGGGAAATTATGAACAACATAGACTGAGGAACAAGAACAGAACCAGAAGCAAGGAGGCATCGATCGGACTATCGGGCCTCAGAGGGAGGATAGGGGAGGGTGGGGGGAGGGGGAGAGTTCAACCAAAGGACTTGTGTGCATGCATATGAGCCTATCCAACGGTTAAGTTCAAAAGGGGGTTGGGGCATGCGTGGGGAGGGGTGGGGAAGGGAATGGGGGGATGAGGACAAATATGTGACACCTTAATCAATAAAGAAATTTAAAAAAATAAAAAAAATAAAATAAAAAAAAGAAAGATATCTAAAAGTCTATCAATATTTTAAAAATACAGAACTGTTATATATTTTTTTCTTAAATCATATTTACCTGTAAATCTACTATCAATCCAGAGACATAGAAGCATCAAACAGACTGTCAAACCTCAGAGGGAAGGCAGGGGAGGTTGGGAGGGGGTCAGGGGCAGGTAAGAGATCAACCAAAGAATTTGTGTGCAGATAAGCATAACCAATGGATGCAGACAATAGAGGGATGAAGGCCTGGGTTGGGGGGCAGGAGTGGACTGGGAGAGGTGAATGAGGCTAAAAAGGGGGCCTATGTAATACTTTCAACAATAAAGATTTTTAAAAAATAAAATAAAATAAATATCAAGCCAGGCGTACTTTCTTCATAGAGTTTTATTATAAGTCATTGAATAGAATGTTGGAGTCTGTTATAAGGAAAGCTCCTATGTGGGTACTATGTTGTTTGTTTGTTTTTTGTTTTCCCATGGAGACAGGATGGTAGGGGGAAGAAAAACAAGAAGTCAGACACTATTGTCCTAGTTTTCCTCTCTTGGGGAAAACCCCAAGAAGTGGAAGTGAGAAGCAGAGACTCTCAGGTAGTTTTGGAAAACTCCCAGTATAGAGGGGCTTGCTCCTTACTTCTCAGGCAAGGTATATTGAATCCAGCACCATAAAGAATTTGTTTCTTTCTGCATGCATTGGAAAATTATGGCGCCAACCAGTAAGTACTTTGAAATGTCAAAGCTAATAGGCTAGACCAGTGGTCAGCAAACTCATTAGTCAACAGAGCCAAATATCAACAGTACAATGATTGAAATTTCTTTTGAGAGCCGAAAACTGACTTCTGTGCATGGCCACGAAGTTTCAATTGCACTGTACGTGTTTGCCCGCATGTGGTATTTTGTGGAAGAGCCACACTCAAGGGGCCAAAGAGCCACATGTGGCTCATGAGCCACAGTTTGCCGACCACTGGGCTAGACCGATGTGCTGGTTAGTAACCTGACAGTTGGTGGTGGCCTTTAAGGGATCTAATTATTTCTGGGTGCCTTGAGGAGACACCTAGTCACTAAATCAGGACAAGAAATCAGCAGAAGTCATTTAATCTAGTGCCATGCCAGGAACCAGTTTCATCTCAACCAGTATCATGGAAAGATTCCTGAGGGCAAGACCAGATCAACTCCTATGTATTAGAGGGAAGAAAATAGCAACAAAGGTTATGTAAGCCTCCCCTGTACTTAGATACCACCTTTGGAAGGTGGAGTGGGATTGTGTGTAACCCTTAAAGAAGTGAGAAACTTAGAGTTGACTAAATTGACCTAAAGAAAATGATTTTAAAATTTGGAATAAAAAGGCTTTTTTCCCCCCACCTTGCCTTAATAAGGGTTCTAGAGAATAAATGAGATAAGTTTTAGATAATGACAAAAGGTGTAGGATATATCTGGGTTATGGCATATATATTTCAGCCCTACTACAAGTACTTAAAATATCTAGAACTATCCCAAAGTGAACATTGGCATTTACTGGCACTTAGAGTTAATGCTATTTTAGTCAGTGGTTGCATAGTAAGATATTCTCTTTAATAAAAAAGAAGCCATTGATTTCAGAACTTTCATAACTTCTGAATTTCTTCAAGACTAGATGGTGGGGTGGAGAAATGTAAACCCTTCAAGAAAAATCCAACTGGCCTCTCCATGAGCAAAATTTGGAACTTACAAGGAGGTCAGTGAGCATCCTGTGGAAGGCGCAGGAAGGAGGAAGAAAACGCCTATTGCCAATCAAAGGTAGAGCCAGGGCCCCCGCTCCATTTGCTTTTGTGCCTGCTGTTTGGCTTGGCAAGGACAGGCTCCTTGCAGGAGGGAAATGGTTTCTATGTTGGTCCACAGACTAAGAGGATGTGGACTCAAAGGAAAAGAGGATTGAGTTGTTCTGACTAAATAGGTTTGGTTCATTTCCCCGGGACCTCCCCAAGCACATTGATATTTTCACAAAAATGAAATGAAGGCAGTAATGACAAAGAAGACATTATAACTGCTGCCTGAATTGCCAGTTAGTATAATATTTATTTGTTAGTGCTTCTGAAGTGGTTCTGTAAAGAAGGAAAATTCCAAAAAAGTCATCTAACCTATCTTCCTGGTGGGGTAGGATCACTACCTACTATTTATTAAAGTCTAGATAACATATTTTAAGTTTTCTAAGTTATAAGGGAACAGTAATTCCGTATAACCTAAAGGCAATACTTTGAGGAAAGTGTTGCTGCTGGAAAGCCTTAGTCTGTAATCTATATATATATATATACACTGAGTGGCCAGATTATTATGATCTCTGAATGCATAATAATCTGGCCACTCAGTGTATATCCTATATAATAAAAGGCTAATATGCAAATTGTCCCCTCCACCAGGAGTTCGACCAGCAGGCAGGCTGGCCAACTGCCCATGTCCCCTTCCCCCTGGCCAGGCTGGCCGGACCCCACCCATGCACGAATTTATGCACTGGGCCTCCAATATATATATATGGAATAAAGGGGCTTTCCCCCCCACCTTGCCTTAATTAGGGTTCTAGAGAATAAATGAGATAAGTTTTATCCTATCTAATAATAGACAAATATGCAAATTGACCATACCTCCGATGCACCCACAAGCCACGCCCACAAGCCACACCCACCATCCAATCAGAGCAAGTATGCAAATTAACCCAAACCAAGATGGCTACAGCCACAGAGAGCAAGGTTTCCTAGGTAACAGAGGAAGCCAAGCTTTCCGCCTGCCCTTGCCAGGCTTAAGCCTCCACTCAAGCTACAAAGTTTCAATTATAGAAGGTAAACAAATTCAAACAAATGGCGGCAGAATGGAGCTTGAGAGAGCAGGCCAGGGTTGCCGCCGGCAACAGGGGAAGCAAAGCTTTCTGCACACCCTGGCCGGGCTCACACGCTTAAGGCAACAAAGTTTCAATTATAACCCCAACACAAATGGCTGCTGGCCTCGGAGGGAGCCCCAGGCTTGGCTCTGCTCCAGGCTACAAAGTTTCAATTGTAGAAGGAAAATAAATTCCAGATACCAGGGCCTCCGCTTGGGTTACCAGGGGGCGTGGACAGCCTGCAAACCACCACAGGCCCCTCACTCAGGCCGCCCCACACCCCAAGGGAAACCCCACCTGATCCAGGACACCATTCAGGGCAAACGAGCTGGCCCCCACCCCTGTACCAGGCCTCTATCCTATCTAATAAAAGAGTAATATGCAGATTGATCATCACTGCAACACACAATATAGCTGCCCCCATGTGGTCAAAGATCCTGCCCCCATGTGGACACAAGATGGCCACCACAGATGGCCATGAGGAGAGGGCAGTTGGGAGGCACCCGGCCTGCAAGGGAGGGCAGTTGAGGAGGACCCGGCCTGCAAGGGAGGGCAGTTGAGAAGGACCAGGCCTGCAAGGGAGGGCAGTTGAGAGGGACCAGGTCTGCAAGGGAGGGCAGTTGGAGGTGAACAACCCTGCAGGAGAGGGCAGTTAGGTGTGACCAGGCTGGCAGAGGAGGGAAGTTGGGGGCAAACAGGCTGGCAGCGGAGTGGTTAGGGGGTAATCAGGCTGGCAGGCAGAAGCGGTTACAGGCAATCAGGAAGGCAGGCAGGCAAGCAGTTGGGACCCAGCAGTCCTGGATTGTGAGAGGGATGTCTGACTGCCCGTTTAGGCCCAATCCCACTGGGTCCCAGATTGGAGAGGGTACAGGCTGGGCTGAGGGACAACCCCCCTCCATGCACGAATTTCGTGCACCGGGCCTCTAGTATATATATATATACACACACACACACTGAGTGGGCAGATTATTATGCGTTCAGAGATCATAATAATCTGGCCACTCAATGTATATACTAGAGGCCTGGTGCACAAATTCTGCATAGGTGGGGTCCCTCAGGGTAGCTTGTGGGGATCGAGCCCCAGCTCATAGCCCTAGCTTGCACCCCAGCTTTGAAGCCCCACAGCTCCACCTGGCACCCCACCGTGGCTTGGCACCACCCCCTCACCTGCTCCATCATCCTGCCTGTGGAGCGATTGATTGGGGCCAGGGCCCCCCCATCTGGCTCCCTCAGTGCCTGGGAGCCAGGCGGAAGCCCCACCCCCTCCCCCCACTGCCGCCACTGGTTGCAATCTTCGGGGCAATCGGGTTCCCACTCGCACCCGCCTTGGCCTGGTGCCGCCCGCTCACCTGCTCCACCATCCTGTCGCAATCCCGCTCTCGTTGGGGCCCATCAGGGCCAGCAGCGCCTCCACTGCCGCCCGCTGCCAGCACCGCATTGCCAACACCCACCATGTTCCACACCACCCCCTGGTGGTCAGCGCACGTCATAGTGAGCGGTCAAATTCCTGCACTCCAGGTTGAAAAATTTGCATATTAGGCTTTTATTATATAGGATAAGCCTGAGCAACCATTACAACCAGATGACCAGATGACCAGCTGGTAGCTATGATGCGCACTGACCACCAGGGGGCATATGCTTGATGCAGGAGTTGCCCCCTGGTGGTTAGTGCACTCCCACAGCCAACCTCCCGTGGTCTCTCCCCCTGGCCGACCAGCCCCGATTGGCCCCGATCACTGGCCAGGCCAAGGGACCCCACCCATGCACAAATTCATGCACCAGGCCTTTAGTTAAATATATTTGCCTAGAAACTCATCATCTAAGTAGATAGTCTAGGAATATGCACATACAATGTAACAAATAGTTTGGTGTTTGTATTCAGATATTAGAGTGTTATCAAACACATAATTGTGCCAAATATTGGGGTAGATTCTGGGAATGTAAAAGCGTTTGCTATCTAACTGGAATGATGAATTTGAATGATTCATTAGAGTGAAGGAAGTGTTAAGAGAAGGGCTTCAGAGCCCTAGAGGAGCAGTAGAGTGATGGCTGGAGAAGGTTGAGGAATCAGAAAAGGCTTCATGGAGGAAGTGGTATTAGTGAGACACTTACACAAGCCATATTGGGTCACTTCTATAGTATCACAGGTGCTTTAATAAATAGGCAAATAGGGGAATTTTCTTAAAAACAAACGAATTGCTCAACAGGAGCTTCTTTAATATTCTCCTTAAGACAACCCGAAAAGAGGAGATCAAGCCATTTTTAATTGCTTTTTAAAAATTTATTTTGCTCATCGCTAAGGTAAAATTGGCTGCACTGTGCTATTTGACTTGGGAATGATCATCATGAAAGCCAGGGTCTGCTGATAAAGTGATGAGGGTAAAAGGAAATGGAAAGAAAAGTGGTTTATCAGAGATATTTTCTAATGGCTTTACCTTCTTCTACCCTTCCTTTCTTTGTTCCTTCTCCTCTTCCCCTTGAACATTGTGATGTATATCTGTCTGGTGTTTCCCCATTCTTCTTCTGTACCCTTGCTGGGTGAGAAAGATACTGACAAACTCATTGGCACTTAGCTTTTAGAACTTAATGAATTATTTCTTTTCTAGGAACTCTGGTTGTTAAAGAAAATTATTATAAAAAGAAGACTATGCTTAATCAAAAAGAATGATAAGATTTCTGATATACAGACACTTGGATGGTAGAGATACAGTTGATTCTTGAACAACATAGGGGTTAGGAGTGCCAATCCTGCACAGTTGAAAAAATCCAGGTATAACTTTTGTTATATCCAGGTATATCCAAAAACTTAACTACATTTGTCCCTTGGTATTTGTGGTGGATTGGTTTCAAGACCCTCCCATGGATACCAAAATCTGCGGATGTTCAAGTCCTTTAGAATAATGTATATAGTTGGTCTTCCACATCTGCAGATTCCTAACTATGGATAGAAAATACTGTTTTTGATTTGTGATTGGGTGAATCTGTGGATGCAAAACTCAGGGATATGGAGGGCCCACTATATTTATTTTTAAAAATCTGCGTATAAGTAGACCCATGCTGTTCAAGGTCAACTGTATTACAATGAAAAAAAAAATTCCTCCAAAGGAATTTTAGGATATTTAGTTGAGCTGTAATGAGAGCTTGTATAATTATACAACCCTAGTCATGGTATTATTTATATTTTAAAAACTCATGAATGAATCCTATTACTTGAAACCTATATATAAATGTACAAGTTCCACATTTTTATTCTCAGTGTAGACTTCAGTAATGAGGCTAAAGGAAAGGGAATGACAGAAAAAAGTTTATATACATATATATGCATGTAGAATATATGTGTGTATATGTGTGTTATGTCATTGTGCTAAAAGGTGTTAATTGCTTTGCCAAGAATCATAGAGAAAGTCTGGAGAAATTTTACTTTAATTCATTATCCTTGTGTCTGGCACTGCTGCTTTCCACCTTGAGAGCATGTGAACTTTTCAGCTCCTGAATTGTTTGTTTTTAGCCATTTAACCAGTTGAACTCTATGAATCCAGAGCAAATTGATTCTGGGATGATTTCCTGTCAGTACTTAGTGCTGATCTTTTTTCAGAGAAGGCATGTGCTTAATTGTATTGACAAGATTTTGATGGTTTTCAGTTTTCTTATCATGCAAATTTCCATTGCTCAGCTGTATCCCTATAAAATGTCCTGTTATTTCAGTTTATTATCTTGTATTATATGCAACCTATTAGACCATTTAAGAATATCTTTGTTCATCTTAAATTCCCCACTGATTATTCTGGAGAATTATTACTACTATGTTGATCAATATTGAGTCCAGTTATGAAGTACACTCCTTTTCCTTTTTTCCCCTTCCCACATGTTTATTTTCTCTTCTTTAATTTCACCAAAACTCAAGACGACTCCCACTATAGCTAATGAAAAATTCTTGCTTTATTTAAAATTGTGTTTGTTTATTACTTTTATATCAGTTTTTTATGATTTGTTATGAATGTCAAGTGAAAGAAACAATGTAAAGAATTTAATATCTCTGTAACTCATAAAAATTGTAAATCTAATCTTATTTTTTTGACACAAAATTCAAAAACAACCCAAACTGTCCAACTGCAACTTCTTGGAAACATTTCCAAATTCATTCCAAATATTATTTTGGAACCAAGGGCCCCATTTTATTCCACATATTTGTTAATTTTTCTCCCCCCACCCCAAGTTTCAGTGAAATGAGAGTTCAAACAAATACCATATGATCATTGAAACACGTATTCATTAGGTTAGATAAGACCTTCATGGTTATTTTATATACTTATTGAATTAAAAAATCTCCTTTATATATAACCTTTCCAAGAGAAAATCATGCTTATTCTTGAACGCCTCCTAAGAAAGGAAAATTACTAACTTTCAAAACAATACATTTTATGTCTGAGTAGCTATCCAGAAATTTTCTCCACCCAGGACTTTTCTCCCCTTGGTCTTAGTTCTGGTATTAACTCGGAGTTATAACCCCTGTGGAGTTATTTTGATCAAGATGGGTAGTAACTCAATCACATGTAAATCTCTCAGTATTTCATGCCAGCAATTACTTGTATAAGCCCCCAAAGTCATCATCTTTTCTGCCCTCATAGGTCCATTCTTTCCTATTTTCTTGACTAACTGTTGCTCTCAGAACCTGCTCCAGTTTTGTAGCCTTACAGGAGAGTAATTGTGCACAAACTCCAGGTATATTCAAAAAGAACTATCATCCTTCCTTATTCTAAAATGATAAACTTTCATCAATATATACCAAGATTGCATATTAGGAATTCTGGACATCATACTTCATTGTTGATTCCCATCAGGCCTACCGTTGACTTAGACCATAAGTCATAGTCTCACCTCTTTGTGCTCTATTTTTTACTACCCGGAACTCAAACTGTTTTTTGGACTTCAGTACAAGGCTTTCAATTCATCTCCTTTAAAACTTATATTCATTGTGACCTGGAAAGATGTTTTTAGTTTTTATTGGGTCCTAAATCTTTCATAATCATTTATGACTTTAGAATCATTTAAAAAGCTTTCTATAAATTTAGCATACCTACCTTTCATATTTTTATATGAATTATTGATAAAATTATTTGATATGAGAGAATCAGGGCAGCCTCTCTCTAGGTTGCCACTGACCCATGGATAAATACCTGTTGCACATATTTCTTCAAAAATTACAAATTCAACTACCTAAATAATCCTTTCATCCCTCCTTCCTTTTCATATTATCAACTAAGCTATATAGAGTCTACAAAGTACAGACATCACATGTTCTGTAGTCTTGCTCTGCCATAATAGGAAAAGTAGGTTAATATCATGTGACCTATTAACAAAACCATGTTAACTCCTATAGAAAATGTTAACTGTCTGTCTCCTCACAATATTTTCCTATTCTGGAGTCCTGTTGGCATTGATGTGTAGTTCACTGTCTTTTGGTGTATGCTCTTTTCATCTTCTCCTCTGTTTTGGAACTAGGCATTTGGTGGGTCTGTAATCCTCTAGCTCATCTACTAGATTTCCTCACTGGCACACCTGATGCTTGCATTTATCTTAGCCACAGGAGATGAGACTCCCTCTGACAGGATGGTATGCTCTTGTTTGGACAATAAGATATTCTATGAAAATTTATTCATACATTTAGGTTGAAATCTTCTCTTCCTAGTGTTTGTAGTGCAGTTTTTATTCTGGTGAACATTCTCAACAAAATGATGGAGATCAAATAATAATTTTGGGCTTTTATTATCTCTCTTTTATCTATCAACCCTGTACTGTGGGCTTCTAAAGCAGGCCTATTTCTCTTCAAAAATCTCTGTTAGGAGAATGAAAAGACAAGGTGGGAAAAGGATTTTCAAATCACATATCTGATAAAAGACTTACATTCAAAACAAACAAACAAAAAAACACTGAAAAGTCAATAATAAGAAGGTAAACCAATAAAAATGGGCAAAAGATCTGAATAGTCACTTCAAAGAAATATATGGATGGCAAATAAGCATATGAAATGATGTTCAACATCATTAGTCATCAGAGAAATGCAAATTAAAACCACATTAGATATCACTGCATATTTATTAGAAAAAACTGGTCATCCCAAGTGTGGGCAAGAAAGTAGAGAAACTTGAATTCTAGTACATTCTGATAGAAATGCCATGTGGTTCAGCCACTTGGGAAGACAGTTTAGCAGTTTAACATACACTTAACATACAAACCTAGCACTCCCTAAGTACTTATTCTAGAGAAAAGAAAACATACATCTACACAAAAATGTACCGGGATATTAATAGTGTTTTTGTTTTTTAATTGCCAATAACTGGAAACAACCTAAATGGCTCTCAACTGTGGTCTAACCACACAATGGAATACAACACAGCAATGAAAAAGAACTAAATATTGATATATGTAAAAACATGGGTGAATCTCAGATGTATTGTGCTAGTAAGAGAAACCAGGCTCAAAAGGTTGACTACTATGGAATTCCATGCAAATGAAATTCTTTCAAGGGCAAAATCATAAAACGAGAGCAGATAGTTGGTTGCCAGTGGCTGGCCAAGGAGGGAAGGACTGACTGAAAAGGGGCATGGGAGAACTGTTTTAGATGATGGAACTATTCTGTAACTTGATTGTGGCAGTAGTTACCCATGATCAAATATGTTTGTCAACTCAGAACTGTCCACTACAAAGGGTGAATCTTCTAGATGTAAATTAAAACAATTTAAAAAGTAGGTGTGTAACTTCTCTGTTTTTATTATCCAAATACATCTTATTTTTGAAAAAGCTGCTTTCATTTTCCTAACATATGGCAAGCCCTTAGCCAAAAATATCACTAATAAGAGCTGGATGAAAATTCCAGAATGACCATTCTGAGTTCTCTTTCCAAGCTCTTCCCTCAAGGATTTCTCTCTTCAGAGAGTTTTCCTGTGTAGATCTGATTGTAGCCCCCAGGATTATAGTCACCTGTTAATAATGTCTCAGAATCTTTACTGTTTTTCTCATAGGTTAATACAGCACAAACCCAATAGCCAAAACCTATCTGTGATTTCTTCCAAAGGCTCTTGAACCCTAGCCCCAGTTTGGCATTTGGGAAGATCTCAGCAATGATAAAATACACACAGATTAGATATGTCTGTTATGACCACATTTTGTTGCTGCTTTATGGAATTGTGAAGTTTCAAAAGCTACCAGTCGAGATCAGATTTTCCTTGTTTGTCGATGAATATGGAATGTGGGGTGGAATCATAGAATCACAGAATGTTCAAGCTGGAAGACTTTTAGAGTTCATCTAGTCCAATTCTTTATTTTACAGAATCAAAAGCTTCATTGCCTGTTGGCCATCGTCTAGTAACTTCAGGCACTCTCTGATCTTACATTCCTTGGTTGCAATCCAGACCCAGGTCTGAGATACACTGTGCTCCTAGAGAAGTGCATTCCACTTGGATAAAGCAAAACAAGAGCCAGCCCCCTATTCTACTAGCAGACAGGAGTATAAACATGTAGTTCTGAGGGTGCATCAGCGATCAGCTATGCTATGGTTCATTAAAATGAGGCTTATTTTTTCTTAAGTATATTTTTATTGATTTTAGAGAGGATGAGAGAGGGAGAGAGAGAGAAACATCCATGATGAGAGAGAATCATTGACTGGCTGCCTCCTGCCCACCTCTTACTGGTGATGGAGGCTGCAACTTGGGCATGTGTCCTGACAGGGAATCAAACCATGACCTCCTGGTTCATAGGTCAATGCTCAATCATGTGACAACACTGGCCAGGCAAAATGAGGCTTATTTAAGTAGTTCTTGGGTTTCCCCCTAAGATCATGCATTTGGGGTCTTTCAAAGTATCTGTCAGTCCAAGAAAAAAAGACTTATTTTATTTTACGTGTTTATTTATTGAAATTTCACTGCAGTTCAGTTGGAATATCCTGGATGTAGGGAAGTCTGATTTTTTTGAAACACCTATCCTCAAGTCTACTTTACCTTGTTTGCCCATAGACATTTTCTGAAGGGAGTTCAAGGCTCCCTCAAAAAAAAAAAAAAAACCAAAAAACAAAAAAAAACCTAAACAAAAACAAGCAAACAAACAAAAAAACTTGCAGTTAGGTTTTCTGCTACTCTTGGCTTCTCAAGAAAAAAGTTTGTGGCAATACTTCAGAACCACCAAGGTTTGGAGTTCTCACTGCTGAGCATAAGTGGGTAATATTTGAGAAGGTAGCCACAACTGGAAGAAAATAAGGCTACTGAGCTCAGTTGTTTATTTTTCCTTCCTCTCTCTTAGCCAAATGCAGAAGGTTGGTCCTGTTCATATGCCCCTTCCTCTCTTTTTGGGGACAAGTTAAGTCACCATACCTGGGGCCTGAATTTCCACTAAAATTGCACTGACTGAAGCTCTAGTATATGGGACCTCTGGTTGTTGAGAAAACATGCATTTCAGTTTTATTCTGTAATTGATTTCAAGTTTCATAGCATTATGGTGGGAGAAGATGCTTGATATGATTTCAGTCTTCTTAAATTTATTGAGACTTGTTTTGTGTCCTAACGTGTCACTCTACAATCTTGCTGTGGTTGTCTCCAGGATACATGGAAGTATTACATAGCGGAAGTGATGTAGGTTCACTGTTTTTTTTCTTTTCCTTCTTTGAGAGTGTGGATAATTTCTTGTTTTCCTAGAAAAAGTTCTCATGAGAGCATGTATGAAGGCCTGGGCAGGGTTTGCGGGAGAGCATGCACATTTCTCTGGGGAACTCCTGTCAGCTGTTTGGGAAGCTGGCTGGCCATTGTCGCTCTTCCATTTTCCTCCAAGCTCCCTTTGGAATTCTTTCTTGACACACATCTCTAACTCCTCCTCTCATTCTCTGGTTGGCCATGTCTTGTGGAATACTAAGGTCCCGAAGCAGTCCTTGTTCCTGCCATTCTCTGCCACCCGGGTCCTATCAAGACCCCATCGCACTCTCCACAATCATGTTCCTTAGACATGGACTCATTTTCTCAGTTCTTTCAAGGGGATGGTTTAATCTGATAGGTAAAGGTGATGTAAGGAATAGTTGTAGATTTTAACAGCAGCCGTCTAGGGACAGTGCGTCTGCTGTTGCTCTCTGACCTAAAGGACAGTCTCTCAGGGCAAAGTGGAGAATTCCAGGGAGGGTGTCCCACATGGTGGGAGGCTCCCTTGCTCAGCCTGGCTTTGAGCCTGTCCATAGCATTGTACCAGAGCAGTGAAAATCGGACCATGCTCTTGGGCTGAGAGTGGCTCTTTGTGTTCATTCAGGCCTTTGATGTCTGCAGTGACATTCCATTATCTTCAGTAGTTCTGAAGACATCAATAGTTCTGGGGCTTTTCTGGTTAATGTTGCTTATGATAAGCCTCTCAAATCACAGAACGTGACAAATGCCCATTAAGAGAACAAGCTTTTGCAATATCTACCCAATTCCCAAAGCCACTTAAGACTACATATCGATTTAGCCTTAGGAAAATAAAAGTAGAACAACAAATCGTCTATTGAACATTAAAATTAAGAAATTAAAAGGTATCTGTTTATTAGCATGTTCATCTCCCTTTCCGCCTCCCCGCGAAGAAAGGAACATTTCTAGTGCAGTAACACTTGGTTGGATATGAAGACATCCATCTAATGAAATTCCCAGACTCCGGGCTGAGCTGGAGGGAGCATCATGAGTGGCTCAGACCCAGGCCTTCGAGGCAGGGGACAGACACCGTGGTACTCGGTTTGCAGTGCAGTATCTGGAAAAAGCATTGGTTACATATTTGTAACCCTTAGCTAATGATTCCCAGTCAGCAGAGGCTGAGCTGAACACCACACAGGCAGCAGACCATCAGCAAAGATGTCAGTGGAATCAGGCCTTGTCTTTTCATGTAAACTGGCAGCTAATTTCCCCCTTAATTAGTTACAACACCATCAACACAAAACAAAGGATTTTATTATTTTCTTAAACACAATGGTGCCAGAATCTTAGAATTTATTTTCTAAGTGTGTCATCAAGTACATGTATGTAACAGGCTCAAAGGTCAGCCTGCCCAGAGATTTTCTAGCGGAAACTGTCTGTTCTCCGGCCTCTCTGGGTTTCTTGAAAGAAAGTGTGATGACAGAAGGATGTGCTCCATCTCCCCCAGGCCCTGGCCCTGTGTTATTATAACAATTATTTTGTATTTTGAAGTTTTCAAAGAGTTTGGATGTGTAGAATCTTAAGGGGAGGTCCTTATGTGGATTAGAGGAAAGAAAAAGAGACTTCTAGGGTAAAATTTCAGAATATTACTGCTTGGAAAGGCTTTGGACAAGAGAGTCTACTGAATAGGAGAACATATTTGCCAATGTTACATCCAATAAGGATTAAATCTCCAAAATTTTTAGGAAACTCATATATAAAAAAAGGAAGATAAACAATCCAGTAGAAAAATGGTCAAAACACCTAAATAGACACTTTTGGAAAGTGGACATACAGAAGGCCAAGAGACATATGAAAACATTCTCAAGGTCACTAATAATCCAAGAGATGCAAATCAAAACAACAATGAGGTACCATCTCACACCTGTCAGAATGGCTATCATCAACAAATCAACAAATAACAAGTGCTGGCGAGGATGTGGAGAAAAAGGAACCCTCATGCACTGCTGGTGGGAATGCAGACTGGTATAGCCACTGTGGAAAGCAGTATGGAATTTCCTCAAAAAATAAAAAATGGAACTTCCATTTGACCCAGTAATCCCACCTCTAGGGATATATCCCAAGAAATCAGAAACACCAGTCAGAAGTAATATATGCACCCCTATGTTCATAGCAGCACAATTTACAATAGCTATGATTTGGAAACTGTCTAAGTGTCCATCAGCAGATGAGTGGATTAAAAAACTGTGGTACATCTACACAATGGAATACTATGCTGTTATAAAAAAAGAAATAACTGTTACCATTTGCAATAGCATGGATGGACCTGGAGCGCATTATGCTAAGCAAATTAAGCCAGTCAGAGAAAGATCAGTATCACATGATCTTACTCATTTGTGGAATATAATGAACATAAACTGATGAACAAAAATAGATCCAGAGACAGAGAAGCATGAAACAGACTGTCAAATCTCAGAGGGAAGGCAGGGGAAGGGGCAGCGTGGGATAAGAGATCAACCAAAGGACTTGTATGCATGCATATGAGCATGACCAATAGACATAGACAATAGGGGGGTGAGGGCGTGTGCTGGGGGGTGGGAGCAGCTGGGGAGAGGTCAATGGGGGAAAAGGAGACATATGTAATACTTTCAACAATAAAGAATTAAACAAATAAAATAAATACGATTTAACAAAGGCTTTGGAAGTCTTTTAGTCTAGCAATTCCTAAGTTCAGTAGAATACTAATTCTGAAAAATGAGATTTGTAAACAGGGTTCGAAGATAAAATAAGTTTGGGAAACAGGGAACTCTATTTCTCTTCCTGGAGAGTAACAGTGCATCTTAACATCTTTAGTCCCTGAGGAGTCCTCAAATGAAAAAAAGAATTATTGTTTTCTAAAGCAGAATTTCCCACTTTGATTTGATTATGCATATCTCAATATCTCTTGCCTCTTTTAAAAAAACATTTATTAAACCAAAGCCTTAGTTACACAGCTAATTGGTGACAAACTCCCATCTCACAATTTGCAGGCTCCAGATCATTGCAGAACTTGTTACGTTTGTGACTTACTCCCATCATGACTCATAATTGAGGACTTGTGGAGTTGTGACCAGGCCATGCAGCTGTGGTCTGTACTCTCTGACATTATGGTTTACTAAGAGGGGTTTGGTCCTATTGCCCACGGTGAATGCAGGGAAAGACCACCCGGCTGCAGTCAAGGCCAGCCTAAGGCAAGTCAGTGAAGAGGTGACATGTGCCTTCAAAAAGCTCTGTTCTGCCCTGAGAACAGTGGTTAGAACATTGGCCCATGCACGAAAGATCACAGGTTCGGTTCCTGTTCAAGGGCATGAAACTGAGTTGATCCCTGGTTCCAGTTGGGGTTGTGAGAGGCAACCAATCCATGAGTCTCTCTTACATTTATATTTCCTTCTTCCTCTCTCCCTTGCTTACACGCTCTCTAAAAATCAATGGAAAAAAATATCCTTGGTTGAGGACTAACAAACAAACAAACAAACAAACAAAAGAAAAGCTCTGCATTTATTTTATTTTATTTTTTAATCCTTCACTTCCCTGTTCTGGCAACTTTTATTCACACTAAAGTGTAATTGACTCTAACTACAATTAAAGTATTACCGAATCCCAAGGATCTACATTTTAACCTAAACCCTGTCCTAAACAAATAAAACCCTAAGAGTGTATCTCAGGGTCTGCTTCTGGTACCCAGGCCTGCGGCACAGGCTTTTACTAACCTATCAATAAAGAAGAGTCTTATTTAAGAACTATATATATGTAAAGCAGAACATACATTTTCTCATTTCTAGAAGCTTCTCAGAATGGAATGACATAGTTTCATGGAGATCACATACTGTACATAAAAGCTTCCTGTTTGCAGTAGGAGCTACAGACATGCTAGTTATTATGACCAAATTGGATTCAAGTTAGAGAAAAGAAATCTGACCTGCGAAGTACACATCACAGTTTCCTTTTCTCAGCTTTCAGGGCATGGGAAGTTTCTATTTCTAGCTTTTTAGTTCCTCTGATTGAATCCGGCAAGCATTGTCAGAGGAAGGGATGTAGGAATGGGATATTTAGTGCACCCAAGGTTATGTATAGAGTGTGTCGTCTGAAGGTTTAGGTTGTAGATTTTTATAATATTTTGATTTGCCTTCATCTTTAATTTGTGATAAGTTTTACTGTATGAAAATATGTCATAGTATGTATTTTATTATAATTATCAATTGTTTTTCTTATCTATCTCCCCTCATGTTCAGGAGAGAGGTGAACTTAGCCCTTAATTTGAAAACAACAAATGGACAAGGGAAAACAAGTTTACTACAAACAAGAATGTTCCTCTGTTACATGTATGAATACAAAACTGTCTTCAGTTATTCTTCCTAATGTTCTCATTTAATGATTGTGATAAAAATACTTTCCCATCAAAA
Source organism: Eptesicus fuscus (assembly GCF_027574615.1). Taxonomy (NCBI): domain Eukaryota; kingdom Metazoa; phylum Chordata; class Mammalia; order Chiroptera; family Vespertilionidae; genus Eptesicus; species Eptesicus fuscus. The sequence goes on along the minus strand of NC_072475.1, from coordinate 79,762,975 downwards.
AATCCAAAAGAAATTAACAAGTTCATTTTTCCCCATAGATTCTCTGTGGTTCCTGCAGTGCCACAATACCTTCTGTCATTGCATTTGCAGTGGTCTCATCAGAACTGAGATTATCTCCCAAGTGGTAGGCTGGAAGTTCTTCACCTCCAGGTATTGTGGGACAGCATTTGTCCTCTATTCCCACAACTCACTATGTTTTCTGGAATAATACACGTAGCCCAAGCAGGTGCAGATGCTGAAATGCCAGTCATTTTGCTTCTTCTATGGGTTGTTGATTTTATCTTTTAAAAAAATACATATATTTTTTAATTTCAGAAAAGAAGGGAGAGGGAGAGAGAGATAGAAACATCAATGATGAGAGATGAGAGAATCCTCTTGGGGATTGAGCCCAGTGCCCCAACAGGGAATCAAACCTTAACCTCCTGGTTCATATGTGGATGCTCAACCATTGATCCACACTGGCCAGGCAGGATGTTGATTCTATAACTTGAAATCAGTAGTAGAGTTCAAAGGAGGACTTTCCCTTCCCAGGCAACAATCCTGCTGTTCCCTGGCCATAGCCAAGAGGTCCAGATTTCACAGATTCTGACAAGTTAATATTCTTCTTTCCCCTCTTCTTTCCCCACATGGTCCACTTCAGGATGTACCTCTGTTGTAGAGTTGGTTGAAAGACATCTGTAGACCACAGCAAAGTGGGGGAATAGGTGCCATTGCCCTGGAGGTGTGGGCACAGCCCCAGGTTTGTGTGCCCACATGGACTTGGGCTAAAGGCCCTGGAATTGCAGGTTACATGTAACACACGTGAGATTCTCAGCCCAGTGCATTGGGGTTTTCTTTTCTTCTTTCCCAGTGTTTATCCAATTGTAAACTCTGTACTCTTATTTAAATAACTAGAGGCCCGTTGCACGAAGATTCGTGAAAGAATAGACCTTCCTTCCCCTGGCTGCCGGCATTGGTTTTCCTCTGGCCCTGGGACCCAGGCCTTTGCTCTGGCCACCTTCTGCCTTCGCTCCGGCCAGAGGCCAGAGTCTTCAGTGTTTGCTCCGGCTGGAGCGCTGGTCCTGTAGCTCCCTCCGCCCCCCACCCTCCCCCTCATACCAGGCATCCTGCCCTGCCCGGCCACTCCGTGCCTGCATATGCAAATTAACCCACCATCTTTGTTGGGTTAATTTGCATACCCACTCCTGATTGGCTGGTGGGCATCGCAGAGGTACGGTCAATTTGCTTATTTCTCTTTTATTAGTGTAGATGGTATCCTTGTTATTAGTAAGCCAGAATGAGAAGTTCCTGAGTAATCCATTTGATATAAAAAAAATCACTGTTGAAATGTATAATTGTTATTTTGGGTAAAATATGAAGAATACAATGATTCTATTTCTAACAATGCCTAGTTCATCTTTTCTCCCATTTTTGAACTTATAATTTTGGCTTTAAATTCAAAATCAGTGCTTCCTGCCAAAATGCACAGTCTCTATTTGTACCTGAATAGCTCAGAATAGTTGTGTGTGTGTGTGTGTTTTTTTTTTTTTTCAGTATAAAGGAGAAATTCCTTGTTCCATCTTGCTTCTGAGCTCAAGATCCTTAAAAGCCAGTTTTGGTTTACTGTGACTTATCTGAGGTTTTTCACTGCATCCAAATCCACCCTTACTTTGTACATGTTCTCAGAAGAAAATGTTTTAGGAGAGTGCACATGCCATGAGCACTACTTGGATGGGCTTGTCTTACAGCCCCTGGGCATCATGAAATCCTCAGAGAAGACTGTTTTTGAATTGCATGAGTAAGTTTTATTGAATTAGATTCTGATTTCTTGGTGAAGAACCTCATCTGTATTGTACTTGCCATGAGCAATGCAACCGATACCATTTGGACACATCCACAGGTCATAGGCTGTATAATGTTAGCTTTTAGGTAAGTCAGGATTGAAATATCACATTTCCCCACTGAAGTGTCCCTGGCTCCAAGCTGTTGGCACAGAACGTCATTAATCAATGAGAGAAAGAGGCGGTGGCCAGGGGACTGCAGTCATTTGTAGACCATTGTGGGCAACCTGAAGCCATAAGCTCAAATCTAGCCATTTCTTCTTTGTTCCCAATTTTTCATCTGAGTTTATAGAAATTCATAACATGCTTCATCCAGTGCTCCAAAGCCACAAACACATACCTCAGCTAGTCTTCATGTTTAGCCTAATGGCTGCTGAATGAAAGAAGAGTCAGAAGTGGGGTGGTGGGAGGTAGAATTGGGTCAAATAGATGAGGACAGAAGGAGACTTGACTTCGGGTGGTGAACACACAATGGGCAATACACAGAATTATAGAATTGTTCACTTGAAACTTGTTTAGTTTTAACCAATATCACCCTAATAAATTTAATATTTTTTTTGTGTGTTTTTTTTGTTGTTTTTTTTTAAGAAAAAAAGAAGTTTCTAGGTGTGGCTGTGGGGCTGGCTAGTGTAGCTGGTGTACCCAGCATGAGGGACTGGCCACTCTCCATGGGGCTTGGGCTGCACTGGCCTAGGCACAGCCTGTGGGCCACAGGAGTCCTGGACTCTGCCCCCGCCCTCCCTCTGCAGCCATACCTGCGCCTCATGCGGTTGGACAAGCCTGTAGGAACCCAGCTGCTGTATCTGCCATGTACCTGGAGCATTGGTTTGACAGCTGAACCAGGTTGTTTACCAGATTGGTACATGTTATCCCCCTTTGGCACTGGAGTTATTCTGATACGTGGAGCAGACTGTACTAGTAATGACATGTGGGCCTGGGAATATGATAAAAAAGTTTACAAGAACAGCAAATTGCCCAATAGCTGCTAGAGACGTTTCAACTTTTCAGCCCTTCTTTTTTTGTCGGGGGACAGCTGACCCTGGCACTGTTCTTCTGTGTCTGAATTACTACAGTATAGCTCTTGGAACAGCCTTCCTGCTTCCTGTCATCACCTACCCGCTAATGAAAAGAATTATGTACTGGCCTCAATTAGCCCTGGGGTTCACTATTAATTGGAGAGCTTTACTTGGATGGTCTGCTGTCAAGGGCTCCTGTGATCCATCTGTTTGCCCGCCTCTTTATTTTTCTGGAATTATGTGGACTCTAATATATGATACTATCTAGTCCCATCAGGACAAAAAAGATGATGCGCTGATTGGATTTAAGTCCACGGCACTGAAGTGCGGTGAAAACACCAAGTGGTTGCTCATTGGCCTCAGTGTAATGATGTTGGGGGCACTGAGCCTGGTGGGAGTATACAGTGGTCACACTGCACCCTACTCCACTGCTCGGGCTGCTGTCGGAGCCCATCCGACTCACCAGATTTAAGCTCTAGACAGCCACAGACCTGAGGATTGTTGGGATAAATTTGCCTCCAACTGAACATTAGGACTAATAGGTTTTTTTTGTTTTGTTTTCTTTTTGTTTTTTTTTTTGTTTTGGAATTGTCCTAGAGAACTTATGGGGGGAAAAGAAATATATGAAACAAAGAAAAAAATATAGAAAATTAGCAAATGAAGTTTACCTAGGAATTTTTAAATCAAACACTTACAAAACATTCTTAGGTCTTGTTACTACATAATTAGATTTGAATAAGTCTTACAGTATGTCAAAGAATTAAGAATCAGAAGATGAAGACATAGAGCATATTTGCCTGGATTTTAGTTCAAGTATTTAACAGCGAAATTCTTCCTCTGTCACAGAACCCTGGAACTCCTCAGGATTTGAGGTGACCTTGAGTATTTAAGTTGATGCTTTCTTCTGCTCATTATAATTCTTATCTGTAGTTATGGACACTGTATGGATTTTGGCACTTTAGAGGAAACCTCATCTAAATGAATGTCTGTAGGAAAAAGGGACTCTCTTTTTAGGGAAAATCAAAGATGCCACAGCAGGGGTTAGGTGGGAGAAGAAGTTTCTGCTCCTATATGTAGGTCTAGATTTGAGATATTCTGCTGAACAGGGGTGAGGATGAGTTGTGTATATTAAGTATTTTGTGCCAGGCAGTGTGCCTTGTGCTAGGAATACCAGGATGATTGGGTGCCTCTGTCTATCAAGTGTCATTAACTCTGATGGGAGAGGTGACAGAGACAAAACATTTCAATGCAATTTGATCAGTGTTATGCAAACTGCTAATTGCTGCCCCTGAAACTATTCCCTCTTTGTAGTTGTTAGAACCCTGCCTTCGTTCAGGCTGCAGGGTGTCCAGCTAAATTCTGCCCGCCCCCTGCCCCCGGGCTCCTGTCATGCCAGGTGTGGCTGTGACAGATCTGATGAGTGGGACATGCCCAGAGCTCTGATGGGGCTTCCATTGGAGCTGCTGTCCTGATAAAGGGGGATGATCACAAGGGACACTGCCCTCTCCCTTTTTTCCTACTTTGAACATGAACATAATGCCCAATGATGCAGTAACCATTTTAAAAAATAAAATTGTCTATAGTTAAGGTTTACAACATGATGTTTAGCTATGCACGTACATAGTGAAGAGATTACTATGGGCAAGCTAATTAAATATCCATTTCCTCACATAGTTACCACATTTTTTTTCTTTTGTGGCCAGAGCACCCAAATTCTCTCTTAGCAAATTTCCAATATACAATACAGTATTATTAACTATAATCGTCATGCTGTTCATTACAGCTCTGGACTTGTTAATCTTATATACTGCAACTTTGTACCCTTTGACCAATATCACCCCCCCTCTTCCCTGCCCCTGGCCCTACTCTCTGCTTTTATGTAGATTCCACACATAAGTCAGATCATGCAGTATTTTTCTTTCTGTGTCTGGTTTACTTCACTTAGATTAATGTCCTCTAGGTTATCTACAGGGTGTCCCCAAAATATATACACACTTTAATAGCCATTAACTCAGTTTTGAAAATGAAATGTATTTTAATAAACACTGCCTTTATAATTATTCAAAGTGTGTGTATACATTTTTTTGGGACATCCTATATCTTGTTGCAAAAGGCAAGGTCTCTTTCCCTTTTAAGGCTGAATAATATTCTTTATTTATCTGTATGTATACCACAGCTTCTTTATTTATTCATCCATTGATCAGCAGCCATCAGCTGACGTGACCATGACAGAGACAAACATGAGGGGAAAAGTAAGAGAATGTTGGAGAAGTTAGCTCTGCTTTCACAGAGCTCCTGAATCCATGCCAGCTGCTGTCAAAATCCAAAATCTCCTTATGTGAGAAGAATACACCTGTATTTATTTTGAGCTGCTTTAAGGCAGGTTTTCTGCTACTTGCAATCAAAGATGTTCCTAAACAAGACAGCTCCTATAGGTGTGAAGAAAAGATATATTTCTTTCAGAATACTAAGCAGCTGAGAGGAAGCACTGTGCCCTCTGTTATGTGGGAAGAGTGGTTAGCCAAATGCCTCTTAATTTTTAACAGGGACATACTCACCCATCACCTATACTTTACAACACCACTCAGGGTGAAATTAAGAAAAACAGAAAACTTGAATGGACCTGCCTCATGGGAGATTCTAGTCTAATTTGAGACATACTCCCCTAGCGTCTTCCATGAACTCAAGATAGTCTGCAAGCAAGGGCCAAACTAGTCACGATGTCACGTGAGTGACTCCATGTGTTGGGGGATCTAGGCTGGGAACTCACAGTTTCCTCTGACTTAGATCACACCAGAGCCATCCTCAGTCCACATTTCAGGTTGAACCCTTGCCACGTTTTCCAGAAGCATGGCCTTAGAAACCCTGTCTGAGGCCAGATTCACAGATATGCAGCTGCCAAGACTAACAAAGTGGTAGACAGTCTTTTTGCTGCCCTCGCAACTCCCAAAGAGATACCTGCTTTTTCCACTAATTCACTTCTCTTTCTCTGCCTTGCCCTTTTCTTTCTCAGGCACCAGTTGAGAGTCTCACAGATGGCTTTGGGGAAAATAACTGCTTATTCTCAAACAAGCAGTTGGGAGACACATTCCTGCTCCCTCCCTTCCTCTCTCAGAGTTCTTGGCCTGCCTTGGCCCTGTCTCCAGGAGATCATGATGCTGCTGCCTCACTCTGCAAGTCCCCATTCCTTTCAGCAGTCCTGCTGGCAGCCTGGGCTGCTGGCATTTACATTTTTCTTCTAAGCAGGTTGGCAAATTGGAGCCTTTGAGTTTCTGTTCTAAAGCCTGGCTTTTAATATCTAGGCTGAAGGGAGCATTCAGCATTGTGCCCATGAACCCACAGGCCTCAGGCAGTTCTTCCACCCTTTCACCCATGCTTATTTGTAACCTCCAAGGTGTGGCTCAGGATGCAATCAAACCACTGGAGTGACCTGGTTTGAACTGGAGCCCCATTCATGGGGAGGTGAGGCAGGACAAGTGGGGTGCCCACAGACATGAGTTGGCATTGAGTGCTGGAAGAGAAGCCTTGGAGGATCCATGAAAATGCTGTGCCTATGATCCTATATAATAAAAGGGTAATATGTAAATCGACAGAATGGTGGTTTTGCTATGATGCACAATGACCACCAGGGGGCAGACGCTCAATGCAGGAGCTGCCCCCTGGTGGTCAGTGCACTCCCACAGAGGGAGCTCCGCTCAGCCACAAGCCAGGCTGATGTCCTTGGCAGTGCTAAGGATGTCTGACTGCAGCTTAGGCTCATCAGTCGGACATCCCCCGAGGGCTCCTGGACTGCTAAAGGGCACAGGCTGGGCTGAGGGACCCCTGCCCCCCTTGAGTGCACAAATGTCATGCACCAGGACTCTTAAAATAAGGGCAAACACAGTTTGTGTTCCTTCATTTAGTTTCAGTGGATTGGCGGCAGGTGAGGAGACCAAGGATTTTAAAGCAATTGCTTAGACCAATGGTCGGCAAACTCATTAGTCAACAGAGCCAAATATCAACAGTACAACGATTGAAATTTCTTTTGAGAGCCAAATTTTTTAAATTTAAACTTCTTCTAATGCCACTTCTTCAAAATAAACTCTCCCAGGCCGTGGTATTTTGTGTAAGAACCACACTCAAGGAGCCAAAGAGTCGCATGTGGCTCGTGAGCTGCAGTTTGCCGACCACGGGCTTAGACAAAGCTAATCTACTTGTTGTCAAAAATGAAAATAACCATTGGGACAAAAGGCAAGTGACATTTGACATTCATGAAACCAGGCATGTGTTAAAACATGGTCTTGTCTTTGGGTTTTCATTTCTACTGAAATAAGTGGAAACTGCCCCTGAGTAAGACTTATTTCTGCTTCTGCCTAAAATTCACTTTGTTTATCCTTCTGAGTTTTAGTCTCTTCACTGGTAACTTGGGGAAAAATATATATATGTTCTTTCAAGAATTGTTTTGAAGCTCATATCAACTGATGACTCTGAAAGAAATTTATATTCCCACAAGTCCTTTTTCCCTCCCTCTCTCTTCCACTCCTTCCCTCCCCTTTCTCTATTTTCCTCCCTTTTTTCACTAAAATCTCTACTATTTAGGAACCAAATAAGAATAGACTGTCATAAAGCAAAAGGCAGGAAGGCAAAGCTCAGAGAGACATAAGTCAATATCCATTTCCAAACATGACTAGCTATGTAGGCAGAGAGGGGACAGAGCTGCTTAAACTGTTAGTCTGTGATGCATTTTGGTCACTTTAGCCTTTACAGACTTTTAGGGAACCGGCTGTCAGATTTCAGAATCCACAGGGTAGACACACTCCATGTACTGGTATTTCCCTCCTCTCTCTCTCTCTCTTTTTTTTGAGGGGAGGCTTGAACCTAGAGGCAAGAACAGAGACAACTGGACAACACAGAATGGGTAGGTGCATCCTTTTGGAAAACTGAGGCTACATATAACTAGAACTTGAGTTTAGAACTTCAGAGAAAAGGGCACATGGTTCTAATATTCATCAATATCCATTTCTGTGGTCCTATGTCCTTTGAAGTCAGGCATTGAGTAGAGGGGACTAGAGGGGGCCAATGAAATATGAGCAGGAGTGCCATGTATTACTTATAATCCCAATGACTGGTGTGGGATTCTCCTGCTCACTCTCTCTCTCTGTCATGCCAACCAAAAGGGCCATGTGTTTTCAATGCAGTTGCAGGGAGCAGAGACTCTCTCTGCAAGGCTGAATTGCAGAGGCACCACAGGAGGGACAGTTGCCCTGGAGAGTGTCTTGCATTGTAGAGGATTTTGTGTGAACATTAAGTCAACTTTTGTGGTATTGGGTGGGGGAGCAATAGCAGCTTAACAGCCTATACTGAACAGTACAGGGCATGTGGAGAGCAAACCTAGGTTCTTCTTTTGGTGGCTTTCCTTACACGCTGCCCACTTCTAAGCAGCCAAACCACCGCGGAGTGTCCCACTTCTCTTGTGTTTTTCCTCTACCCCAAGCCCAGAGTAGCAGCTGTGTGGAGGGTTGCAGCTGTTGGAAGTGAAGGGGGGAAATGTCTACTCCCCTTCCCTTCAGAATTAGTCTTGTCACATAAATGGTTTACATACTGGTGGTCTCCACAGATGCCAAGCATGTGTTCTCAGGTGCTTCCCCTATTCCACGTGCAGCCCCATCCCAATGCATAGACAGGAGCCACGGACCCCCCACAGAGCCAGAAGGCGTTGTAACACTTCAGGGAGCCCTGGGTCCTCTTTGGAAACGAGCAGACCTGATGTGCGCCACCCACACACCCAGCTGTTGCAGAACCGATGCAGCCACAAGCAAAGAGAATCTGCAGAGCTATTTCCTGGCAAGAGATGATGAATGTGGTTTGGTCTTTTTTCTTTTCCCAGAGTATGAAAATAGTATATCTCAAATGACTTAGAAAGGGATAGTGTGCCTGAAAGGTAGTTTGTTATTCCTGTGGATTTGCTTACCATATCTTTTCCTCAAATATATTCTATTCCTAAGGTTTTTAGAATTTGTATCATAATATCGATATGGACATCATTTTAGCTTAAATGAGTGTAATCATAGATTAATGTAAGTTTCCATAGCATTTATTTTAAAAATGATATCCATATTTAAATACATGTAAAATGTAACAATTAAAATTTATAAAGTGATTAAAAGATGTTAGCATTAAAAAATATGTTCAAACCTAAAAATGGAGATTTTAAGATACATTACCAAATCATATCTTCCCAGGAAAGTTCTAGTCCTTTATTACTTTTCTTTGTGTCTTTAACTATACAACAGGGTTATTGAGTAGGTGGTGTTGGAGTAAACCAATATATCTAAGCCATTGGCTGTTAAGGAGTATTGCTGCTCATTAAATTAGTTAAAAATATGGACAGAACTTACTGACATTATCTTCAATTTTGTATTCATATGAATCCAAATGATGAAAAAATTTTTGCCAGGTTTGTTTTATATGCACTTATTCCATTTAATAAATTTACGAAGTTTTTGTTCCCTTCTACTAATTAAATTGCATTTATTTAATTCTGGTACAAATTCTAGCTCCACATTTCTGACCTGGGGGTAAAATAATCTAAGTGGAAATGAAGGGACAATGATCATTCTGGACTTTAAAATAATTAATTGCACTTTCTATTAGGCATGATGCCCCAATATTGATTGGTAATAAGCACAATCACCGTGGTAGGGTTTGGATGAATCCTCACTTATGTTGAATTGGAACACATAAATGCACATCTCTGTGTCCAGTTCTCATTTACTCAAATTTCATCTTTGGAAATGACATCCTGACTCATTAGGGCCAATTCCAGATGAAAATTATAATATAGATATTAAATTAAAATGCAGATTTGGGTTGAGTTCTTCTCTTCACTGTGCTCAGATAGCCTTCATGACTTTGATAGGAAAACTTGCCTGCACGTATGTGGACAAGATTTGGCCTGAGGTGGCTGGATCTGAGTGGTAGTCATGTACCGAACTGGAAATTGCTTAGTCCATTAATGAATTCTCAAATTCTTCACTGGAGGCATCTTTCTGGCTGGGCTGCCAGTTGAGACTAATAAAGCCCAAAGGGATGCTGAAATCTGTGACATGAAGTACCCAACTCTTTAGGCTGGATGAGAATCAAGATGCATAATTGAGTATGTCTCAACCTCTGTCCATCTTAGAGAGTCTGCAAAGGTTAGTATTTGTCTGAAGTCTCTAAAAGAAGAATTGTGTAGCTTGACGCAATAGAAAGAATTGGTCTTAATCTCCATTGACCTTAGGAGGCAATGGAAACTAGGTTAAGAGAGGGAAATTAGAAGTTTCTCATTAATGAAGCATTCCTGTCCCTCCTCTTACATCCCTTTACACAGATGGCTAGCTATGAAATCGTTTCTTCCACTTGTTTGTTTTCAGTATCATAGACTGAAGTGCTTATTGAAAAGTTTATTAGCAATAAGCTATAAGCCTTTGAATGTTTAAATAATAGTCTTAATAAAAATTTATTTTTAAAAGAATATTTCTTTTTTTAAATTTTTCAATAACATTTACATTCAATATTATTTTGTATTAGTTTCAAGTGTACATCATAGTGGTTAGACAATGAAATATTTTACAAAATAGTCCAACCAATATCTCAAGTACCCACCTGGCACTGTACATGGTTATTGTAATACTAGTGGCCCGATGCATGAAAATTCGTTCACTGGGGGGCAGGCACGCAGCCTGTTCGGTCATCCGTTCGGTTGTTTTGGATGCGACGGTCACTTAGGCTTTTATATTTATAGATACCTGCCATGTTTCAGGTAATACTGGATTAGGGATATCAATGTGTTTAGATTATTTTCCCTGCCATAGAAGGATGTAAAAGCAAGAGATGGTAATGAGGTGAGGCTGAAATACGTGTAGGTTAGAATGCTATAAGAGCAATAAAATAAATTACCTAACTATGTTTAGGGAGGTCAGGGAAGGATTCACAGAAAATGTGACATTTGAATTGTTCACTCTCTAAGAAGAAAGGTAGGTAGAAGAAACAACATTATACATTTTGAATGCCAATTAATTTAAAGTTTCGGAAATATAGGTGGAGAGATAAGATTACAAAGATAGGCAAGAACTATTATGGTCTTTGTAGACCATGGCCAAGGAGTTTATAGTGCATCCTTAGTGGACTTTAAATAGGTTGATAAAAAAAAGGGCTAACATTTTTATTTATGGAATGTCCACATTATTACATTACAAATATAAAAAATACTGCTTATTCTCAAGTTTATGAATTTGTGAATTACTGTATTAATCTATGTATTGGTATCTAAAATTAACTCCTTACTTCGGCTCATCTATGTGATCAAGGTTACCTTGCTAATGTAGCAAATCTCCTGCCCTGATCTTCAAGTCATTTCATAAAAGTACCAGTCCCTAGTTCACATTAGGGAATCTAGTGCACATACTCAGTAGTTTAACTCCAAAGCATTGAGCGTGATTCATTTCTTGGAGTTGGCCTTGACTTTCGTGTAATTGTTACAAATACACAGACACAGGGAATGTCCTTGAGATTTTTCCATTGTGTAACCCAGTGCTGAAAGCTTTCAAAATGAGCAGAGTTGGCATGCAGTTTCTTTCACTTTCCTGTGCCATCTTGGTGTTGCCAACAACCCTAAGTGCTGAACAAGCTAAATTTTGATAGTCTAAGAGCCAAAGGTTCTATGGTCTTAACTTTTCAGTGTGAGTTCAATTTGTTGCATGTTATGATAATAAATACGGTACCTTTGGAAAAAAAGCAAGCATAAACGAATAACCAGGATTCAAAGTGCATTAACAAGTTGGAAATATTTTGGTCATTGTTTCTGGATACTTTAAAAGAAAACTGAGTAACGCATGCTCTTTGTTCTGTAACTGTAACATTTATGTAGGATTTATAAACTAGAATATGCTTATAGCATACTTAAATTTAATCTAAGCTATAGTAATGGGGTATTTTGTTTGAGTATGCAACTCAATCTTAATCAAGATTAATTAACTTTATAGCTAAAGCTGTAAAATGCATTTTTAAAATTAAAAAATGGATAAAATGGCCTTGACCATATTGCTCAGTGGTTAGAGTGTTGTCTCATCCACCAAAAGGTCGAGGGTTCGATTCCTAGTCAAGGGCACTTACTTGGGTTGCAGGTTTGATCCTCAGCCTCAGTAGGGGTGCATGTGGGAGGCAACTAATTAATGTGTCTCTCTCATTGATGTTTTCTACTCTCCCTCCCTCCCTCCCTCCCTCCCTCCCTCCCTCCCTCCCATTAACTCTCTCTGAAAATCAATGGAAAAAAAATCCTCAGATGAGTATTTAACCAAAAAAGAAAACAAAAAATGGATAAGACCAGTCAGCTATATAAGTTATGTAATGCCTTTTAAGTAAGATTATGATGTCTCTGAGATATTGCATTAAGTACTGTAGAAGGGTAAATAAAAAGCAATATTTGAAAACTGTTCATTAGATTTAACGAGTAGAGAGGAAACATGTAAGAGTAAAATTAGACACAGCTAGGGGACAATTTACAAGTAAGGGCAGAGGACGCCTGGAGAATGGTAGGAACTGGGATCTGGCTTGAGAGTGACAGCTGGCCAGCAGGCCAAGAGTGTGAGGAGGAAGCTGCGTTCCACCAAAGCCGTGTCCCTTAGCCACAGACATAACATCCAACTGTAGAAAGGAAAAGCCACAGGGCTGCTGGTAGCCAGGAATCCGGACCTACAACAACAACCTCGAAAGGCTGCGGCAGTGAAAATCGGCCCAAGCAGCGTGGTAGGGGCGCCGGGGGAAGCCGCAGTTTCCTGGTTGTTTTGGTTTTGTTTTATCTTTGATTTTATTCAATGAACCTAGAATATAGGACTTTTTTTATTGCAAACACTCACCTGAGGTTTCGGCGCAGGGAGAGAGGCACAGACTTGAGGTGCCTGAGGAAAGGCTGGGGAGGGCAGCAGGCCAGGGAGACTGGCCAGGACTCCTGCGTTGGGACATTCTGAAGCTTCCAAAACTAAGCGGCCATTTCTCCCTGGAAGAGCTAGCCCCACCCAGTAGCCTCAAGACAGGTAACACAGCCTGCCACACCCTGCCTGCAGTTTGAGCTGTACAAAGGAAACATAGTCAGAGGCCAAGTTTACGGCCCTGACTAGGCCCAAGAGCCCTCAGTGACTGGTCTGGAAGAGAGGCTGGTCCGCCCGCTACTCTGTGAACCAGACTGATAAAAACTCCAGGTTGCCAGCCAACCCCATACAAGGATCCCTGAACCACCAAGGCCAGAGTAATATTTTGGGCCACTCTTGGAGGAGTAGGTCTGGGTCAGGAAAAAAACACCTATCTTACTCCCTGAAAGTGAAACAGCACCAACCCCACCTAAAGCCCTGTCAGGAACAGACACTTGAGTGATTAAGACTGACAGCTGACAGATAGGCAAAGAGGGCAGATTGGCCCCACCTGCTTGCAGCCAAGGCCTATGGAGAGTGATATAAACAGAGGATCTGTGGATCGCTTGGAGCTTCAAGCAGGTTGCTAAAAGCCAAAAGACAGTGCCTGACAGTGGCCAGCCCCTAAGTACCTAACAGGAAGCCCAGAATTATCTGACAGAACAGAGGATTGGGGAACTAACCCAGCTCCCACTAGCCATTAAAAGTCAGCTGAAGTGAACACTTCACTATTTTATTTTTTATTATTTAAATTTTATTATTATTTTGTATTTATTATTATATTTTATTTAATTTTTACTTTTTTTTGCACCTTTATTTTCCACATTTCTCTTTCTTTCCTCCAGCTTTTCTTCTCCTTTTCCTGTTTTACTTTTTCTATTTCCTTTCTTTTTCCCCTTGTTAAAAATGGGCCTTATGTATCTGCTTTATTGATGTGTTATTATTCTAGTCTCTGTTGATTTATTCATATCTCTAATTTCCTCTTCCCTGCTCCTACCCCATTTTCCCTTCTATTGCCTTTCACTTCACTACTCAATATTTTCTTCTTTTTTCTTTCTTCTCTTGCTCTTTTCTTCTCCTAATTTTTTAACTTGGTTCACTTCCTAAATTTAAGCCTATCTGCTCTCTCCTCTATTCTCCTTTTCAAAAATTAAAAAAAAACAAAACTTTTTCTTCTTTTCATTTTGTCTTCTCATTTCTTTTCTCCCTACTCTATTCTAAACCATGGTCCTTACCCTATTCATACAATTCATCAAACTTATTTTCTCTATTTAAGCTCTGATTCTAAAGATTCTGCCCCACGCTTTTTTTTGCTTTTTTTTTCTGGATGTTTTTTGTTTTGTACTTTTTGTTTATTTATTTGATTTCTTGTGTTTTCTCCCCATAGTCTTTCTTTCCTTTTTCTTTTTTTCTTTAGAAGGCTAACTGTAGAGGGCCCCCTGGGAAGACACATGGACATTCTTTAGATTGCTGTTGATTAAGCCCAAGATATTTGACAGAGTCCTGTCAGTTGCACCCCCGCCCCAGGAGTGCGGAGGTGTTGTCAGTTCCTGGCTTACCTTTGTCTAGGTTCCGGAAGAGGGCTTTGAGATGTGGAACCAGTCTAGCACCGGAAAAGAGGAAATGAAATAGACCTGGGCCCTCCCAGCTCCTTTAATCTTAAGTTTTCCCGTGAACCCCCCTTGTATATGGGAGTATAAATAAATGTGCTGCATGGCTCAGGGAGTCGTCTGTCTCTCCAGCAGAAGAGGTCAGCGACCCACCCGGGACCTAGCTTGCATCTAATTCTGTGTCTCTTTATTTCTTTATTTCTCAATCCCCGGACGCCTCTATCAAGAACCAGTTTCATCTCTCTCTGTGCTGGCCACGGAAAAGGGAGATCCCCGCCGCATCAGGCCCCCGCAGCTAACATTCTTGTTCTCTTCTCTCTTTCCTAATTCTCTTTTCTCTGGTGGTTACTTTTATTGGGGTTATAGGTGTCTTGTGTACATTCGTGTTCTGTTCCTTCTGTGTCATGTCTTGTAGTGTTGTATTTTGTGCTGTTTGGTCAGTGCCTCCACAACAGTTGGCATGGCATGGTAGGGAGTGAGCCACATAATCAAACACCCTGAGAGGAGAGTCCATCTATGAATGGGACAAAAACATTCAAGACCCAATTACATCAGGAGAACCCAAATATCTCAAGTGGGGGCCCTCCCTAGAACTCCCAGCCCAGGAGACCTGAGAGACTGCACCTGGGACCTGAAAACATCTACTACATAAGATTAATTAAAAAAATCTGGGTGGCATGGCAGTTTGATCTAATACATAGAAACAACCACAAAAGAACAGGAAAATGGGGTGACAAAGAAATAACCCACAAATGAAAGAAAAGGAGAATCACCAGAAAATAAGCTAAATGAAATGGAGGCAAACAATTTGTCAGAGAAAAAATCCAAAGTAATGGTTCTAAGGATGCCCAAACGTCTGGATGGAAAATTCACCATGTGTAAGAATCAAGAGGAAATGAAGAATGACATAGCTGCAAATAAATAACACAATGAGAGATTTCAACAGTATACTAGAATAAATTGAGGACCTAATCAGTGAGTTAGAAGACAAGGTAGAAAACAACACCCAAGCAAAGCAGCAACTGGAAAATAAATTAAAAAGTAGGAGGAGAGTCTAAAGGAGTTCTGGGACAACATGAAATGAAAAACATCCACATAATAGGGGTGCCAGAAGGAGAGGAAGCTGAGCAAGGAATAGAAAACCTGTGTGAAGAAATAATGACAGAAAACTTCCCTGGTCTGGGGAAGAAAAAAGCCACAGAAGTTCAAGAAGCACATAGAGTCTCAAACAAGATGGACCCAAAAAGACTGACACCAAAACACATCATAATTAAATTGGCAAACATCAATTACAAAGTAAGAAAGTTAAAGGCTGCCAGAGAGAGACAGAAAGTTACCTACAAGGGATCTCCCATTAGACTATCAACTGGTTTTTCAACAGAAACATATCTGGCCAGAAGGGAATGGAAAGAAGTATACAAAGTGATGCAAAGCAAAGAACTGAATCCAAGAATACTCTATCCAGCAAGACTATCATTCAAAATTGAAGGTGAAATCAGGAGCTTCACAGACAAAAAAGGCTAAGAGAGTTTATTGTCACCAAGCCAGCAATGCAAGAAATGCTAAAAGAACTGCTGTAAAAAGAAGAACTAGAAAGGAAAGAAGAAACACAGGCCTAAATAATAAAAATGGCAACAAACAAGTACCTATCAATAATAGCTTTAAATGTAACTGGATTACATGATCCAAACAAAAGACATAGGGTAGCTGAATGTATATATATATATATATATATATATATATATATATATATATACACACATACACACATTAGAGATACTAGAGGCCCAGTGCATGAAATTCGTGCATGGGGGGGGGTGTCCCTCAGGCCAACCTGCACCCTCTCCAATCTAGGAGCCCTCAGGGGATGTACTACAGATGGCTTAAGCCCGCTTCCCATTGGGAGCGGACCTAAGCCACAGTCTGGCCTCCCTTTGCTTGAGGCGACTGGGCTAATCAGGGGAAGGTGCCTGCCCCATCACCCCGCTGCTGCAGCCACTGCCAGTCACCACAGCTGCCAAGCTATTTTCATCAACACAGACTCCAGTCCCTTCACCATGAAAAAATGACAACTTTCTTTAAGCATTTTCAAGATGTGTCTTTCATAGGATATAACATTTCTTTATTTTTCTTTTTATCCTCACCTGAGGATATGTTTCCATTGATCTTTCCCCCTTCCCTCTGATCCCAAGCTCAGCCCCTTCCCAAGCCAAAAGCCTCCTCCCCAGGTTTAGGCTTGGGAAGGGGTCTCCCCCCACCTCCCATCGCAGGCTCAGCCCCTTCCCATGCCTAAAGCCTCCACCCCAGGTTTAGGCTTGGGAAGGGGTTCCTCCCAGCACCTCCCCAAGTTTAAAGCCTGTCCTGGCTCTGTCTGCCTGCTGCTTGGTCCCCAAACCCCCGCGGGGCTGACGGACCCAACCGCTGCAGCACCGGTGGGGTGGGGAGGCTGGATCTGCCCCCTCCGGCGGACAGGCCCAGACACTCCAGCAGTGGGGCTGAGGGTACTGGGCGCCGCCATCTTGTGGCTATGGGGGCCACCATTTTTGTCATGGAGTGATGGTTAATTTGCATATTATTCTTTTATTAGATAGGATTATTAGATAGGATATATATATATATATATATGCTGTCTACAAGACACCCACCTCAGAACAAAGGACTCACACAGACTGAAAATAAGGGATTGAAAAGAAATTTTGAGCAAATGGAAATGAAATGAAATGAAATGGGGTAGTGATACTTATATTTGACAAAATAGACCTCAAAGTGAAGGCCGTAACAAGAGATAAGGAGGGCCACTTCGAAATACTAAAGGGAGCAATTCAACAAGAGGATATAACTCTGGTAAACATATATGCAACCAATTCAGGAGCACCCAAATACATAAAAAATCTTCTGGAAGATATCAAGGGACAGATCAACAGCAATACAATCATGGTAGAGGACTTTAATACCCCATTGACATCACTGGATAAATTCTCTAGATAAAAAATCAGCAAAGAAACAGCAATCCTAAATGACTCATTAGATCAGATGGAACTAATTGACATCTTCAGAACATTTCATCAAAAGCTACAGAATATACATTCTACTCAAGTGCACATGGGACATTTTCAAAGATAGATCACATATTAGGATACAGGCTAAGTTTCTACAAATTCAAGAAAATTGAAATCATATCAAGCATCTTCTCAGATCACTATGGCATAAAATTAGAAGTCAACTATACAAAAAACAAACAATCAAACACATGGGGGCCAAATAGCATGGTATTAAACAATGACTGGGTTACCAAAGAGATCAAAGAAGAAATAAAAGACATTCTGGAAACAAATGAAAATGAAAACACAACAATCCAAAATCTATGGGACACAGTGAAAGCAGTCCCAAGAGGGAAGTTCATAGCTCTACAGGCCTACCTCAAAAAAAAAAAAAAAAAAAAAAAAAGGAAAAGAAAAACTGGTCATTACTTATCTAACCCAACAAGTCAAAGAACTAGAGAGAGAGAAACAAGAAAATCCCAGAATAAGTAAAAGGAAGGAAATAATAAAGATCAGAACAGAAATAAATGACATAGAGACAAAGACAAAGCAGTACAAAGATCAATAGAACCAAAGCTGATTCTTTAAAGGGATAAACAAGATTGATGAACCTCTAGCCAGGCTCACCAAGAAACAAAGAAAGAGGACCCAAATAAACAAAATCAGAAATGAAAGAGATGAGGTAACAACTGACCCCATAGAAAAGATTGTAAAAAATATACTACAAGCAACTGTATTCCAACAAACTGGACAACCTAGATGAAATGGATATATTCCTAGAAAAACACAATCTTCCAAAACTCAATCAGGAAAAATCAGAAAACCTGAATTGGCTGATAACTACTAATGAAATTGAAGCAGTAATAAAAAAAACTTTCAGTGGACAAAAACCCTAGTCTGGATGACTTTACAGGGGAGTTTTACAAAACATTCAAAAAGAACTAACACCAATCCTCCTCAGACTATTCAAAAAAATTCAAGAGGAAGGAACACTTCCAAGCTCTTTCCATGAAGCCAGCATTATCCTAATCCCTAAACCAGATAAAGACACCACAAAGAAAGAGAATTACAGGTCAATATCCCTGATGAACATAGATGCTAAAATCCTCAACAAAATATTATCAAATTGCATCCAGCAATACATTACAAAGATCATACACCATGATCAAGTGGGATTTATTCTGGGGATGCAAGGCTGGTACAATATCCCCAAATCAATAAACGTGATACATCACATAAACATATTGAAAGATGAAAACTACATGGTCATATCAATTAATGCAGGAAAGACATTTGATAAAATCCAACACCCTTTTTTGATAATAACTCTCAGCAAAGTGAGAATAGAAGTATCATACCTCAATATAATAAAAGCCTTATATGACAAACCTACAGCCAGCATCATACTTAATGGGAAAAAACTAAAACAATTTCCTCTAAGAACAGGAACAAGACAGGGATGCCCACTTTCACCACTTCTGTTCGACATAGTATTGGAAATGCTAGCCATAGCAACCAGACAAGAAAAAGAAATAAAAGTTATCCAGCCCTAACTGGTTTGGCTCAGTGGATAGAGCGTCAGCCTGCGGGCTGAAGGGTCCTAGGTTCGATTCCGGTCAAGGGCATGTACCTTGGTTTCAGGCACATCCCCAGTAGGAGGTGTGCAGGAGGCGGCTGATCGATGTTTCTCTCTCATCGATGTTTCTAACTCTTTATCCCTCTCCCCTCTGCTCTGTAAAAAATCAATAAAATATATTTTTAAAAAAAGAAATAAAAGTTATCCAGATTGGAAAAGAAGAACTGTCATTATTTGCAGATGACCTGACATTGTACATAGAAAACCCTAAAGCCTCCATAAAAACAACAAAAACAAAAAACTAGTAGATTTAATAAATGAATTCAGCAACGTAGCAGGATAGAAAATCAACACCTAGAACTCTATGGCTTTTTTATATACCAATAATGAACTCACAGAAAGAGAAACTAAAAAAACCCAAAACAAAACAATCCCATTTACAATTGCAACAACAAAATGAAGATACCTAGCAATAAACTTAATTAAAGAGGTAAAAGACCTGTACTCAGAAAACTACAGGACATTGAAAAAATAGATATAGGAAGATATAAACAAATGGAAGAATATACCATGCTTATGGATTGGTAGAATCATATCATTAAAATGTCCATACTACCCAAAGCTATAGATTCAATGCAATCCCCATTAAAATACCAATGGCATATTTCACAGATGTAAATAAAGCTCTCCAAAAATTTATATGGAATAAAAAAGACCCCAAATAACCATGGCAATCCTTAGCAAGAAGTACAAAATTAGAGGGATCACAATATCAGATATCAAGCTATATTACAGAGAACCCAGAAATTGACCCAAGTCTTTATGCTCAATTAATATTTGACAAAGCAGGCAAGACCATAGAATGGAGTCAAGACAGTCTTTTTTTCTTTCTTTCTTTCTTTCTTTCTTTATTTTTTTTAAGTCTTTAATTTCTTTATTGATTAAGGTATCACATATTTGTCCTCGTCCCCCCATTTCCATCCCACCCCCTTCCCCACACCTGCCCCCACCCCCCTGTTGTCCTTAACCGCTGGTTGGGCTCATATGTCTGCACACAAGTCCTTTGGTTGATCTTCCCCTTTACCCCCACCCTTCCCTACCCTCCCCCCGAGGCCCGACAGTCTGATCCATGCCTCCTTGTTTCTGGGTCTGTTCTTGTTCATCAGTCTATGTTCTTCATTATTTCCCCTAGATGAGTGAGATCATGTGCTATTAGAAATACACTTATAAGAACCGAAAATGAGACAAGCAATAATGGTTATGGTGACAGGCAAATGAATCGGTCTGTAGTGAGTTTCTTTCTGGGCCAACAGTTCTTTTGAGACCCAATTTCAATGTCCAACAGTTCCTTATGTGTACATGTCAGCACTGACATTTCAGTTCTGGATGGTGGACAACTGGTGGTAATGCAGGTCCGACTCTGTCTGGTTTGGTCCTGGACAATCTGCAGTGATGCACAGCTGCTAACTGCTAGTATGGGAAGGCCACATCAGCGTCTTCTATCTCTGGACTGCTTCTCTTCTGTCTTCATGGCTGGAGTAGTCCTGTCGATTCTTCTCTTGCTAGAATCCACATGGTCTCGGAGTTGTTTTCTGAAAATATACAAACATATTCTCGACCAAAAGTTAATAAAGGAATATTTTCTATAAATTTGACTGGGGATCCTTTTTCAATTTTTGCCCAAATGATTTTCCTCTGGCTTGTTTTATCACCTTGTGTGTTTTTCATGGGTGTCTTGCTTTTAGCCTTACAATTAATTTTCTAAAGTATTAATTTTCTAGATGTAATTTACTTACAGGATATTTTTCCTTACATGATATTCATCTACTATCCCCTCCTTTTTTGATTTAAATGTTAGGAGGCTTTTGAAAATTTTATAATGTAGTCTTGATGGCTTTTAAATTTTAATTTTTTTGTACTATAATATTACTGTTTTAGGTTCATTATATGGTACACAATTTTATTGTGAGATGAAGTACCAATAAAAATTTTAGTTGACACTTTAGGAACACCTTTTTGTCCAGTACAATTATTTTTTCTAGAATATTCACTTGTTTCAACTGGCCAATTTAAATTTGCCTGAAAACTTGACTACTATTTTACTGTCAAATTTATTACTCTAACAATAATCTTGTTTTACCCTGTAAATATTGGTGGAAGGGATTATTTGCCTTCTTGAGTAGGTCCTGTGCATTCCTGGTGGTAGGCTGGATTTAGATACCATAAACCCACTTCTCCACAACATGGGTACAAGACAACTCAAACAATTCTTGTTGGAGTGAGAGGACAGCTGCTGTCGGCCAAGTCTCTGTTGGTCACCTGGGTCCTAATCTGAGCTGGGCATGGGAAGCACGAAGCAGCCATGGGGGCAGGAGACCTCCCTCAGAAGGGGCTAGGATTCAGGCCCCTGCAATGTTGGGGTGGTGAGGGTCTGTGCCCCACCTCTGTTGATCCCCAAATTCTCTCCTGATGGCCCCTCTGCGACTGTGCCTGTCTTAGGTTGTTCCTTCCTTGAGGAATCTTACCCGTCTCTGGCTAACCAGCCATCCTCCGGGGCCAAGCAGGGTGACGTGAGGTTCAGTTTTGTCTCCTTGGTAGCCTAAAGACAGTCTTCAATAAATTATGTTGGAAAAATTGGACAGATACATGCAAAAAATGAAACTAGACCACTAACTTACAAAGTACTCAAAAACAAACTCAAAATGGCTAAAATACTTAAACTTAAGATGAGAAACCATAAAAATCTTGGAAGAATCCATAGGCAGCAAAATACCAGACATATCTTATAGTAATTTATTTTCTGATATATGTCCTAGGACAATGGCAACTAAGGAGAAAATAAACAAATGGGATTACATCAAAATAAAAAGCTTCTGCACAGCAAAAGAAACCATCAACAAAACAAAAAGGGAGCTCACTGCATCAAAGAACATATTTGGCAATATTACATCCAATAAGGGTTTAATCTCCAAAATTTATAGGGGACTCATACAACTCAACAAAAGGAAGATAAACAATCCAATCAAAATGTGGGCAAAGGGCCCTAACCAGTTTGGCTCAGTGGATAGAACATCGGCCTGCGGACTGAAGAGTCCCAGGTTTGATTCTGGTCAAGGGCATGTACCTTGGTTGCGGGCACAACCCCAGTAGGGAGTGTGAAGGAGGCAGTTGATCGATGTTTCTCTCTCATCAATGTTTCTAACTCTCTATTTCTCTCCCTCTCCCTTCCTCTCTGTAAAAAATCAATAAAATATATTTTAAAAAATGGGCAAAGGACCTAAATAGACACTTTTAAAAAGTGGACATAGAGAAGGCCAAGAGGCATATGAAAACATGCTCAAAGTCACTAATTATCTGAGAGATGCAAATCAAAATGACAATGAGGTACCATCTTACACCTGTCAGAATGGCTATCATCAACAAATCAACAAATAACAAGTGCTGATGAGGATGTGGAGAAAACTGCTGGTAAGAATTCAGTCTGGTGCAGCCATTGTAGAAAAGAGTATGGATTTTCCTCAAAAAATAAAAAATGGAACTCCCATTTGACCCAGTAATCCCATTTCTGGGAATATATCCTAAGGAAACAGAAACACCAATCAGAAAGAATATATGCACCCCTATGTTCATAGTAGCATATTTTAAAATAGCTAAGATTTGGAAACAGCTATTGAGTGGATTAATCAGCAGATGAGTGGATTAAAAACCTGTGGTACATCTACACAATGGAACACTATGCTGCTGTAAAAAAGAAATAATTATTACCATTTGCAGCAGCATGGAGGGACTTGTAGAGCATTATGCTAAGTGAAATATGCCAGTTGGAGAAAGATAAGTATCACACAATCTCACTCATTTGTGGAATATAATGAACAACATAAAATGATGAACAAAAATAGATCCAGAGACATAGAAGCATCGAACCAATAGTCAAACCTCAGAGGGAAGGCAGGGGAGGGTGATGGGGGTGGGTAAGAGATCAACCAAAAGACTTGTAGGCATGCCTATAGCATAACCAATGGACATGCACAATAGGGGTTGAGGGCCTGTGCTAGGAGGCGGGAGTGGGCTGGGAGAGGTCAATGAGGGTAAAAGGAGACATATGTAATACTTCGAACAATAAATACAATTAAAAAAAATAAAACTTTAGTGGAGTATAGGAGCCAGACATTAATTTTATAGGCTGAGGAGAAAAGAATTAAGCTAATTTCTCCTTATCTCTGTTAGCCTTTGTTCACTTCACCCTAACCCTATTCATGTTAACACCCCTCCACTGATCTCCTCCCTCCCACTCTCTGGTATCTATCTATCTATCTATCTATCTATCTATCTATCTATCTATCTATCTATGGGTTAAAAAGATAAAGAATCAAGTGCTCGAACCTCAGAGGGAAGCTAGGGGAGAATGGGGGTAAGGGGGAGAGATCAACCAAAGGACTTGTATGCATGCATATAAGCATAACCAATGGATGCAGACAACAGGGCGTGAGGGTAAGGGCATGATTGGGAGTGGGGGTGGGAGGCAATGGGGGAATAAGGGCACATATGTAATACCTTAATCAATTAAAAAAAAGAATCATAGACTTAAAAAAATAAGATAAAGAATCTAGGATGAGGAACAACTAAGTTGAGTGAATGTTTTCCTCTTGGCAACATTTGCTAGATCCTGAGAATTTTTCCCTTTGAGAAATTTAAAGATTCAGGATGTGTCCTGCAGACTGAGTTTGATTTAGGCATTGAGCTATTTCTAAGGAGAAAGATACAAGAGCAGTTGGTTTTTAGCAGTTGTAGGAGGCTGGAGAGACAAACTGGAAACTTCTTAGGGGCTTCTTCAAAAGCAAGGCTAATTTACCACATGTGAATATGACACTGGCTCACTTCTAGAGACTTACAGCAGCACTGAAGGGAGATAGGGAAGGAAGTCCAAAAGTTTCAAAAAGGCAAAGTGAAATCCAAGGCAAATCAGGGGGAGAGAGCCTGCCTAAGTACTCCAACCAAGACACTTGCTAGATTATTATGATACCTGGAGTAGGAGGCTGAAAATTAAGCTGGAAATTTGTGAGCCACAGAGCTAGAAATCATGAAGTCTTTCAGGATTGAGAAAGAGACCAATTCGACTCTCAACCAAAAAGCTTGAAATAGCCCAGCCAGCATGGCTCAGTGGTTGAGCATCGACCTATGAACCAGGAGGTCATGGTTCAATTCCCGGTTAGGGCACATGCCTGAGTTGTGGGCTTAATTCGCAGTGTGGGGCATGCAGAAGGCAGCCGATCAATGATTCTCTCTCATCATTGATGTTTCTATCGCTCTCTCCCTCTCTCTTCCTCCCTGAAATAAATAAAAATATGAAAGAAAAGCTTGAAATAACCATTCCCAAGGAAGATGGCTGACATATGTAGACTGAGACCTACTCTGCCACCCATCTCTGACCCTGGTCAGTTACCGATTGGATAGAATGATCAGCTTCTTACTGAACTGCATAACAGAGGAAAGGAGGAACCCTCTCAGGTAAAAGAAAACATCATTCAGATCATCATTACTTTTATATGCAATGTCTGACACAATCAAATATTACCATATATGCAAAAAGATATAAAAAATATGTTCATGGGTGGAAGACTCAGTATTGTAATGATATTAATTCTGTCCAAATAAGCCTACAATGCTAATTGAAAATACCAGGATGGTCTTGGTCAAATGGCTCTATTGATTGAGCATCATCCTATACACCAAATGTTTGCTAGTTCGATCCTTGATTAGGGCTCATATGGGAGGCAACCAATTGATATGTCTCTCTCACATCAATGTTTCTCTTTCTCTTTCCCTCTCTCTCTAAAATCAATAGAAAACATATCCTTGGGTAAGGATTTAAAAACCCCACCAGGATTCTTTTTGTTAAATGAAAATTGAAAATGCAAAGGGTCAAGGATATTCAAAGAATACTTTGGAGAAGAACATAGCTAGAGGACTTACTTACTAGATATCAAGATATATTATAAAATTATAGTAACTAAAGCACTGTAGCTTTGATTATAGGATAGACAAACTGATGGTTGGGATATATTACAATCCAGAATTAGACTTACATATAGAGTCACTTGACTTATGATAAAAAAAAAAACATGTGCAGCAAAGAAGGCATAGACTTTTAAACAGGGTACCAAAAAAGAACATTTATAAAACAATAATAATAAGAATTCAATTTATATCAAAATTAAGTGTCTCTGTAAGAATCTCAAAATACTTTTGTCCAGAATACAGAAAGAACTACAGAAACCAATAAGAAAAAGACAGATAAACCAATAGAAAGTAAACAAGGCTTGAGCAGACCATTTAAAACAGAAAATATTCAAATAGCAAATAAACTTACAAATACTATCAAATTTATTAGTTATCAGGGAAGTGGAAGTTAGAAACCACCATATGACAATACGACACATCTCCTAGAATGGCTGAAGCAGAGGATGGAAAAGATTGAGCACTCGTGAGGATGCTGTGAGGCACTGATGGTGGGAGTGCAAATTTGTACAAGCACACTGGAAACCAGCTTGGCAATATATACTAGGCCATACCATGTCTAGGTCTACAAGCAACAGAAATGTATACATAGCTTTATCAAAAGCCATGTACCAGATGATCTTAGTAACACTCCATAAGAGTGAAAACCTGAACACTGAAGTGCCTGCCCAGAGTAGACTGGATTAATAAATTGTGGTATCTTCACAGAATGGACTACTGGATAGCACCATACCACTGACAAGTTTTCACCTCGGGACTTTATTCAGAAATGTGTATTGCTTCTAGAGCGTGTCTAATACTGTTGGAACACATGTTCCAGAAAGAAACAAGAGACCCTGTAACTCCAGGGAGGGCATCATGTGCCTTTTTGGTGGGGTTTGGCTTGTGAGAGGCAATATTGCTGTCATTTGCTAATTCTGCTTTAATTGTTTCCGAGTTTGGCCTTGTGTCACCTGGGACTTGGGTGGTGCATTCCTTTAAGCATAGAGTGACCACAAATGATCAGTCCCTTCAGGCACTTTAATGGCATTTGTCCAATAGTTTTATCCAATGGGATAGAAGTAAAGTAGGTTTAGATCCTGAGACTCTCTTTTGCGGGGATGGGTGGGATGGGGAGATAGAGCCAGAAAACATACCCCCAGATGTTTGAAGAGAACAATCTCATGTGAGGAGTTTTACATGAAAATTTGCTCCCGAGGCCGAAATTACTAATTTGGTATTCTTCAATGTGGCATGTACCAAGCACTGAGGAAAAAAACAAAAGGGAGGATGGGTTGGTTTTTATCCCCTGACAATGAATTTAACATCGAGCCTTGAGCATTAACTTCATTGCAGTCAAACCAAGCTTTGTGGTGCCTTTTTAAGGGCCAACCAATTCTACCACCAAATAAAACATTTTTCTTTTATCCACATTACTATACTACTGACAAGCCTTCACCTCAGAACTCATCATTCAGAAATGTGCAGTTGCTTCCAGACTGTGTCTGATACTGTTGGAGCACATGTTTCAGAAGGAAACACGAGGCCCTGGCTGGATAACTCCTTGGAGGACCCTGTGCACCTCTCCGGTGAGGGCTCTGGCCTGTGAGAGGCACTGTTCCTGTCATTTTCCAATTCAGCCTTAGTTATTCCCATGTGGCTCACTGGTTTCTGAGCAGAGTTTGGCCTCCTGTCAGCTGGAGACTTAGTTAGTGTGTCCCTTTAGTCACAGAGCAACCAAAGTGATCAGTTCCTCCAGACATTTTAATGATGTTTTGATATGAAAAAAAAAATTCAGTTTTAAGAACATTAATCATATTGACTCTTTTGTATATTTAAAGCATATTTTTCACAGTCGCTGGCCTAGAATGGAAATGTCACTACTGGGCATCAGCAATCACAGACGTGGCTATTTTAGCAAAGTTGGGAGAAAACAGTGCTGGTGGACAAGTAAGTTGCCCAAGTTATTAAGAGTTGGAGGGAGTCCCGATACAGTCAGGGTTAGGTTCCTGCTACTTAACCACTGTTCCTGGCAATGCCACTTATTATGGCTGCACAGGGGGCCACTGGGACTCAGGAATCTGACACCATAATGGGAGGGAGGAAGTCCAGGTCCTACCAAAGAGGTGATGTTTCAGAGTAGCCTCATGTGGCCTCATGTACCCGGCCCCTGTGCCAGTCTGCAGGCAGCTGGAGTACCAGCTAGTCCTTCCCATGTCTGTATGGAGTTTCTTGGCCTCCAGCAGGGAAGCCACACTCAGGACTTTGGGGTTATTTATCATGGTTTCAGAGCAGGCTCAACTGTCTTTACTTCTCACTTATGTAACTCCCACAGAAGCAAGCAGATAGTTTCTCCAAATAGAGTGAAAAGACAGCAGAGGGGAAACATTGGTATTCCCAGGTAGACTATTAATCACTGAGAATCCCAGGAGGTCAAAAAATTTTAGACATGGAAAGATCTTGGATATAAAATCCTCTAAATCTTTTAGTTTAGTTATCCAAGGTCTTAGAGATAGTTAGCAATATCGGAATGAAGGTTTTTTTCAAAGGTTGAGGTTTCTGGTTGTTGTTTTTCTCTCTCTCATTCTCTGCCTAGATGTAATTAAAACACATACCTACCATTGGGTTTTGGTTAGGAAAATTATATTCTCAAAATCCCCTTTATGTGCTCATACTACTGAAATTACCCAATCCTGAGTAAACTTTTTTCCCATGCTTATTTATTAGGTCCAAGGATTGTTTCCTCTTGGCTATTGCATATCCATCATTCTTGAGTTCCCCCACCTTAAAAATTAAGGAATTTTCATCTCCCTCCCTCTATTTGCCTGGAAGCATCCTTAATAGAAAACAAACAAGCTGTTAATCGGTGAAAAAAAGAAAGGAGAAAAAAATCTTCAGAAATTGTGTTTAGCCGCATCTGGCCTTAGAAAAACATGGGAATCGGTGATCAAGTACATTCAGCAGGATGGCTGCCTTTCAAGGGAAACAGTATCTGGATATGTCTATGTCTAGACCACAGAGGAAAAATGTTTCCTTGCTAATTAACCCATTGAAAGCAGAACAGGCCCTCTGAGAAACACAGTCAGAGAAGACTTAGAGATTTGGTCTCTGAAGATTCAGCCTTCAGAGGACATTGTTGGTGATACATTTATAAAATCTTGTTCATTAGTCTGTATCGTAGCATTTAGATCCAGGGTCTATAAGGAGTGAAAAATGAATGGTGGTAAGAAGCCATTTCTTTCCTTAACCAGCTCACAGTATTTTTCATTTTACTGTTCCCACTTCACTCCCCACTTGCCTGCCACTGCTAAGGATCTTGTGAGCAACCTCCTTCCTCCTACAATATAAAGCAGGGACTCTGAAGTCTGGGCCTTAAGGACATTTTCACTGAGAATTAAAAGACAGGAAAGGTGGTTTATCTGTGTCCTTGAGGGAGAATTTATGTTAACCCTGGTCAGAGTATGAATTGTGATTCAATGTGATAATCTGTCTTTGAGTTTTACCTCACTGTTTGCAAAAGCTGGATGTGAGTTGATGTGCATCATTACCCAGCTAGATAATTTAACTTCAAAAATTATTTTGTGTGATAGAAAACAGAATTACCCAGATTGCAATGAAATATACTGAACTTATGTGCATTTATACATTAACAGTCATAAAAAAGGAAAAGGGTTCTTTTTATGTTCAAGTTCCCTAAGAATAATTAGCATATTTCTTACAGGAACATTTATTAAATGCTGCTGCATGCTTACAGAGGTGTTTAAAATCATGGGGATCTGAAGAGAAAAATACATAGTGACTACTTTTGAAATGTTGTCTACATAGAGAAATAAAATAAATACAAAAGAATGTAAACATTATAATATCATATAAATGATATAGCAGTATTGAGAAACACACAACAGAAGCATGACCAGTTTGTGTTGAAGATAGTTGGAAAAGGACTTTTACAAACTTCAGTTAACTGTTGAAATCATGATACAAGGAGTGTTCAAACAGCTACAAAGGAAATATAAAATAAAATCACTCAAACTAATCTCCCAATTTCTTTTTTTCTTTTCTTTTCACTTTCCTACCCAAGTCTTTCCCATGTGCAGGCATAATTTTAGGAATCTCCCATCCTAAAATTAGGGTGAGTCCATCCACAATATAGCCTTTGCCTTTCTTTCCAGCCCCTCCCACCTCGTGCCTTCTTTCTTACCTCCTTCTTGTGAATGGGCCTCTCTCTCTACTTCTGCTCCTTTGCCTTTGCCCAGAATCTTCTTTTTTCTACTTCCATTTCTTCTCCTTTCATCTGTCAAATTGTTGCTCACACTTTTAAGCTTTGGCATTGAATCTTCTAAGAATTCTTCTTGAATACCCTACTCCCTCTCTCTCCTAATTCTCTACCTTTTTCTTAATCTCTCCTCCTCCTTCCCCTATAGATTGTATTAGATGTTTCTCTTCCTTAAGTTGATAAACATCCTTGACAACTTTTGTCAGTGTATTTACCACATTATATTTTAATGATTTATTTCTACATCTGCTTCTCCAACTAAGATGTCAGCAAGGAGACTATAGGGATTGTCCAGATGAGACATAATTGTGGCTCAGACTAGGAGGGTGGTAGTGGCTTTAGAGACAGAATTAGACATGTAATTTAGAGGTAACAATGATTGTACTTGTTGCTATGTATTGTGGGTGGCTGGTAATCAAGAAAGAGATATTAGGAAGAATTCTTACATTTATTATTCTAGAACTGCTGGATGGTTTCCTGAAGTTAGGAAGACTGGAGAAGAGCATATTTAGGGGAGGAGGGTGTTAGTTGAATTGCAAGAGTTTGGTTGGGGACATTGTAGTGGATACTGAGATTCACCTCCCAGGACCCCCTTCAGTGAAGGACTATTGATCCAGCTGGTGAGAGTTCTAGCAGAAGACAGCCTTCAGCTGTCAGCTTCTTCAGGGGTCCTCTCAGAAGGCCACCTCACACAATGTCATGCTGTGTGTGTGTGTGTGTGTGTGTGTGTGTGTGTGTGTGTGTGTGTGGTGGTGGCGGTATGCATATCCCATGACTGATACAGACATGGCCATCTTGCTCCAACAGGGAACAACCTTTAAGGTGCACCTAGTTCTACAGCTCCTCATGAGCTTTGCGAATACTCTCCTTGCACCTACTTCTCCCTCTTTGCACACCTGCTTTCTACAAGTATCCATTTCAAGAGCTCTCTCATAAACATCCCACATGCCAAAAGCTATCTTAGCATCTGCTTCCCAGAGAATAAAACCTGTAAAGTTGGTATCAGGAGTCGTTCAAGAAAACAGGTGCTAAGATGGAGGTTTGGCGATCAATCACTTCCTCTCTGGCTGACAATGAGGATCCTGTCACTGGCGGTATGTGGAGCACAGAGATCCCTGGCACAACCATCTAGTTGTAGAAGGTGTTACTGGTGGTGCATTGGGATGGGATGGTATAGCAATATAAGGGAATCCATTAGTTGGTCCCATGTATCAGGCATCTGAGAAACATGTGGAGAGTGGAAACTGAACTAACATAAGAAATGGGTGGCTATTGCTAAGCTGAGTTGTTGTTCTGAGTACAAATTACAAAAAAACTAAGAGCATTTTAGGTTTCCTTGGAGTCATACAAGGAAGTTCTACCCTCTGTGAGAGGAGGGTGAAGAAAACAGAGCCTAGCTGAGAGCTTCATTGGCTGAGCCCCAAAGAGGGGAAAGTCAAACTCCGGATCAAGACAAGTCTGCTTGGCCAGTCATTGAAGAAAGAATAGGATCTTGATACACTGGATGGGCACAGCTAGATTTATGGTGTGGAGATATAAATGTATGACTCATATCATATAGGTAACATATAAAATAATGGGGATGAATATTGTCACCCAAGTGAGAGAAGGTATATACAGAAGAAATGGACTCCGGACTGATTTTTGGAGAAAGTAAAACTGTAAAGTTAGAATGGAGAAAGAGGCTCTTGTAAAGGAGATTTTAAAAAAGTACCAAAGAGATTAAAGGAAATCTGGGGAATGTGTATCATGGAAACCAAAACAAGAGAGAGTTTCAAAGATTTTACCTAATAATAGAGAAACATGTAAATTGACCGTACCTCCGCTACGCCCACAGCCAATCAGAGTGAGTATGCAAATTAACCTAACAAAGATGGCAGTTAATTTGCATACATTCCTGAGTCCCGGGAACCTCCTCAGCACCCAGGTCACTCCCAGGTGGCCACCAGAGGGATGGGATGGTATAGCAATATAAGAGAATCTGGTGCGGAGGCTTTAGGCTTGGGAAGGGGCCGAGCCTGTGATCAGAGGGGTGGGGGGCCCACTTCCCAAGCCTGAAGCCTTGGGCAGAGGCTTTAAGCTTGAGAAGGAGCCGAGCTTGCGATCGGCACGGCAGCAGTGGGCAGGGGGCCTCTTCCCAAGCCTAAAGTCTGGGGCAGAGGCTTTAAGCTTGGGCAGGGGCTGAGCCTGGGATTGGAGGGAAGGGGGAAAAAATCAATGGAAACATATCCTCAGGTGAGGATAAAAAGAAAAATAAAGAACGAAATGTCATATCCTATGAAAGACACATCTTGAAAATGCCTAAAGAAAGTTGTCATTTTTTCATGGTGAAGGGACTGGAGTCCGTGTTGATGAAAATACCTTGGCAGCTGCAGTGACTGGCAGTGGCTGCAGCAGCGGGGTGATGGGGCAGGCATCCTCCCCTGATCAGCCCGGTCATCTCCTGCAAAGGGAGGCCTAACTGTGGCTTAGGCCCACTCTGAACGGGGAGCGGGCCTAAGCCATCAGTAGGACATCCCCTGAGAGCTCCCAGTATGTGAGAGGGGGCAGGCTGGGCTGAGGAACCTCTCCCCAGTGCATGAATTTCATGCACCGGGCCCCTAGTCTATACTAATTATAGCCTAGGGCAGTGGTCAGCAAACTCATTAGTCAACAGAGCCAAATATCAACAGTACTACAATTGAAATTTCTTTTGAGAGCTGAAAACTGACTTCTGTGCATGGGCCACAAAGTTTCAATTGCACTATACGTGCATGCCCGCACGTGGTATTTGTGGCAGAGCCACACTCAAGGGGCCAAAGAGCCGCATGTGGCTTGCGAGCCATGGTTTGCCAACCACTAGCCTAGGGCCATCATGACCTAAATGACCAGTCACCAGGAAGTGCATGGAGCCCCTCTTTGTCCCTCCCCCGTGGCCCACAAGGCTGGCGGCAAGCAGGCAGGTGGGGCAGCAGGGAGTAGGGGGTGCTTGGCGGGTGTGGTGAGGTCATTAGCCTCAAGCCAGGGGCTGGGCAGAGGCTTAATGACCTTGCCGCTGCTGCAGCGGCTGCAGATCAGGCCCAGAAAGAGGCCTGATGAGAGAGGTGGGTCCTGATCTGCAGCCACCACAGAGCTTGTGGATCAGGCCCGGAGATAGACCAGGAGAGACAGCTGTCAGTGGGGCCATTCTGGATTTCCCAAAAGAGCCAATGGCTGGCTAGGAGGCGGAGCTTTTGACACTGACTGGCATAGAAACCGACCAATCAGAACCTAATCTGGGTGAATTGTGAAGGCAGAACCTAAGGTAGGGGCTGAGGAGGGGCTTTAAGGGTAATAGCTGTTTGATGTAAGGTGTAAGAAAGTGGTTCAATTTTTTTTTTTTTTTTTTGATTATTCTTTATTTATTTATTTTTATTTTTTTTTAATTTCTTTATTGATTAAGGTGTCACATATTTGTCCTCATCCCCCCATTCCCATCCCACCCCTCTCCCCACGCATGCCCCAATCCCCTGTTGAACTTAACCGTTGGATAGGCTTATATGCATGCATACAGGTCCTTTGGTTGAACTCTCCCCCTCCCCCCACCCTCTCCCTACCCTCCCCTATCCTCCCTCTGAGGCCCGATAGTCCGATCGATGCCTCCTTGATTCTGGTTCTGTTCTTGTTCCTCAGTCTATGTTGTTCATCATTTCCTCTAGATGAATGAGATCAAATGTCACTAGATATATACTAATAAGAACTGAATGTGAGACGAGCAATAATATTTATGCTGACAGGCAAATGAATCAATCTGTAGCGAGCTTCCCCCTGGACCAACAGTTCTTTTGAGACCCAATTTCGATGTCCAGTAGTTCCTTATGTGTACATGTCAGCACTGACCCCTCAGCTCTGGATGGTGGACAAATGGTGGTAATGGAGGTCCGACTCCCTCTGGTTTGGTCTCGGCCGAACCCAGGGGCACGGCGTCACCTGGACTAAGGGGCACGTGGCCTCACCCATACCCAAGGGGCGCGTGGTCTCACCCGGGCCTGGGACCCAGCCTCACCCGGATGGATCCAGGGGCGCACGGCCTCACCCGGACCCAGGATCTGGCTTCACCCGTACCCAGGGACGCTTGGCCTCTCCCAGACCCAGGGGCACGTGGCCTCACCCGGGCTTAGTTGCACAAGGCCTCACCTGGATCCAGGGACACATGGTCTCACCCAGACCCAGGAACGTTTGGCCACTCCCATACCCAGGGCCACTTGGGCTCACCCGGGCCTAGGTGCACGAGGCCTCATCCGGATCCAGGGACGCATGGTCTCACCCGGACCCAGGGACGCTTGGCCTCTCCCAGACCCAGGGCCACTTGGGCTCACCCGGGCCTAGGTGCACGAGGCCTCACCCGGATCCTGGGACACATGGTCTCACCCGGACCCAGGGATGCTTGGCCTCCACCAGACCCAGGGCCACTTGGGCTCACCCGGGCCTAGGTGCACGAGGCCTCACCCGGATCCAGGGACACATGGTCTCACCCGGAACCAGGGACGCTTGGCCTCTCCCAGACCCAGGGCCACTTGGGCTCACACGGGCCTAGGTGCACGAGGCCTCACCCGGATCCAGGGACACATGGTCTCACCCGGACCCAGGGACGCTTGGCCTCTCCCCGACCCAGGGCCACTTGGGCTCACCCGGGCCTAGGTGCACGAGGCCTCACCCGGATCCAGGGACACATGGTCTCACCCGGACCCAGGGACGCTTGGCCTCTCCCAGACCCAGGGCCACATGGGCTCACCCGGGCCTAGGTGCATGAGGCCTCACCCGGATCCAGGGACACATGGTCTCACCCGGACCCAGGGATGCTTGGCCTCTCCCAGACCCAGGGCCACTTGGGCTCACCCGGGCCTAGGTGCACGAGGCCTCACCCGGATCCAGGGACACATGGTCTCACCCGGACCCAGGGACGCTTGGCCTCTCCCAGACCCAGGGCCACTTGGGCTCACCCGGGCCTAGGTGCACGAGGCCTCACCCGGATCCAGGGACACATGGTCTCACCCGGACCCAGGGACGCTTGGCCTCTCCCAGACCCAGGGCCACTTGGGCTCACCCGGGCCTAGGTGCACGAGGCCTCACCCGGATCCAGGGACACATGGTCTCACCCGGACCCAGGGACGCTTGGCCTCTCCCCGACCCAGGGCCACTTGGGCTCACCCGGGCCTAGGTGCACGAGGCCTCACCCGGATCCAGGGACACATGGTCTCACCCGGACCCAGGAATGCTTGGCCTCTCCCAGACCCAGGGCCACTTGGGCTCACCCGGGCCTAGGTGCACGAGGCCTCACCCGGATCCAGGGACACATGGTCTCACCCGGACCCAGGGACGCTTGGCCTCTCCCAGACCCAGGGCCACTTGGGCTCACCCGGGCCTATGTGCACGAGGCCTCACCCGGATCCAGGGACACATGGTCTCACCCGGACCCAGGGACGCTTGGCCTCTCCTAGACCCAGGGACACTTGGGCTCACCCGGGCCTAGGTGCACGAGGCCTCACCCGGATCCAGGGACACATGGTCTCACCCGGACCCAGGGACGCTTGGCCTCTCCCCGACCCAGGGCCACTTGGGCTCACCCGGGCCTAGGTGCACGAGGCCTCACCCGGATCCAGGGACACATGGTCTCACCCGGACCCAGGGACGCTTGGCCTCTCCCAGACCCAGGGCCACTTGGGCTCACCCGGGCCTAGGTGCACGAGGCCTCACCCGGATCCAGGGACACATGGTCTCACCCGAACCCAGGGACGCTTGGCCTCTCCCCGACCCAGGGCCACTTGGGCTCACCCGGGCCTAGGTGCACGAGGCCTCACCCGGATCCAGGGACACATGGTCTCACCCGGACCCAGGGACGCTTGGCCTCTCCCCGACCCAGGGACACTTGGGCTCACCCGGGCCTAGGTGCACGAGGCCTCACCCGGATCCAGGGACACATGGTCTCACCCGGACCCAGGGACGCTTGGCCTCTCCCAGACCCAGGGCCACTTGGGCTCACCCGGGCCTAGGTGCACGAGGCCTCACCCGGATCCAGGGACACATGGTCTCACCCGGACCCAGGGACGCTTGGCCTCTCCCCGACCCAGGGCCACTTGGGCTCACCCGGGCCTAGGTGCACGAGGCCTCACCCGGATCCAGGGACACATGGTCTCACCCGGACCCAGGGACGCTTGGCCTCTCCCAGACCCAGGGCC
Organism: Eptesicus fuscus; assembly: GCF_027574615.1. NCBI lineage: Eukaryota > Metazoa > Chordata > Mammalia > Chiroptera > Vespertilionidae > Eptesicus > Eptesicus fuscus. Next base: position 79,727,513 of record NC_072475.1, on the reverse strand, counting down.
ACTTGGGCTCACCCGGGCCTAGGTGCACGAGGCCTCACCCGGATCCAGGGACACATGGTCTCACCCAGACCCAGGGACGCTTGGCCTCTCCCCGACCCAGGGCCACTTGGGCTCACCCGGGCCTAGGTGCACGAGGCCTCACCCGGATCCAGGGACACATGGTCTCACCCGGACCCAGGGACGCTTGGCCTCTCCCAGACCCAGGGCCACTTGGGCTCACCCGGGCCTAGGTGCACGAGGCCTCACCCGGATATAGGGACACATGGTCTCACCCGAACCCAGGGACGCTTGGCCTCTCCCCGACCCAGGGCCACTTGGGCTCACCCGGGCCTAGGTGCACGAGGCCTCACCCGGATCCAGGGACACATGGTCTCACCCGGACCCAGGGACGCTTGGCCTCTCCCAGACCCAGGGCCACTTGGGCTCACCCGGGCCTAGGTGCACAAGGCCTCACCCGGATCCTGGGACACATGGTCTCACCCGGACCCAGGGACGCTTGGCCTCTCCCAGACCCAGGGCCACTTGGGCTCACCCGGGCCTAGGTGCACGAGGCCTCACCCGGATCCAGGGACACATGGTCTCACCCGGACCCAGGGACGCTTGGCCTCTCCCCGACCCAGGGCCACTTGGGCTCACCCGGGCCTAGGTGCACGAGGCCTCACCCGGATCCAGGGACACATGGTCTCACCCGGACCCAGGGACGCTTGGCCTCTCCCAGACCCAGGGCCACTTGGGCTCACCCGGGCCTAGGTGCACGAGGCCTCACCCGGATCCAGGGACACATGGTCTCGCCCGGACCCAGGGACGCTTGGCCTCTCCCAGACCCAGGGCCACTTGGGCTCACCCGGGCCTAGGTGCACGAGGCCTCACCCGGATCCAGGGACACATGGTCTCACCCGGACCCAGGGACGCTTGGCCTCTCCCCGACCCAGGGCCACTTGGGCTCACCCGGGCCTAGGTGCACGAGGCCTCATCCGGATCCAGGGTCGCATGGTCTCGCCCGGACCCAGGGACGCTTGGCCTCTCCCAGACCCAGGGCCACTTGGGCTCACCCGGGCCTAGGTGCCCGAGGCCTCACCCGGATCCAGGGACACATGGTCTCACCCGGACCCAGGGACGCTTGGCCTCTCCCAGACCCAGGGCCACTTGGGCTCACCCGGGCCTAGGTGCACGCGGCCTCACCCGGATCCAGGGACACATGGTCTGCCTGGACCCAGGGGTGTGTGGGCTCTCCCAGACCCAGGGGCGCTTGGCCTCGCCCGGGCACGGGATCCAGCGTCATCCGGGTCCAGGGGCACTTGGCCTCACCCGGACCCGGAGTCCGGCCTCACCTGGACCCAGGGGCATGTGGCCTCACCTAGACCCAGGGACGTGAGGCCTCACTTATACCCAGAGGCGTGTGACCACACCCGAGCCCAGAGGCGCGCAACCCCGCCCGCACCCGGGTCTCAGTGGGGCCCCGTCTTCCCGATCCCAATTCCTGCCGGTCAATCCCCCCTCAGCAATTCCCCTGGCCATCCTTCCGGAGCTCCAGTATGGCTGCTGCAGAACTCGTCGGGCGGCGGCTCGGCGAAGCTCCGGTGCACCCGGTGCATGGCGGTGGGCCAGTCTGGCGTCGCTGTGTCGGCCCTTGGGTCTGCATCGGTGGCCGGTCGCCGAGCATGCGCACCTGGCCGCTTCCGGGGCGTTGAGATTTTTGACGGACTCAGAGGTCAGCAAGCGCGGAGTCTCCCACCCCATGTCTCATAGGGGCTCGTCTGTCCGTGCTTGGCTGCCAGTGGAGCCGTCCCCTCAGCCGGAGACCGCCGGGGGAACTGCGCCGAGCACGTTCCAGGCCGCTGTTGTATCGCCTGAGCCATAGTTCTTTTGTGTCGCCTGAGCTGTAGTTCTTAAAGTGTGGTCTTTGGGTCACCGGCATCAGCATCATCCCACATCCCCCTCTTTTATTCTAGTTGTAGAGCATCTACTCAGCCAGCCCTATGGTGGTCTTGGATGGTGTCTGCTCTGCTCTCTTGTCGTAGTCTCAAAGTTGTTGTGGTAGGCAACAATCAGGCTTCCGCCCTATGCCTCCATCTTGGTCCTCCTTTGTATAGTTAAGTCTTGATTGGTGTTGGTGTCACTGGGGGGGCTCTCTTTGTCTATAAAGGAAGAGTTGCTGTGCAGGAGATACGTTTATGGGCCGGGTCTTGGTGCAGCAAAGCTTTGGCGCTCACTGAATATTCCCGTTGAATGTGTCCCTTATGCACGTGGTTGAAATCTGGTGTCATCTCCCACAGACCACTAGATGCCCTCGTTTCTGGGTCTCCAATGGGGTGTAGATCAGCTACTGCCTTAGGCACTCAGCAAGGATTACAGCAAAAACTGTAGTTTCTTCCTCCTGTCTGAGTGGCCCTGGAGCAGTCCGACTAGAACAGCAGATCATCTGGTCCGCTGCCAGAGGGCAGTCCACCCACATGCATAAGCCGTTGCTTGGGGCGCAGGTGTGCCTGCAAGCCTTGCGGGGCAGGTCTTCAAGACGTGCAGGGCGGGTCCCAGGGCGGGGCGGGGTCTCAGGGCGCCAACAGGCCATGGTGTGGCGAGCCTCGATGGCTGTGAGTCTGGTCCTTCTGCCTTCCATGTATCTAAGTCCCCTCGTTCCGCACTCCAGCGCAGCAAACACTGATTGCTGGGCGCACCTCTGCAAGAGTCCCGCCTCTCCCCACAGGCATCTGGGTCTCCCGGGGTTCGCCAGAAGATGGGTTTCAGGGTGATGGAGAGCTAATCTCCCTTAGGTTTGGAACAAAAGCCCCTTTCCCCCGCCACCAGCCAGACCCACGCACCTCCACACCTCATCCCCTCCGATTTCGCTGGGTGCGAGGCAACAGAACAGCCTTTAACCTCCGCCGCCATCTTTTTCAAACTTCTCAATTTGTGCTTCTTAATCCCTTCATTTCAGTCAACTCTACTGAAGTCTAGCGCCGCCGGGAGGTGCACGGAAAGGGCGCCCGGGCCTCCGTCCGGTGCGCGGTATGCGCGTCCCGCGGAACCAGGCGCGTGAGGGCCGCGTGGCTGGGACGGGCGCTGGGCGGCCGCCGAGCTCCAGGCACCGCCATCGCCGTGTTCCGGACGTCGCCGCCGCGGCGTCCCCCCAATTTATACTTCTTAATCCCTTGAATTAAGTCAACTCTACTGAAGTCTAGCGCCGCCGGGAGGTGCACGGAGAGGGCGCCCGGGCCTCCGTCTGGTGTGCGGGGCACGCGGCCCGCGGCACCAGGTGCGCGGGTGCTGCGCAGCGGGGACGGGTGCTGGGAGGCCGCCGGGCTCCGGGCGCCGCCGCTGCGGCGGCGTCCCCAGCGTCCCGGGCCGGGCAGCCTGTGGGGGCGGCGGAGTTGCGAAAGTGAGTGAGTTTCCCAGGGTTTCGCCCGGAATGGGGTTCAGTGCAATCGGAGCCGGTGCTCAGCGCACTCCGGAGCCTTTATCTCCTTCCTGCCAGTGAACTCCGGCCAGGTCATCAGCCGCCCCCTCCTCTCCGGTTCCATCCTCCCCGCAGGCGCGTGTGCTCGTGTCTCCGCCCGTTTCTCCATACCTCAGGCTTTTACGGCTTCCCCGACTGTCCCCGTGGCCTTCTCCTTCCCCCCAGCTGTGGGCATTTCAGTCCGCCAGCTCTCCTGTGGTTCTGGACGATGTCCGTTCTGACCTCTAGTTGTATTTTTGAAATTGTTGTGCCCGGCTGCAGGTTAGGTGTTTAACCTATGCCGCCATCTTGGTTTCTCCTGGTTCAATTTTTTAATGACCGGTTTGGCAGTATAGTGCATATGGCTGGCTATCAGTGCAGATATAGGGATTATGTGTTTTTGTCTGCCAAGAGCATCTCCTCCTGAAAAAGGCTCCCCACCCCCCCATTTAAGCAATCCTATTCTATATAATCTATCTATGCTAATAAAAGGGTAATATACTAATTAGACCAGGTCGATCAGCCATCTCCCAGACGTCCAGCTTCCTTTCTGGACAAAGGAATGGTGGTGGGGGACAAGGCAGAGGCAGTTAGGGGTGATCAGGTGGCATGGGAGGGCAGTTGGGGGCGAGATCAGGCCAGCAGGGGAGGGAAGTTGTTGAAGACCGGGTGTAAGCTGACAGAGTCCTTGCACCCGAAGGGACCGACAAGAATTAGTCCCTTCCCACGCAGTGTTCCCTGACTTGTTTTGATCTAACTTGTTTTGATGGCACATTCCTATTGTCAGCAGATGAGTAGAATAAGAGAGACCTTTCATAGCTTATCAAAAGTCAGTAAATATTTACTGAGAACTTGGCATCCTGACTTCTCTTAGAGATTAAGAAGAACAGAGAGTACTTTCCTCTTTGTTGACCTCCTATTCAGTATTTGTGTATAAAAGGCATTGCAGTCAATAAAAGTTGCCGCAGTCTCTCGAAGACCTGCCGTCCTCCCAATCCTGCTGTCCTGTCTTTCTTTCTTTTCTCAATTCCCACCTCCCTACCTCAGCCCAGTTCAACCTGTCAGGCTGGTCCCTGACAGGCAGTTGGGGGCAACCAGGCTGGCAGGGGAAGGTAGTTGGGAGCGAGATCAGGCCGACAGGGGTTGGCAGTTGGGAGCAACCAGGCCTGCAGGGGAGGGCAGTTGGGGGTGAGATCAGGCCGCAGGGGAGGGCAGTTGGAAGCGAGATCAGGCTTACAGGTGAGGGCCATTGGGAGTGACCAGGCTTCAGGGGAGGGCAGTTGGGGGTGATTAGGCCAGCAGGGGAGAGCAGTTGGGGGCAACCAGGCCTGCAAGGGAGGGCAGTTGGGGGCGAGATCAAGCCTGCAGGGGAGGGCTTTTGGGAGTGGCCAGGCCAGCAGGGGAGGGCTGTTGGGGGTGACCAGGCCGGCAGGGGAGAGTGGTTGGGGGTGACCAGGCTGGCGGGGGGAGGCAGTTGGGGGCAACCAGGCCTCGGGGGGGGGGTTAGGTTAGTTGGGGGTGACCAGGCCAGCAGGGGGGGAAGTTAGGGGTGACCAGGCCGGTGGAGGAGAGCAGTTGGGGGTGACCAGGTCGGCCGGGGAGGGCAGTTAGTAGCGATCAGGCAGACAGGGGAGAACAGTTAGGGGTGATCAGGCCAGCAGGGCAGAGCAGTTAGGGGTGATCAGGCAGGCAGGCAGAGGTGGTTGTGTGCAATCAGGCAGGCAGGCAGAGGCAGTTAGGGGTGATCAGGCCATCAGGCAGAGAGGTTAGGGGTGATCAGGCAGGCAAGCAGAGTGGTTAGGGGCGATCAGGCAGGCAGGCAGGTGAGCCAGCAGTCCCAGATTGCAAGAGGGATGTCCGGCAGTCGGACATCCCCCAAGGGGTCCCTGATTGGAGAGGGTGCAGGCTGGGCTGAGGGAACCCCCTCATGCATGAATTTTGTATACCAGACCTCTAGTATATAATAAGAAAGTTATAAAGTGTATATAATGCTGCTAAAAGATGACTGAATCTAATACACTTAGTTAAATGAAAGTGTGCTCAAAAGGCTATATACTGTTTGATTGCATTATATGACTCGCCAAGACAATAGAAAACAGATTAGTAATTACCTGGGGATGAGCATGAGGGTGAGTTTACTACAAAGTGATTAAGGGGAGCAAAGGTTGTGTGTCTAATAGAATTATTCTTTATTTTTCTATATTCCTGTGCATTTTTACATGGTTTCTGGCTTTCATGGTTTTTGTTTGTTTTTATGAAAAGTCTGCTGTAACTTTGGTTGCAGTTCTTCTGTATGTAATGTGTCTTTTTCTTTTACTTCCTTCAGGGTTTTCTCTGTGTTTGGTTTTCAGCCAAAATCATGCTGTGTCAATTTCTTTTATAAAAGTTATCTTTGGTGTTTTTGAGTTTCTTGTAGATGCAGTTTGGTGGCTATCAAGAATTTTAGATTTTCAGCATAATCTCTTTAAATATTTATTTGTATCTTCTGTCTTCTCTTTCTGATATTTCAATTACACTTGTTTAAATTTGTTGGTTTGTACCACAGCTCAGGGGTATTCTGTCCTACTAGAGGCCCAGTGCACAAAATTTGTGCACGGGGGTGGGGGGTGGTGGAGGTGTCCCTCAGCCCAGCCTGCATCCTCTCCAATCTGGGATCCCTCTCATAATCCAGGACTGCTGGCTCCCAACCACTTGCTTGCCTGCCTGCCTGATTGCCCCTAACCGCTTCTGCTTCTGCTTCTGCCTGCCAGCCTAATCACCCCCTAACCACTCCCCTGCCAGCCTGATCTATGCTTAACTGCTCCCCTGCTGGTCCAATTGCCCCTAACTGCCCTCCCCTGCTGACCTGGTCACCCCTAACTGCCCTCCCCTGCCAGTCTGGTCACCTCTAACTGCCCTCCCCTGCCAACCTGGTTGCTCCCAACTGCCCTCCTGTACAGGCCTGGTCGCCCCTAACTGTTCTCTCCTGCAGGCTTGGTCCCCCACAAATGCCCTCCCCTACATGCCTGGGTCCCCCCAACTGCCCTCCTCGGCAGGCCCGGTCACCCCTAACTGCCCTCCCCTGCCGGCCTGATTGCCCACAACTTCCCTCCCCTATTGGCCTGGTCGCCCCTAACTGTCCTCCCCTGCAGGCCTGAGTCCCCCCAACTGTCCTCCCCTGCAGGCCTGGTCCCCCACAACTGTCCTTTCCTGCAGGCCTGGTCGACCCCAACTGCCCTCATCTGCTGCCCCAGTCCCTCCTAACTGCCCACCCTGCAGGCCTGATCACCCCCAACTGCCCTCCCTTGCAGGCCTGGTCCCTCCCAACTGCCCTCTCCTGCTAGCCATCTTGTGGTGGCCATCTTTGACCACATGGGGGTGGCCATCTTGTGTGTTGGAGTGATGGTCAATTTGTATATTACTCTTTTATTAGATAGGATTATATTTAAAATTTTTCTCTTTTAAATATTTGTGCTTTAGTTTGAGTAATTTTTATTGATTCATCTTCCATGATCACTGATTCTTTCCTGAGTTGTGTCAAGCTTATTGATGAACATTTTGGAGACATTCTTATAGTCATGATGCAGGTTTTAGTTAGCTGGTATATTGCATGTAGTAATCTTGTCTCTGAATCTATATTTAAAATGAGATTGTTCTGATACATTTTTTTTCTGTATTATCCCATTTGAGGTTTGTTATTAAGCTTTTCCTAGCCTCATAAAATAAAATGGCAGTTTTCCCTTCTTATGTAGTGAAGCAGCATTATATAGGTACTACTTGTTTCACGAAGTTTTTCTAAACCTTTCTTGTAAAATTATTTTGTTCTGTTGTTATTGTGTGGAAGATTTTTTAGGTGAAATTCCCATTATGTACAATTGACCATTTTCAAGTGTATATTCAGAGGTATTTAATTACAATTCAGTGGTACCTAGTATATTCACACTGTTGTACAACTACCAGCTTTCTTATTTCAAAACTCTTTCATCACCCCATAAAAACAGCTCATATATGTTAAGCTCTCCAGTCCCCTCTCCCCACATCCCCTGGTAACCTTTAAATGCCTCTGTCTTAATTGATTTGCCTGTTCTGGATATGTCATTTAAAAGGAATCATATAATTTGTGACCTTTGTGTCTGACGTTTCTCACTTAGTATGATGTTTTTGAGGTTCATCCAACTTGCAGCATATATCAGTACTATGCTCCTTTTTATGGATGAGTAGCATTCCATTGTTTATGTATACTACAATTTGTTTAACCATTTGTTCATTGATGGACATTTGGGTTGTTTCCACATTTCAGGTATTATGAATAACGTTGCTATCAAAAATTTGTGTACAAGTTTCTATGTGGACATAAGTTTTCATTTCACTTGTAATGAATTATATACCTAGAAGTGGAATTATTTGGTCATATGGCAATTTTATGTTTAACTTTTTGAGGAACAGCCAAACTCTTTTCCACAGCAGCTGCACCAGTATATATTCCCACAAGCAATCTAAGAGGGCTCCAGTTTCTCCAAACCCTTGCCAATACTTGTTATTTTCCATTTTCTTGATTAAAGCCATCCTAATGGGTGTGAAATGGTATCTCATTGTGGTTTTCTGTTTTAAATCTTTATCGTTGGGAGTATTTTATATGTCCTCTCCCCGCCCCCCTCATTGACTTATTCTAGTCCACCCCGGACCCCTGTCCCAGGCCTTAAGGATATCATTGTGGTTTTGATTTGACTTTCCTTAATGACAGATGATGCTGAAAAACTTGTCATGTGCTTATTGGCCATTTATAGATCTTTGGAGAAATATCTTTTCAAGTACTTTACTCATTTAAAAATGGTATTGCTTGTCTTTTTATTGATAAGATGTAAGAGTTCTTTATATGATCTGGATATTAAACCATTATCGAATATATGATTTGAAAATATTTTCTCTCATACTATAGGGTGTGCAAAGACTTAATTATTAACAGATAATTTTCTTCAGTGTTATAGGTTCAAATTTTCTGTATCTTCTTGAGTTAACCTTATTTTCTATAAGAATGTATTTTTATCAATTTTAAAAATATATTTTCATAAGGTTGATAATATTCTCTGAAGATAGCTTTAATGCTTGCTATATCTGTTGCAAAGACCCCTTATAATTCTTATGATTTTAAGAATATACATTTATACACTTTTTTTTTAGTAACACATTCTTGGTTTTGTAAGTCTTCCTTTGTGTCTTTGTTTTTCATTTCATTATTTTCTGCTCTTAGTTATATAATTTCTTTCCTTCACTTTAAGTACTGTTTTTCTTCTACTCTCTTAATTTATATAATTAAACCCATTATTGTTAAGCACTCTTATTTATAGTAAATACTAGAGAGCCGGTGCACAAAATTCATACACGGAGGGGGGTTCCTCAGCCTGGCCTGCACCCTCTCCAATCTGGAACCCCTTGGGAAATGTCTGACTGCTGGTTTAGGCCCGATCCCTAAACTGGAAGTCAGACATCCCTCTCGCAATCCAGGATGAATGGCTCCTAACCACTTGCCTGCCTGCCTGCCTGATCGCCCCTAACCCCTCTGCCTGCCAGCCTGATCACCCCTACCTTGCCCTCCTGCTGGCCTGACCGCCCCTACCTTGCCCCTTTGCCAGCCTGATCACCCCTACCTTGCTCCCCTGCCAGCCTGATCGCCCCTAACCTTTCTGCCTGCCTGCCTGATTGCCCCTAACTGCCCTCACCTGCCGTCCTGATCTCGCCCCTAACTGCTCTCCCCTGCCAGCCTGATCACCCCTAACTGCCTCTGCCTGCCCAATCACCCCTAACTGCCTTCCCCTGCCAGCCTGTTCGCCTCCAACTGCCCTCCCCTCCTGGCCTGATCTTGGCCCTAACTGCCCTCCACTGCTGGCCTGATCTAGCCTCCAACTGCCCTCCCCTGCTGGCCTGATTGCCCCTAACTGCCTCTGCCTCAGCCCCCACCACCATGGCTTTGTTTGGAAGGAAGTTGGACATCTGGATGATGGCCGGTTGACCCGGTCTAATTCGCATATTACCCTTTATTAGTATAGATTATTAGTATAGATAGATTATATAGGATAGGATTGCTTAAATGAGGGGGAAAAGCCTTTTTCAGCAGGAGGAGATGCTCTTGGCAGACAAAAACACATAATCCCTATATCTGAACTGATAGCCAGCCATATGCACTATACTGTCAAATGGGTCATAAAAAAATTGAATTGCTTTCTTACATCCTACACCAAACAGCTGTTGCCCTTAAAACCCCTCCTCAGCCCCCACCTTAGGTTCTGCCTTCACAGTTCACCCAGATTTGGTTCTGATTAGTCAGTTTCTATGCCAGTCAGCGTCAAAAGCTCTGCCTCGTAGGCAGCCATTGGCTCCTTGCAGTTCACTCAGATTTGGTTCTGATTGGTTGGTTTCTATGCCAGTCAGCGTCAAAAGCTCCACCTCCTAGGCAGCCATTGGCTCCTCGCAGTTCACCCAGATTTGGTTTTGATTGGTCAGTTTTTCTATGCCAGTCAGTGTCAAAAGCTCCACCTCCTAGGCAGCCATTGGCTCCTCACAATTCATCCAGATTTGGTTCTGATTGGTCAGTTTCTATGCCAGTCAGCATCTCTGGGCCTATCTCTGGGCCAGATCAGAGAGGCGGGGCTGATCAGCAGCCATCCCAGGCTGCTGGTGAGCAGGCTGAACTCCTGAGAGAGAGGCTTGGCTGCTGGCAAGGCCCAGAAATAGGAGCAGGGTCTGATCTGTAGCCAGTGCAAATCAGAACCTGTTTCTCTCTCCGGGCCTCGCCAGCAGCCATGGCCACTGCTGATCAGCCCCACCTCTCTCTATCTCCACGAGGTCATCAGTTCAGCCCCCTCGCCTGCTGTGCATGCAGCTTGGCATTCAGTCGAGTCTTCAGTTGTTACAACCCTGGCTCTTTATATATATAGATATTTCAAGGCTCAAAGTTTATCTACATGTACTGTTTTAGCAACATCCTGAAATTTTTATATGCACTATTTTTATTGTCTCAGCCAAAATGTTTTATCACTTCCTTTTAAAAAACTATGTTTATATTGAATTCAGGGAGAGGGAGAGAGAGAGAGATAGAAACATCAATGATGAGAGAGAATCATTGATCAGCTGCTTCCTGCACGCTCCCCACTGGGGACTGAGCCTGCAGCCAGGCCATGTGCCCTGACTGGGAATTAACTGTGACCTTCTGGTTCATGGTTCAACACTCAAGCATTGACCTACACTGCCAGGCTGTTTTGTCACTTGCAGTGTAACTTCCCCTTAAGACCATAAATTACTTAGGACTGCAGTTCTTAATATGCAGACAAAGAGGTTTTTAAAACGATTGTTTTGTTTTGTTTGTTGTTGACTACTAATTTATGTTAGTTGGGTTAAAAAAGGTAGTCTACATAACATCAGTTCTTTGATAGTTGTTGAAATATCTTTTGTGACCTAGTGTATAGTCAATTTGGAAAAATTCAGTGTTAAAAAAGACTACATATTCTCTTTTGGGGTATAGAGCTTTTTAGGCAAGCAATTAAATCAAGTATCTTTTGTCATTCAAAAATTTTATGACTACTAATTTTTTTATGTGCTTGATATGTCAATTCTTGACAGAGTTGTTTAAAATTTTTTGGTTTAAAAATGATTTTCAATTTGAAAAATTTACCTTTATATCTGACAGTTTTTGCTTAATAAAAATTTCAGGTTGTATTTTTTAGGTTAATATTTATCATTTTTATATCTTCCCAATAGGTTGTTTCTTTTATTATAATATTATATTATTTCCTTTAATTTCCATCAATGATTGTGCACTTAATTTAATTTTATATTATTTTATTACAGCAACTTTAGTTTTGTTAATAAATATCTAGAATATATTTTTTCATGCTTTTATTTTTTGTGCGGCTTTATTTATTATGTATGAGTTGTAGCAACATATTAGTTCTATATTTTTTTCTTAGATTCTAATCTTATCATCTCTTTTTTATTAGATAAAACTATTGTATTTACATTTATTATTATTGATATTTGGACTAGTTTTTTTCATCTGATTTTCAATTGCTTTTCAAATTCTTTACTTTTGTTTCTCTGTTTACCTTTTTCTGCTTCTTTGCTCTTTTCTTGCTATATAATGGATTGGTATTTTCTCTGCATTTTTTTTTCCAAGTAATATATTTTTATACTTTAATGGTTAGCCTTATATTTTACAATTTTATATTTAGCCAGGAAGCTTACTAATAAATCTATAGTTTGTCAGCATTTATATCCTATTCCTGAACATGACAATCTTTATTTATCCTTTAATTATCTATGATTATAAACTGCCCCCCTTTAGATCTTGTCATTTTTCTCTAGTGTGTGGGTTTTAACTGATTTTAAATCAGAAATATACTAATTTTATGGTTTTTAATTTACTAAATTTGTCACTAAATTTATCAATCTACTAGAGGCCCGGTGCATGAAAATTCATGCACTGGAGGGAGGGGGTGTCCCTCAGCCTGGCCTGCTCCCTCTCACAGTTTGGGAGCCCTCACTGGCAGGAGGTGACCCGGCAATCAGGGGAAGGTGACACCCCATTACACCTCTGCTGCTGCCACTGCCAGCAGTGCAAGCCTTGGCTGGCCCTCGGTTACCATCCGAGGCTTGCCTGAGCCTCAGGCTGGCTCTGGGCAGCTGGCAGCTGCCATCTGAGGCTTGCCTGCACCTTGGGCCAGCCCTGGTCATCTGGGGGGCTGAGGGGACTGGGGGACTCTGGAGGCAGGCACATGGAGTGGCTGGGCCCGCCTGGGGGCAGGCCTGGCCTTGCTGCACACCTGCCACCCCAGTGGGGTGGAGGGGACTGGTTGCTGCCATCTTGTGGCTGTGGGCGCTGCCATCTTTGAGGGCAGGGCAGCAATTAGCATATTCCCTTCTTATTGGCTGTGGGCTCTGCCATATTTTTGATGGTGTGAGGGTCAATTAGCATATTCCTGCTTTATTAGATAGGATTTCATTATGGTCTGTGTTCCCCAATGTTTATTTTAACTTTTATTTTCCTTGTAGGTTTTCTTTTCTCTTCTTTCCTCTTTTTCTCCTTTTCCTCCCCCTCCCCCTCCTCCTCCCCCTCTCCCTCCCCCTCCCCCTCCCCTCCTCCTCCTCCTCCTCCTCCTCCTCCTCCTCCTTCTCCTTCTCCTTCTCCTTCTCCTTCTCCTTCTCCTTCTCCTTCTCCTTCTCCTTCTCCTTCTCCTTCTCCTTCTCCTTCTCCTCCTTCTCCTTCTCCTTCTCCTTCTCCTTCTCCTTCTCCTTCTCCTTCTCCTTCTCCTTCTCCTTCTCCTTCTCTCTTCTTCTTCTTCTTCTTGTCAAACAGCCTGTTTATTTGGGTTCAGAATTGAGTATTGCAGAACTCTGTCCTGACAGGCCAGTCACTGTGTCACTGTCACCAGCAATTCCAAGGGTAGCCTCAGGGCCAACCGTGGCACCTGGGCCCTACTTTTCTTAATGTTTTACTTTTTTCCATATTGCTTAGTCATATCCTAATGTACAGTCATAATTCAGTAATGGTTAGGAGGGAGGTAGAAATAAGCCCTCTTAATTTTTGCATTTCTGAAGTTGTCTTTATTTTGCCTTCACAATTGAAGTTGCAACTGAAGCCTGTTGTCAGTCTAAATTAAAATTTTTTGAAAGTCCAATTAAAAATGTGTCCAGGCCTCTTAATTATCTTTCACATATTTTTAACAACTTTTTCATGTTTTTAAAGTTTCCTTTTACTGTTGTGCATTGTGGATGGATTCCTCAGTCTACTACCTACTGTTTTACTAATTTTCTCTTTAATTGTGTTCAGTCTAGATTTTACTCCATTTATTAAGATTAAAAAGAAATAATTTTTTCATATTTAAGGTATCTATTTTATCTTTGTTCAGAATCATTCATTTTAATTGAACTGTAACATTATCCTATCCAGAGTAAATGCATATTGATTTTTGCTTATTTTTTGTTTTCGCTAATAATCTTCATGTGTTTTATAATTCTGGTTTTCAGGCCCTTTTTGAATGAGAATCTTTTCTTTCCATCTCTCTAACAGCTTGCAATTTCCTTCACCTGAGTTCCTGAACCCTCTTTCAGAACTAGGTCTCAAATGGCATTTTGGCATTCGTTTTTTTGTGGTTAGGATTGCAATATAATTTGCAATTTTGTTGTTGTATCTATAACCCTAACAATTCGTAGGGACCTGCAACTCTATTTAAGATATACCCTTAGGCTGCTATTGAACAATATTATTTTCAGCCTCCTTTTACAAATACAGCAGCCCCTCCCTAGTCTTTGGCATTAAGTAGTAAACCTGGCTCAGGGTTTCTATAATTTTGTGTGGAACACATTTTGTTCCTGTACCTTGCAGAGCCAAATGCCTCATTCCCAGTGGTACTTGTAATCACAGTATTCAACAGCCTTTGGCTTAAATCCTTCTTAGTGCTTTGCAGGTAGATTCTGTTTCTGATCAGCAGACATGTTTATTTCTATTTTGTGTGTAAATACTATGCATACATAATTTTTTTTACATAATTTTTTAAATATGCATACATATAACATGTGTATGCACATGTGTGTATACAGACATATATCTATGTGAATAAATATATTTATATATGCAATATATATATGTGTGCAATATATATATATTAATAAATATATATATACTAGAGGCCCAGTGCACGAAATTCGTGCACGGGGGTGTGTGTCCCTCAGCCCAGCCTGCACCCTCTCCAATCTGGGATCCCTCAAAGGATGTCTGACTGCCCATTTAGGCCCGATCCCAGTAGGATCGGGCCTAAACAGGCAGTCAGACATCCCTCTCACAATCCAGGACTGCTGGCTCCCAACTGCTCACCTACCTGCCTTCCTGATTGCCCCTAACCGCTTCTGCCTGCCAGCCTGATCACCCCCTAACCACTCCCCTGCCAGCCTGATTGATGCCTAACTGCTCCCCTGCATGCCTGGTCAAACCTAACTGCCCTCCCCTGCAGGCCTGGTCCCCCCCCAACTGCTCTCTCCTGCAGGCCTGGGTCCCCCACAACTGCCCTTCCCTGCAGGCCTGGTCGCCCCAACTGCTCTCCTCTGCAGGCCTGGGTCACCCCCAACTTCCCTTCCCTGCAGGCTTGATCACCCCCAACTTCCCTCCCTTGCAGGCCTGGTCACCCCTAACTGCCCTCCCCTGCTGGCCCGATTGCCCACAACTGTCCTCCCTTGCAGGCCTGGTCCCTCCCAACTGCCCTCCTCTGCTGGCCATGTTGTGGCGGCCATCTTGTGTCCACATAGGGGCAGCCATCTTTGACCACATGGGGGCAGCCATCTTGTGTGTTGGAGTGATGGCCAATTTGCATATTACTCTTTTATTAGATAGGATAATTTAATAAATAATTTAAATATATTAAAAATCTATGTAATGTATTTGAAGTAAAAGGATTTTATAAATCATTAGTATACACTTAAATTACATTTAATTTATTCTTAACAATTTGGTTAAAGTTTAAACATAAAGAAAAAGTACAAATATTTGCTTATGTTTATGACTTGACCCAATACAGGGCATCAATTTTTAAAAGTAATTATTACAGATAAAACTAATATTTGCTTAAACTATGATCCAGGCTGATCTCTCTTCCCCCACTGTAACAGCAGCCACTATCATGGGCTTCAAGTGTGTACACCCAGTCCACATATAGATGCATTCATAACAAAATACAGTATTGTATTCTGTTTTTACATGTACTCTGTTGATTTGCTTCTTGTCATTTCACACTTAATTTTATGTTTTAGATAGTCATCCTGATTCTTATCAGCATAAGTACTTTAAAATTCATTATTTTGTTCCACCATATGTATAAAATTTGATTATTTCTCTTTATATTGTTTATTTAAAATATTTTTATTGATTTCAGAGAGGAAGGGAAAGGGCGAGAGAGATAGAAAATCAATGATAAGAGAGAATCATAGATCAGCTGCTTCCTGCACATCCCCCACTGGGATCTTGGCTGCAACCTGGGTGTGTGACCTGACCAAGTATTGAACCATGACCTGGTTGATGGGTTAATGCTCAACCACTGAGCAACACAGGCTGGGCTTTATATTGTTTATTTTTAAATATTTTATTATTACAACACTACTATAATTAATATTGTTGTACTTGTCCCCTTGTGTGTATATTTCTAGTTTCTCTACATATACATTGAATATCTGGGTTGTAGATTATATATACTTGTAATTTTAGAATGAGCTGTCCTCTCCAAAATGGTAATAAACATTTACCTTCTCACTAGTGGTATCTGAGTGGATCATATTTCCAATATTTTCCCCAACACAGTATTGTCGGACTTTTAAATGTTGCCAATACTATTGTGAAAAACAAAACAAAACAAAACAAAACACATTACTTGGTTTTGTTTGCATTTCTCTGATTATAATTGAGATGAGCATCTTTTCAAATGTTGATGATCCATTTGGATTTTCTCTTCTGTGATCATTGATATTCTTTAACCAATTTCTGTTGGATTATTTGCTTTGCCTATTCATGTGTATATTACTATATATATATAATATTTTCTCCCAACTATTTCTGAAATTAATTCTTTATTATATGTCTTGCAAATATTTCATCCATGTATATTGCTTGCTAAAATTTTTGTGTGCTTAGCACAATTCTGAACATAAAACTGATACTTCCACGGCTAGTGTGGATCAGTGGTTGAGCATAGACCCATGAAGCAAGATGTCACTTGTTTGATTCCCGTCAGGGCACATGCTCGAGTTGTGTTCTCAATCCCCAATAGATAGTATGTAGGAGTCAGCCAATCAATGTTTCTCTCTCATTGATGTTTCTATCTCTTTATCCCTCTCCCTAGCTCTCTAAAAATCATCAGCAACAACAAAACATAAAAAAAACCCTGATGCCCATTATATTGTCTTTTTAGTTAAGAAGTGATATGATGGATAGTCTTAGTGAGATACGTGTCTAGACTAGATAGAAATAGGCACAGAGTTGGTAAAGAAGGTTGCTCACTATTTCAGACATGAACTGATGAAGTTATTGATATGGGTGGTGGTAATGGGTGTGAAGAAGGATCAAATTTAATAACATTTTAGAGGAAGAATGGAAATCACTAAAAATGGAGACATTAAGTACATTTCAAAATTTTTGTTTTAGGAATCTTAGTAGTTGATAACAAGAGTAAATAATTACTGACACTCCACATTTCTCAAGTTTCAGAATATTTGTATGTATATATCCTGCATAAACTGGTAATGCAAGCCTTAAAGACAGCCATTGTTATTACAAATTCAGATTGGAATATATACATGTTCACAGGTTTGGTAGTTGGTATGGAAAAGAACTGGACATTGAAGCATTCAAATGAAATTATGGTGCTAATAAAAGAGAAAGAAAAGAAAGAATTGTGGCCTCAGAAAATGAGGCAGAGATAGGATATCTAAATCTCAGAAGTAAGAGAGGAACTAGGAAAATAGTGGAAATGTGCTCCATCAGCATCCTGTGCTCATCTCTCCTTGACTTAGCTCTTACTATACCCTCTCACTGTACCTCTTGCTATACTATAGTTAAATGTAACTAATGAAGCTAGACTGTCTCCCCTTTTAGAGAAATCCCCTCTTTGCCCTTATGTACTACTGTGCTTGGAACATATTCTTCATTTGATAAATGTAGGTGAAACATAGAAATGAAGAGAAGAAAGGAGGAAAGGAAGAAAGAGAGAAAGGGTTTAATAGTGTCAAAAGCCTTTATTTATTTTTTGTGTTTATGTACTACCTTGATCCAGAAAGAATTTAGAGTAACATAGCATTGACTATTATAACACTGAAGAGATAAAAAAGGAGGAACATAGATAATGTAGCAGTAAAATTTATGATTTTAAGAGACAGGAAGTTTCTAAAATAAAAATATATGTACATTATATATTCCTAGAAAGGAATGCATTCATAACAATATCACATTTTTATCAAAACCAATAAAATATTATAAATAAATTTAATAAAAGTGAGACACCTATATAATGAATATAAGACCTAGCTGAAAGAAATAGAAGAAATAAATAAAGTTGTTAATAAATCAGAAGAACTAATATTGTTAAAGTGTCCATGATACCCAAAACCATCTACAGATCCAGTGCTATTCCCATCAAAAGAGCAAAGGCATATTCACAAAAATAGAAGAAACTATTCTAAAATCTGTGTGGAACCACAAAAGACCCTGAGCAAAAAGAACAAAGCTGGGGGTATTATATGTCCTGATTTCAAACTATACTACAAAGTCATAGTAATAAAAACAATATGGTATTGGCACAAAAATAGACAGCCCAGTGGAACAAAATAGAGAACACAGAATTCAATCCCATCATATGTGGTCAACTAATATTCGACCCGGGAAGAATACCCAATGCGGAAAGGTGAGTATCTTCAACAAATGGTACTGGGGGAAGTGGAGAAACATGTGCAGAACAATGAAATTGGACCCCTACCTCACTATCTCACAATTTCACTCAGAATGTATTAAAGACTTAAATAGAAGAAACGACACTATAAAACTCCTAAAGAAAGCATAGGGCAGAAACTTTTCTACATTGGTCTTGGCAATGAGTTTTTTGGACATGACAACAAAAGCACAAAAAACAAAAGCAAAACGTAACAAATGGGACTACATTGGATTCAAAAGCTATGTGCAGCAAAATAAATAATTAACAAAATGAAAAGACACCCTAAAGAATGGGGAAAACTTTAAAAAATATTTTTATTGATTTCAGAGAGGAAGCAAGAGGGAGAGATAGAAACATCAATGATGAAAAAGAACCATTGATTGGCTGCCTCCTGCACACCCCCCACTGGGGATTGAGCTCTTATCCTGGGCATGAACCCTTGACCAGAATCGAACCCGGGACCTTTCAGTCTATCCACTGAGCCAAACCAGCTATGGTGAGGCAAACCTTTTTGCAAGCCATATTTCAGATAAGAGGTTAATATCCAAACTATGTAAAAAATTCACACAATTTAATAACAACAAAAAATCAGATTAAACATGGGCAAAAGAACTATCTAGGCACTTTTCCAAAGAAGACTTCAAAAAAGGTGAACAGGCACATAAAAAGATGCTCAGCATCACTAATCAGGGAAATGCAAATCAAAGCCGCAATGAGATATTATACTCCTTAGAATGGCTATCATCAAAAAAATAAGAAACGACAGATGCTGGTGAGATTGTGGTTAAAAGGGCATCATTATACACTGTTGGTGAGAATGTAAATCAGTCCAACCAATATTCAGTCACAATGGAAAATAATGTGGAGATTCTGCAAAAAATTAAAAATATATCTGCCATATAATCCAGCAATTCCAGGACAAGGTATATACCCAGAAAGACAGAAATCAGCACTCCCATGTTTATTGCAACATTATTCACAATAGCCAAGATATGGAAACAACCTCAATGGTCATAAAAGAATGAATGGATAAAAAAGACGTAGTGTATATACACAATGGAAAATTATTCAGCCATGAGAAAGGAGGATATCCTGCCATTTTAAACAATATGAATGGACCTTGAGTACATTATGCTAAATGAGATCGTGAGGTAAGTCAGACCGAGAAAGACAAATACTGTGTAATATCATATGTGGAATCTAAAAAAAGCCAAATGAAAAAAGGACAAAGTGTAAAATGGTGGTTACCAGGTGATTGAGGAGGGAGGGATAAAATTGATGTTGTTTAAAGGTACAAATTTGCAACAAGTAGCAAATAAATCATGGTGATCTAATGCATAGTTTAGTGAACATAGACAACAATATTATACTATAGCAACGTAATGGTATAAATGTCGCTACAACTGTGATCCTATTACAATACATACATGTATAAAAGTAACATATTTACACATTTAATTTATTCTATGTTATATGCAAATACATTCCATAAGAAGTATTGCATTTTTCTTTAAATAAAATACCACCAATGATCAATAAATATTGTACTGAGAGCTGAGATATTTAAATTTTGAGTTTGTCACAAATTCCACTCTGTAACAAATGCTTTTGCCTGCCTGGAGTGTTGAAGAATTTTGAAGATTCTTTCTTGCTGGAAAACTGTATGAGTCTAAATACATATATAGGCAGCTTTAGAATTTTATTAGAGTGAGTAATGTCTAAAACTTTGCTTAATAACACATCCAAATATTAGATACTAGAGGCCAGGTGCATGAGATTCATGCACTGGGGCTGAGGGGTGGGGTCCCTCAGCCTGGCCTGCGCCCTCTCGCTGTCTGGGACATCTTTAGTGCTGCTGTGGAAGCGGGAGAGGCTCCTGCCACCCCTGTGCTCGCGAGCCAACGTTTCTGGCTCCACAGGGGGAGCGCACTGATCACCAGGGGCAGCTCCTCATTGAGCGTCTGCCCCCTGGTGGTCAGTGTGCATCATGGCAACCAGTGGTCCCACCATTTGGTCGATTTGCATATTAGCCTTTTATTATATAGGATTAATGTAATCCAGTGACAAGAGCTTTTCTGTCATCCTTTTTTTTTGAACACTGAAGCCATGCCACTTATTTGCTTAATTGTTTTCTTCTATTCCTCTCACTAGATATGTACTTTCTTATTTTTTAGCTCCCCTTTGCTACAGAAATTCTTGAAGATTCCTTTATTTTCAGAATCTCCAAATCTCCACCTCTCATTCTCTCTTAAACTCATTCCAGTTAAACTGTCACTACCCCTAATCCTCTGAAATTGCTCTGACCAATGTCACCTATGAACACCACACTGCTAAAAGCAGTGGTCAACTTGCAGTCCTCATTGAATGTGACCCCTATCACAGTGGCCATGTTATCTTTCCTAATACATTTCCTTCACTTGGTCTCCAGTTCCCATCACATTTTTTTCCACGTTATTGGTTGTTCCTTCCAATATTCCATCATCATTTCCTCCGCATTTCCCAGTCTTTCTTTTTTTAAAAATCCTCACCCAAGCATTATTTTTAAATTGATTTTAGAGAGAGAGGAAGGGAGGGAGAAGCATCAATTGTTGCCTCCCATACGTGCCCAACTGGGGATTGAACCCACAAGCTTTTTGATGTATGGGATGATGCTCCAACCAACTGAACCACCTAATCAGGGCTCTTTCAGTCTCTTGATGCTGGAGTACTTAAGTGTATGACTTGGTCCTCTTCTCATCTTCATTTATATTGATTCTCTATGTAATATCACCTAATCACATGTCTTCAAATACCTTTTATATGCTGAAGACTTCCAAATTTGTATCTCCAGACCAAACCCCACTCTAGGTCTCCAGGCTCATATAAACAACTGCCTACCTACCTGCCAACTAATAGGCATGTCATACTCAACATGTCTAAAACTCAAATCTTGTTTTTTTAATTCTATTTGCAGCCTTCCCTATTTTGGCTTATAGCATGCTTCAAGTTGCTTGGACTAGAACTTTAGAGTCATCCTAAAGCCCTCTCCTTCTTTCATACTCTCTTGTCATCAGGAAATCCTTTTGGGATAAGCCTCCAAATATATGTAGTATAATTACTTCTTACTACTTCCTTTTCTCCTTCTAGGATCTGAACGATCATCATCTCTCACCTGGATAGCTACAATGGCTTTCTAAGTGGTTTCCCTGCTTCCATCTTTCTCTCTCTGCAGTTTGTCACCAACACTGAATTCAATAATACTCTTTGAAAACGTAAGTCTGGTCATGGCAATTTTTGCTCAAAATTCTCTCATGAAGTCTCATTTCCCTCAGACAAAACCAAAGTCCTTAAAAGTCCTACAAAGCAGCTGCATGATCTGGCCCCTCCATTATTTCTCTGACCACATCTTCTTCTGCTTTGCCACTGGTTACTCTATCACAGCCATGCTGGCCTTCTTGATTTCCAGTATGGGAGCATCATGCCAGTATGCTCCCATCTTTGGAACTTTGCCTTAGCCATTTCTTCCCCTAGAATATTTTCTCACCAATAATTGCAATCGCTAACACTCACTTCTTCTTCTTCACAATGAGGCTTCCATAACAATCTTATTTAAAATGATAGCCCAGCTTTTCATCCTGGCACTGCTGACACACCTTACCCTGGTTTACTTTTTCTTTTCTGCATGGGACCCAGTGCCTTTGAATATTCGATATCATTTACTTATTTATGTTCCTGGTCTGTTTTCTGCTTCTACAATGAAACAATGAATAAATATTTGTTGAATAAACACATGTTTAACATAGACATTTTGATATCTAATGTCTAAAGTAAAGCTCTGAGAAATAAAATACAACTTTCATAAAGAATTTCAGATGTAAGAATTTTCTTATCAAAAAGATAATTTTAAATTTGTCATTGGATAACACATATTTTTATTTATATCATTTCTTGTCATATATACTTACTTTTAACCTCCCACTGCCTCCATAATATTGAACTGTCCTTAATGTTATTCAGTAGATTTCTTTTTATTACTTTTTTCCTGGCTCATTGGCCCATAGAAAGCAGTGTTCCTGCTGAAACTCCCTCCCCCCCCTTTTTTTAATATATTTTATTGATTTTTTACAGAGAGGAAGAGAGAGGGATAGAGAGTTAGAAACATCGATGAGAGAGAAACATCGATCAGCTGCCTCTTGCACACCCCCTACTGGGGATGTGCCCGCAACCAAGGTACATGCCCTTGACCGGAATCGAACCTGGGACCCTTGAGTCCGCAGGCCGACGCTCTATCCACTGAGCCAAACCGGTTTCGGCTCCCCCCCCCCCCCCCCGCCTTTTTTTAATCACTTTGGTTCACTGGGTATTGAACTCAGTGCTCACTCAGACCTTGTATCCAACATCCCTCAAAAACTTCTATGTATTCCCTTTCCACAGTTTATAATTACCTTAGAAAAGCCTTTTGGGGGAAGGACTAGGGAAACTGGGAAATTACTATGATTTACACTTGTTATTTTATTACAATGTTTTTCCTCAAGGGACCTGGTCTTTTTTTTATTTTATTTTATTAGCATGTGTTCTCCCTAGCTCAACACTGTAAGACTCAGCCCCCTTGTTCATTCTCCTTCAATACTGTATAGTGCTTAGCTCACTATTGGAGCTTTATATTTATCTTTAAGATACAAAAAAATGAAAGCATTAACATTTAAAATGTATAGACCTTGCCAGTAAGGCATATGCTGTGTTTTTAAAGAGAAATTAAGTCAATGCATAAATACAAATTACTTAATTTTCATTTTATGATGTTGGATTTATGAGTTGCTATTTTACACTAAGTTTTAGGTCTTTCTACTGATAGCAGAGAATGTAATTTGCATTTGCTGTTCTTCTGCTTTATGTAACCCCATTCATGCTCTTCTCTTCTTCCTTACTTTTTATTGTATAAATATATAAGCATCAAATATACACTGACTATGGGCTAAGCAGGGTGCTAGGCTCGAGGAACACTGCTAGGCCCTGGAATGTGGATACTTGCACAAAGCATTCCTTTCTATAACTTCTGCAGGGTGGCAGTAAATTGCTGCAGCAGGCACATGTACAAACAGAATTCCTGAAAGGAGTGGGAACCTCGCGTCTGGGAGAGCAGTGATGCCTTAGATGAGATGAGATACATAAAGTTAAGCTATTTTATTTTGTAGTATTGCCTAGACTCTCAATTCCAATAATTACAGGTTGTTGTTGTTCCTTGTGATTAAGCCCCTAGGGCAGTGGTCAGCAAACTCATTAGTCAACAGAGCAGCAAACTGCGGCTCTCGAGCCACATGTGGCTCTCAAGCCGCAGTTTGCCGACCACTGGCCTAATGCATGGCACTTAAACAAACAAACAAAGAGAAATACTCAGTAAACTGTGAAAGGACATTTTATAAACAACCTTCATACCTCCGTGTATATGCTTCAGTGTAGGCAAATACACACAGAGAAGAATTCCATATTTAGCAATCCTATCTAATAAAAAAGTAATATGCAAATTAACCATCACTCCGCTACACCCACAAGCCACGCCCACCAGCCAATCAGGAGTGAATATGCAAATAAACCAAACCAAGATGGCTACAGCCACAGAGTGCAGGAGGGAGGCTTGGGTTTCCCCGGCGATGGAGGAAGCCAAGCTTTCCTCCTGCCCTTGCTGGCCTAGGCCTCCACTCAAGGCTACAAAGTTTCAATGATAGAAGATACATAAATCCCAACAGAAATGGCTGCCACCAAGGAGCAAGCAGAAGGCTTGGCTTCGCTCCAGGATACAAAGTTTCAATTGTAGAAGATAAATAAACCCCAGATACCAGGGCCTCCGCTTGGGTCACTGGGGGGTGTGGCCGGCTTGCAAACCACCACAGGCTCCTCGCCCAGGCCGCCCCACGCCCCAAGGGAACCCCCACCCTGATCCGGGACATCCTTCAGGGCAAACCAGCTGGCCCCCACCCGTGCACCAGGCCTCTATCCTATCTAATAAAAGAGTAATATGCAGATTGACCATCACCCCAACACACAAGATGGCTGCCCCTATGTGGTCAAAGATCCTGCCGCCATATGGACACAAAATGGCTACCACAAGATGGCCAGCAGGGAAGGGCAGTTGGGAGGGACCAGGCCTGCAAGGGAGGGCAGTTAGGGGTGACCAGGCCTTCAGGGGAGGGCAGTTAGGGGCAAACACACTGGCAGGGGAGCAGTTAAGCATCAATCAGGCTGGCAGGGGAGTGGTTAGGGGGTGATCAGGCTGGCAGGCAGAAGCGGTTAGGGGCAATCAGGAAGGCAGGCAGGTGAGCAGTTGGGAGCCAGTAGTCCTGAATTGTGAGAGGGATGTCCGACTGCCCGTTTAGGCCCGATCCTACAGGATCGGGCCTAAACGGGCAGTCGGACATCCCTCAAGGGTCCCAGATTGGAGAGGGTGCAGGCTGGGCTGAGGGACACCCCCACCTCCCCATGCATGAATTTCATGCACCAGGCCTCTAGTGTATTATAATCAAATCTGGATCCAGGAATGAGCCAACTAAAATTTTAGAAGAAAATAAAGAGGACAAAATTATAGGAAATATTTTGTTTAAGTTTTCCTTTTTGTTTTAGCCCAAGGAAGCAAATTAATAAATACATTTAAATTTTATATTTTTATTAGTATTTAATCCCTGTAAATAATGGACAAGATATTTTAAAACTATAATGTTGAATTGGCACTGTGGTAGGCAGAATGATGGCTCCTCAAAATGTTCATATCTAATCCCCAGAACCTGTAAGTATGTTTGTGATATTACGTGGCAAATGGGACTTTGCAGATGTAATGAAGATTATGGACCATGAAATAAAGAGATTGTTCTGGATTATCCAGCTAGTCCCAATCTAATCAGATGAGCCCTTAAACCCAAAACTTTCTCTGGCTGGAAGCAGAAGAGAAATGTAGCACAAGAGGCAGAAACCAGGTGGCAGAAGGAGGAATTCCACATGTGAGAAGGATTCAACTTGCTTTGCTGGTTTTATTTTATGTTATTGATTGATTGATTGATTGATTCTCATTAAAATTTGTTTTAATGGGTCAAAATTCTGTGAAAGATTTTTCGTCAAGTGGTTTCCATTAAAAAGTACAGATTTTAAAAGCTAATAACTTAAAAACTACCACACACACACACACACACACACACACACACACACACAAAATGGTCCACAAAACCTCCTTTCCTTCTGAAGATTTTACAGTGGATTGTGATCATTGACTAGTCTTTTACTATTAAACTTAAGTGACCAATTGAGACAAACAGTTCTGAGGCTATTCTCCTATCACTGATTAAGATGGAGGTGACAGGTATTAGGAATAATATTCATTTAGCTTTCTGAGCTTCCTGGGCGGACTTGGTGACTTTGCCAGCTCCAGCTGCCTTCTTGTCCACTGCTTTGATGACACCCACAGCAACTGTCTGTTTCATGTCATCAACAGCAAAATGGCCCAGAGGAAGGTAGAAGCATTCAATACACATGGGCTTGCTTGGAACCATATTGACGATGGCAGCATCACCAAACTTCAAAACTTTTGGACCATCTTCCAGCTTTTTTCCAGAATGATGATCAATTATCTCTTTCAGCTCAGCAAATTTGCAAGCAATGTGAGCTGTGTGACAATCCAGCATATAGGTGCATATCAGCACTGATTTGGCCTGATGGTTCAGGATAATCACCTGAGCTGTGCAGTCAGCAGCTTCCTTTGGTAGGTCTTTTTAAAAAATATGTTTTTATTGATTTCAGAGAGAGAAAGAAACAATCAATTCTGAGAGAATCATCAATTGGATGCATCATGCACACCTCACACTGGTGATCCAGCCAGCAACTTGGATATGTGCCCTGACCTGGAATTGAACCATGGCCTCCTGGTTCATAGTCGACACTCAACCACACAGGCAGAACATGGTGGGTCATTTTTCCTGTCACCAACTGCATTGCTATGACAGACATCTTTGGCAGACACATTCTTGATATAGAAGCCCTTATTGTCCCCAGGAAGAGCTTCACTCAAAGCTTCATGGTCCATTTCAATGACTTTACTTCAGTTTTAACATTGACTGGAGCAAAGGTGACCACTATGCTGGGTTTGAGAACACCAGTCTCCACTCAGCCAACAGGGACAGTACATCCTGGAGGGGCAGATACAAGGGCTTGTCAGTTGGACAAGTTGGTGGCAGGATGCAATCCAGAGCTTCAAGCAGCGTGGTTCCACTGGCATGTGAGCACTTGGCTCCAGGATGTTGTCGCCATTCTGACCAGAAATTGGCACATATGTGTTTATCAGAGATGTCTGTCATAGCAATGTGGTCAGGGTTGTAGCCAATTTTTAAAATGTAGGTGCTTGACTTTAACAATTTCCCTGTATCTCTTCTGGCTGTAAGGCAGCTCAGTGGAATCTATTTTGTTAACACCAACATCCAGTTATTTCACACCTTGTGTGTAAACCAGCAGGGCATGCTCACGGGTCTGCCCATTCTTGGAGATGCCTGCTTCAAATTCACCAACACCAGCAGCAACAATCAGGGCAGACACTTTCTTGGTGTTCTGAATTGAACAATAAAGGGAACAATTACGTTTGCATGAGAAGTTTATTCCCTTGATAGTTTATTGATCAGGTATTTATTGACAACATATTGTATGCTAGGAATTATCTTAGAGATTGAGGAAACAAAAATGTAATGATCCTGTTCTGGTCATGCCTTTCTGGAAGTTATAGTCTAGATCAGTGATGGCGAACCTATGACGCGCGTGTCAGCACTGACACGCGTAGCCATTTCTGATGACACGCGGCCGCTGAGGCGGCCACAAGCCGAGGATGAAATGTTTGCTGCTCCTGAGGATGAAACATTTGCTGCTCCTGAGGATGAAACATTTTTTCCTCAAAGTGACACACTACCCGAGTTATGCTCAGTTTTTTGGCGAAGTTTGACACACCAAGCTCAAAAGGTTGCCCATCACTGGTCTAGATGAAAGAGACATATATAGACTCAAGCTTAAGGGAAGGAGTTAGAGTTTTTTGGGATTGTTCCTTCTGAGGTTGGCAAAGTCACCCACATTAATGGTTATACCTTTTCAATCTTTAAAACTGAGATCTTCAGGTACTGAACAAAAATCATTAAGAAAGTGATCAAAGTTTATACTGGCCTTCCTTCCTTCTTCCCTCCCTTCCCTTAAGAATGAAGAGAGAAGGCACTAGTTGGGATTGTTCAGCCGAGCTAGATGCCTTGGAAATACTAATAACTTGGTATTTTAGTAGCAGCTTAAAACAACACAAATTTATTATCTTATTAGTTTCTCTGCCCCATGTTTCACAGGGTCAAAATCAAGGTGGTAGGTGGGCTGTTATCTGAAGGTTTGGAATAATCACCTTCTCAGAAGAGGTAGCTACTGAATTCAGACTGAAGAATGATAGAGAAATGGTCCATTGATAAAGAGGTTTTAGATTTATTTCAGTTAAGGTGTAGATCCTATTCAAAGACAAGCAGCGGAGAGGAGCTGCAAGCAAGTCAGTGTTTCTGGAGTGTACAGTAGGAGACAAGGAAGATGAGGAGAAAAGAAGGGTTAATAAGAAGATGCCAAATCATAAAGACTCTGGTGTGTGATGCAAAAGACTTGGTTTGAATTTGGTAATTTATAAACTGAGTTGTTATAAACTGAAGATTCTCTGTGTCCTTGTGTATGTACATATACATGTGTGTACATAATCACATGCACGTGTTAGTAGATGTTCACTACATTTTTGAATGAATGGGAACAAAAATAAAATATCTGAAAGCAGGGAGGGGAAGGAAAGAGGACAAAGTTAAGAACAAGAGCCTGGATTTGAAAGAAAGATATGTTACCTGAATTGGAGAAGTAATTCAGGAAGAAATGGGATCAAAAACTGACTTTGATTGGGTAGACTCAACACAAACTCAAAGAGAAAAAATCCAGAGTGAATCATAAGAACTGGCTCTATATTTATCATTTCCCAACTGGGTACAATAATGTCCACAGTATGTATGTAATCCTAGGGAATTAAAGCTGCTATGATCATACTCAGTGAATTTAGAAAGTATTAAGTGTTCATATTCAACTCGTTTAATTGCTTATTTTTGGAATTTGGCATTAATATAAATGCAATTCTATAGGAAACAATAGACGATGAAGTCAATACTCAATCTTTTCAAGCTGGTAAGCAACCAGCTCAATTTCAAATATGGTAGAGTTTATGACTTTGTTTGAATGTAAAGCTTGGCTCCAATTTATTTTAACACTTAAGTTGGATTTAGTATGCCAGAAAATCAAACTATAGTTTAACAAAGTTAAACTGTTCAAATATGATGATTTATACCATCTGACCTAAAAGAGCAAACCAAAACCAAAAATTACAGCCAGTCAGGACAGACATGCTTATGCAAGAGTAACTTCCCTTCTTATCATTCCAAAATCAATTATTTCGTAGTGGAAAACCTGCCATTTTCCCCCTTGGGGAGGGTTCTATAAATGTGGTGTATTACCTCAGCCTAACATCCCTGGAAAACAAAGGAGCTTTCTGTTCTTTGAACCCAAATCTGACTTACCTCTTTTTTTG
The DNA here is from genome assembly GCF_027574615.1 of Eptesicus fuscus. Classification (NCBI taxonomy): domain Eukaryota; kingdom Metazoa; phylum Chordata; class Mammalia; order Chiroptera; family Vespertilionidae; genus Eptesicus; species Eptesicus fuscus. Next base: position 79,699,045 of record NC_072475.1, on the reverse strand, counting down.
AATCAAGTCTTAAAGCAGCTAGAACGTAGACAATGGGCAGAGCAGACACAAATCAGCTTGCTTCAGTGACGTATATATTTAGCTTTGAAAGAGAGTCCATGGAAAGGTTTTTATGTTGTTAAAAAATGATTGATTTTCCTTCCCAATGTGTCTCTCTGTAGGAGGCTTAGAGAAGAATCTTCACCCATCTTGCTTCAGCATTTCCTAAAGACAGCCCCTGCCAATCCATCTGCCAAGGGTGGGCACAGATCAAAATGGGTAATTAAGTTGCTTTGGGTTCAATAACCCAAAGTCATCCCATGTCACTCTGTCCTTTTCAGCAACATGTCATTTATAAACATATATCTCTTTTTAAGTTTGGAATGAAAGAAAAGTGAGTGGAGGGAAAGGGCTAGTAGGAACTAGCTGACAACTGATGGCCATTGGTGTCAATTCAATGCCAATAGAAATCTCCAATTTGGGGTGCAGCTAAGAAGGAAACTTTATTCAGTGTAAAAAGCTCAACTGTGATGCAGCACGGCTATGAAAACAGCAGAGATGAGAAGTCACCCCAGGATCAGGGGCCTTGGGTCAGCCTGCTCTTCAGCTAGGCAGCTCCCGCCCAAAAGGCACTGCCCTGAATAGCCAGAATAGAGTCCCTCTGGTTGGTCAGAGCTGCACAGCTCTGATTGGATAGGGAAAGCCATACTCCTATTGGTTGAAATAGGATTCCAGGAAACCTTTATAAGGGCTGGCTCAGATGGCAGAAGCAGTTCAGCATGGAGGCGGGCAGTTCAGTGCGTTTCTTCATGAAGTGCAGTTTGCATGAGAGGGCCCTGTGCTGCTAGGCTCTGCTTTTGTTTTTGTTTTGTTTCTCCCCTCAGGGTTTATACTGTCAAAATTATAGTAAAGAAATGGGACCACCAGCCATCCTCTCTGTGAGGCTATTTTGCTGATATCATGATGCAAATTTTGGGGAGGTATTCTGCCTTTCTAATTGCCATGCTCCTGGAAATGGCATGCCATTTCCCTCTGAGTTTTTAACCATGCTCCATGCCTTGAGCAGGGCATTGGCTTCCTTTCACACTGAATGAACTTGGAATGTCACCTCTCTGAGCTTTTACTTTTTCAATTGAAGAAAGCAAGATGAAAAAAAAAAAAAGAGATGTGTCATGTCTTTTCCAGCTCTTTGGGTTTTTATCTAACTGTAATCTTTAAAATTTTGATCTTCAGGTACTTAACAAATTTATTAAGGGATCCACGTTTATACTAGCCTTCCTTCTTTTTTTCCTTCCTTCTACTTATATATCTACCAGGAATCAGACATTGTATCACCTTTTTCCTTCTTCTGCTTGAAATGTTATTTTATTTTTTTAATTGACTTTAGAGAGAGAGAGAGAGAGAGGAAAGGAGAGGGAGAGAGAAACATTGATGCAAGAGAGAAATATCAACCCGTATGCGCCCTGACTAGGGATCAAATCCACAACCTGGGCATGTCCCCTGACTGGGAATCGAACTGGGATCTTTCTGTGTATGGGAAGACGATCAACCAAGACACACCAGCCAGGGCTTCTGCTTTAAATTTTATAGCACATGTATTAGTTTGCTGGGGCTGTCATAACAAAGTGTCATAGACTTCCTGGCTTAAACAATGGAAATTTTTCCCTCACTGTTGTGGAGGCTAAAAGCGTGAGAACAAGGTGTTGATAGGGTTGGTTTCTTCTGATGTCTTTCTCCCTGGCTTAGATGGCCATCTTCTCCCAATGTTTTTACATGGTTTTTCCTCTACATGTCTGTGTCTCTATTGTCTCTACTTATAAAAACACCAGTCGTATTGGAGTACAGCTTATCCCAATGGCCTCATTTTCCCATTTTAAGACCTTATCTCTAAATACAATCATATTCTGAGATAATAGGGGTTAGAACATCAACATCTACATTTTGGAGGGACACAATGCAGCTCATAATATCACATATAAATTATATATACCCATCTCCATTTGTATATATCAAAGTATATTAAGTGAATCCACATTGAATGCTGTTTATAAAAATGATTGAGTTGTCAACTTCTGAGAAAATTTGCTTAAATAAGACATGCACAGAGGCTTTTGTAAATGGTGTTGAAATAAAATGTGTATGAATATAGGAGTGTTTAAGGAGAAAGTTGGATATAAAAGGAATAAGGAAAAATATAAACTTTGTCCTTAATTATCCTCAATCTTGATTAAGTATTCTTGAACCCATTATAAGAGAGAGTTTTGGGCTATAATTGTGTAAGACTTGGATAAATTCATCTTCTATTTTATTAATTTTATTTTTTAATTAGTGACATTCAATATTATCTTATACTAGAGGCCCAGTGCATGAAATTCATGCATGGGGTGGAGGGGGGATCCCTCAACCCTGCCTGCACCCTCTCGCAATTTGGTACCACTCAGGGGATGTCCGACTGCCGGTTTAGGCCCGATCCTGCAGGATCGGGCCTAAACCGGCAGTCGGACATCCCTCTTGCAATCCAGGACTGCTGACTCCTAACTGCTTGCCTGCCTGCCTGCCTGATTACCCCTAACCACTCTGCATGCATACCTCATTGCCCCTAACTGCTCACCTGCCTGCCTGATTGCCCCTAACCACTCTGCCTGCCTGCCTCATTGCCCCTAACCACTCTGCATGCATACCTCATTGCCCTAACTGCTTGCCTGCCTGCCTGATTGCCCCTAAGCACTCTGCCTGATGCCGGCCTGATCGTCCCTAACTGCTTGCTTGCCTGCCTGATCACTCCTAACTGTCTCTGCCTTGGCCCCCACCCACCATGGCAGCTGCCTCTGTCTTGCCCCGCACTGTGGCTTCATCCGGAAGGTCATCGGAATGACATTCAGAAGGTAGTTTAGTTGTCTGGTCTAATTAACATATTATGCTTTTATTATTATAGATTAGTTTCAGGCATACAGTATAATGGTTAGATAATCATATAATTTACTAAGTAACATCCCATGCCCCAGTCTTTCAAGTACTCACCTGGCATCATACTTAGTTATTACAAACTTATTGACTATATTCCATATTCTGTACTTTTCATCCCCAAGACTATTTTTTATAAATACCAATTTTTACTTCTTGATTCCTTCAACATTTTCATCTAGCCCTTTATCCCCTGATCCCTCAGAAAAACAATAATTTTGTTCCCTGTATCTGTGTTTATTTCTGCTTTGTTTGTTCACTTATTTTGTTCTTTAAATTCTGCATATAAGGGAAATCATATGGTATTTGTTTTTCTCTGTCTGAATTGTTTCACTTAGCATAGTAGCTTCTAGATAAGCCATGTTATTGCAAATGATAAGATTTCATTCTCTTTTATGGCTGAGTAATATTCCATTGTATATGTGTACCACAACTTTGGATCCACTCATCTACTGATGGACACTTGGGTTGCTTCCATATGTTGACTATCCTATATAATAAAAGGCTAATATGCAAATTGTCCCCTCGATTGGGAGTTTGACCAGGGGACAGGGCCAGCCAGCCCCACCCCTGATTGGGGATGGGGCTGGCCGGCCAACTGCCCATGGCCCCTCCCCCCAGCTTGCCATGCCCCCGATCGGCCTCCCCCGCCCCAATTGGGGTGGGCGAGCTGGACCCCACCCATGTATGAATTCATGCACTGGGCCTCTAGTTTAAAATAACACTGCAATGAACATAGGGGTGTGTATATTTTTTTGAATCAGTGTTTTGGGTTTCTTTGGGTATATACCCAGAAGTAGAATTGCTGAGTCACAGGGCAGTTTCATTTTTAATTTTTTGAGAAAACTGCATACTGTTTTCCTCAGTGGCTGCACCAATCTGCATTTCCATAAACAGTGCATCAGGGTTCCTTTTCTCCACATCTTCACCAACACATATTTGTTGATTTATTGATGATAGCCATTTTGACAGGTATGAAGTGATATCTCATTGTGATTTTAATTTGCATTTCTCTGATGATTAGTGATATTGAGCATCTTTTCATGTATATTGGTCATCTGTGTGTCCTCTTCGGAGAAGTGTCTATTCAGGTTCTTAGCCCATTTTTTAACTGGATTGTTTGTGCTTTGGTGTTGAGTTTTATAATTTTTTAAAATATGTTTTTATTGATTTCAGAGAGGAAGGGAGAGGGAGAGAGAGATAGAAACATCAACGATGAGAGAGAATCATTGACCAGCTGCTTCCTGCACACCACACTCTGGGGATTAAGCCCGCAACCCCGGCATGTGCCCTTACCGGGAATCAAACCATGACCTCTTGGTTCAGAGGTCAATGCTCAACCACTGATCCACACTGGCCAAGCATTATAAGTCCTTTATAAATTTTGGGTATTAACACCATATCAAAACTGTCAGCGAAAATGTTCTCCCATTCAGTGGGTTATCTTTTCATTTTGTTGATAATTCTTCTTATCCACAAACGTAATATATGCTTCCATTTATTTATATCTTGTTCAATTTCTTTCTTCAATGTCATATAATATTCTGAGTACAGGTATTTTATCTCCTTGGTTAAATTTATTGCTAAGTATTTTATTATTTTGGTGCAATTGTAAATGGGATTGTTTTCTTAGTTTCTCTTTTTGATAGTTCATTATTGGTGTATAAAAATTTCAGCCAATGCCTGGCTGTCATGACTCAGTGTTTGAGTGTCAATCTATAAACCAGGAGGTCATGGTTGGATTCCCAGTCAGGGCACATGCTCCGGTTGCACGTTCGATCCCTAGTATGGGGTATGCAGGAGGCAGCTGATCAATTATCCTCTCTCATCACTAACGTTTTTATCTCTCCTTCTCTCTTGGTCTCTGAAATCAATAAAAAAATATTTTTTAAAACAATGCAACCAATTTCTGAATATTTATGTTGTTTCCTGCTACTTTCCTAAATTCATTTATCAGTTCTAGTACTTTTCTGGTGGAATCTTTAGAGTTCTCAATAGCATGATGTTATTTGCAAATTGTCAGTATTATTTATTTTTCTTTCCTATTGGATGCCTTTAATTTCTTCTTTTTGCCTGATTGCTGTGGCTAGGAATTCCAATATGACGTTGCATTAAAATGGTAAAAGTTAAAAATCTCTGTCTTGTTCCTGATCTTAAGGAAAATGCTTACATTTTTCTCCATTGAGTATGAGCTGTCAGTTTTTCATATATGGCCTTTATTATTATTATTATGTTCTCTCTATTCTCACTTTGCTCACAGTTTTTATCATAAATGAGTGCTATATTTTGTGAAATGTTTTTTCTGCATCTATTTATGTGATCATATTATTTTTATCCTTCATTTTGTTTATGTGGTGTTTCACATTAATTGATTTGTGGATGTTGAAGCTACCTGCATCTCAGGAAAAACATCCCACTTGATCATGGTGTATGATTTTTTAATGTATTGCTGGATCCAGTTTGCTAATATTTTATTGAGGATTTTGCATCTGGGTTCATCAGAGATATTATTTTATAATTTTCTTTCTTTTTAGTGTCTCTATCTTTTTTGGAACCAGGGTAATGTTGGCCTTGTAAAATGGGCTTGGCCGTCTTCCCTTCTCTTGAATTTTTTGAAATAGTTTGGTAAGGATTGGTGTTAAATATTCTTTGAATGTTCAATAGAATTCACATGTGATGCCATCCAGTCCAGAACTTTTATTTGTTGGGAGGTTTTTTATTACTACTTCAATTTTGTTGGTTGTAATGGGTCTGTTCAGATTTTTTGTTTGTTTGTTTCTTTCTTTCTGATTCAGTTTTGGAAGATTGTATGTTTCTAGGAATTTATCCATTTCTTCCAGAATGTCCAATTTGGTCTATATAATTGTTCATAGTATTTTATTATAATCCTTTGTATTTCTGTGGTGTCAGTTAATATTTCTCCTCTTTAATTTTTGATTTTTATTATTTTGGTCCTCTCACTTTTTTTCTTGATCAGTCTGGTTAAAGGCTTATCAATCTTGTTTATCTTTTCAAAGAATCCACTATTGGTTTCATTGATCTTTTGAATAGTTTTGTAGTCTCTATGTTATTTATTTCCACTGTAATATTTATTATTTTCTTCCTTCTAACTTACTCTGGGCTTTGTTTGTTATTGTTTTTCTAGTTCTTTTAAGTGTAGGATTAGATTATTTATTTGAGTTTTTCTTGTTTCTTGAGGTAGGCCTGTATTGCTATGCACTTCCCTCTTAGGACTGCTTTCAATGTGTCCCATAGATTTTATGTCATTGTGTTCTCATTTTCATTTGTCTCAAGGGATCTTACTTTCTTCCTTGATCTTGTTTTTAACACATTAATTGTTTAGTAACATGTTATTTAGCCACAATAAATTTATGTGTTTTCAGTTTTTTTTTCTTGTAATTGATTTCTAGTTTTATACTCTTGTGCCTGTAAAAGATGCTTGATATGATTTCAATCGTCTTAAATTTATTGAAATTTGTTTTGTGTCTTAACATGTGGTCTATCTTGGAAAATGTTCTCTGTGCCCTTAAAAAGAATGTATACTCTAGTGCTTTGGGGTGAAATGCTCTAAAAATATCAATTAAATCCATCTGGTCTAACGTGTCATTTAAGGTACTGTTTCCTTGTTTATTTTCTGTCTGGAAGATCTACCCATTGACGTCATGGGGTGTTAAAGTGTCCTACTCTGACTGTATCACTATTATGTCCCATTATGTCCAGCAATATTTGCTTTATATATTTAGGTGCTCTTATATTGGGTGGCATGCATGTTTCCAAAAGTTATATCCTTTTGTTGGGTTAATCCCTTTTTAAATTATGTAATGTTTTTCTTTATCTTTTATTATAGCTTTTGTTTTAAAGTTTATTTTGTCTGAAAAAAATCGGCGTATGTTTTCATTTATATGAAATATATTTTTCCATCCCTTTATTTTGAATTTGTGTCTGTCTTTTGACCTGAAGTAGATCTTTTATAGACAGCACATAAATGGACTTTGTTTTCTTATGTATTCGGCTACTCTATGCCTTTAAAATTTTTTTATTGAGTTTGTTGGGGGTGATGCTGGTTAATAAAATTATATAGATTGCAATTGTACTATTCTGTAATACATCATCTTTATATTCTATTGTGTATTAACTATCCAAAGTCAGGTCTCTTTCTATCACCATCTATCCCTCCTTACCCTCCTTAACACCCTCTGTTCTGCTTCCCTCTTGTAATCACCATATGGTTGTCTGTGCCTATGAGGTTTTTGGTTTTGCTTAATCCCTTCACTTTCACCTTTTTCACCCAGCCCTTTAATACCCCTCTGTTCTGACAGCTGCCAATCTGTTTTCTGTATCTATAAGTCAGTTTGTATTTTGTTTATTTATTTTTTGTTTATTAGAGTCCACATATAAGTGAAATTATATGGTATTTGTCTTTCTCTGACTGGATTCATCTTCTTTGGGACTCTCTGTGCTACCTTGTGTGTCTTCTCTTTTGCCAGGCTAGGACATTTTATAGGCATTATTTCTTCAAAAAGTTCTCTATCTTTTGCTTTCTGTCTTCTCCTTCTTATACCCTTATGATATATTGTTGTTACACTTGATGTTGTCCCAGAGGTCCCTTAAGCTGTCCACATTTAAAATTATTTTTCTTTTTGCTGTTCTAATTATTTTCTGCTACCTTGTCTTCCAAATTACTGGTTCAATACTCTGCTTTATCTAATCTTCTATTGATTTCTTCCTGTATTCTTTTTTTTGAAAATATATATTTTTATTGATTTCAGAGAGTAAGGGAGAGGGAGAGAGAGATAGAAACTTAAATGATGAGAGAGAATCATTGATCTGCTTCCTCCTGCATGCCCCCTACTGGGATTGAGCCTGCAAACCAGGCATGTGCCCTTGACCAGAATCGAACCTGGGACCCTTTAGTCTGCAGGTCGATGGTCTATCCACTCTGTCAAACCGGCGAGGGCCTTCCTGTATTCTTCATTTCAGTTCTTATATTCCTTTTTTCTGCCTGGTTCTTTTTGTGGGTTCTGTGTCCTTTTCTATGCTTATGAATTTCTTACTAAGTTATTTGAGTATCCTTATAATCATTGTTTTGAATTCTATATCTGGTGTTTGCTTGCCTCCATTTTATTTAGTTTTGGTGTTTGTTTTTCTGGAGATTTATCCCGTTCTTTTATTTGGGTTATGTTTCTTTGTCTTCCCATTTTGGCTGCCTCTTTGTGTTTGTATCTATGTGTTAGGTAGATCTGCTTTATCTCCCAGTCTGATAAGTTGAATTATGTAGTTGTTGTCCTCTGGGAACCAGTGGCTCAGTCTTCCTGATCTCCTAAGCCAGGTGCTCCAATAGTGCCTTTTTTATTAGTTACTAGAGGCCCAGTGCATGAAAATTCATGCACTGGAGGTGGAGGGTCCCTCAGCCTGGCCTGCCCCTCTCAGGCAGGAGTCCGGGAGCCCTCAGGGACAGGATGCCTCCATTATACCTCTGCTACTGCCACTGCTGGCAGCACAAGCCTCGGCTGGCCCTGGTTACCTGAGCCTCAGGCGGCCCAGGGCGGCTGGGCAGCCGCCATCCGAGGCTTGCCTGTGCCGCAGGCCGGCCCTGGGCAGCTGGGGGGCTGAGGGGACTGGGCACCTCCATCTTGTGGCTGTGGGCGCCGCCATCTTTGGGATGTGACAGTCAATTAGCATATTACCTCTTTATTAGATAGGATGTGTGCCCACCTGTTGAAGTTGAGCCTTGATTGATGTTGGCACATGCATGGGTGGGGTGGCCTCTCAGACTGGGTAGGTATGAGGACTGGCCACAACCACAGTACTAGTTGCTATATGTAGGCTGACCCCATGAAACAGACATCGCCGCAGCAACTTATGATGCCTGCTGAGCCCTCCATTTTGGAATGCTACCTGTAGTGCTAATCAAGCCTTGCTCTGTTTCGATCTGAAGCCAATCACCAGGTGTGTTGATTCTGGGGCCTCTTGGAGAGACTTGGTTCAAGTCAATATCAGATGCTGCTTGTGACTCGCCCTGAGCTACCTTTTAGGAACTACAAAGCAATCCATGGTTGCTAGCTGCCTGTTCTAGACTTGGGTGTAGGTTGGAGGGGCCCAGTTGCATATCAAGGCCCTCTGTCACCAGTATAGGGTCAGAGGCAGGTCTGCAGAGGCCCCAAGGTGCCATGAAACACACTGCTACCCACTGGCTCACTGTTAAGCTAAGCCACTGAAAGAGCCTCAGCAGTATGTAAGTAGCATAAAGCAGTTTCTCAGGGAATCACCAGGTAGGGGCAAGTGGTGTTCACCAGTTTAGTACAGATTCACACTCTGCAGTGCTGAGTCTGATTCTCCTTAACAAAAATCTTAGTATACACCAAGTTCAAGCCATCATCCACCTGGGGTCTGCAGATCTTTGTGGTGGGGTAGGGCTGCAGGAAGTCATCAGGGGTGAGTCAGTAAGATTCATCAGGCTAATGCAGATTAAGATTTGGTGGTGTGGATCAGGGGGCTTAATGCAGGAAATGTGATCCTCACCTAAAGCCACACAACTCAGTTTCTCCCCATGTGTCACTGGTACCCTCTAGCCTGGCTAGAAGGTGAATGATTTCAGAAGTCAAAATTTGATGAGTTTGGGAGTTGTAAGACATTTTCAAAATTAAACATGGGGCCATGGAATTAGGATATTTTAAAATTTGACAATTAATTTGTGTTAGAATGAGTTATAGATGCCAGACTTAAATAAGTAGAATACATTTTAATGTTTGTTTTGAATGAGATTCAGCACATTGGACAGGGAGACCAGTGCTGCCTGACAATGTTTCATATAGTCAACTCCTTATTATGGAATAAGAACTAGAGCTATTGAACCATTAGGGTAGATTTAGTAAATCAAAATCAATGAAAAAAATAATTTCAGATAAAACGGGTTGCAGACAGTGACTCCAATTTCATTGGGAACAATGGAATTTTGATTTGTAACTGACTTTTATTAGCTAGAGCATAATGGAGTAGTGCATACTCCGATTTTTTTCAGATTTTTTCTAGTGTCATTGTGTAATCATTATAACTAACTAGTATTGATATTAATAATAGGAAAAGAGTAAAGGGGAGGTCATGTGAGCAGCTTCACCAAGAAGCTAGAACTTCACACTCCCCAGGGAACCACTGGTCCATTCCCTACAGATCACTGGAGGAAGGAATCAAACAAAGGGGGAGATGGGCACATGCACAGTGAAGTTGAGGTGATGTAGGGAAGGTGCTTGTCTGTCAGTCTAACCTGGGAAAAGATAATTGGCTGGGGGATAGGGAATGAAGGCACTGCAAAATCTTGTGGGAAATCTTGAAGGGGTAATTGGTTAAGCTCCTGGTTATAATCCCCAGACGAAGAGTTCTTGCTCTGTTGCCTGCTTGTTCACTTGCCCATTTGTTTCCTTACCCTGTCTTGCTCTTTTGTCTTTTATAAAGAGTGAGGAGCTAAAAAGGTGATTGGAGGTCTGTATGAATGGATGTGGTATGCCAACTGGTGAACTTTTAAAACAATTGGATGAAAATCTGATATTTCCATTCCAGATGCTGTAAATATCATTATCTGTATATCAATTTTCTGGCTCCTCTAATCTTTTGCCTGGGGGCTGTGAGCCTCACTGCTGATGCTCAGGAAGAAGATTTGAGAAAAAGGTTAGGGACTCACTCGTACCGGTTTACACTTAATCTCTTCATCTTTATCCCAGGCAGGACCTCATGCCCGCCTTTCTCTGTGCTTGCTGTTTCAGTGTCTGGCACCTCGCTGACTCACTTTCTCTGAAACTAATTCCTCCTGTCTGACAGAGTTGTAGAAGGGAAGAGGCTACAGGTTGCAGTGGACACCCAGGGCCTAATTACTCCATATACAGACTTTCAAATACCTATTTCAGTCTCTACCTAACCTCCACATTTTGTTCTCCATGCTTTTAATTGCAGAGCCTTTCTCGTAATCATCTGAGACCAATTGGTTTACATTTGAACAGTTAACTCTACCTCCTCTCCCACACAGAGGTACTTGAATTTGACCTATCTTCTCTCTGCTAAGAGTTGCATAATTTCCCTACTTGTTTTCTTTTTAAAATATTATAATTTAGGATTATATATGCCTTTGAGTTTGATTAAACATGGGATTTATATTCTCCATGTTGTTTTGTTATGGCTTTCAGTAGAAGAGGATGGAAAGGCTTCTTTCTATTTCACCTTCTTGAAACTATAAACCTAATGCAATACTTATAACTCTGAAGATAGGATAATAGAAATATTTGAAAATCATATATGAATTTAAGAGTGAGATATTTTCTTTTTTATTTTCTTTGTTTATTTTGTTCTTTAGATTTCACATATAAGTGAAATCATGTGGTATTTGTCTTTCTCTGACTGACTTATTTTACTTAGCTTATGCTAGGTCCACCCACACTGTTGCAAATGGTAAGATTTCATTCTTTTTTTTATGGCCGAGTAATATTCCATTATATATATGTACCACTACATTTTTTATAACAGTGAAATATTTAAATGTAGCCAGCTCATTTTATTAGCAATAAATAAGTTTCTTGTTTCAAACTATCCTGAAAATTTAGACACGGCTATTGATTTTTGACCTGGGCCTCATACTTCTCTCTGTTCTTTGATTTTATATTAAAAATGGTAAGAGAGTAAATTCTAATAACAGGACTTTAATATTATGCTAGTAATATTTACATGTATCCTGCTCTTTACCAACTTCTACTCTCCTTTGGATCTGCCATGTCTTCATTTATCAATAGATGACATCACCTTAGACTTCCCAGCCATCAAAAGTCTTCACTTATTCCAGTGTTCTGCCACCAAACCTTTACTCCTCCCCTCTTATTATGGTGAAAGGGGGATTCTTTCTCCTGTCTAGGACTAATGCTTCTGCCTGGCTTCTGAATTTCATCTTTCCTCCTTTTTCAGAGCCTCTGTTCTTTTTATTATTTCCTACTTTTTATCCCCTCACTCTCATTGCCTCCACATTATTAACATTTTAACATGCTTTAAGTTTCTACCCTAAATTTCTATTTCTGAATTTCACATTTTCCTCCAATTACTAACTCACTTTTCTCCTCACATTCACAGAAAAAGTCTCATTTTCTATAATCAGTTTTTCTACTCCCTCACTTCTCACTTACCCCTGAACCTATTACAGTCTGGTAATAGTTTTATATAGTCATACTCATCACTTTATAGAAACTATTCTTGTTGAAATAAAAAAAATAGATTCCCTGTAATCAAATATAGTGGGCATTCTGAAGCCCTTACAGTTAACTACTCTTTAACTTAGCACTATTGATCAATCCTTTATTTCAGAAATACTATTGCTTTGGTTTTCATGAGAACACAGTATCAGTCAGCATAGGTTAGCTTATGTTACAATAAAAAACATCCTCTATACCCATAGTAGATTGTCTTGGGGCTCCGATCTGCCTTGTCCTTATTCTTAGACACATGCTGATGGAGCAGGCATTCTCTGGAACATGGCCAATTGTTACAGCAAAGGAAAATAAAGAGCACAGTAAATCAGACCTAGTCAGGAGTCAAGATGCTACTCTGTTTATATCCATTGATTAAAGTGTGGAATATGACTCCACCTATCACCAAGAGAGCAGAGAACTGCAAACTTGCTAAATGCTTACTGGGAGTAATTTGGGAAAATCTCTAAAGAGAACCATTACCATCTCTTATCACAAAACTTCCTAAAATATTCAAATCTAGTCAAGAAATATAAACCAAAACAAACAATATTTGAAAATGTCCTTTCAGCCATTTTACCAATTGAATGAATAAGTCATGGTTGATTGGCAGCCCTATATATCAGGAATAAGTATTGTTAAAATAACTACATAGATTATATTGAAATTTAAAGATATAAACCCATTCACTTATTTACTAATTACTTATTATATGCTTGGCACAGTAGTAAATTGTGGATATTAGACAAAGCATGATGGCTATGAGGAAATATTATGTAAATCTTGTAATTCTGGATTCTTCCCCCATTCATCAATAAGTTCCTTTACATTTATAAAAAATGAATTTGAAAATGTCATTATTATTGCCTGCAATGGAGAAATTTGAATATTTGTAAGCCTAAAAGAGGTATTATGAAAAGAAAGTAGAGTTCTTTTAGTTCAACTACTTTGGAGACTGTACTAATTAATACATCCTGGCTCATAGAGCGAGGTGAGTAAGATCTTTCTCTTAGGTATCACTGAGACCAAAATCTAGCTTCAAATTATCAATCTCAGGAAAAAGGAAAAACAGTTTGCCATTTTCAGAGAAAGTACAAATTTTCATTTGGAAAGAACTCTGGTGATGTTATTAACATTTAAATCATTTAATCAATTTTAATGAACATTTTTAATCATTAAAAAATGTCATCAGGTAAATATTCATAAGAGCAGGACTTCGGAATAACCAGGCTTACATCCATCAAATCCATATTTGGAGACACTGCCTGAAGTTTTAGACCAGTCGCAAGTAATAAGTAGGTTCTGTAACTGTACATATAAATAGTGGAGACACAATTGCACTTCCACGTCTTTTATACACTTGCTCTTTTTCTAACAGGAAATGGCATGTGGAAAATGTGATAACAGCTGGAAACGTGAAGCCCCAGCCATCAAGAACAGAGAGCACTCCAATTATAAAAATTCGTCAAAGTTCATTTAAAAAAAAATAATCACAAGAAACCCTTGACAGATAGTGCCTGGAAGCAGACAGTAACTCAGAAATCTAATTATAAAATATTTTTAAGGTTCCCAAATCAGGCCAAATTCATTTTAGCTTATGCAGTTGTTCCCTGCCGAGTCAGTACATATGGAAGGCAAAGACAGCCAACACTTCTGTAATAGGTCAAAGCAAAGAATGTGACTGAAGGTCAGAACAGGAGTCTCACGATAGCAAGTCACTGCTGCTCCAAGGACCACTGAGCTAGAGACCTGGCAGGGTGACTGGTTATTATCGCAAGTGTAGAAAAAATAGGTATAATTCAATTTACATGGATATAAATGCGCTTAAAAAGGCTGGTATATCTCCATGTACTACTATATGTAATACTTCAAACAATTAAAAAAAAAAGGCTGGTATTTTATTACTTCCTGAAGGTTCATGATTATTTTAGTTGGATCTTTAGGACTATAGGTGTCCTTTAAATGTGGGACATTTAAAGAAGAAAACATTAAGACATATTAAATAAAAAGGGTAAATTTAGTTGGGGATATATATATATATATATATATATATATATATATATATATATGTATATATATGCATGGGGAAATAGAATTGTCATCAAGATATTGTGTGATTGAATGTTAAATTAAGGTGTCACTGGATATGCCATCTAATCAGTTTTGTCTGAGAATCTCTTGAAGGCTCACACAGGCATTTTAGACAAAGAAAAAAAGTCTGGTTTGGTAGGTAGAATAAGGAGAGCTCTGGCTGGCTTCCCTACCAAGGCAAGTCTGTGACCTCACATCTCTCTATTATTCAGGAATATCTCTGGCTCTGTTTATATACATCTCTTCAATAGACCATCATGGTTGGCTCAAGAGAACCAGAGGAACATGGAAAATGTCCCATTTAGAACTACTTCTTTGGTTATTTAATTTTAGGGGGAAGTGTAAACACTAATTTCCTGTTGAGACTTGGCCTGTGATAACTAGAAAAAATATCCATATTAGGAAAGGGAGAGTTGTTGCAAAGTCCAAGTTAAATATGACACCCTTCCTACCCTCAGGGTCCCATATGTGAATATGTGTGGTTGACTGAGGGATTAAAACATCCCTGGTCTCATCTGGCGTGATTTGGCACATGTGAGTGCAATTTATCCTCTTAGTGTAGTGGCCCCTCTGGCCAGGTTCCAATGATCGCACAATAAACATTTTCAACTTTAAATTTTGTACCTGTGAAATATTTTAAAGATTTAAAACATTTTGTGTTTATTTTAAGGAAAAATGTCAATATGAAATAAAACATGGGCAGTTCTAGTAACAACTTGAACTGAAACATTCATGTGATATAGATGATATAAAATTTCAGGAAACAGTGTCCCCATCACAAGGTTTATACTCCACACCCCTTTGCATGTGGGAGATGGCATTTCTGTAGTGTGAACATTTAAAAAGCGACTGGCCATGCATCTGTCTACAAACAGAACATTCAAATGAAGTGAAAAACATCAAAATGTATTTCCAATGGACCAAGTAAAAAATGCTTTCAATAATTCAATTCAATAAACATATAGTATATCCTTTAAGAAGGTGTACAGCACAATGGTTAAGACAGACTGCTGTTGCTAATTACTTTTGAGATTTTAGGCAAGTTATTTAGCTTTCTATGCCTATTTTTTTCTCTTCTGTAAATAGGGATGATGTAACTACCTAGGTCTGTGAGGATTAAATGAGGTAATATTTGTAAAGAGTGTTTCTACAAGGCATGGCATATACTCAAGGCTCCATAAATTTTGCCGGGCGCTTGATCTACTGCAAGCATTGTTCCAGGTACTGTAGGGCAAACAAAGGTGAATGAGCAATAGCCGTTACCTTCCAAAGCATAGAAACCTGACAGGTGTACAGAGAATAATAATTCAACTCAGGCTTCAATAAGAGCTCTAACTGAGACCCAAAGTGCAGTTGGCAATATACAGGAAGGTCCAGCATATGATAAGAGCTGCCTTTGATTTTGGTCTGAAGTGATGGGTAAGATTTTGACAGGTAGAAGGGGAAATTGAGGGAATTATCAAGCATTCTAAGCAAAGGAAACAAAGAGGATAAACTTGGAAAAGTAGCAGATATTAGGGACAACACCCATTCCAAATTGGCTAGAAAATAGCTCGGAATGTCAATACAACTGATGCTTTTTTCTGTGCCAAGTGGCCGCAATGGCTAATTTACTTCAGCATTCCTTCCTGCTGAGCCTGACTTACTCAGAATCCTTCACTAGGGCTCAGGAACCAACTGCCTTTTCACCAGTTTAGCTTGGGTAATCTATTTGCCATTTCAGATATAGGAGAGCTCAGCAGTGGGGGTTAGTGCAGTTATGAAAAATTTAAAAATATTGAGTATTCACATAGTTATTTAATTCTTACAACAAATATAAAAGGTAGGCATTTTTCCATTTTATACGTAAAGAAATTAAGAGTGGGAAAGGCTAAAAACCATTTCCAAGGTCACTTAGCTAGAAAGTGTTGAGTCAGAGTTTAAAACCAGGGCTTTTAAGTCTAAAAGCTGTATACTTATTCACGTTTACAATATTGGACCTCATTTAAAGTAACAAGATAAACTGAAGCTAATTATAGGCCAGCTCTTAATTTCATATTTAAATTTTTTAAAATCTATTTTTCATATATTAGGGAAGCTATTGAAAGCTTCGGAACAGAGGAATAGCTTTGATTGGATTTGTATTTCAGAAATAAAATCCTGATAGCAGAATGGAAAAATATATTGGAAGTAAGGAGAGAGATGGGATGATCAATTTGTTGGGAGATGAATGGGATATGAGTGGAAAGGAGGTAATGGAATCAAATTATAGCTTCAAAGTGGAATTCATAGGACTTGCTGACTGCTGGGGAAGAGGTGGAATTTCTGAAATTCAGAATATGGCCACTTGACAATTGAGATAGCCAAGAAGACAGTGAAGTAAGTTTGAGATATTGGTGAAATATAGAGATGGGGAGTTTTACTTTCTTTCTTGACTGTCTTTGTGTAGATAAGGGTTAACATATTAAGTTTTGTTCTTCTAGTTCAAAATAATGGGCACTGGACTAAAGAAACTCTAAATATCCTTAGCTTATACCAATAATTGGCATATCTACACTAATAAAAGAGTAAGATGCAAATTGACTGTACCTTCATGATGCCCATCAGCCAATCAAGAGTGAGTATGCAAATTAACACAACAAAGATGGTGGGTTAATTTGCATACATAGGCGCCGAGTGGCCGGGGGAGGGGTGGGACGATTGCATCATTGCCATGGTGACAATGCAGGTGTTCCACACCACCCCAGCTGCTCCAGGCCTCTGGGCAGTGTGGGAAGGCGGAAATGTGGCTCCGGGCCGGAGCGAAGATGGTGCCAGCAGCCAGAGGAAGGAAGGCCCATTCTTGCACAAATCTTCTTGCATCGGGCCTCTAGTTCTTCAATAATATTAAATTGTGTGTGTGTTGAGAGAGAAAAAAAGAGATAGAAGGAGAGAATAGTTACAGGACTTAAAAAGAACTTTTGACAGTATCAGAGAAATACTCTAGATTTCTCGTTGAATAGCTTTTATTTAGGCAACAAGGTGGATTTATTCTATCGTTGTTATTCTTCCATGGTAGGGAATCCTTGCCCAGTCAGAAATAATCTCACTGCCAGAGCTCTCAGCGGCCTGACCTACTTAGCTAGGTTTTATTTTTACTGGGTTTGAAGTTGAATTCTGCAGAGGTGTCAGAATGGTCGCTTCTGAGTCTGATAGGCAGTAGGATACTCAAGGTGTTGGAAAGCATGAAGGTTATGAATATCAATTCCTGTTTTCCTTTAGCTATGTTAGAATTCCTTTAACCTAGAGCATGGCAAGGTGTGAAAGGTATTTTATGTTTTTGTTCCATTTTGAAACATCAATTCAAGTTTATAGTATAGTGGTACCCAGGAAATTTATCATTCTAAATGATATGTCTGAGTAGCTGGCAGCTGATGCCTGGATAGCCTTGTAGAAATTTACTTAAGTCAAGTCCACACAGATGAGGAAACATTAAAATGAGAGCAATCATACATTAAAACCCAAAGTGGCACACAGACATAAAAATATTGGATGATGATAAAACAACCCCCACCAATTCTTACACCAAAAATAAGGTGTGGTCATTAATAAACTTAGTTGAAGTTTTATATTACAAATACTATATGTCTTAGTAATTAAAGATTACATTTTACATTAAAATAATTACAATCTTTCATAATTCAGTGAGAAAAAAATGTACTTTGTCTTTCTCACTGGTAACTATTAAACAGCCAATGGACCTTAAGGTAATACTTTTTATAAGCACCAATGGCTCATGGTAAGGAACATATTCCTGAAGGCCAGTCGTAAAGAATTTAGAAAGTAAGACATTTCTTAGTAAGTTTTAGGGATTTAGAAAGTAATAAACTCATGGGAGATATGAAATAATCATGAATGTATTTATATAGAATAGTAATTTTAAAAAGTTGAAGATGAAGAAGGCCAATTGCTTACTTAGAGATAGCACAAGTAAAAAACTTCCCTGAAAACAGCAGGTTCTGACCTTCAAACTAAAAGAAGAATTAAAGAAAGGTGATAACATCCACCTCCTAAGGGACCAACTTTTGGAAATTGACCAGTGTTCTTAGTGTTAGTAAATTTCTGGGTAGTATCAGCGTAACTTGAACTGAAATATCTTTAGTTTATAAAATTTAAGCAAATTAATGACTAAAGATTGAGTAAAATGGAGTTGCCAATAATTTTATGAACATCTGTCTTCAGAGGAATAGGATTACCAATTCAAAATTGCAAGGAAAAAGTGACAAATAATCAGGGTCTTGGCTGTAATTTTCATATTTGGGTTGGGAGCCAGCTTCCTCTGGAATCGGCCTGGTAGTTCCCTCCCCCTCCATGTCCTTGGCACATAGATCACTGCTTGTCTACTGAGTCCAGCTGTGAAGAATTTAAGGGAGTCCTCTCCAGGGGTACCAGCCCTAGGAATATTCTCCATGTTGATTGCTCCCAGAATTTCAATGTGGCAAAGCTCACCAAAGGACCATCTTTTTATTTAGATTCTTCAACCAATGTAAAAATACTTGGCATGCTCTCTGGTCCACCTTTGCTACTACTCGGTTTGTATTGGCCTCAGAAAAGTAGTGCCAAGAGGGAAGTTTCCTCTGCTTATTTTATTTCTAGTGTGGCGTCTTGCTTCTATGTGTACAGATAGGGAGAGAAAAAAGAAAAGAGGCTTCACTTTTTCCCTCTTTGCATTAATGCACAGCCTGAAGAGGAAACCCAGGATAAATAATGAAAGTCATGGGCTTACAAGATCTTGTGGAGAGTTTACACCAAACATGTCAAACCCAAAGGCTAACACGGGCCAAATAAACAAGGTTTCAGTTTATGTGGGCCACGAAAAAACAAAGCTTCAATTTTCATAGAAACATAGGTTTATTTCAATAGAGACATGCTGAATACAAAGGGCTGAAATAAATGAGTAATTGTTAACATAAAATAATAGAACATTTTAATAAATATTAATATTTTTCTTGAACATTAACTTACCAGACACCGAATAACTGCACAAATTAATAAGTATAACACAAATAAACCTATTTTTTGTGTTCTCCGAAAGCAAAATATTTCTTATTGCACACACCAAACAAGTCAGTACAAAACTAATGACGTGGCAATCGGCTGCTAAAATATTCACTGCCAGTATTAGTGGAGAGAAATGGCGCACCTGCACATAAGGCACGTAAGGGAAATGAATGCAACACAATTATAGTAATCAGTCATTAGTGAATGTTGTAGTTCATTATTAATAATTACATAAACAGGATATTGTAAAAATTAATTTACAAAATTTTTATTAAAATGTTTCTTACATACCATTATATTGGCTAGGCCGCAAAAATATTCATTGTGGGCCACATGTGGCCCGTGGGCCATGAGTTTGACATGCTTGCTTTACA
Organism: Eptesicus fuscus; assembly: GCF_027574615.1. Taxonomy (NCBI): domain Eukaryota; kingdom Metazoa; phylum Chordata; class Mammalia; order Chiroptera; family Vespertilionidae; genus Eptesicus; species Eptesicus fuscus. The sequence goes on along the minus strand of NC_072475.1, from coordinate 79,679,397 downwards.
CCCTTTCCTGATGATAGAGGTTTCTTTGAACTTTCAAAGGCACCTTGACAGCAAGTCAACCTGTGAAAGAGCTTTACTAAATCATTTTTTAACCATAAGACTGCAGTTTGAATTCTTAATTCAGAAAATTGGAAAGAAAAATCTAGATTTGTATAGATCTTCTTTTTATTATTTGTTGTGTTGGAGTAGATGGGAAGTAGTAAGAGGTGTCAGAGACTTTTTGTTTGTTTTTAATTTGGGTAACCAAGATGTTCTAGTCAATTATAGGAACAAAAGAAAGCATTGGGCTTTAGTTTGAATAATATTATGGATTATCTTGGCGTGTGGTAAAGGAAGAATATTATCATGAGCTGACTTATCCTGGGGTTTGACATAATAAGCATATTGGAAAAAGGCATCAAAATGGAGATAAATTTAAACCTGGGTAAAAAAAGAAAAAAATGGCAACTGAAGAACCTTCCAAAACCCACTCAAAATTGCCATGTGGAGAGTAAGGAGCTCTTCATAAAAGAAATGCTATGATCTTACTAATTGTAAAACTTACACTTTTAGAAAACTAATGGATTTTAGTGAAAAGATACTCATAGCTTAAGAATGTGACAACCATGATAAGGTACTGAAAAGTCAATTTCCTTGGCAGTTAACACGGACTTTGTAATGAACTAAATACTGGGAAATTTAATTTGAATTTTCCAAACTGTGTGCCCAGATATGTATGACTGAAACATATTTTCAGAAAGCTATAAAGCAACTCTATTTCTTGATGAGGATTAATGGTCTGCTTACACAAAGAATGCTTTTTAAAAAATCTAAGAACTTCAGAGAATAAGAATTGAGTCTACAATTAGGGAGAATGAATTTGGGGTAGGGAAACAATTAATCTGAAAGTTACATCAAGCCAAGGTTTATATTTTTTTTCTATTTTTAATCTAGAATTACTGTATTTTCTTTTTTTAAAGTTAGAAGAATAATTTCAATTTTATTTATCAAAAATATACCAATATTTAAAGTGTTTAAAATAAGGAAACTATTTCTAAATTGTATTTGTTTTGAAAAATTCTTGAAACAATGAAAACCCATTACAATAAAATAGCTGTTCACTTTCTGGACGTCAAGTCTGTGATCCCTCGTTATTTATAGATCTTGTCAATGGAATAATGAAGGAGAACAGAACGTTCGCTCAGGTCACTGATTGACTTATAGTGGTAGGTGGTGTCTTCAAAAAGAACCTGGTGAAAGTAGAAGGTGGGTTCACCAGAGGAGTGAAGACCCAGAGAGTGTTGTATAGGGCATACCACATGAAACCTCAATGCTAGAAAGCAGGCGTAGAAAAAGGGGTACTCGATATGAAAGCGGATTTTGGAAAGAGTAGGACAAGAACATTAAAGCCAAGTATTATTTACTTTAGAACTAGCATAGTCCTAGCGCTCATGGTGTGCCGAGGTTAACATTACAGGAAGCCAGACTGGACTGCATATCACAACCTTCATGGTCTATATTGTGGCTCCATGAAATGATTCCAAAGAAAGACACTGCTCCCTGCCCTTCCTCAGTGGCTGAAGAGCATGGCCAGCATCATTCCCTGATCTTTCCTTCCCCTGCTTACACAGATTTATTAGCACATTAGGATGGGATTAGCCCCTGTTACTTATGGAGAGTTGGTTTAGATGAAACCAAAACAAGCAGTCAATTCAGACAAAATAACCAGACATAATAGTAAGATCAATAACTGGATTCAATTAATGGGTCATTCTGTTCAGTCCATCCATGTTTCCTAAATGATCCAACACCATCAAGTTTACATAACCAGTAATCATTACAACAATGCTTATTTAACACTTTCAATGATGAAGGCTATAAACACTCAGATGAGCTCATTTAAAATTTATAAAAGTTACATCAGGTGATTTTATCTTCACAGTTTGCATTTCAGTAGACTGTAATTCTAAGATAAGTAATTGGACTTGCTCAGTGACAGAGCCTTCCTCACCACCACTGTCAGTCATGGCGATAAACCTATTTGATCCTCACACCAGCCTGAGAACAGTTAATAGTATCTCCACTCCCAGCTCACACCCCCCAAATGATTTTTTAACAGAAGATGCTGAGACTCTGGAAGGTTAAATGACGTCAAGATCAAACCAAAAATAATAGTAAAACTGGGGTTTACTCCAAAGCCCATGCTCTCGAGATACAGGATCTCACATCAGAGAAATGACTGGAGAACTTGATGCTGTTTGGTCTCCAGGCTCTGGACTCAGCCCAGAGCAGCAGCCCTCTCTGGCTGGGGCACGAATTGAAGGAAAATTCCCAGATGTTAGCACTTCTTGCATCCAGTCTTAGGCCCTTCCCTTTTGGTATAACCTCATTAAATTCTGAGAGGTAAATATCCTACATCTGCTCCAAAAGAAGAAAATGGCATTCGAAAGAAAAATATAAATCTCAAAGAGGTAAGGGAATAAATCCGGTCTAGTTTTCCCACTGCGCAAGTCCCTCCCTCACTTCCCAGTTCCCAGCAGCAAAGGGCATGTAAGAAAAGGAAGGATTTCGAGGGACTGGGCTCTTCATCCTCTGCCTTGTGCTGTTCGATGTATCCCTAATTTCCCTTAAAATTCATTGTCCCTTTCTCCATCTGTGATGTAGCCCTTTAAATACAGACTACTGGTTCTTAGAGTTTGGCAGGGAAGAAGGCAAAACTTCATTTTCATGTGAGTTAATTATAATATCCTGTATAATAGTATACATTGTTAATATATAACACTGTAGTCCTGATTGTGGCATTTGCTTCTTATTAAGTTTTTTTTGTTTATTTGTTTGTTTGTTTATCAAGCTCCTGAAATTCCATAGGGCAAAGACAGTTTATAAATGACATTAATTGGAACAAAGCTATTCATAAAACATGTCTCAATACAGAAGGTTATTATTTTTTTAGAACATCAGTGCTTTTTAACCCAGATAGATAAGATAGTTAAAGGTCTTCCCCCCTAGTTACTGTCCTGCCTTGTCTATGAACACACTGACTAACCTTTCCCTGGGCCTTGGCACACCCCACGAGTAGAAGAGGTGATGTGGAAGGATATAAACATTACTCAGACATACTTTATGAAAGGTCCTAGCTGTTGGCAATACTCAGTCTGACCTTTATGTTGGATTTTGCTATCATCTTAATCACTTTACCATCACTTTTGGGAGAGGAGGTGTCTTTAAAAGTACCCTATTTAAGGAAAGCTTTTGAGACAAAACTGGCATAGTTTCTTATTATTTCACATGTTGTCAAATAACAAATACAGTTATTTTGAAAAAAGTAGGTTTGTGCAAAGCTCTTAATTAAGGTAAGAGGTCATTTTACTGCAATTATTTATATTTGATGTTAATCTTTTTATTGGCAATTTCATGTTTATGTCACAATAAATAGAATATATGTATGTTGTGTCCAAAATTTTACTTTTAATTTTCTACTACCACTTGTTAAAGTCCTGTTAAATTTCAATATATTTTGGAAGAGTTTTTCACCCAAGAGTTTTTGGACTGTATTCTTTATGTTTCTGTATATTTGGCCGATTTTTTTCCACTATATTTAGGATCTCATTTGTTAAAAAAACAAAAACAACCAAACACCTCATAGCATTCTAAAAGGATGTTCAGTGTGTTTATTGATCAAAGGTAAGCTTAACTTTTTCTCTGTATGATGCCTAGTACCAACAAAAATAAATCATTTGATTTTATACTGATTATTACTACTATCATTTATTTTATTTACTTTTTCATTTAAAATAATTTGTAAAACACCAAGCCTGCATAAAAATTGCCAAAGGACCCTTTAATCAGACACACTAATTGTTAACATTCAGCTTCTAAGAGTTAATTGTAGACATCATAACACTCAGCCTAATACTTCAGCATTTCTCTCCTAAAATGAGGACGTTCTCCCACAGGGCACAATATAACTACTACAAGAGAATTTAACATTATATAATGCTTTTATGTACACACAGTCTATATTCAAATTCCCAAAGCTGCCCTGATAAAATTCTTTGTAACTATTCATGTCCCTCCTTCCAGGATCCAATGAAGAATCATTCATTGCATTTAGCTGTCAGATCTCTTTATCCTCCTTTAATCTAAAAACAATTCCCAGCTATTTTTCTTTCATGACATTAACATTTTTAAAGAGACCATATCATTGTTTTGCACAATATCCATAAAATGAGTATTTTCTCAGATTGCGATTCAGGGAAAGAGCAATTTTGTCAGGACTACAACATATATAATGCTGTGTCTTTCACAGAGCATCATATCAAAAAGTACATGATGTCAGTATATCCTACTTTGGGAAATTAAGTTTGATCAGTTGGTTAAGGAGTTATCTGTGGGATTTTTCATTTTCAGGTACTCTTTTCTTATTGACTAATAAATATTCTGTGAGGTGATATTTGAGACTATGGAAATGTCTTGTTCTCCAGTGATCTCTCCCCTAATGGTTTTGGAATCCATTAATACATGCATATTGCTTGAATGAGTCATTACTGTGGTATCAGCAAAATGGCGATTTTCCAATTTTATTATTTCTTCTACATTTATTATAATTTTTCTATAAAGAAGAGCCTTTCAATATCCTCCTCAACACTTGAAATTATTATTTTGGGGTATCATTATGTACTATGGATTCCTTTTTTTTCAAGTAATTTATTCCATTCATTTGTACAGATTGTTCCAAATTTGACTACTGGAAGCTATACTTTATTATCCATTTCAATTGTCCTAATCCCTTGACTTCATTTTGAGAAATAAACTTGGAAGATACTTCAAAATAATTTCTAGCCCAATTACTTGTAGCAATACTTCAACTCCCTTGTCACATTTATTTTTACCTGTAATAATCATATAGTGGTTCATCTTCAACGTGTAAAGAGCTTGGAAATTGTCACCCCCATCTTCACAAGAAAAAAGCTGCACGTATTGAAAATCAATGCCCTTTCTTGGGCCTAATAGAGAACTAAAGTTGCAGATCAAGGTGCCAGTCCCCAACCAGAAAATTCATAAAATCACAACTAAGATCTGCTTACCTGGAGCAAAAATCACTGGAGCCATAAACTTATAGCAACAGTTACATGGTAATTTTTAAAAAATATATATTTTTATTGATTTCAGAGAGGAAAGGAGAGGGAGAGAGAGCTAGAAACATCAGTGATTAGAGAGAATCATTGATCAGCTGCCTCCTGCACACCCCCTACTGGGGATCGAGCCTGCAACCCAGGCATGTGCCCTTGGCCAGAATCGAACCTGGGACCCTTCTGTCTGTAGGCCAATGCTCTATCCACTGAGCCAAACCAGCTAGGGCTACATGGTAATTTTGATGAATTGTTGAATGTGGAGTGTGAACTAAGGTGAGAATGAGAAACTCCTAGGGGGATACATTCTTAATTATGATGGGCCCCCACACTTTCATGGTGTTTACTTCCAGGAACCCCACCAGATCCCTGTGGTGAAGAATCAAGAAAGATCTCCTGTGTCTCTGGCAGGGGAAGGGAAAAGTAACAATTTTAAAACTTACCCAGAGCGTTCACCAATAACAAAGACCCATTCTCTAGGGTAAAAGACAACCAGAGCATGTAACCAACTTGGGTGCTTTCTAGCTATCCTACTTCAGCTAAGGTAAGGAATAAAGCTAAGAAATATTTGTGGAAGTCACAGCCCAGTGAAAGACACCCATGAAAGTCTGATATTTCATGATAAAATGATAGACTATTCCTCCTTCCCTACACTGTACACCCCTATACCAGTTTAGTAACAGTAGGTTGCAACTAAAAGGGCTGGAAGACACAGATTGTCTCTGAGGAACAGTTTTTAAGCTCAAAGACAATAGGTGGCACAGAAATAAAGGCAATAGAGGTATTTTCAGCCTCTTGTGTGTACAGCTACATAAAACATTGAGCACAGCCAACTTCTAGACAGATTCACATAAAACCTCCCACTACAATCCTATTTCCCTTAGTTCTTAGTACTGAATACATCATGTTTAACTTTCAAAAATTTATAAGGCAAGCTAAATGATAAGAAAAAATGCAATGAAATAGCCTTTTTTATGAGACATTTTCACCTTCAGTTGAATGAAGATTGAATTGCCTGGAAAATTATTTGTTGTGAAATTCTATATGTAATATCTGATTGCTGCCTATAAAAATCCATATGGTGACTCATGCAACATGAAGAGAAAATTGATTATTTAATGCAATACTAGAGCAAATAAAAAGTACAATTGAAGAAGTACAATGAAAAAGACATCAATAGACCCAAAAGCTGAGTATTTTTCCTTAGAAACAGAGAAACTAAAGTGAAATGTTTGCATTGAAGGGGCATGCTGGTTTTATGGTCACATCTGCTAACAAGTCTGTACCTCTGGCTCACAGAGATCCCCAGGACTGCTGAAAAAAAGCAATTCTTTCAGAAACTTCCCCCCTTTGTGTAGCCTAGCATATTTCAGCAGCCTGTGTTCCCAAAACTCGCGGTTGAAAAACACTCAACCTCATGTCTACATTTCCTGAAAAGAAGATCAGTCCAAAGGTGATTCAGCAGCACATGAAGTTTGCTCTCCAGACACAAAATAAAATACAAATCAGAAAAAAACACTGGCATAAAATGACAGACATCTCAACATGTTGAGTTGGGAAGTCAATCTTATTATTAGTTAAGAGATATTGAGAGTTCTTTGGCATTTGGTAGTGCCAACAATGGGCTAGGTGCTGTAGAGAACATAGCTGTAGACAAACTTCTTGCCCAGGGGACCCATAATCAAATCAGACAAACCGGATACTAGCATAGTCCAGCCAACTGTCTGGAGTGGGGAGAGTTGGGTTTATATGGGGAACCTAAGGTCATTTTGTCCATGAGGATACTCAGTTTCCCTGCAAGAAGCCTGCTCTCTTATGTAAGTTTGGGGAAAACCCTTAACATATTTTCTTATGATTTTTATTTCAACATCACTCAGGAAATATTTTAAAGAGAATACAATTGAGTTTTATTTCTTAAAAATAATTTTTTTTTTGCTTCTTGATACACTTTTAATGAAAAATCACTTGAATTGAAGCTTCCTTTCAGGAGCCTTTCATTCTTTAATTCTTTTTTATTTATTTATATTTATTGTTGAAATATTACAGATGTACCATTTTTCCCCCCATTGACTCCTTCCACCTCCTACTCTGCCTCTAGGCCTTCACCATACTATTGTCTGTGTCCATGGATTATGCATATATGCATATTAGTTCTTTGGTTAATCTCTCCCCACCCACATCCCTCAATTACAGTTGACATACAGTATTACCAATATTAGTTTCAGGTATACAACACAGTGATTAGACATTTATATAACTTACAAAGTCTAGTCCCCATCTGATACCATACATAGTTATTACAATACTAGGGGCCCGGTGCACGAAATTCGTGCACTGGTGGGGGGGGGGTAGGGGGGGTGTGCCCCTCAGCCCAATCTGCACCCTCTTCAATCTGGGACCCCTCAGGGGATGTCCAACTTCCAGCAGTCGGACATCCCTCTCACAATGCGGAACCGCTGGCTCCTAACCACTCACCTGCCTGCCTGCCTGATTGTCCCTAACCCCACTGCCTGCCTGCCTGCTCGCCCCTACCTTGATCTCCTGCCAGCCTGATTGCCCCTACCTTGCCCTCCCCTATCAGCCTGATCACCCCAAACTGCCTGTGCCTTGGCCCCCCGTCTGGCCTCCCTCTGGAGGCACCACCCCCATAACCCCAATGATGCTGCCACTGCAGCTGGTTATGGCTGCCTGAGCCTTGGCCTTTGTAGCCACTGCGGCTTTGTCTGGAAAGATGTCCGGAAGACAACCACTCTAATTAGCATATTACCCTTTTATTAGTATAGATTTGGGGACCATTACAACCACGCAGAACTTGAAGAAAACACATGGCCCTGGTCAGTTTGGCTTAATGGAGAGAGCATCGGCCTGTGGACTGAAGAGTCCAGGTTTGATTCTGATCAGGGGCACACATGCCTGGGTTTTGGGCTCAATCCCCAGTAAGGGGCCTGTGGGCGGCAGCTGATCAGTGATTCTTTTTTTTTTTTTTTTAATATATTTTATTGATTTTTCGCAGAGAGGAAGGGAGAGGGATAGAGAGCTAGAAACATCGATGAGAGAGAAACATCGACCAGCTGCTTCCTGCACACCCCACACCGGGATATGTGCCCTCAACCAATGTACATGCCCTTAACCGGAATCGAACCTGGGACCTTCCAGTCCACAGACCGACGCTTTATCCACTGAGCCAAACCAGTTTCGGCTGATCAGTGATTCTTATCATTGATGTTTCTATCTCTCTCACCCTCTCCCTTTCTGAAATTTTAAAAATATATATATATATTTTAAAGAAAACACATGATCTTCACTTTGGGCTTTGTCATCTTACAATATCCTTTGTGCAGTGTTTTAACTTCCCTCAACTTTCCTTTACCCACCTTTAAAGTGCAATCTATTTTGGGGAAGATGATCAGGAAAGTGATTCCAGTGGGTAGAAGTTTTTTTTGGAGGGGATGGGTCATGAAGATATTTAAAAATTGAGCATGGTGATGGTTGTACCACTCTGAATTTACTTTAAAAAACCAGTTTATTGTACACTTTAGGTGACATGTACAGTATATGGGTTATATCTCAACAAAGCTGTTCTTTTATTTCTTTTTAAATAAAGACCAGTCTTATAATCAGTTGCAGATGTTTTCAGAGGCCCCTCAAGATTTGCTTACCATGTCTCAAATCACGGCTGTGATTCCCAGTTGCCTCCAGTCCTGGTGGATCTGGATGGTGTGGTTTGCAAAGGAGAAGGTGGCAAGAGGCTT